>NC_071514.1:1914642-2547857 GCF_027887155.1 Malaclemys terrapin pileata
ACCAGTGATATGGTCTTCACAGTGAAAATATTAAACTTTCCTCGGACAAGTAATATTTTTCAATACATATTTTATTCCAAGTTTTATTAGTCTGCCTTCCTGATAAATTGTTTCATAGGGGGATCAGACATGACAAATTACCAGTAATTATATTGCTGCACTAGAGTCAAAACTGATGAGATGAACAAAAGATTTAAGTATCAGGGGGTAGCCGTGTTAGTCTGTATCTACAAAAACAACAAAGAGTCTGATGGCACCTTAAAGACTAACAGATTTATTTGGGCATAAGCTTTCGTGAGTAAAAACCTCACTTCTTCGGATGCAACCGAAGAAGTGAGGTTTTTACTCACGAAAGCTTATGCCCAAAAGATTTAAGGTTCCTCGGGTGGTGTGTCCATTACTGGGATTTTTAGGAACGACTGGGATTCAGAACTTGGCTGGAGTAGTGAATGTTTATGTTTATAAAACTTGTGTCATGTAACAGAGCACAACTGAACCTTGACAATTTCTGACACCTTAAGATTTCTGACTCACCATCAGTTTTAGAAGCAGGGATGATACTGATTTTGTTGCTTTTAATAGCGACCCTAAGACCACCTAATACTATTAAGCCAAAAGCTCTCCCAAGAAATGAAAATATAAACAGCTTTATGCTCCTCTACACATATAGAGTCATTGAAATAACCCCACATCCCTTATAAGTTATTGAAATCAGTGATCCCGCTTGTACTCAGACACTGAGATCAGCGCTACACATTAGATCAAGGACCGTGGCTAAGAAAATAACCCTCTAATGTCAGACTTCTAGGGGATAAGGAGAATACAAAAGTGTTTATGCGGGGCCTGATCCAAAGCCCACTGAAGTCAATGTACAAAGACTCCCATTAACTGCAATAGTCTTTGGATCAGGCCCACAGTTATTTGGCTTGGGAAGGACCTTTATTGAGGCAATTAGCCCATTCAGACGGGATGTTTTAGAACGGAAATTAAGACCAAAATAGACAAAGGATTCATCAGAGCATAGATGGCGACAGGCTCATTTAGTGCAGGAATATTAATAAATGAGATTTCTGTAATCAAGTTCATAAAGATTTAATTGAGAAAAGGAATATTCAAAGTAATTGTCTACAAAACATGTCATTAGATGTTCTTTGTCAAGCACAGCCAGAGGTTAAATTTGGTTAACAGGTTTAACCAATTCTCTTAGAAATGTATTTCTGTTAAAACCAGATCAATTTCTGAACTGTTCCTCTTTTTCAAGCAATATAAAAGCCAGCCAACGTGTCAGATGTTCAACATTCAGAAACATATATGTGCCACTGATGTAAACCGCTACTCAATCTTTCTCTATAGCAAACTTCTGTATGTGTCTGCATTCTCATTTACAAAATTACGAACTTCTACAGAACATCCTCACTAACCCCTTTCACATTCTGTGTATCATATTTAATAGTCCTACACACTGAAATTATAACCTCTGATTTGTACGTTGGCTCTATATTTCACAAAAAATAGAAGCATACATAAACAAAAGTGAAAAAATAAATATATACAGATTGGATGAAGAAATGCTATGGATCTGTACGAGACACAAGAAATATCTGCATTTATAAGGGAATGACCTTCAAAACTCATTCACTGTTCTCTAGCCTGTAAAATTACAGTGATTTTCTCATTTGTGAGAAATTATACATTTTCACCATGTATGCTTTAATTTTTCATGGAATATAAATCGTTTTGCTTAAAAGTCAGCATGAAAGCAACAAAAAACAAACATTTACTTGTGATAACCTTGATTGTGAGGGTATTATGAACTGACTCTTTTTTACCTTAAATCATGCATACAACATATTAGTATTTCTGTTTACTGCCCCAAAAATCATATAAGCTGGTGAAACACAGCATCAAGTGGCATTTTATGTCAAAATTATATACAGTATAAGGATACTCTTATTTTAATTCTATTCCCAAGTAAATCAAAGAAAGAATCCAGCCTTCTTCCAAACTGGATTGCCTATACTTACCTATCTAAGCTATATATATCAATTGGATAAAAATGTATTAAAAGCAATCTCTCAAAAATTAATTGATTTTTGTATAAGCACAACTAATTTGACTGCCATTACAGCCATTTAAGTCACTACTTTGCAGTTAAGGTGGGGAAGAGGCAAGACGGGGAAGAAAATCAGTAATATTAACATTCCTGAGATGTTATTTACACAGAACAGATTTTTAAAACACATTTATTTATTCTTCTTTGCTTAAGCAAAAGTGAAGCCTCCCACAGCCTGCAGTATTTATTTGTAACCAGCTCTTTAATTTGAAGTATGCTTCTGCATGCATTTAAAATATTTTCTACTTGCCCTAGAGCGACAATAGAGTCAGAATCAGCAACACCCAAATAAATCAGTGGAGAGGTGGGAGTTGTTGTTATTTACATGTTGCATCACAATTATCCAAAAACCTGGCCTGAATTTTCTACTGCTTACAAGTTGGAAGAGTGCCAGTTGACACTCTCAGGAAACAGTATCAATGAGTAAGGCTACGAATCTGTCACGGAGGTCATGGATTCCACAGGACCTCCACGACTTCTTGAAAATTCCAATAATTCAGCCCCAGGCAGTGGGAATCGGGCTTCAGCCCCAGGTGGGAGGACTTGGGCTTCAGTACTGATGTAGTGAAAACTGCATTAATGTGTGTACATTTCTGTGATTTATTGTTTACTGCACACATCCTGTGCATGACTTTTAATTAAAATACCCATGCCAAAATCTTAGCCTTAACAATGAGCGCTATGGTGTACAGTCAGTCTGCATGCTTATCACATGGATGTTCTCTTAAAAGTATTATTATTATTTAAAAATTAAGATTAAAAGCTGTCTGTACAAAATGGAAACCTCCCGTACATATGTCAGCCACCCTGTGTCCTCAGTCCTAATGTTATAGTTCTTAGCTAGTTGTTAAGGCAATACTGTTGTGACTAGGTTACTCACATTCAAAACATTCTGGTATTCTAGTAGCCTAATGATATCATCACTAAATCCTTACTAGCAAATCATTCATATCCAGACTGGGGGGAAAAACTGATTTTTACTCAAGAAAATTTCATTATAATGCATAATATCTGAACTCGTATCTGGCCTAGAACATTTTGAAAAGTGATCTAGACTATTTTAAAATTAAATCAGTCCCTGGAGCAGGGTTGAGGAAGTACAGGTAATAACTAAAATCAGGCAGTACTCTGATACATCTCCTGGTATTTGTGTTTGGCTCAGACAGCATTTACTATACTTTAATTTGCATCAAAATCATTCTTAAAAGCACTTACTATACTTATTGCACTCACAGAGTCAACGGCAGAATTGTGCAAGTCTAAGAGCACCAATTTTGCTCAGCAAGAGGTATAAATTAAGCTCTTCTTCCATCATCCAACAATGTTTACTTGATTTGATTATACCCCACCAATGGAGAAGCAGCAGCGCTAAAGCTGTTCCATAATCATATTTGCACCAGGGAAGGTTAGTGAAAGTTGCGGGTTTTGATTTTGAACACAAAAAAGAATAAATTTCACTAAAACTTGCAGCAATTGTCCACGTTCTGGTTTATTATAAAAGACTGAATCAGGGTAATATACTAGTTCTATAAAATAACGAAAACACTTATTTTACATATATCCAATAACAGTGACGTTGCGGGAAGGGGTGGAGGGTAAGGGGGGCACAACTTTAGCCCACTGAAATTCATTATATTCCATTAAATTATTTTTTTGAGATAGGGAGGGGGGGAACATAGCATAAAAATGGTAAGTAAGCTCCTTGCTAAAAGCTAGAGACTGGCCCCCTTTCACAGGGCCACTTGGCCTGTGTGGAGCTATTCTTTTGTGAATGCCAAGAATTCTGACTCACCGAAGTGCTGATCAAAATAATGACGTGAGACATTATTTTCCTGGAGGAATCAAAAAGCTTCTGTGTGACTAAACTCCCTCCCCTGAGCAACATCCCAGTCAAGCTGATCAGGCTTTTCTTTCTGAGGGCTGAAAAACTGGATCCATCAATTTGCCCAGTGGAGGGGGGGGGGGGGACGCATTTCAGAATTAAAGGTCACTGAATGAAGTAAGGATTCATTTGCTTTCTTCTCCCTCCCCCCCCCGTAATGCTTCCAGCTGTTACCATCTAGAGTGGCTGTAATTCACTGATGAGCATCGGATTTACACACACACACACACACACACACATCCATCCGGCAAGCCACAGGTTTGTCTTTGTTCCCATCTGAAGGAGAAACCATCCAGATAACTGCAGCATCCTCTATAAAACACCAACTTCACAACGCCCAGCACAGAAGTTGCTTTCATGCTTAGAACACCCATGCAATCCTAGGAACAGCCCATGTGTCCCCCCCGGTGTGTGTCTACACACCAGCAAGGGAACACAACGTGCTGGAGAGGGGGAGAGGAGGAGCAGCGAGCAGCCAGCACTGGATCCCGCGTTGCTTTTGTTTGCAGTCCTCAGACTCCATTTGGCAACCCGGATTGGAGGAGCTGAGAAGTGAGACTGCAGCGCCTTTGGGAGACCTGGGGCTGGTTCTTCCCCATCGCCAATATTTGTATTCACACCCGGACAGGTTATTTGCCGCGGCGAAGGTCGGGATCTCCAGCAGCATTTCGGGACAGCTCTCGGGGTCAGACAGCTGAACTGCAGTGTTTGCACAGGGGCGAGCATGCAGCCTGCTCTTGCAAAAAATCCCACACACCAGCCAGCCCGTGTGCATCCCTCCCCCGTGCCCAAAACAAAAGTCACACACACACACCCCACACACACACACACGACTCGAGACCGCATCTTCCTGCTGCGCCCGCACCCGGGCTGGGCTAAGCCAGGGAGTTTTCCCAGCCCAGGGTCTGACACCCTCCCAAGTTCTCCGCCTGGGCGCAAGTTTACCCCGCGCCTCCGCTGCGCGGTTCCCTCTGAAAGTCGCGCTCGGGCTATTTCATTCCCCTCCAGCGGCCAGCCCTGCCCGCCGGCCCCGACCCGCTCCGCCCGCCGCCGAGGGGGCTGGTTCAGGGCCAGCTGCGTCCCCACACGCCCTGCGGGGCTGCGCGTCCACACCCCCGGGCACCGCGGCTCGGATGCGGGAGGCTTTTGTGCCTTCCTCCCAGGGGCAGCAGGCGCGAGCGGCGCGGGGCAGCCCGGGGGCAGTTGCACGCGGAGGGAGGGAGACACACACCCGGTGCACACACCCGGTGCACACACACACACACACCCGGTGCACACACCCGGTGCACACACACACACACACACCCGGTGCACACACCCGGTGCACACACACACACACACACCCGGTGCACACACCCGGTGCACACACACACACACACACCCGGTGCACACACCCGGTGCACACACACACACACACCCGGTGCACACACACACACAGACCTGGATGGTGCAGGTGTACTCGCTGTCATCCAGCAGCCTGACGGTGCAGCTGTGCTCCCGCTCCAGGCTCCTGCTGCTGCCGCTCATCCAGCGGCTCAGCATCTTCCCCGGCCCGGCCCGGCCCGGCGGGCGGCTGGCGCTCACAGGGGCCGGGCGGCTCGGCTCCGCGGCATCCCAGCGCCCAGGCGGCCCCGCCGCGCGCAGCCCGACTCCGGCCAGAGCCCGCTGCAAATCCCCGCGCCGCCGCTCGCGCGGCCCGGCGCCAGGCGGGGGGCGGGGCCGGCGCTGAGCGACGGGCGGGCGGGCCAATCCCGGCGCGGGGCCGCCCCAGGCCCCGGCGCCCGCTGATGGGGCGGGAGGAGCCGGAGGAGCCTCGGCCTGGGGAGCGGGGACTGCGGGGAACCCCCCCTCCGGCCCCCCGGGACCCCCCTCTGCGCCCCCCAGGGCTCCTCCTTCATCCCTCCTGGGCCCCCTTCCATCCCCCGGGGCACGGGGAGCCCTGCAAGGGAACCCCCCCTCTGCGCCCCCCGGGACCCCCCTCCGGCCCCCCCCGGGACCCCCCTCTGCGCCCCCCCCCAGGGACCCCCCCTCCGGCCCCCCCCAGGGCTCCTCCTTCATCCCTCCTGGGCCCCCTTCCATCCCCCCGGGGCACGGGGAGCCCTGCCAGGGAACCCCCCCTCTGCGCCCCCCGGGACCCCCCCTCCGGCCCCCCCCGGGACCCCCCTCTGCGCCCCCCAGGGCTCCTCCTTCATCCCTCCTGGGCCCCCTTCCATCCCCCCGGGGCATGGGGAGCCCTGCCAGGGAACCCCCCCTCCGGCCCCCCGGGACCCCCCTCTGCGCCCCCCAGGGCTCCTCCTTCATCCCTCCTGGGCCCCCTTCCATCCCCCCGGGGCACGGGGAGCCCTGCCAGGGAACCCCCCTCTGCGCCCCCCCCGGGACCCCCCCTCCGGCCCCCCCCGGGACCCCCCTCTGCGCCCCCCAGGGCTCCTCCTTCATCCCTCCTGGGCCCCCTTCCATCCCCCCGGGGCATGGGGAGCCCTGCCAGGGAACCCCCCCTCCGGCCCCCCGGGACCCCCCTCTGCACCCCCCAGGGCTCCTCCTTCATCCCTCCTGGGCCCCCTTCCATCCCCCCGGGGCACGGGGAGCCCTGCCAGGGAACCCCCCTCTGCGCCCCCCCCAGGGACCCCCCCTCTGGCCCCCCCAGGGACCCCCCTCTGCGCCCCCCAGGGCTCCTCCTTCATCCCTCCTGGGCCCCCTTCCATCCCCCCCGGGGCACGGGGAGCCCTGCCAGGGAACCCCCCCTCTGCGCCCCCCCAGGGACCCCCCTCTGCGCCCCCCCAGGGACCCTCCTTCATCCCTCCTGGGCCCCCTTCCATCCCCCCGGGGCATGGGGAGCCCTGCCAGGGAACCCCCCCTCCGGCCCCCCGGGACCCCCCTCTGCGCCCCCCAGGGCTCCTCCTTCATCCCTCCTGGGCCCCCTTCCATCCCCCCGGGGCACGGGGAGCCCTGCCAGGGAACCCCCCCTCCGGCCCCCCGGAACCCCCCTCTGCGCCCCCCAGGGCTCCTCCTTCATCCCTCCTGGGCCCCCTTCCATCCCCCCGGGGCATGGGGAGCCCTGCCAGGGAACCCCCCCTCCGGCCCCCCGGGACCCCCCTCTGCGCCCCCCCAGGAACCCTCCTTCATCCCTCCTGGGCCCCCTTCCATCCCCCCGGGGCACGGGGAGCCCTGCCAGGGAACCCCCCTCTGCGCCCCCCCCCAGGGACCCCCCCTCCGGCCCCCCCAGGAACCCCCCTCTGCGCCCCCCCCCCAGGGACCCCCCTCTGCGCCCCCCCAGGGACCCTCCTTCATCCCTCCTGGGCCCCCTTCCATCCCCCCCGGGGCACGGGGAGCCCTGCCAGGGAACCCCCCCTCCGGCCCCCCGGGACCCCCCTCTGCGCCCCCCAGGGCTCCTCCTTCATCCCTCCTGGGCCCCCTTCCATCCCCCCGGGGCACGGGGAGCCCTGCCAGGGAACCCCCCCTCTGCGCCCCCCGGGACCCCCCTCTGCGCCCCCCCAGGTACCCCCCTCCGGCCCCCCCAGGGCTCCTCCTTCATCCCTCCTGGGCCCCCTTCCATCCCCCCCGGGGCACGGGGAGCCCTGCCAGGGAACCCCCCTCTGCGCCCCCCCCAGGGACCCCCCCTCCGGCCCCCCCAGGGACCCCCCTCTGCGCCCCCCAGGGCTCCTCCTTCATCCCTCCTGGGCCCCCTTCCATCCCCCCCGGGGCACGGGGAGCCCTGCCAGGGAACCCCCCCTCTGCGCCCCCCCAGGGACCCCCCTCTGCGCCCCCCCAGGGACCCCCCTCTGCGCCCCCCCAGGGACCCTCCTTCATCCCTCCTGGGCCCCCTTCCATCCCCCCGGGGCATGGGGAGCCCTGCCAGGGAACCCCCCCTCCGGCCCCCCGGGACCCCCCTCTGCGCCCCCCCAGGAACCCTCCTTCATCCCTCCTGGGCCCCCTTCCATCCCCCCCCCGGGGCACGGGGAGCCCTGCCAGGGAACCCCCCCTCTGGCCCCCCGGGACCCCCCTCTGCGCCCCCCCAGGGACCCTCCTTCATCCCGCCTGGGCCCCCTTCCATCCCCCCCGGGGCACGGGGAGCCCTGCGAGGAAACCCCCCTCCGCTCCCCCTGGGGATCCCCCTCTTCTTCCCCCCCAGGCACGGGGAGCCCTGCCAGGGAACCCCCCCTCCGGCCCCCCGGGCCCCCCCTCTGCGCCCCCCAGGGACCCTCCTTCATCCCTCCTGGGCCCCCTTCCATCCCCCCTGGGGCATGGGGAGCCCTGCGGGGGACCCCCCTCCGGCCCCCCCAGGCACAGGGAGCCCTGCGAGGGACCCCCCCGGGATCCCCCCTGCGCCCCCCAGGGACACCCCTTCTTCCCCCCCGGGCATGTGGAGCTCTGCGAGGGACCCCCCTTCTTCCCCCCAGGACCTCTTCTTCACCCTCTGGCATAGGGAGCCCTGCGAGGGACCCCCCCTCCATCCTACCGGGGACCCCCCTCTGCCCCTCCCCTGGGGCATGGGGAGCCAGGACACCCCATGTGTCAATAGGAGCCAGAGTGGGGACTCAAGGGGGTAAAAGCAGCATCCGCCCTGCCCCTGATGTGCTCGGGGAGCCTCTGCACATGCCAGGCTGCTGCGGCCCCACGGAGCAGGTGCCAGGCGGGTACAGAGCCCTCGGCAGCCGCTGCCCTGACCCCATCCTCTGCCCAGAGCCAGAGGGTAGGAACAGGCCTGCCAAAGGGAAGGGGCACAGATGGGGGGGGATATCTGTGTGCGTTGGGAGAGGCTCTAGAACACCTATGTGTGATCAGGGCATCATGGCGCTAGGTGCTGTACAGAGAAGTGACATTCTGACAGGCCCAGCCCAAGAGAGCTGATAGCCTAGTTATGGGGCGGGGGGAGATGATGGAGCAGAGGAGGGTGGAGGAGCATGTCTGTGTGGAGATTTAGGTGATGCAGGGGGAGGGGAGGAGCCCATTGGGATGCCCCTATTCTAAATGCTAGCATTAGGCACCATCCCCACAAAACACCATTTCTAAGTCTTTTTTGTCCTCCCCCATGTAAGGGGTTGGACCACCAGGCAGCTGTCACCCCTCTTGCTCCGGTGCTTTGGCTCTGTGGCTGGAAGATATGTCTTCTCTCTCCTCATACTAGGAGAGGGAATTCTCTTTGTCAGCCAGCCTACTTGAGAAGAGAAGGATGAATTTTCTTCCTCCTCCCCTGGAAGAGAAGCACCCAGCCTGTGGCAGCGAAATGAGCCCCTACGAACTAGCCCTTCTAGCTCTCCTTGGGAGAGGGAAGTGGATTAATAGGTTGATGTCCCAGTTTAGAGGTCCAACATCATAACATCCAAATAATCCCAGGGGCATCTGTGGCCCTGTCTGCATCATTTGACTAGGAGAGCAGTGTTTTATTTCAAATTAACTAATAAATAACCTTTTTTGGTTCATGTCCAGTGTTCATTCAGATTTGGCCACAAGCTGTGCTGCACTTGCTGTCATCACAGTTGGCACTGTGGAAGCAGAACATGCAATGGTCCTATTGTACATGGGTTAATAGGGCTTGCTTTGCCACAGATCGGACTCAGAGTTCTGCCTGCAAACCTACTCACTTTCACTGACCCCGCAGATGGTTGTAGCAGGGAGATGGAAGAGAGAGGATCCTGCCCAGGTTATTCACTAAAGTTTCACCCCCAAAACTCCCTGCAGAACAGACAGCCACCAGGTCATTTACATCTCAAACTTCCCTCAGTCTGTCACCGTGAGAGCCACTGTCTGGGGTCAGTGGTCTCTCAATTTTATGAGAAGGGCTGTTGTATAGCTCCTGACACATCTTCCCACCATTCCTTATTGTGCCTCTAACTCCCTCAGAACTACAAGTTCCAGAATTCCTCTGTTCTGAAGTGGGAACAGGGGTGTCCTGGGCCTGTAGCCTGCCATTAAGGGCTAGCATGCCCTATTACAGAAGCTCATCCCTCAAGGGTAACCCAATAAGTCCTGCTTTACTTCTCAGTAGGCTTTGCTTTACTTCAGGCTTGATCTGCTTTCTGCATCTCCTCAAATCCTCCTTTCACTCCTGCCCTGCATGTCCTCCCACACCAGGCCCATTCTTCCCTCCTAGCCGGGACCCTCCCCAACATCAGGTTCATCTAGGCCCTATCTACGCCTCTCCCACCTTGATCCCATACTCTCATGGTCTTCTAGAGGGAGAGCAGGTAGGATTCACATCACAAAGGCCTCTTACCCCATCCCTGGCCCTGACAACACTGGGTTTGACTCTTAACACTTCTGCATGCTTTTCCAGGGGCCCTGATATCTGTCTTTGGGGTCCTAAAAGTCAGGCCTTCTTCCCCTCCCCTAGCCACTTAACATTTAGGAATCTTCAGGAGACCACCACTATAACCTGGCAGCATCAGGGCCTCTGTCCAACTGACACTGCAACAGGGGACCACCCTGTTAGCTTGGTAAATCATGAGATGGAGACAAGATGAGGCAAGTACCACAGTCTTGTAGCAGAGCATGAAACGCAGGTAGTTAGGAATGATTTGCGCACTGAAGTGTTAATTGTAGAAGATCATTCTCAGAAAGGAGCCCAGAGCTCTGTACACTGCTGAAAACAGGTGCTAGAAGTAGGTCAGAAGTTTACCCTGTGGACTGAGAGGGGCCAGCTTGGATAATACATTATTCAAATACTAATTGGGAATAATAATGGCAGACCAACAGCATCAGTGTGTACGGGGCATCAATTGCTACAATTTGAACCTCATGACACCATAGAAGATGTATTTCCCTTTTGCCCAAGTTGTTGCTATAGGAGTATTGAGAACTAGAGATCCTAGTTAAAAAATGCAAATAATCTTCCTTCTGTTGAAATATAACCAGTCCTATTATCAGCAATTAAAAGCTTACTATATATCATCTTCAGTTATTGCTCAACAATGTTACAAAAGAAATAACACAAAACACCTTCTTACACCAACAGAAGTTGGTCCAATTAAAGGTATTACCTCATCCACCTTGTCTCTTTCATGTCCTGGGACCAACATGGCTACAACTAGGCAGCAAAACTCTTATTAATTCCACAAGGTGTAGACAGTACTGCACCATAGAAAATGAGCCACAGAACACTTCCCAGCCAGCTAGATCCTAACATATACAACTATGGAGGCTACATTGGTATTGGCATTTAGGGGGATACACTGGCCAAGGCTGAGGAAGAATGAATGAGTATAGGAAAAGTAGGAGAGTTCAATCATGAGCCAGGGAGGGAAAAAAAAAAAAAGACCTTGAAATAGGATCTGAAAAGAGTCAGAGGACAGCCAGGTTAGTAGATACCTGTGGAGACTGTTCCAGTTCCTGGGACCGTGGGGAAGAGAGAGCAGAAAGAACCCTTACAGCCAGGCCAGTGGCTCTCAGTCTTCCCAGACTACTGTACCCCTTTCAGGAGTCTGATTTGTCTTGCATACCCCAAGTCTCTCCTCACTTAAAAGCTACTTGCTTACAAAATCAAACATCAAAATACAAAAGCGTCACAGCACACTCTTACTCAAAAATTGCTGACTTACTCATGTTACCACATAATTATAAAATAAATCAATTGGAATATAAATATTGTACTTATTTCTGTATGAAATTTGAGTTTGTACTGACTTCGCTAGTGCTTTTTATGTAGCCGGTTGTAAAACTAGGCTAATATCTAGATGAGTTGAGGTACCCCCTGGAAGACCTCTGTGTATCCCCAGGGTATGCGTACCCCTGGTTGAGAACCACTGGCATAGGCTATGACTGCAGAACAGAAAGAGATGCAGTTGGAGAGATGGGGAGACAGAGGCTGGAGCTCAGGGAGAGAGCCTAGCAGAGGGAGGTCATGCTTTACTTATCCACAACTTTCAAAAGACTCAGAGTGAGGGTTTTGAGCTGAAGTTCACACTGTTTCCACCCTCCAAGCTGGTTGTTTGTTCTCTAATCAGGGAATTATAAAGAGGTTTTGCAATGGTAGGCCTTTGCTGTGTGCATGTGATGACGCAGCCCCTCATTAGTCTGGATTGCACCCCAGAATGTCACACTGTAGCCGTTCAGACTCACCCCTGTCGTGCCTCCTGCTGGTCGTCCATGGGAATTAGCTCATCCCAGCTCCGGAGCGCCCTCTGCAGGCCAGTGATTCACTACCGGTTGTCCCCCCATGTCCCTCCCTGGACTCGGGTGCCCTTTTAGCTGGGGTGCTGCCCCCTGGCAGTAACCCCTTTCTCTCAGGGTCTCCCCTCCCCAGGGAACCCCCACCCACTAACCCCACCTCACCTCACTATAAGGCTACTGTCAGTCCTCATCTAGCCCCCACGCCCTAGGACAGACTGCAGTATCAGCCTACTCATCACAGGCAAGGTTGGGTTTGGACCCACTGCCTTGGCCTACCCCTGGGCTGCCCTCTGCAACCCCCAGTACCCGTTAGCCTTCTGCTAGGCCGCAGCCTGGGGCTTTCCAGGCTGGAGCTCCCCAGCTCCTCAGCCTGTCCCCAGCCCTGCTCCACTCAGGTACCCTGTCTCTAGCTCCCTGCAGCCAGGCCCTTCTCTCTCTGAACACTGAGAGACTGCTGAGTTCCTGGCTCCCAGCCTCTTTATACCAGCCAGCTGTGGCCTGATTGGGGTGTGGCCCAGCTGCGGCCGCTTCCCCAGTCAGCCCAGTTTTCGAGCTGCAGCCCTCTCCAGGGCTGCTTTCCAGCCCTCCCAGGCAGGAGCGGGTGTCCACCCCACTACACACCCCATGCATGTTTTTCCCCCCCAACTTTTACGTTAGGAATATACGGGGTGTGATTCCTCACTGCCTTGCACCTGTCTTCCCTCCCTTTCAAAGCTTCCTATCTATCTATTGAAATGTACATAGCGCCCCTTACCTGAATAACTAGAGATAACTATATCTTCTTCCTTTCCCTCTCTCCAAGGTCCCACCAGCTCTGCTCTCCTGCTGCCCTGTCAAGCCCTCTCATTTGAGTCCCCATGGGTTCCCTTGAGACCACTGGCTAGACTGGCTTGAGAGTCTTATGCCAGCAGCCCTGGTGCCTGCACTTTGGTTGCCCAAGTGTGGGGTTATCTGGCTTGGCCAGCGTGGACGTGTGCATGGTTCAGAATATCCCAAATTCCTCACTGGACACATCTTGATGACCCTATAAAGGGCAGAGACCCTGTCTTCTTTTTGTGGTTGTACAACACATACCATATTGTGAACTCTAAAAACAACTACATCGACCTTTAACTCAAGGTTGGGTGTTTCTTTCTAAAGCTCTTCTCTACCTCTCCCAGAAGCGATGGACTGGCTGCAGGAATCACTGGGTGACGTTCTTTGACCTTTATTACGTGGGAGGTCAGGTTAGATTATCACAATGCTCCATTCTGGCCTTCAAATTAATTATTCTATTAAACTAAACTAACAACAGTACTTGTGCAAAATACCGTGCTGTGCGTGTGTTAATGGGTCTCTATGTAACACACCTACCACACACACCGTGCTCTGCGTGAGTTAAAGTGGGTCTGTGTAACACACCTACCACAAACACCATGCTGTGCATGAGTTAAGGTGGTCTCTACATAACACACCTATCACAAACACAATGCTGTGCATGAGTGAAGGTGGTCTCTATATAACACACCTATCACACACACTGTGCTGTGCGTGAGTTAAGGTGGGTCTCTATGTAACACACCTATCACAAACACCGTGCTGTGCGTGATTGAAGGTGGGTCTCTATGTGACACCTAACACAAAAGCGAGGAAATGAAAAGCGACGGACGTCTAATAGTACATCCCCTCCTCTACCCATTGACACATACCTCACCACCACAATAACTACCACACCACATTGATCAGGGGTTCCCAAACTGTGGTACGCATACTCCTGGGGGCACGTGAGAGATCTCTGGAGGCATACGCAGGAGAAATAGTGTAATGGTGGATTTTATTTATTATTTCATTTATTGCATTTTCATAATAGGCGAATCAGATGAAGCTTTAAAACTCTGTGGGAATTTGTTATATAAAATACAGTAGTTAATTACTTCAAGATGTACCAATGAGAACACAGATACACTGAGACGCTGATATACACAGCCCTTCTTCCAATCACCGCACAACGCGGCAACTGTCCCGTCTTACTGAGCTCAGAACTTAGTCAGGGGGGTTTATTTGGTTGTATATGTCATACTATAACCATATCTGTACATAACAGTGAAATATGGACAGATGGCTAAAGACAGATAGTGTTAAGAAGAACATACAAAGTATCAGTGATGAGTAGGGTAGGGTACGTGGACAGCTGGTAGATCTGGAAGGGGTACTCAATAAGAACGATTTGTGAACCTCTGGCATAGATAACACACCACAACCTTAATTCTGCCCAGCAGCTCTTCGAGGCAGGGACCATTTCTTTGTTATATGTTTGTATTTGCACAGTGTTTAGCACAATGGGGCCTTGAACGGTAGATGCTACCATAATCAGAATAGAATAATCATAAATAATAATTAATGCTAGCATTTGAGCACCCTTTCTGCAAACTCACCACAACCACAAAAAGGCCATACTTTATCTTTTCTGCACAATTCTGGAGAATCACGTTTACCCATGTGTAGGGAGAGGGTGCTGCAAGACTAAAACTCCGACTGGGGCAGAGTTAAGGGGTGTTGTCTGTGGTATATGCTGGTTGTTCCACAGGTGAGAGGTGTGTATCTCTGGGTGGAGGAGTAGAAGCACTGTTAGATGCCTTAGCTTTTCATTTCTTTGCATTTTCTTTCCTTTCTTTTTGTGTTAGGTACGTTATGCGTAGAACAACCTTAACTCACTCAGAACCTAGTAATTGCCCAGGTTTTTTTAGATTCATAAAGAATCTCAAATACCACAGTGGCCACTTTCACAGAGATCCTGTTCTTTGTGGAAGTGCCCTTTTGTGAGACTGGAGTTCTTGAGTCAGCTGCGTGGTTGCACAAACATCCTATTTGTGAACAGCAGTAGCTGCTGCTTTGTCAAAGATCTTCCTCTACAAATGCAATAGAAATGCTCTGGAATAGTAAAACACTGTTCCTCTCCAGCCCAGTTGTGAAAGGAGGGCACATAACTTGGGGCAAACGATAACAGACAATATTGTATGTCTCTTCTAAGTTGTTTCGAAGCAGAGGTGGCCAACATTTTATTTTAAAAGGGAAATGTATGCTTTCCTTAGCAAAAACTAAACTGTTCGTGTTCTCCATTAGGTGAACAATGCACATAACGATTCATCTCTGAGGGCTGATGCTACTAGATTAAGAACGGCTCTTCGACACAGCAATGGTTCCTTTCACAAGGAACAGGACCCGCCTCTGAACTGACTGGGCACTTTCACGAAGATCCTAATATTTGTCTAAGTTGCCACTACGTTGTCATAAATCCTGTCCTTCATAAACTATTCATCTACCTCAAAGCTCACCTTCAGAACTGCTCATGAATAATAGGGGCATCACCATCAGTGTTGTTGCTTTCATACAGACCAGGAGCTCATGAGCGAGCTGAACAGTTTAACGAAGAACAGAATTCGGGACCCAGCAGCCATTGCTTTGTCAAAGACCCTGTTCTCCTTGCTACTGTTCAGACACTAATTAGTTTTGTTCTGGAACTAACTGAACAGTTTCATCGAGAGCCTGGTCTTCGACAAAGTAGCTGTTATTTTTTTTGAAGATCTTCACTGATGCAATGCAGAAACCCCTTGACTAGTCAAACTCATTCTTCATCGCCATGCCAGCCCCATTTTTTGGATGCAAGGAACATTATGGAGTTGGGAGGTATATATCAAAAATCAGTTTTCTTTCCTCATCCAAAACTGTTTAAAAAGGCTTCCACTGTTTCAGAGAACAAGAGTAGCCCATGAAAGTTTTCTCTATTGTCTGATTGTGGCAGACAAAAATTCAGTTTTGATTAATAATGCAACTTTTTTCTTTGTATTAATTAACAAAATAATTCCATAACCGCAGAGAGCCCTGCAAACTCTCCCTATGAGCACATTTTTGACTCTACAGTTTGTAGTTTAAGTTACAGAAAAAAATCATGAGACTCAGAATGTGAATTTTTTGGAGCCATTTATTAATCAGTTAGAACTCAGAAATGAATTTGCTTGAAAACCTCTGAAATTTCAAGCTTTGCTCAGAGTTTATGTGCTGAAAATTTTGGGCAGATACACTGTCGTCTTTTCCAGCCCCAATACAAAAAAATGGTGGTAGAACTCTCTCTTTGAGTGCAACATAGAACCCAACGTTAACTATGGCATGACAATGGCTTCCTCATAATAAAGTGACTAAGGTCTTGTCTACCCTGGCAAGTTTCTGCGCAGTAAAGCGACTTTCTGCACTGTAACTCCCAAGTTCTATGCATTGCCAAGCCCCTTAGTGTGCAGAAACTGTGCAGTTGCAGTGCTGTAAAAAAACCACCCCGACGAGAGGCGTAGAGCTTTCTGCGCCAGGGCTATAGCGCCGCGGGGCCAGTATAGACACCGTGGTCAATTACAGCGCTGCGATTGGCCTCCGTGAGGTGTCCCACAATGCCTGTTCTCGCCTCTCTGGTCATCGGTTTGAACTCTACTGCTTTGCCCTCAGGTGACCAACCGTGAGCCCCGCCCCTTAAATTCCTTGGGAATTTTGAAAGTCCCCTTCCTGTTTGCTCGGTGACGCGTGCAGTGGTCTCAGTGCATCTTTCCAGGTGGCCATGTCTACTCCACGCACCAGGCAATCCCCCGCTTGGAGCAATGCCGAGCTGCTGGACATCATCAGCATTTGGGGAGAGGAGGCCATCCAGTCCCAGCTGCTCTCCAGCCGTCGGAATTATGATACCTACGGACAGATTTCATGATGCATGACGGAAAGGGGCCATGACCGGGACACACTGCAGTGCAGGGTCAAAGTGAAGGAGCTGTGGAACGCCTACCACAAGGCACGGGAGGCAAACCACCGTTCCGGTGCTGCGCCCACGAGCTCCTGGTTCTACAAAGAGCTGGACGCGATACTCGGTGGCGATCCCACCTCCATTGCGAAGGTCACTGTGGATACTTCGGTGGCTCGCGTGCCAGTCGAGAGCAGACTGAGCCAGGAAGAGGAAATCTTGGACGAGGATGGGGAGTGGGACCCAGAGGCAGAGGACAACTCAGAGGTCAAGAGATGCATGCAGCCAGGAGCTCTTCTCTATCCCGGAGGAGCCAGTCAGTTACAGCAGTTGGAGCTTGGCGAAGCGCAAACAGGAGAGGAGGCCCCTGGTAAGTGGCTTTGATTTTGGGAATCATTGAAGTGAGTTGTTGGGGGGAGGAAGCAGGCTTGTGTCTGTATGATGCATGTACCACCACATGCCTAGTCTGAGCGGCGAAACAGGGTGTTGATGGACTCCCTCACTTCACAGGAATCTGCTACAGAGATCTCCACGAAACGCTCACGGAGATACGGGGCAATCCACTGATGCAGGTTCTTTGGCAGAGCTGCTTTGTTTCTTGCACCATTAAGAGTAACTTTCCCGCACCACTCTGCCGTCACTGGGGGTGGGGGGTGGGACACCATTGCTGCACACAGGCGAGCCGCATAAGGACCAGGGTGGAAGCCACAGTCTTGGAGAAGACCCTCCCTTGATTCCCTGCTCACCCTCAGCAGTGAGATGTCTTCCATAATGAACACAGCCTGTGGAAAATGTGGGGACAGTAATAATTATAAGCCCCCACCCCCCATAGTGCTGGCTGTCCCAAGAGCCATGTGCCCAGTGTACAGTACGGTCCTGGAACACTGGTTTCCCCTGCCCCTGCGGTTACTCACCATTCTGGGGGTCTTGTGGCTCATGTGTGCTTGCTGGGGTCAGCCAGTTAGTGACAGGTATGTGAATAGTGGCTGTGTTTTAAATCACTGAATCAGTGGTCTGTGTGTTGCAAACAATACTGCTTCTGTCAAATGTTGCATTTTGGCTTCACAGATATGGTCTTGGGAGCCCAGCCTCCCTCTTTGTTATCGCTGGTTGAACAGCTGCACAGAATTAGAAAGCGGCCAAGAAGAACTAAGGAGGACTTTCTGCATGGTGTCATGATGCACTCCGCGTACGAAAAACAAGAATTGAAGGAGTGGCAGGACAGCGAGAAGAGGGGACGAAAGGAGAACGCGGCGCGCCAGAACAAAGCCACGGAGCTTTAACAGTTATGGCGCGCCAAGCGAACACGCTCCAGGCGCTACTAGCACTGCAAACCGAGCAGCTCCACACCTGCCTTCCCCTGCAGCCACTGTTGCAAAACCCCTTCCCATGCGTCCCCCAGACACCACCAACATATTCTTATCAACCTCCTGGCACCAGTCTGTACCCACTGCATTCCACTCCTGCCCCGTCACAGTCCAGCCCTGCGGACGCCCAGGGCCCACTGCACTCAACACCCGTCCCTCTGCAATTTAGCCCTGCTGATGTATAGAACCTGCTGCACTGTACTCCAAAGGAGAAGGCTGGATATGATCCCTGGACATACACAAATCTTTAACTGTCCCGGGACCCTACCTCCTCCTGGGACCCTCCCTTCCCCCATCCCGCTCAGTGCTAATGTGTTTTTTTGTTTGTCTCTCTCCTCCGGTTGTCGTTTTTTAATAAAAGAATTGTTTTGGTTTGAAAGCAATCTTTAGTCCATTAACTGAAAGCAAACAGAGCCCTGCAAAGCAACAGGCAATTTTCTTACACCTTCATAGTGCATCGTCTGCACCAATTACAATCGTCTCCTAGCATTACAAGCACTGCACTCCCAAGCATAGCAACAAATATTAGAGGCTTTCAGCTTCAAATTGCTGCTTCAAAGCATCCCTGGTCTTTATGGCCCTGCACTGCGCCCCTCTAATAGCCCTGTCTCTGGCTGTTCAAACTCAGCCTCCAGGCGCTGAGCCTCAGTGGTCCAGCCCTGAATGCAGTTTTCACCCTTCCCTTCACAAATATTATGGAACGTACAGCACGTGGCTATAAACATAGGAATATTGTCATCGGCCAGGTCCAGCTGCCCATAGAGGCAGCGCCATCGGGCCTTTAAACGGCCAAAAGCACACTCAACAGTCATTCTGCACTTGCTCAGCCAGTTGTTGAACTGCTCCTTGCTGCTGTCAAGGTGCCCCGTGTATGACTTCATAAGCCACGGCATTAAGAGATAGGTGGGGTCTCCCAGGATCACAATGGGCATTTCGACTTCCCCTATGATGACCTTCTGGTCCGGGAAGAAAGTCCCTGCTTGCAGCTTCCTGAATGGGCTAGTGTTCTGAAAGAAGCGTGCGTCATTCACCTTTCCGGACCAGCCTGCATTAATGTCTGTGAAATGCCCACGATGATCCACAAGCGCCTGGAGAACCATAGAGAAATACCCCTTCCGATTAATGTACTTGATGGCTAGATGGTCTGGTGCCAGAATTGGAATATGCATCTCATCTATCTCCATTCCGCAGTTAGGGAAGCCCATTTGTGCAAAGGCATCCACAATGTCATGCACGTTGCCCAGAGCCATGGTCTTTTGGAGCAGGATGCGATTAATGGCCTTGCACACTTCTGTCAATGGTCGACTTTCCCACTCCAAACTGGTTAGCAACTGATTGGTAGCAGTCTGGAGTAGCCAACTTCCACAGTGCAATCGCCACATGCTTCTCCAACGGCAGGGAAGCTCTCATTCTTGTGTCCTTGTGCCACAGGACTGGGGCGAGCTCATCACACAGTCCCATGAATGTGGCTTTCCTCATCTGAAAGTTCTGCAGCCACTGCTCGTCATCCCAGATGTGCATCACGATGTGATCCCACCATTCAGTGCTTGTTTCCCGAGCTCCAAAGCGGCGTTCCACTGTGGTCAGCACCTCCGTGAATGCCACAAGCAAACTCATGCTGTAGCTACTACGCATGGTGAAATCAGTGTCAAACTCCTCTTGCCTTTGTAGTTTAAGGAATAACTCCACTGCCACTCGTGACGTGTTGGTCAGAGTGAACAGCATATTGGTCAACAGTGCGGGATCCATTCCTGCAGCCCGAAGAGGCAGGGTGCGCAGTACACAAATCATTGAAAGATGGTGCCAAATGCGGACAGAAGCACAGGGATTGCTGGGATGCGAAGCAATGCATCACAGGGCATTGGGACAGGACCCAGGATGCCCTGCGACCCTCTCCACCTTCCCACAACTCTTAGCGGCGGAAGAGGCAGACATGCTCTGTGGGATAGCTGCCCGGAGTGCACAGCTCCGAGTACTGCTGCAAGTGTGAACACGCTATTGCACAGTCAGCTGACAGTGTGAACACACAACAGCGGTTTCCCTTCAGCGCTCTCTGAGCGGTGCTGTAACTGCTGGTGCTGTAACTCTGCCAGTGTAGACATACCCTTAGCTTCCCAGAGCTACTAAGCTTCAGTTAAATAACAGAAAAAGATTTTCCAAAGCCATACATCAGGGGAATGTGTCCAAATGCAATCAGAAACTTCATTTCTGTCCATTTCTACTGTATGTAAACTGACCTAGGCTGGTTTGGGACCATCGATTGAAAGATGAAAAGTTTTCTATATCCCATTACCAAGCCCATGAGCCAGTTAATACTACTGACTAGACAATTTTCATCATCCCAATCAATAGGTTTATAAACAGAATTTTACAGTCTGCCTCAGGCTCTCTGTTAACCCTACCCTTGTACCCTCTTCCCTTTTTGAGATATCCTACAACGTAAGCAGCATAGCAGTTAATTATTTACATTGCTTGTCATTTGTTCAATGACAATCATAGACATGCGTTTCCAATGAACGTTGACAGTGTGATCCAGACTAGCAAGTTTTGCTGATATTTAGAAAGTGCTCCAGCTGTTTTGCCAGCTGTCTAATAATCAGACATTGACAAAACCAATGATTCAATGACCATCTTAAATTTAAAAAGGGGCAATTTATTACCCTCTTTCTGTTCAGGATAGAGCCATGGGAATTATGATACATCTTATTTTTATGATACATAATAAACATCAGCCTTGGAACAGAAAGCGAATATGATTGCAAACAAGACTAAGAGAACAAAATCTTCCATGTCCTAAGGAGGCATCTGGCAATGAGGAGCTTTCTGCTAGTGGGGCCCTGGATTTTCCACTCTGGAGGATTCATCTGTTCATAGAGGATTCTGTGTTTACTCAGTAATAACACTACTGAATGGCTGGTTTGACACAATTGTAAAGGGTAACTGCTTATTTAAAAAACATGTTTTTCAAAATTCTCCTAATATTTGTTACTTATAATAGCTTTATATTAGTATTAAATATGCAATACAAAAAGCTGATTTAATTTCCACCTTTAACACTGTTTGTTTACCTTTTGTATTTCACACTCTCATATGCTGGCTACAGCAACACTGCCAACAATGTTGACATTTGCATTATTAATTATTATCAGGCTTCTAAGTTAATAGCCCATTGAGATGGACTGGGGTCATTCACACTTCTCTGGGCTATTCTTTCAGGCAATCTGCCAACCCAGGCAGACAGCCCTTCTTTGGTTTACTTCTTCCTGGCCTAGGTTTTTCTTTCTATAAACTTAAATCCAAATTCTCTGTTGAGCCTTAATTTTTCAAATCTTGCCCTTAATTTATTTGTTAAATGAAATACTCTGGAGGACAAGACTGCAGCCTCCAGGGAGAAGTTGCTACTCACCAAGGTGCCATAAGCCAGCCCAATTCAACCTCTAGCTTCCACTCATTTTCACTTGCTCTCGATCGAGAACAAATGCTTGTGCGTTCTTCATCATGTTAGACTGGATTTTTCCTAGAATAATGAATAATTATAAACATTACAGTCATCAAATGGGACTCAGCACTAGCTTTTTGGCCAATTTAGAATTGTATACGGGTTACAGGTGCCAGTGTTTCTTTTTTCCAGTGGATGTAGATAAGGGAGTGTTCTCCCATTCAGTGAATCTCGGTAAAGTGTAGAAGAAGCCCTTTAGTTAGCGTGTGCACATCTTTCATCCTCAGTTGAACATTAGTGCCCTTGTGGAATATTTGCTCCAGCAACTGTGTTACCACCTCCAGCAAAATTACATCAGGTCAGAAAGTTCCACTCATTTAGAGTTAGACTGGGCCTTTAAGGCATGTCACATCGCACCAGGAGGCACTGGCTCTCCAAAAAGCCCCACAAGGGCACAGTTCTTCCCAGGGGTTCTCCTGTTGCATGGGGAGAGGAAAACTTTGTCACATCACTATACAGGCGCGACGTATTTGTCCCATGCAGCTGTTAGCTCTACTGGGCAGTGTACAGGGAGGCAGAACCATGGTTTCATCTATTCTCCTGTTCCTCCCTGGGGCAGGGGCAGGGGCAGTATCTGGCACGCAGGAGCTCTGCACACAGGGGCTCTGCACCTCTGAGGGCCTGGAACTGTGGTTCAGGCAGCCCTAATGCAGTCATGCAAAGAGAAATCCTTACACGGCTGCATTAGGGCTAGGTGAAATCTAATCCTTAATGCCGCACTCCTGCAACTTGTGTGGTGTTATGCTTAAGTTCTCAAGGCTACAGGGGAATGTTGAAATCTCCACCACATATAACAACCCCGTTATCTTTTTCTGAGTTCATAAAAAATCCTACATGTGGGTCCTAAACTGAGCTGAGAAAATCTATTTATACAGAGTATTTTTATACTCAAACAAAAATAAAGTTAGGACAAATAACATTTCATAGATTGTAAGGCCAAAAGCAACCACTTTGATCATAGTTTGTCTTGTCTAACACAGGCCAGAGAACTTCCCTGAATTACTTCCTGTGTGAACTAGAGTGGAT
Source organism: Malaclemys terrapin pileata (assembly GCF_027887155.1). Taxonomy (NCBI): domain Eukaryota; kingdom Metazoa; phylum Chordata; order Testudines; family Emydidae; genus Malaclemys; species Malaclemys terrapin. Next base: position 1,937,392 of record NC_071514.1, read on the forward strand.
CTTTTGGGAAAACAGCCCATCTTGATTTCAAAATGGCCAGTGCTGGAGGATATTTAACATGCCAGTCTGCAGTAGCAAGAAATCTGCAACTGTATGAGGCACCTGGGCCTGAGTTTTAACAGACACCTACTCAGCCTCCATTTTACCGATACAATTTTGCACTTGCAAGTAATTTGTGAAGGGAACCCGGCACTTAGACTCCTGCGTGATAGAAGCTGCTCCTGCCGGTACTTGCAGGCACAAAACCGTGCCTGTGAAAAAAGGGGAGCCAGCAATGACAATCTGGCCCTATACCACTTGGTGCTGATCAGGGAAAATGCCAATCCCCATTCAGCTGAGCTGTTACATCGCATCTGTTCTTATCCCACAAGATTGTATCTCATTCCAAAGACAAGTGTGGTGCCTCTGGTTCTCTCATGGCTGGCTTAGTAACCTGTGAAACACTGCTGATGAGAACTCAGTGTCTGAGCCCCGCTAGTAGGGCGAGTGATTTGATGTGCCCAGGTGCGAGGATTGGCTTTATCCCAGATAAGAAAACATTTTCCAAGTGAGATTATCTGGCTGTAGTAACTAGAGTGGTATGTGAACATCCTTTCTCCGACTCAAAGGTAGTGGTTGGTGTTTTAATATATTTCTTTTAACACTGTCTGATGGGGCGGGAGCTGCTCGATGGTGCAGGTGGTTTGATTTGCTACTGGGGAAGAGCATTCCTCCAGATTTTCTTTGAGGATAAGTTTTCCTCGGACCCAAAAGAAAACATTAAGGGGGAGCAAGGAAAGGAAGAGAGGAGGGGAGGGCAAAGAAAGGAGAAGAAAAGCCCGAGACTGAGGGCCTGTCTAGCAGCACAGCTGCAGCACTGCAGCTGTACCACTTGCTTCAGCGATGGAAGGGTTTTACCATCGCCGTAGTTAATCCACCCCCTCGAGAGGTGATACCTGGGTCGACGGAAGAATTCTCCCATCAACCTAGCAGTGTCTACACTAGGGGGTTAGGTTGGCTTACCTACGTCTCTCATTTTCACCCCCCAGAGCGATACGGCGAGGTCGACCTAAGTTTTAGATGGAGACCAGCCGCCTGAAAGAGACAGACCAGGAAAACCAGGGAATAAGGGAGGCGAGAGGGATGGTGGGGACTGAGGTGGGCAAGAGGGTCAGAGAGTGAGAAGGAGCAGGAAGCATACCCAGGCCAATCCCTGCACGTACCCAGCTTGGGGAGCAGACGCCAGCATCGAGCTTCCCGACTCCTAGGCACTTAACATTTCAGCTGCCATTCGCAGCTGTAAGCCAAGGGCAGGCTTTCACCTGTTCGGAAGTATTGGAAACCTGCAGGGTGGCAGATTAATTACTGCCGATTTACTGGGACAGGCTTATTAGCCTCGATCTGCTTGAGTTCTGCCACGGGTTGTAGGGCATGATGCAGGAATTTCTGGGTGTAATGCTATGGCCTGCGTTAGGCAGGAGGTCAGACTAGATAGTCACAAAAATCCCTGCTAGCCTCAAAGTCTGTAAATCTTTTGCTCTTCCTTGAGCATAAGGGAAGTGGGAGTAGCCCTTTGGGAGAGGCAGGTAAGGTTGAGTGCAAGAAGCCCTGAAAGCACCCAAACACAGGGCAAGGCTCGGGTTAGGGCTCCCGCAAGGGTATTTTGGCATTTCCTCTTTGTTAATAAAAGCAATCCCAAGGTGGAGTGACTTTTTGACTCTTCTGTCCAGATGTGACTTGTGTTGATGGGAGGAAATGGGAGTAGGGATCCTAAAGGTCCCTGCCTCAAAAAATAAAGGAAAAGAAACAAAAACCCAAATCCCACAATCCGAGGTAGCATCTGGAAGGGAATATTGCTCTAAACTAGAGTTTGACCAAGGTACATGGCTATCAAGCAACCTCTGCTTAGCTCCAAAGACTACAAACAATCCATTTCACAGCAACATAATTACTATGCCAACAACATTTACAAGCCAATGTCACCTGCGTAGCACTCTGCCCCTTCACTTGGCTCAGTTACCCAGGGACAGACACATCTCTCCAAAGAGTGTGTAGGGCCAAACCACCCAGCAATCTCCAGCAAAAGGTAACACCCACATCCAGGTACTCCCAGCAGGCTGAAGGATTTCTCTCACGGGGCTGGATGCTTGGTCGTAGCTGGATTTTATAGGGCTGGGCTGCTACAGAGTGTGTCTTGGTGATTTTCCTCTCCAGTGCCAGATGGATCATTCCCAGTCCCTACTTCGAGGTCTCTTACCAAGCCTCTTGAGGATGAGCCCCACTGGTCTGTTCTTGACAATCACCTGATGATTTGGACAACAGAGTGTGTCAGGTGCCCTTCCCCGCCTTCTCGCTTGCTTACGTACAAGATGGTTTGTAACTCCTTGGGAAATAGTTTCCTATACATCCTTCAGCATGGGAATAGCAGAGTCTTTTATAAAGTTCCCTGTGGGTTTACAATTCCCAGCCTTTTATCCTCAGACCTGATCCTAAGGTTAATTTTTAGACTATCGCACTAATAGGCTTCTTCATCCCCCTCAGCAAAATCTTTATAGAAAAATCATGGAATCATAGAACTGGAAGGGACCTCAAGAGGTCGTCTAGTCCAGTCCCCTGCACTCATGGCAGGACTAATTATCCAGAGCATCCCTGACAGGTGTTTGTCCAACCTGCTCTTAAAAATCCCCAATGTTGGAGATTCCACCACCTCCCTGGGCAATTTACCCCAGTGCTTAACCATCCTGACAGTTAGGAAGTTTTTCCTAATGTCCAACCTAAACCACCTCCTTGTAACAACCTTTTATGTACTTGAAAACTGTTATGTACCCTCTCAGTCTTCTCTTCTCCAGACTAAACAAACCCAATTTTTTCAATCTTCCCTCATAGGTCATGTTTTCTAAACCTTTCATCATTTTTGTTGCTCTTCTCTGGACTTTCTCCAATTTGTCCACATCTTTCCTGAAATGTGACACCCAGAACTGGGCACAATACTCCAGATGAGGCCTAATCAGCGCGGAGTAGAGCGGGAGAATTACTTCTCGTGTCTTGCTTACAATACTCCTGCTAATACAGCCCAGAATGATGTTTGCTTTTTTTACAACAGCGTTACACCGTTGACTCATATTTAGCTTGTGGTCCACTATGACCCCCAGATCCCTTTCCATAGTACTCCTTCCTAGGCAGTGATTTCCCATTCTGTATGTGTGCAACTGATTGTTCCTTCTTAAGTGGAGTACTTTGCATTTGTCCTTATTGAATGTCGTCCTATTTACTTCAGACCATTTCTCCAATTTGTCCAGATCATTTTGAATTTTAGTCCTATCCTCCAAAGCACTTGCAACCTCTCCCAGCTTGTTATCGTCTGCAAACTTTATAAGTGTACTCTGTATGCCATTATCTAAATCAGTGTTTCCCAAACTTGGGATGCCGCTTGTTTAGGGAAAGCCCCTGGCGGGCCGGGCCGGTTTATTTACCTGCCGCGTCTGCAGGTCCAGCCGATCGCAGCTCCCACTGGCTGCGGTTTGCTGCTCCAGGCCAATTGGAGCTGCTGGAAGTGGTGCAGGCTGAGGGACGTACTGGCCGCCGCTTCCAGCAACTCCCATTGGCCTGGAGCAGCGAACCGTGGCCAGTGGGAGCTGCGATGGGCCGTACCTGCAGACGCGGCAGGTAAATAAACCGGCCCGGCCCGCCAGGGGTTTTCCCTAAACAAGCGGCATATCAAGTTTGGGAAACACTGATCTAAATCATTGATAAAGATATTGAACAGAACCAGACCCAGAACCGATCCGGCGTGACCCCACATCTTTCAAAATCTCTTTGAAAGATGAAATTTCACTTCTTGTCCTTCGGGATCAAGGCACGTCACATCATAGGGGTATATGGTTAGTGTGTGAGAGAGATCGTGATGGTTTTAACTGATAACTCACAGCAAATATGTTTGACATATTTAGACTCTTTTCCTGCTTCTGGACTATCCAGAAGCTGGTCACAATTTCTAAGGGTGTCCAACAAATATCTCAAAACTTTTTACGGGAGTGAGTGAATAATCTAAACCAAAGCTCTACAGCTCAGTTGTGATTGGCTAGATAAAGCATGGTATTTTTTTTCCATTTTCTGAGTGGATGATTTAGCTAATGGCACAAATTCTTGAGCATGTGTATATCATTCAGCTGAAGATACACTGGATGTGTTTGATACCTTTTACTGTAGACTGCTAGGCAGTTTGATCCTAAATATTCTCTGGCAAGGAGGGTCAGTCCATAGATAACTGATAAAGCTGAAGGGACAGTGTAATATAAAACATGGCCCCAATCCTTCAAACACTTAAGCATGTGCTTAACTTTACTATTGTGCTTAACTTGACTCCTGTGAACACAAACCGGTATGTGTTCATAGAAATGGAGCCTATTGGATTAGCTGAACTTTGTAAATGAACCAAATACATTGGTGTAGAAAGTGTGTTGTTGTAAACGGTGTTGCTTGTAAAAAGGCATTGTGTGTTTACATTGAGCTGTAAGATCTCTATCTAGATACAGACAGCAGGTGCTTAGCCAAGATTACAAACAAAGAAGTCAGGACCCTGGAATCGGGGTACCTGGGAGGTTACCTTCCCAGTGCTAGGGCAATGCATCCTACCTGCAGTACTCTTACTAGTCCAACCCCAAAGTAAGTTAATTATGCTGCTTTGCGCCTACTGACCTGATGTAGGCAAAAGGTCCACAAGGGACTAGACCAGGGATCGGCAACTTTTGGCACGTGGTCCGTCAGGGAAAACCCTTGGCGGGGAGGGGTTAGATGGGGGTGGGGTCCCGGGGGGCCTGTCAGGGGATGGGGGCGTGGATAGGGGTCGGGGCAGTCAGGGAGCAGGGGGGATTGGATGGGGGTGGGGTCCTGGGGGGACTGTCAGGGGACGGGGGTGTGGATAGGGGTCAGGGCAGTCAGGGAGCAGGGGGGATTGGATAGGGAGTGGGGTCCTGGGGGGCCTGTCAGGGGACAGGGGTGTGGATAGGGGTCAGGGCAGTCAGGGAGCAGGGGGGATTGGCTAGGGAGTGGGGTCCCAGGGGGGTGGTTAGGGGCACGGGGTCCCAGGAGGGGGGCGGTCAGAGGACAAGGAGCAGGGGGGGTGTTGGATGGGTCAGGAGTTCTGAGGGGGGCAGTCAGGGGGCGGGAAGTGGGAGGGGGCGGATAGGGTTAGGGTTTGGGGAGGCACAGCCTTCCGTACCCGGCCCTCCATAAAGTTTTGGAACCCCGAGGTGGCCCTCGTGCCAAAAAGTTTGCCCACCCCTGGTCTAGGTGCACAGACAAAAATAGGGTCTAAGGGTGGGATTTTCAATGGGGCCTCAAAGGAGTTAAGTTTTGGACCCTCCTGTTTTTCCAGAGACAACCCTGCCCTAGCCTCTGCCCACCCTGCACAGAACCCACCCTGGCACCAACCTGCTGATGTGACATATACGTTTACTTATGTCACCTCTGAATTCGTCCCTGGTGCTGGCCACTGCCAGAGCCGGGATGCCAGACTAGATGGGTCACGGGTCTGGTCCTATCTGCCAAGCCCGTAATTTCCCTCAGACCATCAATACTAAAATGTCCTAAATGAAAGTCCATTGAAATCAAATGAAAGTCCAACCCTGTAGTAAGAGACTGAGACGCCTCCTTGTGTAAAACCAGCTCATGGCCTGAACTCCGTATTATCCACGACTACACAGCAGCTGCTTCTGCCGCAGCCCCCATCTGCAGGGCTGTCAGCGGCAGTCTCAGCTGACCCAGGCCTAAGTCTGTAGCTTGGCCACAGAGGACAGTAAATCTGGCAGACCCTGCAGAAGAGCTATGGCTCATTCCCCACTGTTAACTCACGCCTGCACCCCCTTTCCCAGGATTAGGAGTGACAGAGTTAGAGCCTTAAGAAAATCCTCCTAAAAATATCTTTTCCCTTGGGATAGGAGGAGGGAGAGCTGCCCTCCCTTAGAATAAGTCTATTCAGCAGTAGCCCGAGCCTATTAATAGCAAATAGCCCAACCTTCTGTTCCAGCCACTTGTGGTAACATCACAAGGTTTGACAAGCACTGGATTTAATTTGGATTTAATTTAAATGACTTATGGCATTTCTGCTTTGAGTTCTGCTTGATTCTTCCAGTGACTGAGTTAGAAGAAGCAGGCGGAGCGGATGTCACTTCAGCTCACAGACTCTCCATATGCGCAAAACATACAGTGTGTTTTTCAGCTTGTCTGGCTTGGCTGTGATGAGGACAGTATACTCAATGCTTCACCAGGCAGCATGTGTAGCGGTTAGAGCAGAAGACAGAGCCAGGAAGCCTGGACTGTATGTCTGACTCTGCCACGTGGCCTTGGGCAAGGGAATCGCTCCGTGCCTCAGTTTCCCCCCTCTGTATAATGGTGATGATCATTTTTACCCCCTTCTGTAAAGTGCGATCAGATCCTTGGATGAAGATGCTGGCTAATCATTCCTGGCTATGGGTGTGCACAACTTTTCACAGACAAATGCAGGATGAGGAGTCTGCCACCCTTAAGTCATGTTGAGAAGCATTATATCTTACTCCTCACGACTTCAATGGTACTACTTGCGCAGTAAGGCATTACCGAGCACAAGGCTGGCAGAATGTATTGTCTGTACTACTGTAGCGCCTAGGAGCCCCAGCGACGCCTGGTCCGCTGTTCATTGCTGGTGGAATGGGACCATGCGGCCTAATAGGAGAAAGAACACAGCCGTTTTCTCACTAGTCACCCATCTGATTTTTCTTCAATCTACACAGCATCTTCGACAACAGGAAAAATATTTGACTACTTCAGATTACACGGACTTTCGAGAGATGGCTGGATATGTAGGCTGGAAGTTAGAAGGCAGTTTCTAGCCAACAGAGGAGTGAGGTTCTGGAACAGCCTCCAAATAGGAGCAGTGGGGGCAAACAATTTAACAAGTTTTAAAATGGAACTTGACAAGTTTATGAATGGGATTATATAGCGGGGTTGCTTGTATCAGCAGGGGACTGGACCGGATGACCCTTCCAGTCCTATGTTCTGATAAGGAAATTCAGACTGGACTTGGTGGGCAACAAGTGGAGGGTCTTCTATTGTAGGTCTAGCCAGACCAGGCTGTATTCTTGTTTTTCTTCATGCAATGGAGGGCTGGAAGGGACCTTGATAGGTCATCTAGTCCCATCTGCAGCATGGAGGCAGGACTAAGTATTATCTAGACCAGTGGTCCCCAAACTGTGGGAAAAGCCCCCTTAGGGGGGCACAGAGGAATGTTCAGGGGGGCGTGCAGCAGGGCCGGGCCAGCTTCCACGGGGGGGAGGGAGCTCCCCCAGCCCCAGTCTGCCCCCAGCCACAACTCCACTCCACCCCCAAACCCAGCTCTCGCCACAGTCACAGTTCCTCTCTGCCCCCAGCCCAAGTCCAACCCCAGCCCCAGCCCCAGCTCCACTCTGCCCCCCGCTCTGCCCCCAGCCCAGCTCTGCCCTCATTCCCTCTCCACCCCCAGGCTAACTCCGCCTCTAGCCCCAGCTCCTTCCCCATCCCCAGTTCTGTCCCCAGCTTCGCCTTCAGCCCAAGCTCCTCTGCTGAGCCGACTGTGCAGTAAATTGGGGGGGGGGGCAACGGACAGATTCCATTACGGGTAAGATGGGGGGTGTGACAGGGAAAATCTGGGCACCGCTGATCTAGCCCATCCCTGACAGTGTTTGTCTAACCTGGTCTTACAAACCTCCAGTGTGGGAGATTCCACAACCTCCCTGGGCAATTTGTTCCACTGCTTAACTACCCTATAGTTCAAAAGTTTCCCTAATGTCTAACCCAGGGCTGGCCAAAGGTCTGGCTCCGGCGCCACATGCGGCTCTTCAGAAGTTAGTATGCAGCTCCTTGTCTAGGCACCGACTCCGGGGCTGGAGCTACAGGCGCCAACTTTCCAATGTGCCGGGGGGTGCTCACTGCTCAACCCCTGGCTCTGCCACAGGCCCTGTCCCCACTCCTTCCCTTCCAACTCCCTCCCCTGACCCTGCTGTGCCCTCGCTCCTCCCCCTCCAAGCTTCCTGCATGCCCCGAAACAACTGATCAGGAGATGCAGGGTGGGAGGAGGAGGTGCTGATCAGCGGGGCTGCGGGTGATTGGGAGGCACTGGGAGCGGGGCGGGGGAGCTGATGGGGGGGCTGCTGATGTGTTACTGCGGCTCTTTGGCAATGCACATTGGTAAATTCTGGCTCCTTCTCAGGCTCAGGTTGGCCACCCCTGTCTAACCTAAATCTCCCTTGCTGCAATTTAAGACCGTTCTTCTTGTCCTGTCTTCAGTGGATCACTCTCCTCTTTATAACAACCTTTTACATACTTGAAGACTGTTATCCTGTTCCCCACTCAGTCTTTTCTTCTCCACACTAAACAAATCCAGTTTTTTCAAACTTTCCTCAAGGGCCATGTTTTCTAGACTGTTAATTTCTTGTTGCTCTCTTCTGGACTTCCTGCAATTTGTTCACATCTTTCTCAAAGTGTGGTGCCCAGAACTGGGCACAATACTCTAGTTGAGGCCTAATCAGCGAGGAGTAGAACGGAAGAATTACTTCTCATGTCTTGCTTACAACACTCCTGCTAATACAGCTCAGAATGACGTTTGCTTTTTTTGCAAATGTGTTACACTGTTGACTCTAATTTAGTTTGTGAACCACTATAACCCCAGATCCTTTTCTGCAGTACTCCTTCCTAGGCAGTCATTTCGCATTTTGTACATATGCAATCGATTGTTCCTTCCTAAGTGGAGTACTTTCCATTTGTCCTTATTGAATTTCATCCTATTTACTTTACACCATTTCTCCAGTTTGTCCAGATCATTTCTGAATTTTAATCCTGTCCTCCAAAGTGCTTGCAACCCCTCCCAGCTTGGTATCATCTGCAGACTTTGTAAGTGTACTCTCTATGCCACTATCCAAATTACTTATAAAGATATTGAATAGAACTGGAGCTAGGACAGATCCCTGCGAGACCCGACTCAATATGCCCTTCCAGTTTGAGTGTGAACCATTGATAACAACTCTTAGCATGGTTTTCCAACCAATTGTGCACCTACCTTATAATATGTTCATCTAGGGTGTATTTCCCTAGTTTGTTTATGAGACAGTCATGTGAGACAGTTTCAAAAGCCTTATTAAAGTCAAGATATATCACATCTATTGCTCCCACATTCACAAGGTTTGTTACCCTGTCAAAGAAGGATAGTGGTTGGTCTGACATGATTTCTTGACGACTTCATGGTGACTGTTACTTATCACCTTATTTTCTTCTAGGTGCTTGCAAACTGATGTTTGATTATTTGCTCCATTATTTTTCATGGTACCAAAATTAAGCTGACTGGTTCATAATTCCCTGGGTTGTCCTTATTCCCCTTTTTATAGATCGGTACTACATTTTCCCTTCTCATATGAATTCAATACTTTGCAGAGCTATGTTTTCTCTAATATACACTAACAAACGAAATGCTAAGTGTTCCTTCACACTCTCATAGCTACTATTAAGGTTGCCAACCCTCCAGGATTGTTTTAGAGTCTCCACGAATTAAAGAATAATCTTTAATTAAAGATTATGTCATGTGATGAAACCTCCAGGAATACGTCCAACCAAAACTGGCAACCCTACCTACTGTGCAAATGCTTAATGTCATTTTATTGATCCCAGCCTAAAAGGAGCAACACCCTGATGCCTGCTTTTTATTCAGTATATGGCATTTTCCTCATAAAGCAGTATAAAGAGTTCACATTATCAAGGTGAATTAGTTTTTAAGGGGAAAGTACAGGGTGTTTCAAAGGGCATATGCATTGTGCAACACGTCTATCTTAAAACTTCAGTAAGTAGCCCTGTAATGGTCCTGTGCTAGCTGCATTGGAAGACAAGATAAGGTTGCCATTCCACTTGACCAAACTCCCATATTCTATTTTGTGTAATATTATCACCTTTTCTCTGTGTCAGTAGGATATTCCCTTGTCTCTCCATCTTTTAAACTGAGCACGGTTTGGATTCCAACCAGAGAGTGTGTCAAATCACAGAGAAGAGGGAAAAACATGTTTAATTTATTGCAAAGGCAGATATTTTACATGGACAAAAATTAATTAATTAGCCATCTGAAGGAAAATACCCCAGTGTAATTGTATTTAAGAAAGCAGTTCTCAGCTAATTATGTTCATCACTCCCCAAAATGCAAGCAAGCAGTTTATCCTCCCATTGAAACCCAGGGGACATGAATGAGTAGCTCCTTCCCACATAAACCTTCAGTACATCAGTGAGAACACAGGCTCTGTTTCTGGATCAGAGTAATACCTTCCCCCAGGTCACCATATATTATTGATGAATAGAACATCAAATGGGATGGGGAGAGAGGTAGTTTTCGTAAGTTGGATAAACTGCAGTGAAATAATTCATCATTTTCTTTCCTAAACATTTAGACTGTATTGCCCTTCGTTGTAAATGATCAGTCTATAAAGGACTCATTGTAAGTGAAATCATAACCTACAGCTTCATATGGAAACATTCCTAGAATCCTAATTTCACCCACCCACCTCTTACACTGCAACACAAAGAGAGCATGTCCACTTTCAGCAGTGGTTGCTTTGATGGTGCCTTTAGATAATCTAGACAATGAGGGCCATATTCTGGATATTAGAGTTCAGCCCAGATGTGCTCAGGAAATGGCAAACTAAAGGTGCAGGGCCAAAGCATTGACTTCTCAGACCAATATTACTCCTGGGGGAATTCGCACCATTGCATGTGCACAGAATTCATGTCCCCCACAGATTTCTTTGCTTCCCCATAGAAAAATGACTTTCTGACAGGGAAGCAAAAAGAAGCTGCAAGAGCAGTCATGCACCACTCCCAAGCTGCGCAGGTACATCGCTTCAGTCACCCAGAGCAGCTGGTGAAGACGTAAATCACCGCAGGGCTGGGGACACCCCAGCCAGTGGCTCCTACCCTCAGGGCCGGCTCCAGCTTTTTTGCCACCCCAAGTGGCGGGGAGGGGGGAGGAGGGTGACAAATGATTAAGCTGCTGCTGAAGTGCCGCCGAGGAGGAAGACAGGGAGTGAAGGATCCGCCGCAGAATTGCCACCAAAGACTGAGGCGGGCCGGCTGAGCTGCCGCCAAAGTGCCGCTGCTGCTGACCCGGTCGTGCCGCCCCAACAAAGGATGGAGTGCCGCCCCTTTATATTGGCTGCCCCAGGCACTTGCTTCCTTCGCAGGTGCCTGGATCTGGCCCTGCCTACCCTGAGCCGGAATCAGCTGCTAGTCCCAGCTGGACGGGAGGCAGGAGAGGACACGACTTTCTCATCCCTTGCAAGGAGTGGCTGGGGCTGTGTCAGACCCACTCCCAGAAACCTCCCCCAGCTGCAGGAAGCTCAGCATCCTCCCCTGCTTCCGGCCCCAATTGCTCCTCAGCTGCGGGGGGAGGGGTCACTGCTCCCCCATCCACCCAACCCCCATGCATCTGGACCTTCCCTACCCAGACACCCCCACCAAGCCTCACCCTGTACACCCAGAACCCCCAGCCCTCCGTACTCAAACCCCACCCCACTGAACCTCAGTCCCTGCCTCTGGAGCCCCCTGCCTCTGGACCCCCACCCCTGCACCCATACCACCCCCCACTGAGCCCCATGCACTCAAACCCCTACCCGGATGAGCCCCACCATCCTGAGCCCCTACATCCAGAGCCCCAAGCCACTGACCCCCAACTAGCTGCACCTAGACCCCCACCCAGCCCCATTCCCGCAGAACCCAGATCCCCCTGCTTAGACCCCCCACACCCAGACCCCTCCACTGACCTCCAATCACTTTCACCTGGAACCCTGCCAACAAGACTCTGTGCATCCAGATCCCCTCACACCTAGACCCCCACTGAGCAGCCTGCACCCAGCTTGTCTCACACAGAATCCTCTCACCCCACACCTGGATCCCACAACACTGAGCCCCTCCACTTTTGGTTGAGCAGGGACTGCCTGGTTGAGCCTGCCTGCCCCACACCTGGTGCACCTGGCGCAGAGGGGCAGGGCCCCAGAGTGTTTCTGGGTCAGGCCCAGGCTTGTGCTGTGTCAGGGTCGGGAGCAGCCTCACCCCTGAGTCCGTGTCCCCTGGGTGGGGGTGGGGAGGCTGCAGGGTGATCTCCCACCTTTGTACAGCTGTGACCTGTGCTCCCCACTGCCATTCTGGAGCCTCTGCCTTTATTTGTTGACAAATAAAACTTGCAGAATTTTAAAATATTGTGCGCAGAATTTTTAATTTTATGGCACAGAATTCCCTCAGGAATAATTCAATATGCACCCAACATAAGGTAACTATTTTGGACTTCATTATGATGGACAAAGTTGAACTGATCACTGGCCTGGAAGTAGGTGGTTGCCTAAGGACCTGTGATCGTGACCTCATTATATTGGATATGGGCAATCAGAGGACTCTGCCAATCAGTAATATATGCTTCAAAAGGACCAATTTCCCAAAGCTCAGGGAAATTATGAGCCAAATTAATTGGGAGGAAAAAATTAAACAGAAAAAATGTGAATAAAAATTGGGAGTTCTTTAAGAAGAGTTTATGAGAGGGCCAAAAAAACACAATTCCACAATCAAGAAAGAGGACAACTTTGAGTAAAAGCCCAACCTAGTCAAGAGACTAAAATTAGAAATAAAAAACAAGTGTGTAAAAGGGGACATAGATAGCAATTGATATGTTAGAAGCCATGAAGTGTAGATGATTGATTAGAGAAATGAAAGACATAAGGCAAAATCCATGGCCGATAAGGCTAAGGACAGTAAGGAGTTTTTTTATGTATATCAGAAACAAAAGAAATCCTAGCAATGGTATATACCCTTGACTAGAAGTAGATGGTAAAATAGTTATTAACAATGCAAAAAAGGGCAAAGTGTTCATCAAATATTTCTGTTCTGTATTTGGAAAGAAGCAGGAGGCTGTACTCATATCACATGAGGATGATGAAGTACTTTCCAGTCCATTAGTAACCAAGGAAGATGTTAAACAACATCTACCAGGGATCAACATTTTTAAATCAGCAGGCCTGGATAATTTCCACCCAAGAGTCCTAAAAGAGTCGACTAAGGAGACCTTTGAACTGCTGACATTAATTTTTAATACATCTTAGAACACTGGGAAAATTCCAGAAGACTGGGAGAGTGCTCATGTTTTGCCAATATTAAAAAAAGGGCAAGTGGGATAACCAGGGTAACTATGGGCTAGTTAGACTGATATTAATCCTGAGCAAAATAATGGAAACGCTGATATGGGATTCAATTAACAGTTATAAATACAATTAATACCAGTCAACTTGACTTTATGGAAAATAGGTCTTGTCAAACATACCTGATTTCATTTTTCGATGAGATTAAAAGTTTGGTGGATAAAGGTAACTATGTAGGTAACAGTAACGTATTTGACTTAGTACCGCACGACATTCTGATTACAAAATTAGTACAATACAACAAGAGGAAAGCAACGTTAACTGGATTAAGAACTGGCTAACTGACAGATCTCAAAAAGTACCGGTATATGGGGAATCATGACGAATGGAGGGGTTTCTAGTGGGGTTCCGCAGAGATTGGTACTCGGCCCAATTCAATAATTTTGATCAGTGATCTGGAAGCAAGTATAAAATCACTGCTGCTAACATTTGCACATAACGCAAAATTTGGTGGAATGGTAAATAGTGATAAGGTCAGGACAGTCATACAGAGAGATCTGGATTGCTTGGTAACCCGAGCTCATTCAAACACAATGTGTTTTAATACAGCCAAATGCAAGGAACAAATAATGTAGGCCGTACCTACAGACTGGGACTGTCTCCTGGAAAGCAGGGACTCAGCAAAGGGTTTAGGGACCATCGTGGACAAGCAGCTAAACACAAACTCCCAATGGGATTCTGTGGCAGAAAGGGTCATTTCAGCTCCTGGATGGACAGACAGGGGAATAGCGTGCAGGAGTGGGGAGGTGATTTTACCTCTGTATGCAGCGCTGCTGAGACAGATACTGGAACACTGCATCCACTTGTGGTGTCCACACTAAAAAACTGGAGAGGGCGCAGAAAGGAACCACCGAAATTATTTGAGGGCACTGGCTACAACGGGAGCAGGACCAGGTTTGGTGGGAGGGCATCAGCCACCTGGGAATGTGGTCTGGCACTCAAGCTGGTGGCACCTGTGTCTGCCAGGTGTGTGCGCGGGATACCCACCACACCTCTGAGACAACCCTTTCCTCAGGTTTGTTCTCACTCTTTCTGAATCCGAGTCTATTTTGGAGCCATAAGGGATGAAGTTCTAAAGCCAGCTCTTCGTGAAAACAAAAGGGAACAGGAGAGCAGAAAGATTTAAGAATGAACCAGAGGGCCTAAAAGCAAACACTAATTAACCTTCATGTTTTGAAAATCTGGCTTCACAGAGCACAGCCAAACCACTTCCTAGATGGGGGAGGAAAGCTCCACCTCTGCAGGGAACATCAGGCAGTTCGAAGAGCTTGTTTTCAGCCCTGCGCTAATGAGTTATTTTAGAGTATACATGCTGGGCTGTTTAGTGTCATTTTAGTGCCTATGCAAGAAGCCACACGTGTTCAGTGGCAACGCACGATTTTCCACATGGCCCCACTGCAGAAAGAGCACATGTGAGAAATGTTGATTCTCTAGGCCGAGTCAGTACTTGGCCTCTCTGTCCCCAATGCCAATTGGGATGGAAGCACCTGTCTGCTAGCAGCGAGAGTGAGCCCACCAATTTGCACATTGTGTTATTTCTGAAGGGTGGGAACAGTGGCTGTGGCATAAAGAGATCTGGCGTTCTAGTGTCAAAAGGAGAGAGAGAGAGAGCTCAAGGGACCACAACCACTGAGGTTTGCAATATTCCCCGTTCCTGGCCATCGACAGTAAGAGGGATGAGCTCAAGGAAGATTATATGTGGCTTTGGCAGGTGCCTGTGCTGGCCTCCCTTGATTTCAGGGTAACTGCAAGCGGACAGACCGTGATGTTTGATCAGTGGTGGGGAAGGTTTTAAACAGCCACAGACACCCAGATAGGCTGTAACCAATGGATTTTTCCTCCTTAAATACACTGGAGAGTCTGAGCTGCAGACTCCCTTGCTTCCTCTGGACTTCCCTCTGTTGCAGCATCTCTCCACTGAAGTGAATAGCACTTCCCAGGGATTCCATCTCTAGCACAGAACTCTGCAGCAGAACGGGAGCGATTTCATTATGCAACGTTGTATTTTATTAGTCAGTTGAAACGGCTATATTAGACCCCTGCATAATCAAATCTTTACTGTACCACTGCTGAAAACCCACCCAACGACACAGCACAGTGCTTCAGTGGGGGAACACGGCAACTGAGCAAAAAGCCACGATCAGCAGCCAGGGCAAATTAAGACAGGATCTTTTTTGGAACCAGGATATAGGCCCCTGGTGTCAGAGAAAGCCTCTGACTTGGAAACATGAAGCAGGTGGTCTGAAGGATCTGAGAGCTCAGCACAAAGACCCAGGGTTGTTTTGAAGCCCCTTGTCCTTTTCTCAACCATGGGAGAGGCTTCAGCACAGTGCAGATGGGACCTGCAGGAGGGAGACAGGAACTCTAGTCAAGTGGAAAGCAGCAGCAGGCGCTGCTCAAACTACTGCCACGGCCGCACTGCCATGGAAACCCTCAGTCCTCCCCCAAGAGCGAGGGGACACAGAGCACCCACCTCTGGGGCTGGGGCTGGGTAGGATAGTCTACACTTCCAGCCCCTGTTCCCAGTGAAAGGCTGCAGTAATATCCCACTTTGGCTCTGAGCAGCCAGTGGGGAGGAAAAGTAACCGAACAGTAGCATTTCAGGGAGGGTTTTTCGAAGATGGCTGAAATGTTGGTGTGTCGAGGGTCCATTTAATATTAACTCCCCCTTGGAAAGCAGGAACATGCAGGGGAGGCTGCAGGTTGGACTGTTCTCGTCCTTTCTCTGAGGACATCCACTGCCCAGCTACGGCAGTGTGAGAACCCAGGTGCCAGAACTAAGGGGACTCTTTCATTCGGAGTGACCTCTTATGGGATACAGGGCTTCTTCTTGGATTGCTGGGGCTGAGACCTGGCAAACTTCTAACAACGGTGCCAGAGCCAGCCCAACGGTAGGTGGCCAGCCAGCTGCAGTAGCGGCTAGCAAATCGTAACTCTGAGCACTGAGAGGGACAAGGGCCAGGGTCCACTATCCGTCCTCACACTGCATAGTGCCCTAACTTATCTTCCATTAGGACGCACTCGCCCAGACAAAGGACTTTAAGTGGGAAGCCTCAGTACGCTCAAAAAAATAACTAGGTGAATTGCCTAACAAAGCGAGAAACACATTGGCAAGAAAACAGGTCTGTGGAAGGGACACAACCAAAAAGGAGCATGGATTTCTGCAATGTTGACCATAATCCTGCATGCTGGTAAGGAGAACTCCCTCCAAAGTCAAAGGGAGCTCTGCCTGTGTACAGACTGCGGGATCAGGCACTGCCTCAGCTGGAAACGGCATGACCACAGCATTGTCTCAGTGCATCTGTGGTGGTATTTTAATCTCAAGCCTCCCTTGCCATGTTCCCAGTGCCAGAATTCCCTACTCAGCACACCCACAGCTCCAGCATCCCTGATGTCTACGCACTCCAGAGATCTTGTCACATTCACAAGGGACTACCAGATCATCTAGTCTGACCTCCTGTATATCACAGGCTACTAAACACCACCCAGTACCCACACACCAAGCCAACAATCAAAATCAGACCCAAGCATTACAGCCCTCACTGTGTTGCTGTACAGAACCAGTCCAGCCCACTTCCACCCCGTACATCAGCAAGGTGCTGTTCACAGTCCAAACATTACTGATTTGTGAACGTATCTGCAGTGTCTTTAAATACAAAGTGAAGCAGGAGTATTCATAGGTGCAGAATGAAAATCTGCTTAGTGAACAGAAACATCAATTCCAGACAGTGGAATATCTGTCAATCAAGCTTGTCATAATGCCCACACTGTTACAGTATCTGTCAGTGGCTCATACCCTCAGTTCACATGTATCACCAACCCTTAAAATTTTTTTTTTTTAAATATTTGCAATTATGCTGTTTTTTTATCCCTTTTTATCCTTAAACCCAGTGGGGCCCACTTCATGCCTAGTGAATTACATTAAGGACGGTCAAGTACCATCAGTACCCCATCATAAACTGTGAGGTGTTGAGCACAGCAGTTCATCTCAAACGTTAACCAGTGGTCTACAGATAATATTTCATCATATTGTTAATGACATTTATAGTCAATGGGTCTGTTCTTGTTCTGTGTAAGTTGGGGAGCTTTGCCATTGACTTTAACAGGAGCAGGCATTTTGTCTTGTAAGAATGGGCTATTCTTTGAACTGGAGGGACAGCCCAACATTGAGCTTACATAGAAAGTGTTCCTGCAGTATACATAGGGCTTGCTCCTGTCCTGTCCTACGGAGGTCACTGGGAATTGTGTAGAGAGAGCAGAATCAGGCCCACAGTTGTTTGCAATCAGCTTCTGATCGATTTCTCATTATCTGCCTCTGCAAGTTAAAAGCCATTTGATTTGGGTTGTCCCCTTAGCTACGCACAATGAGGGTGGCTGATAAGAGTAATGCCTTGTGATGGAGTAGGTGACTTCAAGTTCACAAAGTTGTGAGAACTTTACAGTCAAGGCTTTTTGTCGACCAAGAAGCCAGTAATAATAGACCAACTGCATGAAAGCCCACAGCTACTCCAATCCCAGTGTCTCTACAGAGGATTTGCTGCTGGCAACAGCGAAGACGAGGTTCCCATGGGAACTGAGAGTGCTGACATTTCTAAACTAAAAAAAAAAAAAAGGAAAGAAGAAGCAAAGTATCTAGTCTGCAGAACTTCATGGACATGGATGTATAGAATATATTTCTCTTCTCAGTAAGGAGCTTTTCTGTGCTTGAAGGTAAGATGCTTTTAAGATAATCCAGGAGTAAAGATATTAGCATGTTTCATCTCGAGGGCAGGATGCAAGCAAAGTGATATTTATCTATTTTATGTTTGCTGTGTCATTCCAAGCAGATGTCCTGGAAAGTTCATTTTTACGTGGAGACTTTACCTGTAACTACATTAAAGAAGACAAAGCTCCAGCACAAAGTCACACCGCGCCATTTGTCTTTCCCATGCAGAATGATTGAGATAAACAAGACAAATTCAAATGCCATATTGCTGTCGTTAAATTGTTTGAAAAGGCAACATAGTACTGTCCTGCAGCTCACTTGCTGGATGGTCATTTCATGCCTTAGAGTTTCAAGTGGAATCCCTTTTTGGCTTGTACAGATGTCCCTCATTATGTCAGTTCAAAACAGCATTGGAAGGACGGCTGACTCGGTAGTGAAGTAGCCATTGGTATCCCCTTGTTAAAATGGCGACAATACTGCCCTAAACAGAGGTCTCCCAGACAAATGTCCTGGATTGACTACCATACATGAGTGTAATCCCATTATTCTGCACAGCACAAAGTCACACCACAAACCGGCTCCATTATTTAAAGTCCAATAAAATTTCCCACAGAACTAAAGGGTGGGAGGGGAACAGACTCAGAAACAAGGACATCTGTGTGAGCTTCTGCTCTTCTTAATACAAGATCCTTGAGAGTGAATGGTAGGAAGAGTGTGGGGGGAGGGGACTTACACAAGAGGTACACGAGTCTGAAAGTGCCTCAGTAAATATTCTGGGGCAGGAAGAGAAACAAGGAGGAAATACTACATTTTGTTGACCGCCGGGTGGGTAAAAATACATCTGTATAACAAACAAACAAAAACATCAATGAACGGCATCATTCAGGGATGCCAAACAGTATCATCTATTGTGGGCAGGGGCCGCTGTAGGTTTACGGAAAAGGTGGCTGCTGATACGCCTGATAGATTTATGGGCAGGATTGAGCGGCTCCTTCATTGGACAGCCACCTTCAACATCTGTAAATGCGGCAAGCCTCTAAAAAGGTTGGTTGGAGCTCTGCGAGAAACAGAAAGAAATCCCTCAATGTAAGGCAAAGAAACAAGCCTGACGGAAAACTTCCCTCAGGATTTACCACACAACTGGAGACTTCCTCCTAGTCAGCACTGCAGACTAACCCACAAGCTGACATGGACAAGGGAACTGATGAAATCCTAACTCAGCTGGAATGAAAGAAAGTCCTCGAGAGTCGATGGAGCCATGGACCCACGCTAAGGATAACACATCAACCACAGAGGTGATGACAGCTTCAGAGCCAGGCAGTGCAGCTGCAGAAAGGAAAAGTAACAAAGGTAATGAACCAGAGGAAGCCCAGGACATGGCGGGAACTAGACAAGAGCAAACAGCCCAGTGACTGAAGTGATCAGTGACAGAGAATACTCTTTGCTAGTTGGAAATTATTGGGACTTATTTAGCGATGCTGAGCCTGGGATC
Source organism: Malaclemys terrapin pileata (assembly GCF_027887155.1). Classification (NCBI taxonomy): domain Eukaryota; kingdom Metazoa; phylum Chordata; order Testudines; family Emydidae; genus Malaclemys; species Malaclemys terrapin. The sequence continues at coordinate 1,956,800 of NC_071514.1, forward strand.
TGCACTTATACACAGCAGAAAGGAAATGGAACAGCAGCACCCAACTTTTACACAGACGTAAATCTCCAAAACCCTGGGGCAGGTTCTGAGTTGGAACTCAGCACGGCTCCAGGGAGCTCAGCATCTGACCCTGAATCTGGAGTTCGGAGAGATTCAAACTCATGCAGCAAGTGAGAGCATTAACGATACCTGTGAACATGCACAAAAAGGTGTTCGTTTGGTGGAAACTTATTATGGGACAGGGTTGTGAGTTCAATCCTTGAGGGGATCACTTAGGGATTGGGGGCAAAAATCAGTACTTGGTCCTACTAGTGAAGACAGGGGGCTGGACTCAATGACCTTTCAAGGTCTCTGCCAGTTCTAAGAGATAGGATATCTCCATAGAAAAAAAAAATTTATTTGTATCACATTAGCACCCAGCTGCCGCACTCAGGACCAGGGCCCTGTTGTTCCACAGACAGAGGGTAGAACGCAGCTCTGCCCCAGAGAACTCACCCTCTAGGGATATGTCTACACAGCTGTCATTTCCAGACCTGGTAGCTGTACACACACTAGCTCTGCCCAAGCAAGCACCTGGAAGTAGCCATGGCTGCCCGAGCTGGAAATTGTACCTTCCAGCTCCCGTGTAGACGTAGAAAGACAAGATGTAAAAGGTGAGTGAAGCAAATGAGGGTGAGGTGGAGGACAGGGCAACGATCACACCGGCGCGTCTGGCCATTTGCACAGTCACACAGTGACTAAACGGATCAGCAGCGGCAATCACAACTCACCACCTGCCGAGCTGGAGTCAGGCTGCTGTCGGCCCGGGGTCAGTGACTGCAGTGGATTGAAATAGGAGCTCGAGCTACCACAATGCACCAGCCAGGGACCAAGGGGGAGGGAGCTGGGGTTATCCAAGCCGTGGGGAGGCTCCCCACACTGCCCCCCCTTCATTTTAACCACTACCGCATGCCCCTTGCAGACTGTGGAGCCCTGCTCTGCAGAGAGGCCTTGCGTGTCCCAGTGCAGCAGGGCCTGAGAGTGGGCAGGGGGTGCCTCTGAAACTGTGCCACCAGTCATTATCCTGGGGGAGCAGGAGCTGCTGCAGCCGTGGAGAGGTGGGCTCCTTGCCTGCTCCCCCACTTCCAGGTCCTGCCAGCGCTAAGCCCAGTACTGCAGGTACGTTGGTACCAAGGCAGGATTTAACCTGTAGTGCAGTGGTGGTTTTGTTCCCCTGCTGCCCCCCAAATTCACCAGAAGCCGAGTTTCCCTGTAAGAGCAGAGGAAGAGGCCACTCTGTCCTGCCAAGAAGGGGTCAGGGCCTCTCTGCATGGAGCGACTTGCACGGATTACTCTACCTTTCTTACCTTCACTTTAAATTTTCCCTCCAACCATTACAATGTATGTTAGGATATTATTATAGAAATCAACAGTTACCAGCCCCAAATTCCCCTCGGTGCTCCATCCTCACATCCCCTTTCCTCCCTGTGCCCTCAAATTCCCACTCCCCCATGCTCCTTCCCCAGCTCTTTAAAATATCCGGATGTCAGTTCTGATTTGCTGCATACCATACAGGAGGGGAAAATATAAAGCTAGCATCCAAAGAAAATATCTCCCATGTGTGCTCATTGTTCTCATCAGCTGCCTCATTCAGAGAGCTGACAAAGAGCTCCTCGACTTAGCAGACAATCGCTCTGCGTTAGCAACCAGTAAAGAACAATGGTCCTTTTCCATAGGATTACCATTTCCATTCCTCGTCCCTCACAAATAACTTAATCTGGGAAATTTCAAACTTGTTGGATCAGCGAGTGATAGAAAGAAAACGAATCTGAAACAGGAGGAGGAAGCCTTTCGCTCTGAGAGGTAGTGAATCGTTTTTGGAAGGGGGGAGAAAGGCTGGTGTGGTTTAGGCAGATGGAACCTCTTTGGAGCCAGAGACATGTGCCCACCCACAGTCCCAACTGGGAACTAAGAGCTTACACTTGGAATGCTACCGCCACAGGAGGAGTTCTCCCATCAGCGTAGTTAATCCACCTCCCCAGGAGGCAAGTGCTAGGTCGACAGAATTCTTCCACCCACCTCGCACTGTCTACACCAGGGATTGGGTATGGATTTTTCACACCCCTGAGTGACATAGTTGGGTCAGTTCAACTTTAGAGTCTACACCTGGCCTAAGTGCATTTTACAACAAGCTCCTTCTGAAAGTTGGTTTCTTTGCCATTGGGTTTGGAGGTAGGGGGGTAAGTAGGTAAGTACATGTGATCACTAGTTTTACAGCTGGAGAAACTGAGGCTGAGAGGTTAGAGAGCTGCCCAAGGCCTCAACAAAGGTTAGGGTCACAGCTGGGATTTCAACTCCTAGTATTCAACCACGCCTATCTCTAGTCCTAGGGTGAAATCTTGGCCCATGGAAGTCCAGGGGAATTTTCCTATTAATGTCAATGAGGCCAGAATGTCACCCACGGTGACTCACCAGTTCCTACCTAGAGACCGGGGAGGAAATTACTGACTGTAAATTTGCAGGTCTCTCTTTGTCTCGTTATTGTGTACATGCAAGTGTGTGCGCCCCTTCTTGTTCCCTACATTGTTTGGAAATATTTTGGAATGGCTGGTTTCCGTCACCTGCGTGTGGTTTAAAAATACAGCAGCAGATTCCCCACTGGGATGTTGCCTTTTTGGGAGATAGACACACTCTATTAAACAAATGGATGCAAAGGGAGCGCTTTCCCAAGCAAACTACCCAGGCGAATAGCGTGAGTTTGGTCTCCAGGCTGTGCCGTTTTCACAGTTCACACAGTGGTGGCAGGTGCTCCCATCAGAACGGTGGCGCTCCAGTGAAGGAAGCAGGTGGGATGAGTGTGCGCACAGATGACTCACCCAGCTCACTGACCTGCAGGTGGCATTTGGTCAGCACACCCCTCATTATAGCCAGGGCTGCCTACAACACATGTACATTGTTTAGCTCAAAGGAGACAGTAACTTTCATAAATGTTCGCTCATAAGTACAGCAGAGCTTACTTTCTAAATCAGCTGGTATGCTGTGCTCCCAGCCGCCCGCTGCTCTCCTCTTGCACTGTGTCACGTCACATTACTACTCAGTGCTGACTGTGCCTGTCCTGATGCAATGTGACGCTACACCTACAAACAAGCGTTCAGGGTGAGTATTGGGTATTTCCAACTTCGGGCATCCAGGGGCTGGCCATAAGCAATAGGGCTCTCAATGCAGGGGCACATCAGTGCTGTAAGACCAGTGTTGTTGTGCACAGATTACTTCTGCAGGCAATGATGTACCTGGGGACGGCTCGAGGCTCTTGCCGAATGTGGGGAGTACTGCATGCGCACGCAGAGCAAGCGAAACAGGCAAAAAGGCACTAAACAAGAGCCCCACATCGCTGTACCATCAAAGAGACACACAGCACAGGAACGGCTGCTGCCTCTCAAGAAAAGACATTGCTCAGAGACCAGGCCTCCCAACAAATGTAATCAACTCAGGTGAGGCAGCATCTGCTATGACCCATACACTTTTCACAGCCACGTGTGCAAAAGCACTTTCAGCAAATGTTGCAGGGTCTTCCCAAACTGCACTGGAATTTTGCCAAATAGACTTTATTATTATTATTATTAAGAGCTGAAAAAATTCTGTTCATAGCCATGTGTCCTCCCCACTGGGAGCAAATGAGTGGTACTGTCACTTCAAGACAACACTTGAGACCCACCCGCTCCCAACTGTTAGGCAAGGCCTCGATCCAGCAAACATTTGCTAATAGGTATCGTTCATCTCAGATGTCAATAGAACTATTGAGGGTAGTAAGCACTGCACCCAGTAGTGTGAGTCAGGCCCTCTGCTAGGATATCTTACAGCCACTGTATTTCCCCAAAGGCAAAACAAAGGCAGCCCCTGTGTTATCCACAGCATGTAGCCATTGCCAGCATCTAACTACTCACTGATGAAATACTGCTCTGAAACGCATCAGCTTTTCTGTGTGAAGAATTGAGGTGACCAGGTCAGGGCTTCCCTGTCAATATTCTCACACCTTCTGCTAGGCAGACTGATGCTGCCAGCCACCTTGCTTTCACAGTCCTCGAAATGCTGCTGCTCGTACTCTAAGGATGGGAGGGCACATAACAAAAGTGGCTAGAGAAATCCAATGGAAAACATTGCTAAAAAGAGTCCATCTGTGGGGATTTCTCTGGCTGTTTCATGTGTCACTCCCTCTTTTTAAGCTATTCAGTGGGCTTAGGCATTGTTTGGGTTAGGCCGTAACCCTCTTTTCATTCAAAAAGAAGCGAGCGAGCTGTTCTCTGCAGCTGTACATTGAGTGTTGGTGACAGACCTTGGCTTCCGAGGGCAAAGAAAATGAAGCAGCACATTCTTCAGGAAACAGAGAGGCTGAGACGTAAGCCATTCTTAGCATGAACCACTCTCAAGCAGGGCTGCCTCACGCCTGCATGAAGACCACATGCCTAGAGTTTGTTAGTGTTTGCTCTGCAACGGCTTGTTCTTTGATTGCTGTTGCGTGAAGAAAATTGTGTGGTAACAATGGTGCAATGAAGTATTTCTTTTTCTATAAGTGTCTGCGAGCCAAATTCTGACCTAAGTTACTGAAGTCCCAGGAGCGATCCTGGTGTAACGAAGATCAGAACTCAGTCTTGACTTTGGATTCCCTTGACTCCAAACTGCTCTCACAAATAGCGACAGGATGTCCCTCCCTGTCAGCTCATCACTTACCACAGGGAAGAAAAGGATAGTGATCATTCATCTTCATGAGGCTATACCAGTATCTGCATCATCCACAAAAGGACAGTGCAAACCATTGGACAGACAACATGATTCCCATCCCCCCGTATTATGCAATCCCCCAGTAATGCTGAATGAGGTGAAAATGAGATTCGCTCCCTAGGCCAAGATGACAAGTTCCTGCAGTAGGTGCTTACTAGTGCAATGAGAACATGACAATTTAGGGTAAATATCAGAACAAACTTCCTGACAGGAAATTAAATTGTGGGATAGACTTCCAAGGAAAGTGGAGGAAGTCTCTTTGCTTGGAATATTTTCAACTTGATTAGAAAAACACTGGACGGTATAATGCAGGGAACAAGCCTGCCTTGGAAGAGATCTTTTCCATCTCTTATTTTTGATTCTTTATATTACTCAAAGGTACCAGAAAATCATTGTACAAATGCCATGTATCGTAGCTCACTGGAGAAATGAATGTCACATCTGGGTGTGACCTGACTCAAACCCTTGGATCTGGACTCCCCTAACCTTTGGGGAAGTTTGATTCTGGATTCAAACTTCATGGACTGGCCTCATCTCTAATGTGCTAACCTGTCGAATCAGTCTTTGTTTGTAGAAACAGGATTTTAAATCATCCACACGACAGATATAGTCCATCTCTTGCCAGACCTACTGTCTAGGTCAGGAACTCACCACTAGAACTAATGGTAAGCATATGAAACCATCTGATAGTCTGTCTCCAGAAAGTCAACCCAGAGCCCAGCTGAAATAAAGACTCAGCTATGGAACTAACATCACTATTCTTCCCATCCATCTGGCATCTCTTCTTTCTTTGAGGATGCAGGGCCTGCGTTTCAGCCTGCCTATAAGGGGAACCTCCCTTTTGGCACCTGAAATTGTCTAGACATAAATTACTTGCTAAGTAGACAATGAGAAGTGGTTTGTCAGAGCCTGCCAATGCGCCACGTCAGCAAAGGCTTGCCGGTCTCAAAGTGCCAATTAATGCTGCATATCTCTGAGAAGAGGCAGGACCACATAGGGTAACTGGTTTTTCCCCATCTCTGTATCACTGTACTTCACCAAGTAGACTGGTGTTTTTCCTGCTAAAGTCTGAATTCCAGAAAGAATGTATTGGTGGGGTTTAAAAACAAAATTAAACTTCGGATTGCTCACTTGCAACAGAAGATCTTTGTTCCTGATTGAACATAGACAGGAGCTGCTGGGATAAGTCCCAGCTGTAGTAGGACTTGCCATCCTCACTCCAACTTGACAGGATAAAGAGGGGAGGAAAAGCGACAACTGAGCCTGTATGAGCACTTGACATTCTTCCTAGGATTTACATTTTTAAGTGAAAGCTTCTACTTGAATTCCACTCTGTTGGATAAATATGCATTTTTAAAATGTGTTAAATACTGATTTATGACAGGCCATGCAGCTGTGAGGGGTGAATGACCAGGACTGGCTTCCTAAACCTCTTTCATTCTAAAAGAGATACTCGCTATGAAAACATGCTCCTATGATTGCTCTCCCTCCCTGGCATCCAGGCACTTGTTTGTCTCATGCACCTGTTACATCTTATTAACCAGGACTGCAAGCTCTTTGGGTCAGGACCTGTCTTTTTACTAAGGTGGTGTAGTGAAAACTGTGACTTTAAATTCTTAGGGGTTTTCCTGGTCCTGCTTGCAGGGGCTCTGTAGGGAAGCATGCCATCAGAATCAGTATGCAGACAGACAACCTAGACTGAAGTGGGGTGAGTTGTGACTTTCTGTACTAGGAGGCAGCCCCCTTTGTCTCTCTCTGTTGTTGGTTACTGTGTTCTCATTCTGGAGTCTAAGAATAAAAGTAAATAAAAGTAGTGTCACACTGCAACCTTCCAGAAAGATCATTCTTTGTTTGTTTGTTTTTTATGTAATTTTTCTGTTTGTATGCTGGGAACACAGCAACTGTCTGTACAGTGCAGTCCCGATCCCTGTGTGGGGCCCCCAGGAGCTACTACAATATAAATAGAAATAACTGACAATTAATTTGTAATTATATATTTTTCACTCAAGAATCACACCTGGCTACAGAGGTGTTAGACAATAGAGATCTATTATTTATAAATAAATGTATTGTTTATTGTGCAATAAATGCTGATGCAGAAATAGCATGTTTAGGTGTGGGATGCAAGCCACCATGGTCAGCTTCAAAAACAGTCCTGATGTGAAAGAACCACCTCCATTAGTGCCCCTATTTGTTTGGCTTTATTATTTCTGTGACCAGATGGCAAGTGTGAAAAATCAGGGCAGGGGATGGGGGGGTAATAGGAGCTCATATAAAAAAAAGCCCCAAATATCAGGACTGTCCCTATAAAATAGGGACATCTGGTCACCCTAGGCCTGGATTAGATCCATCCATTAGATGTAGAAAAGACCCATTAGCTCCTCCAGTCCTTCTCTCTGCTAGTTCAGGAAATTCACATGATTGTACGCAGTGAAAATTGTTTTTCAAGATTTTCTTTTTAAAGCTGGTGTATTTAATTCCCACAGTGAGAACACCTCAATTAAGTCAGGCTTTATAGTTTAAAAGCCATTACAAACTGTCAATTATGGAACAAGACACTACCAAACACTGGTGTTCCACATTTTGATCATGTGTCACACATTTTGATTGTTGGAATCACACATTGTCAGGATTAAAGGCTGAGACTGAAGGTGCTTTCACTCTCCAGTGTGACTTTTTTATAAGGAGAAAATACTTTGGGTCTGAAGGGTTTAAAACATTTCTTGCATATTTTAAAAGATTTAAATGTTTACAATCAAGTGGAAAAAACGGAGAAGAAATCCTTCCTCTCTCATCACGGACTTGACCTTGTCTGGATAAGGGAGAACTCACATCTCCGCAGGACCTGAGCATAAGCAAAAGAGCTGACATTACAAGGTATGCAGCAATTGCACCTGCATAACCGAGGACAGGACCGTGTCCTTAGCCCTTCAACAAAAACCACACAACAACAATCTAATGGAAATAGATAATGAACAACGCCGGCTTCCATCTGAGAAACCAACGCACTCACAAGGCCTCATTCTCATTTATAATAATGCCCCTTTACACCACTTTGACAGCATAAAAGAGCCTTTAGGTGGGTGTAGAAGTACTTTGTACTCCCTTTGTGGCCTTTTTCCACTGAGTGCCATACTCAGAGGCTCCTCTTTTCTCCTGTCCCTAGAGGCTTTGGCCTCCCCACTCTGGCACTGCAGGTACTTCTGTAATGAAGTAGGTCTGGAGTGATATTCCTGTCTTCTGCTGTCCTCCAGAGAGCCAGCAGAATGTTTTGCGGGACCCCTTTAACGGGGGAAGGAACGCGGATGTCCGGGGTGGGGAGGAATAATACGTCTACACAGCGATCCACAGCACCAAGTCTCAGGGGCCGGGCCAACCAACTGGGGCTCACACGACAGGGCTAAAAATACGTGTAGACGTGTAGCTGTTCCCCCTTGGACTGGAGCATCTATCCGTTGGCCTGAGTCAGTCGACCCAGGCTCTGAGACTCACTGCCGCGGGTTTTGGTTCTGCTGTGTAGACGTACCCAAAAGATTCCACAGCAGGAGCGCCAGGCAAATGGCAGTTGCAGGAAAACATGGGGCAGAGGGTGTACACCAAGGGAACATGAAGTGAGGCAGAGGGGAGGAGGAGATTGGGGTGAAGGGAAGCAAAACAGAGGAAATAAAGGCTGGAAAGGAAAGAGAAGGGGTCAGAAAAGAGCTGTAGGAGCGTAATAAGGCACATCACTTCCCACGCTTCCCCTCAAGACCTGGCGTGGCGCTGCAGAAGCCTTTTTCAGTTTCTCTCAGAGCTCTTTAATAGACTCCGCACAGGCAAACAACATCCCTGCCAGGGGCTGGTTTAACAACAGACTGTTTAAAACAATCCCCAAAGTCCCAAAATAAAGTCCATCACCACAACCCCGGAGTTCCTTACTCAGCTCCAGCATCTTCAGCCAGTCCTGGAGCGCTTCTCCTCTCTCGGCCTGCTCTTCCCCCAGGCGCCACTCCCAGCCCTTTCTAGCCGAAGCCCAGCCTCTCTCTCAGGCTACCTTACACTGCGTGTGTACGCACACCTGCGAGTACAACGAGCAGCACAGACGCAGTAGCTCGGGCAGTGGCAGCTCGGCTGAGCTGTGCTGAGAACACACCCACTGGTTTCAGGCGTTTGTTCTCGGCTGCCATTACCAGTGCCAATGCCAATGCAGCTACCCTGCTCGTCACACTCGCACTAGCTCAGCCGGACAGTGTGAGGATGCACACACCAGCATGGACGGCGAGTTTTGTGGGCCCGGGGTGCCTGGGCACCAGGAATATTCCTGGCCCGGGGCCCGGCTCCAGCAACGTTTGAGGCCAGGTCTCTCCCTCGGCCTCACCTTCCGCCCCCGGGCGCCTCTCCGGGCACCCCCCCGGGGGATTTGAAATGGCCCAGGGCCCCCACCACCACCGGCAGCGCAGGGGAGCTGAGCGGCTTCTGCCTGCTCACTTCATGTGGCTGCCGGCCCCTCCCTGTGGCCCCTGGGTGTGTGTGGGGGGGGTCTGTGTCTACACACACTGCTCCCGCCCCAGCGGCCCTGCGGCCAATAGGAAGCTGTGGGGGCAGTGCCTGGGGGTAGCAGCGCATGGAGGGCCCCCAGCCCCTCCCTGCCTAGGAGCCCCAGGTAAGCGCTGCACTCCCCCCACGCCCTCCCAGAGCCTGCACTCCCACCCCCTTCCCACACAGTCCCTCCCGCCCCCAAACTCCCTCCCAGAGCCTGCACCCCCACCCCCAGCCCAGAGCCTACACCCAAACTCTGTCCCAGAGCCTGCACTCCCACCCCAGAGCCTGCACCCAAGTATTGAGTTTCTGAAAATACAAATCTTTGAATTTTGGTAAGTAGCAATTAAGATCCAAGTTTAGATACTAGCTCTTGAAGACAAGTAAGGTAATAAAACTTATGTAGCTCTTAGTTACTTCTTAAAAAAATAGCTACGGAGAGATCATAGAATCATCATAGAATCATAGAAGACTAGGGTTGGAAGAGACTTCAGGAGGTCATCTAGTCCAACCCCCTGCTCAAATAGGGTGACCAGACAACAAGTGTGAACAATCGGGACAGGGGGTGGGGAGTAATAGGAGCCTATATAAGAAAAAGGCCCAAAAATTGGGAATGTCCCTATAAAATTGAGACATCTGATCACCCTATGCTCAAAGTAGGACTAACCCCAACTAAATCATCCCAGCAGGGCTTTGTCAAGACGGGCCTTAAAAACCTCTAAGGAAGGAGATTCCACCACCTCCCTAGGGAACCCATTCCAGTGCCTCACCACCCTCCTAGTGAAAAAGTTTTTCCTAATATCCAGCCTAACCCTTCCCCACTGCAACTCGAGACCATTGCTTCTTGTTCTGTCATCTGCCACCACTGAGAACAGCCGAGCTCCATCCTCTTTGGAACCCCCCTCCAGCTAGTTAAAGGCTGCTATCAAATCCCCCCTTATGCTTCTCTTCTGCAGACTAAATAAGCCCAGTTCCCTCGGCCTCTCCTCGTAAATCATGTGCCCCAGGTCCCTAATCATGTTCGTTGCCCTCTGCTGGATGCTCTCTCAAATTTGTTCACATCCTTTCTGTAGTGGGGGGCCCAGAACTGGACACAGTACTCCAGATGAGGCCTCACCAATATTGAATAGAGGGGAATGATCACGTCCCTCGATCTGCTGGCAATGCTCCTACTAACACAGCCCAATATGCCGTTAGCCTTCTTGGCAATGAGGGCACACAGCTGACTCATATCCAGCTTCTCGTCCACTGTAACCCCCAGGTCCTTTTCTGCAGAACTGCTGCTTAGCCAGTCAGTCCCCAGCCTGTAGCAGTGCCTGGGATTCTTCCGTCCTAAGTGCAGGACTCTGCACTTGTCCTTGTTGAACCTCATCAGGTTTCTTTTGGCCCAATCCTCCAATTTGTCTAGATGGGGTGGTCCAGTAGACAGGACTCTGGACTGGGATTCCACAAACCTCACTTCTATTTCTGAGTCTGGTATTAGCTTGTTGAATGACCTTGTCAGGTCACTTCATCGCTCTGGACCTTAATTTCCCCAAGAAAGCTCATAATAACAATGTCCTTTGACATTTACAAAGTGCTATATAAGAGCCAAATGCCATTAAAAAGAGTGGACCTATTCAAAGTGAACAGAAGGAGAAGCTGAACCACAAAGACATTCGGCGTTAACCCACCTATCCCAATTCACACTTGTTACCCAAACTGGATAATTTGAGGCTGAAAATTAGCAGAGTCAATAAAAATATATCTGCTGTCCACAGGTAAATGAGCACACACACATCCAGAAGAATCTAATTGAAAGAGTAACCATTTACCAAAATGTTAATGCTGTAGGAGTAATTTTATGGTCTGCTGTGCTTTTGATATGCATTAGTAACTATAATGTTGCTGGAAGTTACTCTTGATGAGGAAAATATACTAATTAATGTACAGCTTCGCTGAGGAATTCTCGAGTCACTGCGTGTGCATGGCTCCACAGAGAGATTAACGGTGTCAGGCAGAACTACTGCCAAATGCATACCAAGCATGACTGAATATGAAAGGTCCATAGTCTTCCCACCCTGCTCATCTCATAGCATCCTATAGAACCCAATTACTGGAGGTGGACTACCAGTGAGATGTAGCATTTACTGTATTTCAGTCTGTGATCACTCAGGAATACAAATGCAACAGACTCTGATAATACAACACTGACAGATTTTACACCAGTATAAGTCAGGAAGCTGAAAATTACAGTTCCAACAGAACTAGAACTGGGACACATTAAACATCCATATGAACACAGGTAAGCGAGTGCCATATTCCATAATACCAAACACTGTATGTATCCATCATACCTTGGAACTCCCCGACCTTTTGCTTCTAAAACTTCAAGAATAATGTTGCATTTTGTATCATTTATTTTACATTGAATGTTTACAGTCTATGCATCAATAACAACACAACTATTAATCTGCGATGCCTCTGGCATCATTGCTCTAGACACAGTACTAACCACTATATAAATGCAAAGGCCTGTTTTTATATAGATCCTCAGCCTGGTCTTCCTTTTTGCACTTACAGATGAGGACATGTGCAGATCTCACTGCCTGGTTGACAAGTGAAATCAGATATTTAGATTCACATCTGCAAAAAGGAGCGCTGGATTGTAAAAATCAGACCCAAAGTAAAACAAATGTTTGGCAGTCTGAAGAACTGCACATATAATACTTTTGTGGAACAATTCATCAATGAATTGCAAACCAACTATCAGAGCTTCTAATCATTTTTACTCAGGAACAAAGTGTAAATTATAAAATAAGTATGTTTAACTTTGCACTTGTTGCCCTCTTGCACTGGAATGATTCCATCATTCTGTACCTGGGGTGTAACAAGAACACCATCCGATTCGGATGAAAACAAATTGCTCTAGCTAAAGTTCACAAAATACAGCATGTTTTGATGGTATTAAAATGTGACAATAGAGCTAAATATCTTCCCAAGGTCAGCTGGTCTTCTAGCCATTTTTAATAGCATATTGTGTGCTATTTGTATCTGTTTCAAATTTATAAAATATGCAATACTCAACACAGTGGTCCAGTTTTACACACTTTGCATATATAAATAAAGTTTGATATGTAAAGTACACGTACATTTATTGTAATGAACATCTATTTGTGTCTCTAGAGCCTGACCCCTGTGTCTTTCTGCATGCTTCTCTCTGGCTCTAGGAGCATACAGACATCTATGACCTAGACAGGGAGTCTCTCCTTCTATGAAAACAACAAGGAGCCTGGTGGCACCTTAAAGACTAACAGATTTATTTGGGCACAAGCTTTTGTGGGTAAAAACCTCACTTCTTCAGATGCATGGAGAGAAAGTTACAGATGCAGGCATTATATAATGACAATAGACGGGAGTACCTCACAAGTGGAGAACCAGTGTTCTCTATGGAGTGTATATGCTAATAGATATGTTCCTTTTTGCACTTAACCCTTGGTCTGAGAACACGCCATTTAGCACTCATAAAAAGTGTCATCCTGCTAGAATTGGAGATTGCAAGTCTTGGTCAGCGACAGTGCAAGCGTCTTCATAATGCTGCCAATGTTCTGCAGCTCTGACCAGAGGAACCTCTTCTAGGCATGAGAGCATGGCAGTCTCCATGCCTCCTTGGCCCTGGGTCTCTCTGCTAGGACAGCAAACAATGGTGTCAGTTGAGATAACGTGTATTAGTGAGGGGAGAGTTGTGGGTTGTTGTCCACTTGGAATGGGATTAAGACCAACTCATTTCACATACACCAATGATCAGCAAGATGGTGACAATTTTCAGTCACGAATGACCTAGGCCATATTAAAAGAAGTGTCATTGAAATAAAGGGCTGCAGTGCATCCCATCCCATCTCCTCCTTGGTGCAGTAAGAGTTGGTACAGGAACTAGAACCAGTTGGGAATATCCCCCCCCCCCCCGAAGTTTTTACTTTGTTGGGACAAACAAACAAACTTTCATCTGAAAACTGAAAGTTTCTGGTTTTCAGTCAAAGTGGTTTTGACCAAAAACCAAATACTTCTTAGTTTGGGGGGTTTGTTTTTTCAATGAAAACTCAAAGTTTTCTGTAGAAAACAGACACTTTTGGTGAATAATTTAATATAATCGAAGACCAGTTTTCATCAAAAATAGTTTGATGTAAGATTTTTGAACTGCCCTAATAGGAACACAGACATTAAGGGTTTGCATTGTTACATCTTTATCTGATTTTAAGAGTAAACATTATCAACCACAGTAGAGAGACCTCAGCCTCATTTTATGTTTCATTTGCAGCAAATCGTGCCTCTCTGCACCACTCTTTATAGTCTTTGCATTCATTTTCTTTCTAAAATTTACCAAATATATACTTGAATAGGGCCCAGAGTTCCAGTTCCATCTACAACAAATACATTGCCAACAAAATGCCAAGGGGGGGGGGAAAAAACCCAACAACCTAGGGTGGAGGCGCAGATTTACTAACAGCTAAGTCTAAATGCTTTCAGATCACATTCTACTAGCCACTGAGGGCTTGTCTACACTACAAAATTAGGTTGATTTAAGTTAGGTCGACCTACAGCCACCGCAGCAATTAAATCGGCTGTTGGTGTCCACACCACCCTCCTCCTGCCGATGGTGCGCACCGACTGAAGTGAGGCACTGACAGCCACATTTCAGAGTAACAGCCGTGTTAGTCTGTATCCGCAAAAAGAAGAACAGGAGTACTTGTGGCACCTTAGAGACTAACAAATTTATTAAAGCATAAGCTTTCGTGGACTACAGCTCACTTCTTATATGCATCCGAAGAAGTGCGCTGTAGTCCACGAAAGCTTATGCTCTAATAAATTTGTTAGTCTCTAAGGTGCCACAAGTACTCCTGTTCTTCTTTTGACAGCCACATGGGGCTCTCAGACGGAGAGAGCCCCGTCCCGGGGCTCATCACTGGAGCTGGAGACAAAATGTGAAAAAATAGCAGCCGTGAAACTGAGAAGAATGTCAATTTCATTGCTGGTAGGCTCCCTGTTGTGACATTGAGTCCCCAAGCTGCCAGTTCCAGGGCAGTGGGGAGGGCTCCAGCTGTCAGCCCTGCATGGAGCTGACAGCTAGCAGGTGATGTAAGTAACGCAGTGCCTACAGAGACACTGCATCACCCTAACTACATCAACCTAAGCACTACGCCTCTTGTGGAGGTGGAGTTATTAATTCAATGTCATGGGCAATTTACATGGCCGGGGGCACCAGTGTAGTGTAGACACTGGCTAACTCTGTAGTGTAGACCAGGCTTTAAGGTACAACATGGGCACAACACTAAAAAGGACTAAGACAATATGCTCACCTGGAACTTTCACTTGCATCTAAGTTTCATTGTGCCTTATATTCACTCTGATAACTCATGGAGCGCGAGCTCTGCAACCATATGTGCTGGAACGAAAGGTGCTGACGGCGGATGGATGCATTTGACTTCTCTGGACGATGCTGCTGTGATAGTCACTTACCCAACATCGAATTCATTGTTTGTGCCATCAGAAGCCGTACGCCAGAGACCCCAATCATGCCCTCACAGGTCAGAACTTTTTCTAACTAATCCATTCAACACAGAAGCAGTTTCATGCCACTAAGAATTGACTGTAGCAATAAACATGGTGTTTGGTTGGTTTTATAGCCTCAGCAATAGAGGACCAAAGAGAAGCAGGTTGAGTTTCCCCCCACTCACCTTTTCTGTAGATGTTTGTCATTCCATGCAATTATTAGCATTTCATGATGAATGGTGCTTTAGAAATATTGGTCAGGTCAGTAGCCAGAGCTCCCGTCAGTAATCCTTGCCAACATCCCTCTTAACAAATCTACATTCTGCAGAACCTTCCAATGACTGCAGCCTGGTACCTTCTCCTCCCCAACCCCAGACTGTCTCCCTCAACACAGAGTCCGTCCCTGGGGATCTTGACTGAAGAAGCTTCTCTAGCATCTAAGTTTGGAAGGAACATACTGCAGAGGATTGGCTTCCTTTTCCCATGGATTGGGCCCATTTTTCTCCACCTTGAAGTGCAAAAAGTAGGGGAACCCATGGCCTGTCATCAGCAGTAAAACAACAGTGTATAATTGTCATTGAGACCAACATAAATCAATACAAATAATTATGCAGAATTTCATGCCTGTGGAATAGTCAGACTAAAAGCTGATTTGGAGGTGAGTAATTTAAAGCCAAGAGAAAGGTCCCTCACCAACATTTCCACTGGCAGGTAAACAAACTGCCCTGCAAACATAGGATGAAATGAGGTTGAAGCTCAGGCTAGGCGTATATTGCAGGATGGATGCTCCTGAATTTGAGAAGTCTTAAAAAGCTTTAAACAGAATCGGTTTGAGAAGAGCAGGGGGTCTGGGGGAAATGCTGCTCTTCATCTTACCGAGTGAAGTTTAACCGAAACCAGCTTGTGTAAGGGATCTCCCACAACAGGGACATACCAGCACATCTCCAGTGTATTGTTCAGCTCTGGGCCCCCCGCTGTCCCTTCACACCCAAGAAAGTGGCAGTTGTCTCCCGTAATCACACATATTGGCGTCTTACATCCTGATCCTGGAGGTGCTGAACACCTGCAACTCCCTCTGAAGCCAATTCTGGAGATGTGAGGAAGGGTTCAGGCTTGCAAGTGGAAGGGAATGAACTCAGGGTGAATTAAAGGCACAGTACCGTGTGCATGCAAGAAACACTTCCAAATGAGCAGCTAGGTCTTATAATGCCTTCTCTGAACAAAAATGTAGATCATTATAACACAAACATTTCTGGGTTCTGAAGAACAGGCTTCAGATGCTGTATTAAAACCATTCCATTCAGACACCTCAGGACCAGATTTCCAGCTAGCCAATCAGATTATTCCCTCAGTTCTGCCCTGGGGATATGGTACAATTTCTATGAACTGATCCTCACTTTATCCAAAATAGGGTCACGTCCCTGACGTCTGTTGCTTTCATTGAAGACGCTCTCAACTACGTGAATGTATTAAGTGCCTCCCATGACATTAGAATAATCAAGGTCACTCTGTACATATAGCCTTTGCCAATCTTCAGTTTGCTATCCATCTTTATGCACTGAGTGCTTTTATGCACAAGGGAAATGTGTATGTTTTGAGACATAATATGCTGTTAAATAGTAGGGTTTCCAGTATTTTAATCCAAGTTGTTCAGGAGTAACTGAATTTTCCAAGTGTTAGCTGAACCCAATTAACTGATATAATACATGACGGCAGCTTTCCTGAGGGAAGAGAAACATCTTGTATTCTGTTCATGTCTGGCTATCAAGGTGATTTTTTAAAAGTTTAATTTAATTAACTTTTTGAGACTGAGAATCTGTTGAAGGAGTGTCATTGACAAGGGCTGCCCACTGCTGACATACTCTAGTTCTCTGGGAAGAAAATCTTAAGGAACACTTGGAAAAACACAATCTCATTCAGGAGAGTACGTGGACTTCAGGAGGGTGGGTCTTCCTTCACTAATCTCTTGGAATTCTTTAAAAATATTGTGGCAAGACAGGGGAATCGTTAAATGTCAATTTTCAGAAAGCATTTGCTAAACTTCTACATCAGAAATTAATGGCTAAGGTAAAGATATGTTATTAGTGTGTATCCAATAGAAAAAATGTATATCATATCATTTCTCAAATAATACATTAAGTAATCATATAGGTAGAGACAGTAGGTAATGAATACCCTCAAGGATATCAAAAAAGGAATCCCACAAAAAGTAGAAACACTGTCAAATTGCTAAGAGGAAGTACAAAAAATAGCACAAGCAGGTATGAACACAATCAGGAAGGCTCAGGCACAAAATGAGTTACACCTAGCAAGGGTGTAAAGGCAATAAGAAGAGATTATTTTAACACATTAGGAGCAAGAAAAAAGACAAAGGAAAGTGTAGGTCCTCTACTTAGCGAGGAAGGAAAGCTAATATCTGATGACATCAAGAAAGCTGAGTTGTTTAATGCCTATTTCGCTTCAGTCTTCACTAAAAATGTGAATTATGACCAGATATTCAACACAATATCAGCGAGGGGGAAGGAATGCAAGCCAAAATAGAGAGAGAACATATTGAACAATATTTAGGTAAGTTAGATATATTCAAGTCATCAGGGCCTGACAAAATTCATCCTAGGGTACTTAAGGAACTAGCTGAAGCAATCTTGGAATCGTTAGCAATTATCTTTGAGAACTACTGGAGGACGGGTGAGGTCCCAGAAGATTGGACAAGGACAAACATAGCACCTATCTTTAAAAAGGGGAACAAAGAGTTACAGACCACCCAGCCCAACTTCGATATCTGGAAAGATATTGGAACAAACTATTAAACAATCAGTTTGTAACCACCTGGAAAATCATAGGGTTATAAAGCATAGCTAACATGCATTTGTCAAGCACAAATCAGGCCAAACCAACCAAATTTCCTTCTTTGACGGGATTACTGGCCTAGTGGATGGGAAGAAGCAGTAGATGTGATACAGCTTGATTTTGGTCAGGCTTTTGACATTCCCACATGGCATTGTCATAAGCAAACTAGGGAAACATCATCTAGATTAAATCACTATCAAGTGGGCACACAACTGGTTGAAAGAATATACTCAAAGAATAGTTATCAATGGTAGATTGTCAGGTTGTATCTAGTGGGGTCCAACACAAGTCAGTTCTGGGTGTGGTACTATTCAATATTTTCATTAATGCCTTGGGTAATAGAGTGGAGTATGCTTATAAAGTTTTCAGATTGCATCAAGCTGGGAGGGGTTGCAAACACTTTGGAGGACAGGATTAGAATTCAAAATGACCTTGAAGAATTGGAGAATTAGTCTGAATTCAAGAAGATGAAATTCAATAAAGACAGGTGCAAAGTACTTCACTTGGGAAGGAAAAAATCCAATGCACAACTACAAAATGGGGAATAACTGGCTAGGTGGTAGGACTGTTGAAAAGGATCTACGAGTTCTAGTGGATCACAGATTGAATATGAATCAACAATGTGATGCAGCAACAAAAAAGGCTAATATTGTTCTGGGGTGTATTAACAGTGACGTTGTATGTAAGACATGGGAGGTAGCTGTCCCGCTCTACTCAGCACTGAGGCATCAGCTGGAGTACTGTGTCCAATTCTGGGTGCCAAACTTTAAGAAAGATACAGATAATGTGGAGAGAATCCAGAGGAGAGCAACAAAAATGGTAACAGATTTAGAAAACCTGATATACAAGGAAAGGTTAGAAAACTGGGCATGTTTAATCTTGAGAAAAGAAGACTGAGGGGGGACCTGATAAGAGCCTTCACTTACGTTAAGGGCTATTATAAAGAGGATGGTGATCAATTGTTCTCCATGTCCACTGAAAGTAGGACAAGAAGCAATGGGTTTAATCTGCAGCAAGAGAGATTTAAGATAGATATTAGGAAATGATTTCTAACTACAGGGGTAGTCAAGCTCTGGAACAGGCTTCAAAGGAGGTTGTGGAATCCGCATCATCAGATGTTTTTAAAAACAGGTTGGACAAACCCCTGTGAGGGATGGTCTAGGTTTACTTTGTCATGCCACACTGCCCGGGGGTGGGCTTAATGACTTCTCAAGGCCCTTCCTAGCCCTACATTTCTATGATTCTATAAGGGGCAGAATTAAGGTTGCAGATACACATGTGGCATTTCTTAACTTCTGAGTGCTTATCTTGGGGAACCTTAATGTTCTCTTTGATGCTCTAAAGCCTTCCCTCCTTTACTGTACCTTTTGAATGCAGCAAAAAAAGTCAGCACTGAGCAGTTTTATTATTTTATAGAAAGATGTTTTTAAATGAAATTTCAGATTGCCCAGCACATAACTTGATGCTGCAAAGGGATCTGCAAGAGTGGACCGGTCTGCTGAGTAGAGTCCCCTGGAGTGTAGTGTCAATCAGAACAAGCTCACTGCTATGGCAATAACTAATTACAGGAATTTATTTGGAGACAGACTTCAATTGATTTAGTATGAATGAATGAATGAATTGGGCATTGCACTTTTTTTTCTTTTAGTTTAGGCGTGAAGCAAGTAATAGACAAAGCGAAAGCAACTGTAGCGACCCATACAGCCCAGCTGTTAGGAGACGTGGGTTAAAGTTTGGCCTGATGTAAATCACGCCTGGATTCAATCTAAGTTAGCTCCCACTGCCTCTACCTGGACAGCTGGGATGGATTTCGGGCCACTGTTCAGGCCTAGTGCTGACCAGGCGGCTGTGATATTTTAAACAGAGAGCAGAGATATTCTAAAATGAACAGAAAAAAAGAAAGCAGGTGGAACCAAGAGAAAGGGAAACAGAATAAACAAGACACATTTATTATTAAAATTTACAAACCAAAATGTTGCAGCAAACGAAACACAGAGTGTTCGATTTTACTAAAATGGAGTCTAAGAGACCAACAAAAATGTGACTATTCTCTCCAGGCTCTCATAACTCACCCTGGTATCTGAGCGACCACAGATCCCTCCAGTGACTGCTCTGCGATGCACAATAAGTCTGGTAAAATAAGGGTAGCAATGGGTCACTTCTTGTGAGCCCCTCAGAACATATTGCTTGGGCTCCATGTGCTCACCAGCCAGGCTGGGGTGGGGCTACATGTTACCTGGCCCCTGTGTCTCTCTCTAGCCGTTCCAGCTTCCCCCTCATCAAACCTTCATGCTGGCCTACCATTATGCCCCCCACGTTCATTTGCTCACTGGCCCTTATCCTGTAACCCACTCCGGCCGGAGATCTCCAGGGAGTAATCCAAGCCCACTTCATGCAGGGCCACTTGGAGAACTTCTAACATTCTCTAGATCAGTGTTTTTCAACGACCGGTCAGTGGATCGGCACCAGTCCCCGAGATCAACCTGACACAGTTTAGGAAGGCAGCAAACCAGTTCCTGGTATCGAAAAGGTTGAGAAACACTGCTCTAGATGATCCATTTCAGTTTCAGCACCTACCAAGGGCCATCCCACAAGGCAACATGTTTATTAGATCAGCAAGGGGGGAAATAAGGGACTGGGATACGAGGGTAAACAGTATGTGCAGCAAGTGAAATGGAACCAAAAAATAGCTTGTTGGAAGCGACAGCAAGCCCAGGGCATTTTCACCTTTCCCTCCCACAAGCCAGAGCCACCAACACCCTCTGCAGACCCAACGATCGGTAGGGGAAGGATGTTGTAACTCAACAAAATGCAGGCGAAGCCTTTGTGGGCTTCTAACTCTGTTACAGAGATGCTTCCGAGTGGGGCCCAATGTTTGTGGTGCTGCCAGTTGCCGCAAGGCACCGAGCCTCACCCCACTGCCTCGAGGGAGGTGAGACACACACAGCTACCTCAGCACTGAGGCCTGGCCGTGCTGGTGGCTTCTCTCTCCAGTTCCCCTCAGCAGACTCCACTCTCCAACCCCAGGAGCTTCTCCTCACGACGGATCCCCAGGTTTGACCTCACTGGCATCCATGAGCCTACCTCTCCCACTACCAGGAACTCACTAGCAGTTGGGTGGGGGTCACCCGAGGGAGGCTGATACTTTTTGGGCCCACCTGGCGTCAGGAGCAAGTGGCGTTCTGAGGACACCGGAGTTACAGGATTGCCTCTGCTGTGGCTGACCCACTGTGGCGCTCTCAGCGAGGGCAGTTGTGACCCTGACACAAAGTGCTCTCTCCTATAGTGGCATTCTTCCGCCTGCTCAAAAGAAATAAATCAGACCCAAAGCAGGTATTGCCTGTCCTCGCCCCTTCTCCCCATTCCCTTCAACCTGCGCCACACCACACTTGGTCTCCAATTTAAGGCGAGGCTCCCAGGCCACTCAGGAAAGCAAAAGCTGGGCCCAAAAGGCCTTGCCTTCTTGAGCCCTCCATTAGTGCAGGTGATCAGGCTGAGTGATGTGGCTCCAGCCCCAGGGCTTTCAAGGAGGTGGCCTCCACACGCAGGGGGATGGAGAGGCAGGGAAGGAAAGCAATCAAGCTGTTGAAAGCTGCTGCATTGCTTCTCCTCTCCTGGGAGGCAGGGGGTGGAGCAACGTCAAGAAAAACCAGACTCCTAGTATAGGTCCTCCATCAAGGGAGGAGAGTGAAGGCAGAAAAGGCCACTCCTGCGTCTGCTTCACAGGGAGAAGTGAGTGGCCCAGGAAAGGAAGCCCCTCCTCACACTTCCCTTTTAGGAAGGAAAGGAGGAGACCAGACCATGAGGGCCTCTCATGTTTCTCTCCTCTAGTGAAAGGGTCTTTGGGGCGCGGGGAGCTTCCTGAACGTGGAGCGAGCTTTGGGGGGGAGGGGAGGCAGAAAGGAAAGGGAAGTACATGGGAGACATCCCGCACAGGGGGAGTACGTGATGGGCATCAAAAGGGGGAGGAGGGCCACCAGCACCCTTCCCTAAATACCAATGCCTGTAGGAGAGTGGTCAGTGAAGGAGTGAGGGAAGCCAGTCATCAGGTTCTCCCCCGCCCAGGGCAGACCCTGATGGTGCCTCCTGTATATCTTATTTGTATGGGTGACACAGGGTGACAGTGGCCCTCTGAGGGAAGAGGTCAGTGCACCCATGACTCATCAGCTGACCCCAGTTTGGCTTAAGAGAGGGCACCTGAGTCACAGAGGGAGGAAAGCGCTGGTGGGTCACAGCTGCCTTGTAGCGAAAGAACAGCCAGGAGACTGCGGGAGGTCTCTGGAGAAATCGGAGGAGCTTCTTGGGGGAAGGCTGAAGGCAGAAGAGCAGCAAGAGGGGTTTGCCAGCTGAGTTTCCCAAGCAAAAGAGTGAGGGCCAGAGGGCTGAAGGCCAGACACCAGCGGAGGGGCTAACCACTGGTTCTGCCACAGCCTGCCACTGGAGGTCACGCCAAGCGGGGTCACTCTTAGACATGGGCTTTACAAGGACATTGTCCATAATATACTTCTTCTCTGATTACAGATATGCCTCACCCCCTTCCCAGACTACACAATGGCTCCATGAAGCAGAGTCCCTCAGGCTAATGGATTTTCTCAGAAACTCTTTTGATGCTCTGAGTGGTTTGAATCAGCAACCCTCAATATACAAACTATCCACCGTGCTGCTAACTGTCAGAGATGTGATTAAAAAGAACCAACTTTTTTATTTCCCTGCTGAGGTAGCTCTTGATGGTGAGGAGATAACATCTGATTTCATTTTTTTCACTAGACTGATACTTGCTTTATGTATTGAAGGCTGTAGATTATTGATTTTGTTGTGTAATTGTTGATAGCTACTTTTTCACAATACAAATGATGAAATTACTTTTTACATCCTTTTTGATTTCTGCAAGTACAACATTGAAGGTTAGTGGCAAAATTAGCTGCTAGCCCTATTCATCTAGAAACCAAGCATGAAAGCGAAGAGGGTTGTTTTAACCCCCGACTCCCTACTGAATCTGATCATTCTCTAAGTGGTGCAGTAAGGATGCATTACTATCCTTTTCTAAGCACAGTGGGATTACATAAATGTAGGAGACTACAAGATCCTTGGGACAAGAACTGTCTAGCCAGACACTTAATACACAAGAAAAACAGGATAAGCATCCAGTATGTTGGTGTTCTGTTTATTTTAATATAAACAGTGGGCCAAATTCTACTCATGGTAAATTCAGGGCAACTCCATTGAAGGCCATGTAAGTGTGAGCAGAATTCCTCCAGCCCCAGTTTACTTGCTGGATCATCAATGGAAGGCTTCTGTGCGTCTGAGTTTTTAGGAAGATCTGAGGGGGAGGCCAATTGGCACATACGGAATTAGAAGGAATTCCAAGCCCAGACCTGGCACAGAAGAAGATGCAAAGGCAACAATGAAAGAACAATACAAACGATCTGGAGGATGGCGTGGATTGCACCCTCAGCAAGTTTGCAGATGACACTAAACTGGGAGGAGTGGTAGGATACAGAGGGACCTAGACAAATTAGAAGATTGGGCCAAAAGAAATCTGATGAAGTTCAACAAGGACAAGCGCAGAGTTCTGCACTTAGGATGGAAGAATCCCATGCACCGCTACAGACTAGGGACCAAGTGATTAAGCAGCAGTTCTGCAGAAAAGGATGTAAGGGTTACAGTGGACGAGAAGCTGGATATGAGTCAACAGTGTGCCCTTGTTGCCAAGAAGGCTAACGGCATTTTGGGCTGTATAAGTAGGGGCATTGCCAGCAGATCGAGGGACGTGATCATTCCCCTCTATTCGACATTGGTGAGGCCTCATCTGGAGTACTGTGTCCAGTTTTGGGCCCCACACTACAAGAAGGATGTGGAAAAATTGGAAAGAGTCCAGTGGAGGGCAACAAAAATGATTAGGGGACTGGAGCACATGACTTATGAGGAGAGGCTGAGGGAACTGGGATTGTTTAGTCTGCAGAAGAGTCGAATGAGGGGGGATTTGATAGCTGCTTTCAACTACCTGAAAGGTGGTTCCAAAGAGGATGGACCTAGACTGTTCTCAGTGGTACCAGATGACAGAACAAGGAGTAATGGTCTCAAGTTGCAATGGGGGAGGTTTAGGTTGGATATTAGGAAAAACTTTTTCACTGGGAGGGTGGTGAAGCACTGGAATGGATTCCCTAGGGAGGTGGTGGAATCTCCTTTTTTAGAGGTTTTTAAGGCCCGGCTTGACAAAGCCCTGGCTGGGATGATTTAGTTGGGGATTGGTCCTGCTCTGAGCAAGGGGTTGGACTAGATGACCTCCTGAGGTCCCTTCCACCCCTGATAGTCTATGATGGGAGAGAGGAGCTGAGCAATGAGAAGAGAATTTATTTTCTCAGTGCACTCTGTAGGGTATATTTTACTTAGTCCCTTTCTGTAAAAATGAACAAGATTGGTTAATGTGACCCCAACGTATTTCATGGAACAGAAGGCGTGGTGGTCCCTGGAGAGTTGAGTGGTCAGATCCATTCAGAATGCTGCTGCAAAGATCCTTTCCCAATCCCAGGACTTTGACCATGTCACCCCTCTCTTTGCATCCCTTCACTGGCTCCCTTTTCTCTCTCACACCTGACATAGGCTACTTGTTTTCACTCTGTAGTGGGGCACCTGCCCCACTCCTGGAGAACGGGTTAAAAACAGCCAGGCTGGGCTGTTTGGGGAAGCAGCCACAGCTGGGGCCACATCCCAATCCAGCCCAGCTAGCCCTATAAAAGGGCTGTGAGCCAGGCGCTGGAGGAGTCTCGCTCTAGCCCTGGAGGGAGCAGGGCTGGCTGCCTGCCTGAGAGTGAAGTATCTGAAGTAGAGCAGGGCTGGGGAGCTCCAGCCTGGTAAACTCCCCCAGGCTGCAGGCCTTGTTTAAGGCCAAAAGGTAGTGGGGATGCAGAGGGGCAGCCCAGAGATAGGCAGAGGCTGCTGGTCCTAACCCTTTGCCAGTGATGAGTGGCCATGACAGACTGCAGTCTGCCCCAGTGAGTGGTGGTTAGACGGTGACTGGCAGTAGCAGTGGGCAAGTGGGGTTAGAGGGTTGGGGGTTCCCCTGGGTGGGGAGACCCAGAGAGTGGGGGTACTGCTGGGGCAGAACCCCTGGGGAAAAGGGCACCGGGGTCTGGGAGGGACACAGGGCCTGAGGCAGGTGAGACATCAGCCGGCAGAGGGTGCTCCGGAGCTGGAAAAGAGCTAATTCCCAGGACGACCAGCAGGAGGCGCCGCACCGATGAGTCGTCCCTTTGCTACACACTCCAAGGCCCTTCACAACCTGACTGGTCAGCTCTCAGTCAGCATCCAAAACTTGACTCCCATCTCCAGCCAGTCCATAATGCCAGATTCCACTGCCCCCACACTGACCTATATTATGTTGTTTCCTTGCACTCCCTCACCTGTCTGTATCGTTTGTCTTATATTAGTATCTGCCCCATGGGACTTACGATCTTTCTGTGCTATGTATTTATACAGCACCTAGCACAATGGGCTCCTGGCCCATCAATATGGCTCCTTGGCATGCTGCCGCTGCTGCTAATAATAATAAAAATAAATGGTTCTGGGTCTCCTCCTTGCTTGCAGAGGCTACACTGCACTAGACAACAGCTAAACAAACATTAAATATTTCCTTAATGCTGTTTTCTGCGTGTAAGCCACAGGTGTGTTTCCTACAGTGACATTATACAGTCACGAATAGGAAGGGAGATGGTCTGCATACGAATGAATGCAAGCGGGAGGTATCCACAAGGCCCTGTATTAAAGTGTGCGCCACACTCTGAAAACCCCTCCTCTGGAAAAAAAGAGGAATGGAATGGAAGAAGGCCAGAAAACACTTATCAGTCATAGAATCATAGAATATCAGGGTTGGAAGGGACCTCAAGAGGTCATCTAGTCCAACCCTCTGCTCAAAGCAGGACCAATTCCCAACTAAATCATCCCAGCCAGGGTTTTGTCAAGCCAGGCCTTAAAAACCTCCAAGGAAGGAGATTCCACCACCTCCCTAGGTAACGCATTCCAGTGCTTCACCACCCTCCTAGTGAAATAGTATTTCCTAATATCCAACCTGGACCTCCCCCACTGCAACTTGAGACCATTGCTCCTTGTTCTGTCATCTGCCACCACTGAGAACAGTCTAGATCCATCCTCTTTGGAACCCCCCTTCAGGTAGTTGAAGGCTGCTATCAAATCCCCCCTCATTCTTCTCTTCTGGAGACTAAACAATCCCAGTTCCCTCAGCCTCTCCTCATAAGTCAAATCCCCATGGTCAAGAGGTGCCTATTGTATAATCTCAAAGATAAAGAACAAGCTAGCCCGTACACATAAGAAGTCGAGGAAACTGAATGGCTACAGGGATTGTTAATGGGAAACATTTGACATATAAGCCACTAGCTTACTTGATAGGGTGATGGGGACTGAAAATTGTTACATCTGATAGCTGTTTGGTGGGCTATACTATGTGAGGGAGTCAGTGGTCTTCTTGCAGTTCCTCATGACAAAGGCCCTCATCACGAAAGCCATGGGTGTTAATTAGCAGCCTCAGGAGGCCAAGGGCTCAGTGGTTAATGGAGACCCTCTCACCTTCAGCCCTGTTCCTTCAAGTTAGTGGTCAGGCCCCTTGGCAGGGAAATGCAGAGCGCTGGGGGAAGCCAGCATTGCTGTCCCCACTGTTGTACACACCCAGTGCATAGGGCCTTGCTCTTCAGGACATTTCACAAGAAAGAAGTTTGCCTAGGGTGAGATTGTGCCTGTTTTACTCATGGGTAGAGCCCTACCAAATTCACGGCCCATTGTGGTCAATTTCATGGTCATAGGATTTTAAAAACTGTAAATTTCATGATTTCAGCTATTTAAATCTGAAATTTCACAGTGTGGTAATTGTAGGGATCCTGACCCAAAAAGGAGTTGGGGGGAGTCACAGAGTTATTGGGGGGGGGGGGTTGCGGTACTGCTACCCTTACTTCTGGGCTGCTGCTGGCAGCAGCACTGCCTTCAGAGCTGGGCAGCTGGAGAGCGGCGGCTGCTGGCTGGGAGCCCAGCTCTAAAGGCAGAGCTGCTACCAGCAGCAGCGAGGGTGGCAATACCATGACCCCCCTAAAATAACCTTGCAACCCCCCTGCAACTCCCTTTTGGGTCAGGACCCCCAATTTGAGAAGCACTGTCTGCCCCACGAAATCTGTGGAGTATTTCCTAAAAGCACACAAAAGACCAGATTTCATGGGAGGAGGCCAGATTTCCTGGTCCATGATGCGATTTTCATGGCCATGAATTTGGTAGGGCCCTACTCACGTGACTGAGCTTTCACAAGCAACCCCACTGCAGGTGATAGGATGATTCACAGCCCAAAAAGCATAGTGCAACTTGGCCCTAAATTTGGAAAAAGCCACACTGCTGTTTGAATTTAGTTCTTTCTGCAGTGCTTTCCTGGCACTTCACTTGCCAGTTGGCTATTTCCTCCTTTTTAATTCTTAGTGTTAAAGTGTTTTCTTGTGTCCGAAAGGTTTGTCTTTTCATTAGTTTTCATAACTGGGCATTTTTGTTAGAGAAAGCTTTCCTTGGAGATCGGGACATCTGGTCTTTACATTGCTTTTCTTTCGCAATCCCAGTACTGGCACAGGGGAACGTAATCACAACCACTGTGTATTGTTAACTTTCTGACTTTGGAAGCTGTGTTCCTATTCTCAGGGGTCAAAAAACAGGTAATTCCCATACCAAGCTGCTTCCCTGTTATAAAGTATCTGCTTGTATAAACTCCACCTGCATGTGTTCCTTTTACAATTGTAATCCTGGGAATCTTGTTTCGTAATTTTGTAACCTGGCCCAACACCTCTGAGATTGTTCATCTTGATGCCTTGAACCAGCGAAGCTCTCACGTCCACCCTTAACTTTCAAGCATGTGCACCATCGTGTTGCTTCCAGAGGGACCATCATACCCTTCAGCACCTGGCTGGATTCGTGCCGCGCTGCCCACACAACGCTAACTCAGCTTCCTCTCAGCACTGCTTAGGGCTTGTTTAGCTTCTCTGACCAAGCAGCAACTCAGTTACTTCATTTCTTTCCTGACAGGACACTTGTCCAATTTATTTCCCCCATGCTGGACCAACTGCCCCAGTCTATCATCACCACATCCAATTCCAGGGCTCCACTATTGAGGTTATAAGTAACTCCTAGTGATTTCCAGCTCAGAGCGATATGGGATGCATCAACAAGAGATGGGGGGGAGAAAGAACACCTTAATGGGATGTAGGCCACACAGACTTCCAAAGAAAGGTACTGGAGCCCTGGTTAACAGCCTGTGTGGCAAGAGGAGAGCAATATGTGAAGACCCCAGCTGACATAACCAGCGTACTGCGTAACAAAGCCTAGAACTGAGCTAGCTACTCTTAGTGCAGCAGTTGGTCTGTGTTTATATCCTGCTAACATCAATTTTGTTTGTGATTTTTCTCATATCATATGCCAAATAAACTTGGCTTTTATTTACCGTGCCTGGGGCTTGATTCTCCCCCCACGGAATGCAAGTAACTTATTGACTTCAAAAAGCAAACAGCCGGGCCAGCTCAGCTGTAAGTTAGATGATGACTTCTCGTGTCCAATGCTCCCTCTCTAACATCCGTTAGATTGCCATCTCAGCGCCAGTATGTCTCTCGGGAAATGTGTGGGATGTGTCTCATCCCTGCCTGGTATATCCCTGTGTCCCTTTAATCTGGAAAAGAAAAAAAGCATCAGCTCAGTTTGATGCCCTTTTGTTGAAGGACTCCATTTTCTTCAAACTTCAAGGATGCTTTAAACTATGCCCACTAGCCATCCCGGAGGTGTGGATTGCTGGAACACAGCTTGCTGCAGACATGCCCCCTCCTTACCTCATCTCTCTCCTCCTTCACAAGGGGGAGCTGCAGGCCGGGCGGCGTAGGAGGTGGCTCCCCCAGCCCTATATCAGCTGGCTCCCCAAGCCTGAGATCCCCAGTGAGGAAGAACAGGCTGCTTTCCCCTCCTTTGCACGGTGTGAGTAGCACAATAATGGATCCTCGGTCCTGCTCTCGCTTTCAGCACAACTATGGCTCTAGGGACACAATAATGACCCACGACAGTTACTATTTTAGTGATACATAAATGAGATCAGAGCTGTATAAGACTCATGTGATTAATAGGTTAATGCATAATCTATGTGGACAGTCCTTCTAGGCCTTGGGTCAACCAAACTGCTGCTTTTCCAATATTAATTTGCAGAATCTTATTTATCGTACAAAAACCTGCCAAATTTCTGCTACGGGGTGTCCTTTACACAAAGGTGGCTTTAGCCGGGGTCCCTGGGTGCAACTGCACCCATAGAAATCAGGCTAGGTCAGAGTGGTGACCTCCAACACAGCGCACCGGGTTGCGATGCCACCCAGACTGACAGGGAAGCTGGGCCAAGTTTGAGCGAGCGGCATTGAGACAGCCCAATTTGTGGGAGTGGACCTGGTGTGCAGAGTCGCACACAACTCAGGTTTGGTGCCCACCATGGATAGCGTGGGGAGCAGCTTGCCCACCCTGGCTGGTCACCATCATCCTGGAGGGCCCAAGGCGACCTGCCCAGCCAAGACTCCACAACTGCAAGCAGGGTTGGGGATGTCACTCCCACCTAGGGTGACCAGACAGCAAATGTGAAAAATCTGGACAGGGGGCGGGGGGTAATAGGAGCCTATATAAGAAAAAGACCCAAAAATCGGGACTGTCCCTATAAAATTGGGACATCTGGTCACCCTACTCCCACCCACCAGCAGTGGGGCTGAAGCTCAGGGAGACATGGGACCAAAGAGCACCCTTGCCACATGTAAGGCAGAGCTCCCCACATTCCCACAGGTAGGACAGTGACCCGGCCTGGGCCCTATCTGACCTCCTGCACCCCACCATGCATAGAACAGGGAGGCTCCATCTGTCCCTGCCTTAGAAAACCCTCTCAGATTCTTAAATATGACAAATATTTTCAGATCCATGTGCTTTAATTATTTCTCCTGTTGATGAGTTGGGCCAAAGAGAGATGGAACATCTAGCATGTTTCTGGAGTGTCTGAAACTACAAAAACCCTTTATAGATTTAGTCAGTGATAGCAGAGGCAACCTAGTACAGCAATAGTCTGGGATGTTTTAATTTGTAGCTTTCTTAGACTACAAGAAAAACCAACAAGGAATCAAAACCACTTGCTAAGAACACAGAGCACATGGAAGCTGAATATTCCGGTAGCTGTGTTCATGCACTCAAACCTGAGGATTCTAACCTCCTGTTTGGCGCAGAGTGCTCTAAACCGTTTGAGTCATTATAAAGAAGGCAGGAGTGGGGCTCCTTCCTAATTACTTTTCACCACAGCACATTCTGCCTCCATTACAGAAAAAGAAGCCTTCATGCCATCACAGATGTCACACTCAGAGCTCTGATCTGTACACACGAGTAAGCTTTTCAGCAAAGAAGCCAATTGGGTTACGCAATTGAATTAATATATTAAGGTGTTGCAGATAACCCACATCACCATGAAAATTCAGGTACCAAGCCTCAAAACAAAAGGTTTCACCAAATAATAAGTAGGATAACCATAGCATTTTGATGTCTTTCATTCTACTTGCTAAGGGGCAGAACAACATTCCTAAACTGATTGTCATGGTAGGGAGCACACGGCCTCCTATGGGTAGGAAGACATCTGGTTTGTACACATGGCATAATGGCATTGGCTATGCTTAAGCAGAGTTGGTTCTTTTGTCACTACTTTTTGCTTAAAGTTAATGCTTGTGAAAGCTTGTGGGCTGACAGTACTGTTGACAGATGCCTTATCTACAGCACAGGCATTGCACTCTCCTTCTAGCCTCAAATGTCTCAGTCTTGAGATGGAGAAGCCTGAGATAGGGGAGATGTGAAGAATTCTCCTTCCATTTATTCCTTGGTCTTCCTGCTGAGACCAGCAACCATGATTGCTTGAGTGATCGTGACTTCCCTCACTACAGACCTGGTCCACATTCATACCATCCAGTTAGAAGTGAAAGGTACGGACCTATTACCACTATAACCAAGGCATCCCAGTTCCAAGTCTACTATTTTCTTGCATTCCAACTCAAAAGCAGTAAGCAGCAGTGACCATTAACATACAGGTTGGGAAAACAAAGAATTAGCACGATTTCAGTATAATTGCTTATAGCCCAGTGCACTCTCACTGAATCTCTTAATCCTTAAAAAGGATTAATCAGTTCTTAATTGCTGATTAACTTAATCTTAACCTAGTACTTATGCCGTAATTGATGGACATTGTTTGCAATAGAGTTTTATAGCACTTCAATAAAGATGAAAAGTCTTGCTTCAGTGCTGGTGCAATTGAGTCTTGTGTTGATGAGGGCCCGGCAGTATGGAAGCTAGCACCACCTAGTGCTCAGATGCTGAACTGTGATGCAGTTAACTAAAACACTAAGAACAGGAGTACTTGTGGCACCTTAGAGACTAAGTACTCCTGTTCTTTTTGCGGATACAGACTAACACGGCTGCTACTCTAAAACACTAAGATTACTACTGAAACCCCTGTTTAAGAGTGTAAGTCATAGTTTATTTTAGATTAAACGGATTTTAGTGAATTACTACAGTAGCTCTAGTTTTCCTTGGGTGAAAGAATTTTGTCATATAAAAACACAGTCAAATTGCATTGGGGGTGCATACGGAGCCGCTCTGCCCCCAGAGGGGTTCTGGGAAGGATTAGACAAATTTGGCATAATCATGACACTCAAACAGCCTAATCCTGTGAGGTGTTGAGTGTCCTCAACTCCTGTTGTCTTCCATGGGAGCCAAGAGTGCTAAGCCTCTCCCAGGATTGGTCCCAAAGACAATGAAAGGGGGGAAAAAGAAGAGCCACTCTATGAAATCATAGTGTGAGCTTCCCAAACGTACAGGTTCGACTGATGCACCCCCTTATTTATGCTCACATGACTAGGTAGGTATTGGATGGCTTCAGGAAGATTTACTTCTCACTTATACACCTTTGACAGACAGAAAAGCCTTTATTTTATGTCACAAACAATAGGTTAAATATATTTACTAGTTCAAAGCTACTGGTATTATAAAGCAGCCTTCCAGGGTCTGCAATTATAGGTTAATGAGACTTTAACTGAGAACCCTCCATGTGCATCAGAGCAGAGTTTGGCCCTTTAAAGTGTAAGATTAGATTTTAATTATTGATGTGCTTTCATTGTTAAAACAATTATAGTTATTCAACAACAGGAAATCTAACTGGGGTGCAGTTGCATCTGCCGGTTGGTCAACACTACAAAGGACTTGACAAGTTAGCAGAAGGTCAGTGGTTTGATAAATAATGTGTGGCCCACACATTTTACAGCCATGGCAAGAACTGGCTTCATATTCCAAAGTCAGGTATTTTAGCAGGTGACTGACGCAAACTCACATATAGCCAAGTTAGCAGAAGTGTGCTAAACTAGTCAAGTTGAAAGTCTCAGAGAGACACCAACTCTTGCTGTTTTATCATGTCTCATGATATTTGATGCTTAACTTTAGAACTTCAGCACCCTTTTTGCAGCTTTTATATATTTGTTATTAACACATTACTTGTAGGGTGAACTTGTTCTACCAACAGCAGTTTTACATTGTGAATCTGAGATATAATTTCTATTCCAGCAGCACTTGCAATGTGCAAGGTAATTTCCATTCATAAGACACAGAAAGCGCTTATAGCATGGGGTGGGCAAACTATGGCCCACGGACTGGATCCGGCCCCTCAGGGCTTTGGATCTGGCCCGCGGGATTGCCCCCTGGTGGCCTGGGCGGAGGGGCAGAAGGCTCCATGCGTTGCACTTGCCTCCAGGCATTGCCCCATGCAGTTCCCATTGGCCAGGAACGGGGAACCGCGGCCAATGGGAGCTTCGGGGGAGGTACCTGGAGGCGTGGCAAAGGCAGCGCATGCGGAGCCCTCCGCCCCCCTCCCCCAGGGGCCGCAGCGCTTCCTGAAGTGGTGCGGTGTGGGGCCAGGGCAGGCATGCAGGGAGTGCACGCCGCTGCCACCCCGGAACCACTTTAGGTAAGTGACGCTGCGCCGGAGCCCAAACCTCTCCTGCATCCCGCCCCCCAACTCCCTACCTTAAGCCCCCTGTCTGCACCTTGCACCCCTCCTGTGCCCCCTGCCATACCCCACACTCCTCCTGCACCCCAACCCCCTAACCTGAGCTCCCTGCTGCACCCTGCACCCCTGTGCATTCCAACCCCCTGCCGCACCCCACACCCCTCCTGCACTTTGTGTAGACAAGCCCTTAGGTTGCAAAGTCAGGTGATCAAAAGCTAGCAAATACCAGATTTACAGTTACCAGTCCAATTTTAATTCTGCCCACTTGTATGAATGCATTAAATGAGCTTTTAATTATGTGACCACATATTTTCCATAATATTCCTGTCTCATTCAGTGCACAAAGTGGATATAAAAGGGGGCAGAATTAATGTTACACAGACAACCATAATTCCAGCATTTCCTAGCTTTAAGTATTTAACTTTGAAACCTAAACAACGCTCTTTTAAAGTAGTTCTTGTATGCTCGTTATCTACACATATAGATAATGCACAGCCATCTGAAAACCAACGTATTATGCACTCAGCCAGCGTCCTCTCCCCTCCCCATTTACCTTAGGGTGTCTTTACCTTGACAATACCAGACTTCAAAATCCATGTCACCATGAACTACACTGTATGTTTTCTTTTTGCATAATTTCAGTACTAATGGGTATTAATTAAAGATGACTATTACTCTGTAAATACAGGATTTAAAGAGACAGGTGTTCTTTATTTGGTATCCCATGTATTTGCTTTAATTGGTTTCCTTTGTATTTGTCTAAGAGGTGGTTTAAGGGGTTCAATCTTGTTCAATTACAGCTGGTGCCTTGGTTATCCCCACCAGCTGTGCCTCAGTTTCCCTCTCAGCTGGCAGGACAGTTGAATTTAGCCCAGAAAACAAACACACACACATAGTTCTTCACCCTTCCTGGGCCACAGCTCCCGTCCTAGGGTCCTTCTCCCCTTAGTGGCAGGGGTTTCCAAAAGTCCTCCTACCCGGGCTGGAGGGAGTCAAAGCTCTTCAGCGGCAGCAGTCCCAGGCACTCTGCTGGGTTTAGGACCAGCTCTCGCTCCACTGGAGGAGGAAAGGGGGTCTGGGTACTTCCTCCTTCCCTCTCCGAGGAGGCCCAACCGTGGGCCCTGCGAGCAGTTCTGGTTACCACCATGGCCCCACCTGGCATCAGAGCATGGCATTGCAGGGGTCTCCATCTCCACCACCCTGGCTGACCACTTCTTTAGCCCTATAATGGCCTATCTGTCTGCATCTTCCATGGCCCATCCCTCCATCCAGCTTACCTTTAATGTCATGCACCTTCCAGGTGAACAAAAGTCCAATTGAAAATAGAGATAAGGGATTCTTATGCCTCTCTTCAGCTCCGCTGAAGGTCCCTGCTCCACCCCCCTACTCCCAGGTCCTGCAGAGTTCTTCTATGCTGCCTGCCAGGGCTTTTCTCCTGGAGGCCCTTCTTCCAGCAGGTTTCCCCACTGCCGGCCCTCCCCAGGGATCCCAGACGCTTCTCCCAGGAGTCTCCCTGCTTCCAGAGCCCCACAGGAACATAACCAGGTCCCTCTAGGCCCTCTTCCACCTACCTTCAACGCAGAGCAGAAACTTGTTCTCTTCCCTTTCTCAGTGTCTCTCCCTGACCATTCCACAGCTGGGATCACTAGTTGTAACCCAATCCAGAAGAGGATCAGCTAAGGGTTTACTGCTAGGTCCCCAATTCCTCTTAAAAGGCCGCCAGCCTGTGCTAGGCCCCTGAAAAGGAAGAAGCCTAGGTTTTCTGCAAGCTCTGTTTCAATGTCCAGGGTCTTGTCCTTCCCCCATTTCTGCAGCCTGTTGCTAGACTGTATATTACAGCACTGTTCAGGCTGCTTTCTGCAGGTCCTACCAAGGCCCCAGTCAGCTCCTCCTTAGCGAGATCTGACAGCAGCCCTGGTTTATCCAAGTCTACCCCTGTTCACAGAGTGATCCATAGCAAGGCTTTTCTTTCTCTCTGGTCATTCTCTCTGGAGAAAAGGGAGCTCTCTTGTATCTGTGTACCCTTCCACGGCGTATGTTGCTGGCCAGCCTCTGTCCCACCAGATTACGACCACCTGAAAACACTTTCTTCTGGGCTGAACAGAGACTGCACTCCCCTTCAGGAGTCCAGCACACCATTAAAGGTGACAAACTAGTGATTCGCAACCTTTAATTTTTCTTGGGTCAGCTCCCACCCCTCCAGTGTCCCTTTACAACACATCCCAACACTGGCCTCCATCTCTCCTTTTACCATCTATTTTCTGTCTCTCCTTTTCTTCTTGTCTTTCCCTCCCTTCTTTGCTTTGCTCTTTTACAAGAGTTTGCATGTATGTTCCTCTTCCCAGTGGTCCCTACTCCAATAGCTTTAATTCCTGCTCCCACATTCCCCTGACTCGCTGGAAAGTGGCAGGTTGATGGGTGTGGAATGCATCTGTTACTGCCACCCAAGCTTGGGCTTGAGGAGGGTAGCTTGCCAGAGCTCTGTCCATGTGAATGGCTCCCCCAGCTGGTTACTCTAGGGGCAGTAATGGGAGCAGGGAGGGAAGGCGGAAGGGGCTTTCAAAGACTCAGCTGCTGCTGTACCTGCAGATGTAACAGTACATTTAAAGAGTATGTATGTGTACACACAGATGCTGTCCTTTCCTCTATGCTCCCCCACCCCAGGAGTAGTCAGGCAGCCCCTTCTCCAGATTGGGACAAACAGTAATGAGCTTTTTGAAAGTTGCAGAGGACTGGGCGCCACGCTGCCTTTGACAAGACAGATTGCTTCTACCCCTAAAAGACATGAAATCTCTTCCAAGACAGATGTTACTAGTAAACCCTGGGCACGTTGTGTAATTCAAGTAATTTGTTGTTGATAATGAGCTTCGATAAACGTTCCAATGCAGAAAGAATTGTCAGACAAGTTTACAATTACTCTGTTACGGTGTTGAATGCTAAGGAGTGCAAGCAGCCTGGTATATCCATAAGAATTGAAGAACTCAAGGATCTGAATGTGGAAGAGGCTTGGAATTAGTATGTCAAAGTTGCACAAACTATCTGAAGCTTCCATCTTGTTGCCTGCATCTCAAACAGGAAAAAAATCATAGGGAAGGACTGCAGACCAAAATGGAAGAGCAAACATTTCAAACAAGTTATTAATTCCCCTCTATTTGGCACTGGTAAGGCCACATCTGGAGTATTGCATCCAGTTTTGGGGCCCCCACTACAGAAAGGATGTGGACAAACTGAAGAGAGTCCAGCGGAGGGCAACGAAAATGATTAGGAGGCTGGGGCACATGATTTATGAGAAGAGACTGAGGGAACTGGGCTTATTTAGTCTGCAGAAGAGAAGAGTGAGGGGAGATTTGATAGCAGCCTTCAACTACCTGAAGGGGGGTTCCAAAGAGGATGGAACTAGGTTGTTCTCACTGGTGCCAGATGACAGGACAAGGAGCAATGGTCTCAAGTTGCAGTGGGGGAGGTCTAGTTTGGATATTAGGAAAAACTATTTCACTCGGAGGGTGGGGAAGCACTGGAATGGGTTACCTAGGGAGGTGGTGGAATCGCCATCCTTAGGGGGTTTTAAGGCCCGTCTTGACAAAGCCCTGGCTGGGATGATTTAGTTGGGGTTAGTCCTGCTTTGAGCAGCGGGTTGGACTAGACGACCTCCTGAGGTCTCTTCCAACCCTTGTTGTCTATGATTCCATTCCTTGTAGGTTTTCTTTTAATCATAGGAGCTACTTCTTGGAGGTCAGAAAGTACAGGTGAAAAGTGAGAACTGCCAAAAAACTAGCAGAGTTGGACCTTGCAAAGGAACTCAAAACCAATAGTAAAAGGGTTTTTAGCCATACAAATAAAAAGAAAACAAAGAAAGAAGTGGGACTGCTAAGCACTGAGGATGGGGTAGAGATTGAAGATAATCTAGGCATGGCCCAACACGTAAACAAATACTTTGCCTCAGTTTTTAATATGGGTAATGAGGATTTTGGGTGCAGAGACATGGTGGCCAATGGGAACAAGGATATAGAAGTAGAAATTACTGTATCTAAGGCGGAAACCAAACTCAAACAGCTTAATGGGACCAAATTGGGGTGGGGGAGCTAATCTGCATCCCAAGAATATTAAAGGAACTGGCACAAGAAATTGCAAGCTTAATAGCAAAGTTTTTTTTAATGAATCTGTAAACTCGGGGATTCTACTTTATGACTGGAGAATTTCAAATATAGTACCTATATATAAGAAACGGGGGGCAGAGGAGGGAAGTGATCCGGGAAACTACAGGCCAGGGAGTTTGACCTCAATTATATGCAAATTCTTAGAACAAATTTTGAAAGAGAGAGAAGTTAAGGACATAGAAGTAAATGGTAATTGGGATAAATACAACTTGGTTTACATAAGGTAAATCATGCCAGACCAACCTGATCTTTCTTTGAAAAGGAAACCGATTTTCTAGACAAAGGAAATGCAGTAGATCTAATCTACCTGGATTTCAGTAAAGCATTTGATACAGTTCCACATGGGAAATTTTTAGTTAAATTGGCCAAGATGGGGATTAATACAAGAATCAAAAGGAAGGTAAGGAACTGGTTAAAGGGCAGACTACAGTCAGTCATGCTGGAAGGCGCACTGTCAGGCTGAAGGGAGGTTACTGTTCCTCAAGGATCAGTCTTGGGGCCAATCTTATTTAACATTTTCATTAATGACTTTGGCACAAAAAGTGGGAGTCTGCTAATAAAATTTGTGGTTGACACAAAAATGGGAGATATTGCCAGTAAGGAGGAGGACCAGAATATCATACAAGAAGATTTGGATGACCTTGAAAACTGGAGTAATAGAAATGGGATGAAATTTAATAGTGCAAAGTGCGTGGTCATGCACTTACGGACCAACAACAACGTTTGCTACAAGTTGGAAACATAGCAGTTGGAAGCAACAGAGGAGGAGAAAGAGCTGAGTGTATTGGTTGATCACCAGATGACTATGAGCCACCAATGTGATGTGGCTGTGAAAAAAGGCTAATGCAATCCTAGAATGCATCTGGTGAGGTATTTCCAGTAGAGACAGGAAAGTGTTATTACCATTCTATAAGGCACTGGTGAGATCTCATCTGGAATACCGTGTGCAATTCTGGTCTCCCATGGTTAAGAAAGATTAATTCAAACTGGAGAAGGTATACTAGGATCATCAGAGGAATGGAGAACCTGCCTTACAAGAGGAGACTTAAGCTTGGCTTGTTTAACCTAACCAAACAAAGGCAGACGGGAGATATGATTGCTCTCTATAAATACATCCTAGGGATAAACACCAGGGAGAGAGAGGAGTTATTTAAGTTAAAGACCAATGTTGGCACAAGAACAAATGGATATAAACTGGATGTCAATAAGTTTAGGCTTGGAATTAGACAAAGGTTTCTAATCATCAGCAGCACAAAGTTCTGGAACAGCCTTCCAAGGGGAGCAGTGGGGGCAAAAAACCTAACTTGTTTTAAAACAGAGCTTAATAAGTTTATGGAGGGAATGTCAAAATGAGACTGCCTACAAGAGCATATAGCCCATGTGCAACTGCTATTAGCAAATATCTCCAACAGCTGGCAATGGGATACTAGATGAGGAGGGCTTTGAATTACTACAGAAAATTCTTTCCCAGGTTTCTGGCCAGTGGGTCTCCCCCATGTGCTTCGGGTCAAACTAATCACCATATTTGGGGTCGGGAAGGAATCTTTCCCCATGTCAGATTGGCAGAGACCTTGGGGAGTTTTCACCTTCCTCTGTAGCACGGGATACAGGTCACTTGCTGGTTAGAACTAGAGTAAATGGTGAATTCTCTGTAACTTGAAGTCTTTAAATCATGATTTGAAGACTTCAGTAACTCAGCCAGAGGTTATGAATCTATTACTGGAGTGGGTGAGGTTCTGTAGCCTGTTATGTGCAGGAGGTCAGACTAGATGATCATGATGGTTCCTTCTTCCCTTAAAGTGTATGGCTATGTCTACACTGCAATAAAAGACCCGCGGCACGGCCGCACCTGGCCCAAGTCAGCTGGCTCGGGCTGCAGGGCTATAAAATTGCAGTGTAGATGTTTGGGCTCAGGCTGGAACCAGGCTCTGAGACCCAGTGAGGGTGGAGGGTCTCAGAGCCTGGGCTCCAGCCTGAGCCCAAATGTCTACATAGCTATTTTTAGCCCTACAGCCTGAGCCCGGAGAGCCCAAGTCAGCTGACCTGGGTTCTGAGACTCAGTGCCTTGGGTTTTTCATCGCAGTGTAGACATAGCCTATGAGTCTATAAGTATTCCATGGTACATTACTAACATATATAACATCTTGTCTTTCTTAAACTGTAAACTCTTTGGAACACAGGAAGTGTCTTGCTCTGTTTGCATAGTGCAGTGTACACGTTCAGTGCTAGACATATGTATCTGAACAAACATTTACAAGTTTGGTTCTGAGTTGGATCCAAACTGAAAGGGGACAGTTTTCATTATATGGTTTGCATGTGCCCCAAACTGTACAAATTTAATGAGAACAACTTGTAGGAGTTTCTGCTGTCAGACCTGAACCCAAACCCTATGTCTGGTTCAGCTCCACACCATGTAGCCTAAAACTAATATTGATCTAAACAATATCTCCTTGTCAGGGCCAGCTCTGGCTTCTTGGCTGCCCCAAGCAAAAAAAAACAAAACCAAAAAACGGGGCGGCCAGAAGGGGAAAGCAAAAAACAAACAAACCTTCATAGCGGCCGGAGCGTGGGTGCAGGGGGACCGGCTAGCGGGGGGGAAGGGGAGGGAGCGGGCGGGAGAGAGAGAGAAGGGGGGCGGCCAGGGCTACAGCGGGGCACCGCGCTGCGCCGCCTGCCGGGAGGGCTCCGCTCCGGACGGCGGGGAGGGAAGGACGAGGACTGCCCTGCCGGGCTTGCTGCAGGGCGCTCCCGTCCTCCGTGCTGCTGCCCCCTACAGGGCGGCCGGAGCGGAACAAAAAAAAAAGCGGCCATGCCGCCCTAGGATTGGGCCAAATGCCGCCTCGTTCAATCTGCCGCCCCAAGCACCAGCTTGCTCGGCTGGTGCTTGGAGCCGGCCCTGCTCCTTGTCCCACCCCTAGTAATAATATTTCAGCTAGTTTTGGACAGGAAATGATTTTCTTGTCCTATGAAAAATTTTTGAGATTTCAAAAATATTTCCTGTACCGAATTGGGAACAAAAGTCAAAATCTTAAAAATGTTTGAACTAAAAATCTGAAGAAAAAAAAAAAGATCAGGTCAACCAAAACATTTCATTTAAATAATTTCAAAACATTTTGTTTCAGTTTCAACCTTTTTAATTTTTAAAATATTGTTTTGTTATACATTAACTTCAATTCCTAAACAAAAAATTTAACTGAAAAAGAAATTCAATGTTCCGCTGTTTCCTTATTATGCATTTTATCAATAAAATCATCCCATTCAACTATATCAACCAAAGCGAACTGCTGTAAATGTTATGAACAGTACAATGCCTCGAAAGCTTTAGAAAACGTTGCCTGTAATACAGGGGATTGGGCTGGGCAGTAGCTGTGGGAGCTTTAGGTGTGTAGTCAGTGTGCATATTCTGAAAAGTCAGTAAACCTTTTAAAACTTTCGTTGCACATCCATGCATCATTGCATGAGTTACTCCCGGGGGAATTCTGCACTAAAAAATTAAAAATTCTGCACACAATATTTTAAAATTCTACATATTTTATTTGCATATTCTGCATATTTTATTTATACTCATGCCAGTTTCAATTACGCTTGTAACTTATTTTAAAATACCTGTCAACAAGTATGTCTGTTACAATACAGACTACGAAAAAGATTCAGGAAATGTTTTTTGACAAATAGATTCCTTACTAGGCATATTAATACAGAACTCTGAGTAATAACTCATTTAAACTACAATATAGAAACATATTTCCCGTACCCCTCACAAGCAGTGAAAAGGCTTAGAGGAGTCAGGGGTAACGAAAGAGCTGAGGGAGAGGGAAGTAATTGCTGGGAAGGAGCTTGGGAATGAACCTGGAGGGTTGCTGGGTGTGGGTGGGAGAAGTATGGAACAGGTCTTTTGGAGGGGTGGGGAGTGATTGCTAGGGAGCTGGGGATCTTCCCCCATGCAGACCCTGGCTGACCCCTAACCTCTCCCATTCAGTCAGACACATCTGTCCCTGCACCCCCACTCATCCACCCCTCCTCCTCCATCCCCATCTGTCCCTGCATCCCCACTCCCATTCAGCCCCCACCCCAGTCTGTCCCCCCACTAGCCCTTCTGAACTCCAGTCTATGTGATCCCCCCCCGAGCAGCCCTGTGTGCTCCACTCTGTCTCTCCTGCCCATATCCCATGTCTCCTCACCTGGCCCCACCGGCAGGGCACTGTGAGGAACGCAGCCTCTCCTCTTCCTTAGCAGTGGCTGGCTGAGCCGGCTGCCCTGTGTTCTGGTGCCATAGTAGCCCCTGGGGGATGAAAGGTGTAACTGCAGTGCCTTTCCAGCAGCATTTTTTTTTTTCTGCAGAGAAAAAAAAAATCTGAGGGACATGAATTCTATGTGTGCACTGTGACACAGAATTCCCCCACGAGTAAATTAAGCCCTAGTACTGTGTTAGGTAATGATGAAGCTTTTCCCTTGACCCCTCCTGCCCCTGAGCTCATGTAGCTAGCAGCAGTTGATTTCTCACCGGCCCTTGTGTGGCTATTTTTTTAGTGCTCTGTCATTCTCTAACACTGCACATCCTAAACTAAGTTTCAGAGTAACAGCCGTGTTAGTCTGTATCCGCAAAAAGAAGAACAGGAGTACTTGTGGCACCTTAGAGACTAACAAATTTATTAGAGCATAAGCTTTCGTGGACTACAGCCCACTTTGGGCTGTAGTCCACGAAAGCTTATGCTCTAATAAATTTGTTAGTCTCTAAGGTGCCACAAGTACTCCTGTTCTTCTTTTTGCCTAAACTAAGGATTACTTTTATTTTTTAAACAATTTTTTTCAAGTGTTTTTCCTGAACTCTAGGGTGAGGATTAATAACCTGGGTGAGAAGCAGCATTTTTTATGTTCTTTATTGAAGTTAAAGCCTAAGTTATGAGTTGAGAAAAATGTGGATCACATGAGAGTATGCATTACGGTATGCGGTAACAATACATGGACCAAAGCAGCAATTTCTGATTACTGCATTAGGACACTTTAAATTATTTCCTTGATACATAAGATCTTAAGCACTGTGTAGAATTTTTAAGTTACCTTTCAGTTCTGAAATTTGCCTTCCAGAAAATGCATTCTCATTACTTGGAGAACTATAATTTTGTAATAACAAGAACAACCCAAGATGTTTGTGCCTGAAGACTTCAGGGCCCTCATAAGCCTAAAGCCCTCTGAGAGCCTCTAGGAAGACACTTTTCAAGGTTTAGAACAACACTCCCTGCCTCATCTGCTTCCTATTCCATGAAAACATCTCGAGAAATTAGGGAAGAAGCCAAAAGACAAACCCTAAGCCAGCTCTGTCATTTCCAAAGTGATGCACTCCTTTTATTGGCTCCCCAGTGCTGATACAAGACTTGGGGATCTCTCCCTCATATTTCCTGGGTAGTCACCTCATCAGTCAAAAGGTGGGCTCTTCCAATGGAGGGAATAGTCTCCCTTAAGGACTGTTCTGACAGCAATCTCTCTTATGAAGCCTTCTGACATAAATATGGAGTCTAATTTCAAGAAGAGCCATGAGCCAGTCACTATGATCATCTCTGCTATTTCTGCCAACATCTTCTGTTCAAAATATTGGCTGCTCCAAGCCTCGATTCTGATTTCCCCAACAGTCTCAAGCAGATTAAGAGAGCCTGAATCAAAGTTTTTATATGATGCCTCCTGGTATGCAGTCACTGGACTCCTTCCTGCTCACCAATAAATTCACTGGCATAAATGCCTGTAGCTAGGGACGGGGAGAGAAGCCTTTCAGACCAAAGAGAAGCCAATTGCCACTCCACTTAAAGAGCAAGAAGATTTTCGGAGAAGTCTTGTATCAGTCTCTACAGGACTTTCCCAATGAGAAGACTGCCATGATTGAGTCTAAGAAACTATCTTCTTCTCCTGCTGGGACCACTCTGGTTCCTGTCAGTCACTCTACTGATCCCATATTGGGTGTGTCTACACTGCAGCTGGGAGAGAGAACAGTCCAAGAGTCAGTATCTTTATAAAAACAAGTTACTCTACCCTCAGAGACTGGGCTACTTGGGCAGCTTGTGACTCAGGAGACATATACCCCTCTCAGGAAAGAACAGGCGTGGTTTCCCTGGCAGAACATTTATTTAAAAGTTGAGACATCTTAGGGTGGGAGCCAGGTCATAAAAACCAAAATAAGAATTTAAAAGACCAGTGAGGTGCGTTAACCAGCTACTGACCCAATGGTGGAAACACCAATACACCAAGCACAGGGACTTGCCTAAATAATGGCCCTAGTGACCATGGTAAATAATCGAACACCCTAGGTCTGTAGGAATGGAAAAACAACAGCTTCTTCCCTCCTCTAGCCCCCCAAGAGACAGATCCTCTGCGGGTACCCACTGAAGAGCTCTCCTTTGTCCTCAGAAGGCTGAATCCATTTTAACCCCAATCTGCAGCCTTCAGTAAACTCAAGGAGAGGCTCCCAAAGCAGGATGGGCTCCTTCTCTCTCTCTCTCTGGTTCCTGTTGTTTAACACTCCAGTGAACATGTGCAGTGCCACCTAAAAAGAATGGCTCAGAACTGGGAATCACTCTCATCCTCTGCAGTGAAGACCAACGCAAAGAAATATTGCATATTTTGTCTACTCTTATTCCTCTTTTTTGCAAGATAAATAATCCCCATCTTTTCAGACTCTATTCATGAGAGTTTCTCCAGGGCCCCCTAATCAGTCTCATCACCCTTCTCTGAAAATCCTCTAATTCTACCAGATACTTTTTGAGATAAAGTGACCAGTACTGCACAAAGTATTCCACATGAAGTTGCACAGTTGCTTTATATAACGGTATTACAATATTTTCTGTACTATTCTCCTGCCCGTTCCTAACACCTTGTTGGCTTTTTTGAAGCCAGTTGCACACTGAGCTGAAGTCTTCAGTGAGTTGTCTACAATCCCATTGCCTGAGTTGATACAATTAAATAAGAAATTCATTATGTGCATGGCTGATTTAAATTTTCCCTTTAATGTAAATTATACTTGCCATTACATCGCCTGTTCACATGGTGTGGTTGGATCCCTCTGAAATGCCTCAATCTCCTCTGGTCCTTATTAATCTAAATAAGTTTATGCCATCTACAAATTTTGCTACCTCACTACTCACCCCCCTTTTAGGATATTTAATACTATTAAACACCATTGGGCCCATTAAGGCAGCATTTCTCAAATGCAGCCACCAGGGGCTTTTCTTGCGGCCACAGCCCCCCCAGGCAGTGATAAGGGCGGGGGGAGCAGTGGTCCCTCCCTGAGGGTCACCAGCAGGGGTTGGACCCTGCCCCTCTCTGGAGACACAAATGCTGGAGGAGGAGGCAGCTAGTAAGTTTCCCATTTTCCTGGTGATGTAGGGTTGGGCTCCAGCCCTGGAGTAGCAGGCTCTGGCCATGGGGCTCCAACCCCCAGCTGCGGGGCTAACCCCCCATTGCCCGTGGCCTCTGCTGCCTCTTCTGGCCTGTCATGCATTCCCCCGTCCCCCACTTCCCCCCTACCAACCTCCCCATCCAAGGCTTAATTTGTCTCCAGGATTGCCAGGATTGAGTATGTCTGCTGCTGTGAAAAGTGATATTTTTATGTTTGATAATATCACTTTTCACAACAGCAGACTTGCTAGCTAGCTAGTCTTTTTAAAAAAGCAACCAAAAAAAGGAAAAGAAGCAACAACAAAAAAGACAAGTACCTGCAGAGCACCTTATTTGTGTTTCTATTCTGATTAGGTCCTATAAAGAGGAGAGACAACTGTACATTATTTTTATTATTGAGTCTGCAA
The DNA here is from genome assembly GCF_027887155.1 of Malaclemys terrapin pileata. Taxonomy (NCBI): domain Eukaryota; kingdom Metazoa; phylum Chordata; order Testudines; family Emydidae; genus Malaclemys; species Malaclemys terrapin. The sequence continues at coordinate 2,001,493 of NC_071514.1, forward strand.
AAAGATTCAATACATTTACAATGATTTGGACATGTGTATGTACATATATATTTGTTTTTCCTAAAGTTATTTAAGTATTTTAGGAAAAATTGTCAGCACGGTCCCCAGCAAGAGTTGGTGGCCGCACTTCAAGGCCACCAAAAAACATGTTGTGAGACCCCTAAGGAACCTGGAGGCACCCTGCTGTTAATCTTTAGCCATGATGAAAATTGACCATTTCATCCTACTCTTTGCTTTGTCTCCTAGACAGTTTTTGACCCAAGACAACGCTTTGCCTCTCACGCCGTGAGTCCTTTGTTTAGGACTTGGTTAGTCTCTTGGGATGGACCTTGTTAGAGCTCCAGGCAGTTTCCAGCAGATGGATCTGCCGGCTGTGCCCAGACCCCAAGGCCCTGTCTGCACCGCACCGCTACGGAGTGTCTCGCTGCACTTGTCTGACGGTGTCAGAGGGGAGCCGGGTTAGCCTGGAGCTGTGAAAAGCGACCGAGAGTCCGGTGGCACCTTATAGACTAACAGACGTATTGGAGCCCACGCTGGCGTGGGTGAATGCCCACTTCGTCAGACGCAGGGTCGGACAGGTTTGCCCTGGTGTCCTTCGCTCGTCCCTCTTCCCCGCCCCCGGCTGTGCTCACCCGGGGCAGTGCCCGCCCCGGCGCGCTCCCCTCGGGCTGCGTCTCGGGGTGCCAGTCCCTAGGGTGACCAGATGTCCCGATTTGTGGGTCTTTTTCTTATCTAGGCTCCTATTACCCCCCCACCCCCGTCCTGATTGTTCACACTTGCTGTCCGGTCACCCACCAGCCCCCTACATCCGGCGGGCGCGGCGCGGCACACCAGGCCCAGGCCCAGGCCCCGCCGGCGACTCGCTCCCGCTGCCCGACTCAGCGGGAGAAGCCGCCGGTGCCTGAGGGGAGCCAGCCCAAAATGGCGCCGCGCCCACCCCCACCTGAGGCAGTTGGGCTCTCGCGAGAGCTGGGGAGGGGGGGGCTCTCGCGAGACGCGGTAAGGCGGAAGTGGCGGGGCCTGCCCTGGAGCCGCCGGCCGGGGCCCGGGACCGGCGGGGGAGGTGAGGGTGGCCGCGGGGCCGGTAGCGGTTCTCCCGTGTGGGGCGGGACGGCGCTCGGGGTCCCCTCTGCCGCAGCGCGATCCCCCGCCCCTGCCCCGCCGCCCTCGGTGCCCTTCGCTTCCCGCCCCGCTCGCAGCTTCCCCGGTGCCCCGAGCCCCCCCCCCCCCCCCGTCCCGTCCCGCCCCGTCCCGCCGGGTCCCCAGGGGCCTTCCCCGTCCCGTCCCCCCCCCCGCCCCGCGGGGCGCGTCTCGGCTTCTCCCCTCAGGTGCGGGCGGAGGCGGCGCGCGGGCGGAGCCCCCCGGCCTCCCCCATGGTGGGCTTCGGGGCCAACCGGAGGGGCGGCCGTCTCCCGTCCTTCGTCTTCGTGGCGCTGCTGGTGCTGATCGGCCTCCTGGCCTTCCACTCCTGGAGCGCCGCGTCCCGCCAGGCCCTGCTGCAGGAGGAGCTGGCCGGGCTGCAGGGCCAGGCCAAGCGCGGCGAGGCGGCCCGCGGGCGGCTGGAGAAGAGGAACTCGGACCTCCTGGTGCGGGTGGACTCCCAGCAGAAGCAGCTGGAGCAGAAGGAGGCGGACTACAGACACCTGAGCGGGCAGCTGCAAGCCAGGGACAGCCAGGCTACCCAGTGCGAGGACAGCAAGGTCAGGGGCGCGGGGCCACACAGCCGGGCGGCTGTTGGGGGTGACAAGTGAGAGGGGGTCTCTGTACTTCCTGCAGTCCTGTTGTCTTCGACCGAATCCTCTCTAGTGCCCCATCTAGAGCCCTAACAAACCTCCGAGGCAGGGTTTGGGAGTCACTCTGGGGGCCTCTTCTAGGACTAGTGACTTTGTCAGCCTAACAGTTTGCAGCTCCTGAGGGATGATTGAATGGGTGCAAGAAACAAAGGCTTTAGCCAGTGTGGGATATGGGCTATTTGACTATAACCTTGGCAGCGCGTTAATATGCTGCAGGTCAGCTCGTTTTTTCTGGAACTTTTTTTCTTCCATCGGATCTGTTCTGACTAACGAAAAAGACATCCGAAGCTTTAAAAGCTAGGGGACTACTGTTCTACTCTGGCTTACTGGGTAATGTGTTATGGAAAAAATGACTTCTTTACACAGCACATTGACAAGCCAAGGTAGGACCTGACTGCCTGTGCACTTTTCTTGACCACTTTAACTTGCAAAACTCTTTGTCTAGAAAAAAGAACAGGAGTACTTGTGGCACCTTAGAGACTAACACATTTATTAGAGCATAAGTTTTTTCATGGGCTACAGCCCACTTCTTTGGATGTAGCCCACGAAAGTTTATGCTCAAATAAATTTGTTTGTCTCTCCACTCTATATGCATCCGAAGAAGTGGGCTGTAGCCCACGAAAGCTAAATGTGTTAGTCTCTAAGGTGCCACAAGTACTCCTGTTCTTTTTGTGGATACAGACTAACACGGCTGCTACTCTGAAACTCTGTAGGGATATTTTAAACTAACTATGCAAAATATTTTCCATTTGGTTTGTCCTGGGAAAGAGTGCGTGAATAGATTTTGTGCTAGTGCTGGTAAATTTTCATGACAACTTTGCCAGGCTGTGTTAAACAAGCAGCTCTTTTTAATAGTAAGAAACTAAAGATGTGGTGGTAATAGTTAGTTTGCGATCAGTGATGTGATTGAATTTTGTAAGAAACCCTGTGTATGGTAGTAAGTGCAGTGTTTTTTTTTAATGTAACTGGGGATTGTGTTCTTGTGATTGAACAGTTTGTACTTTTAATTAGTATTTTTGTAATAGAATTTGAGGAAATATTGTGTAAGTGAAATTTTTACTGCTTTTTTGGATGCCTTTCTTTGTGATTCACATCACACATTTAATGAATTTTACAACAAAATATGATCAAATAGCATGATATAAAGTGCAATGGTGTAGTTTTGTCAGTGGAATTTGAGTAACCTGCTTAAATAAGAACTGTCAAGGTTGTTGTTTTTAAAAAAACCTGTCCAACTTAGACATGGGATAATTGCTGTTTAAATGAAAAATGTATCTTATTCCGATTAGCAGGAAATATGGTGGGAGAGCACCACAAATTTTACTACTTAAATGGCATCACCGCATGTTTTGGTCTGTCTATATAGTGAAATCATTATTTGCATTATTTCCCACTGCAGCAATGAATGAGCTATTCAGATCTTGCCATTGAGGAGATTGGAAAAACCTATCATTCAGTCTTTGCTGAGAATTAACTTTTGAGTGCTTAGAAAATAGACACAGTGTGATTAAGTATGTATTTTTAGAAGTTGATATTCTCTCTGAAAAACAAATAATGATACAGAATAAAAAAAAATCATACTGCTGCATTTGACTTTGCTGCTGTTTGTGTTTGGTTAATTACTAAAAGTATGCTCTACAGGGATACTAAAATCAATTGCAAATTGTGACCCGTAAGGCAGTTGGAAAACTACGTTGTACAGTACCAGGATAGTTGGGTTTTGGTAGTGATTTGTAAGTTACAGCTGGCTGAAATTTTCCAAACTTCAATTTTTGTTGTTGAGTTTTTATCACAATTTCAGTGAAATCAAGTGGTGGGTATTTGTATGTGTGAACTTTATCAAATTCATCCTACTTCTTGGACAGCTCTCTCTAAATATTGCTATGCTAACTAAGAGACTGTCTTATATTCTAAAATGCTTGGCTTATTACTTTTTTACTCTTAAACATTCGGCTTTTAAAAGCCATGCAATAACAGCATGTACAGTATTAAGCATATTTAAGTTTCTTTAGTACTACTTCAGATCATAACCCTAAGTCTGCTGCTTGAATTTTAGCTAACTGTAGTCATCTTGAATTTCTATATTCAGATAGAGATACAGCACTGCAACTGATTTACACAGAATCTGTGGTAGAGTAAAGAACTCTTCATTAGTACATTTTTATAACTGGGAACTATAAAACTATTGGGAGCACTCCATGCTAAACTGGTAGTGATTGGGTTAAATGATATGACTTGCTTGTAACAGAGAACTGGTTTTAAACTCTTTTGGAAGTGTCTTCTGCAGGGAGGTCTAAAGCTATTTTCTCACTTGAAAAGGCTTATGAACACTTCATTGTGGTTTGAGGTGGTTTTTTTTTTTCTTCCCCCCTGTACTTAATTAAAGAGAGAGGAATTTTAACAATTGAAAGTTTATGGCTATTTAGCTGTATTATTATTTTTAAGATAGCAGCTCTATAGAGGAAGGTATTCTATAAAATACCTACTTTTCATAACACTTCCATTTATCCCAAACAACATAGAATCTAACTCACCAAGTTTTAGTGGATCCTTTTAATTCTGCATCCTGTACATTTCTTCAAACAAAATGGGGAGAGGGGAGTATGCCAGCGGCTGAGCTTACCAGCTTTGACATAGTGCATATAATGAGAGATTCAAGCTTATGAGTCTCATTATTTTGCTTGTGATTAGAATGCCAGTCGGCCCTTGTTGAAAGGAGCACATTAAAGCATTTTTGTTTGGGATTTTTACTGTGCATCACCCAAATCCAGAAGCCTTAGGGCCTCGATATTATCAGTAAGCACATAAAGTAGTGCTTTTAAGCACCTTCCCAAGGTCTCATTTTAAGTTAAAATTATAGATAAAAGGACATTAAGATTGTTTAGTCCTCCAATGTTAATATATCAATATAGTTTTATTGAGAAACATTTTGTTACTTCCTAAAATCAATGTTTGTTGCCTCTATTTAGAGCCTTAATAGAAAAAGTTGATGGCAAAGAATGAGGTCCTGTACAGAACCCTCTTCTTCACTTCAGAGGTGTTTTCCTGACAGCTGTCATTAAAATCTGTCTCAGATAACAGTAGCATGGCAGAAACATAGAACTCAGAAATCAAATACTGCAAAACCATGCTGCCTAGATCCAGAGGAACAGCATGAACTGTAAAGGCTGCAGGATAGTATAAAGTTTGACCCTTTTAAAACAAATGTTTGTGGATGATCTTTAAATGTACAGTGGAATTCATGTAAATGTGGCATGAGAGCTATGCAACACTATATGAGAGTTTCCACTGCCAATAAACCCACACTATGGACAGTTCTCAAGATATAATGTTTAAATATTTACCAAAGTGTCTGACGTGGCAAGCCCAATGGAGAAGAAAACTGCATTGCATGTTTGAGATACAGGTGAATCTGACGGGGGTTTTCCAGTACAGCTTAAAACTCTCCAGTAGGCACTGATTTGGAAATAGTGTTGGTTAACACAATACTAGTGCCAAAATCTGCACTGGGAAAACAACAGAAGGCGTTTATAGCCACATTTTTAAGGTCCACAACTATGAAAAGCAAGTGAGTTTTGGAATATTGCAGTAGGATAATTGCTCAAACCCCCCCCCAAAAGAATATTTAAGGGCTATAGCAAGGATATACATCATCAATGGACATATATTTCCAAACTGCTTGAGACATGGCAAGACAAAGGGGTTTGCAACTTTCTTTTTCTTAGCCTGTTCTCTTCCGTGTAAGAAGAACTATTGTAGTTCTTCACACAGTAACAGAAGTGCAGCCCTACATGTAAATTATTCCAGAAAGCCCCAGGGCTTTGCCTTTGTTGCTTAAGTAGCAAAGACAACAGACCTATCCAGAATTTTGTGCCCCTCCACAACTGTTTTTCTGAAAAGTCCCATTTCTTGCTTGTGTGAACAGAGTTTGTTTCAGAACGGCGCAAATAGCACTAGTCGGCATAAGGCATGTAGATGAGAGAACTGTACTTCCTTCGTAAGTGTAGGCGAAACAGTCCATGAGTGGGAGAGAAGCAGTTTCTCCTCACACTATGGACATTTGCCTTTAGTTAAGCTCTCTTGGCTATGGGCTATTTCATTATTTAAAAAAAAAAAAAATTGTTTTGGGGGCTTCAATGATGAAGGAAAGGGATGGTGGGAATATTTATACCTGTCTCAAATTATTTTCCAACATGAGGAAAGAGTCTCCTCTCAACTTGTCTATAACTCAGGTATTTTACAGAAGGGTAGAACAAGGTGGGTCAGCGGAAGGAAAGATCAGCAGCAGTAAGGCTTCCCATATGAGGGACTTCCATGAAGATTTTTTTTTTTTTTTAAGGGAATGAATAATCCTATTAAAATTGCAGGGCAAGGAAATCTTAGTGCATCTTAAGACCTGAGAGCAGATGTAGCTTTTTTTAAAAGAGGTATTCCATATGTCTGATTCAGAGATGTTAAAACCTCAGAAAGTAGGGGGGGATTGAAATATCTAATGTCCCTTTTTTCCCAAAGCAAAGGGGTGTGTCCATATTGTACAATTTTAAAAATAACTATAAATAAATTGTGGCTACGTTAAAAAGCGAAGATAATTGAATTCTAATGTTTAGTTAAACTAACAGTCCAGAAGCCATACTGGGGAATATGTATGATCCCAACAGAGACAAGTTTCTTTCAGAAACTAACTGTGCAGAGGTCAGTTTTTGACACAACTCCTTGGCTCTGCATGGGGTTTCTTTGATTCGAGACATTGTTCCCTCACTTCTAGCATTTTTCCTCTTTGCTTTGGTTGGTTCATTTTATGAAAAAAATAAAGAAATATAAGGTATTTTGGCATGATAATGGCTTTATATTCTTTACACTTACCTTTGCATTTGTTCTCATTGGTTGTAATTGCTAGTGCTTTTACATAATAAAAATATCTAATAAAAAAAGCCTTCATAGAAGTCTGGCTCCATCAGAGCTGAGGTAGATCTCTTAAAGACACGTTTTCATTTTAAAATTATTGTTTAAAGCAAATATTCTTAGCTGTCTTGCCATTGCTTCTTACTTTAGTACAACTGAAACATTTTAAAATGATTTTTCACTATTAATACTGTTTACTTTGCAGTACTTAGGCTTGAACAGTGAAATTGTGACTAGTATGTTCAGTTTGTTTTCATGTAGTACCACAAATGAACCTTAATATTACAAATAATAGGTTTAGACATAAATATATCTACTTTGGCTTCGTTAGTTTCCAGAAAATATTTCTATTAAAGGTAGGTTTAGCTAAACCTGTCTAAGCAAAACATAGGGACTTGTAAAGGAAATGTATGATTGATTTTACTTGCAGCACCTTCTGTGATTCTGAAAGCAGTTCACACAAGTTTATAAAATTACACTTTTACTTAATTGTGAGATCGAAATGTGTTCAAATACTCTTGGCTTATTCAGGTGTAAATATATATTTACATCTTTTAGAATAAATAAACTTCTTTGTTTGCAGATCAAACTACAGAACAACATATCATATCAAATGGCAGACATACATCGTTTAAAAGGTAAGGAACTTTCTACTTGCACATTGTGCGAGAATAGCATACTAACACTAAAATTTTCAGAATTCCTTAGGAATTGTGGAGTGCATGCTGAAAGAAAAATCTAGAGTATGTCTGATGCTGGAGTATTAACAAGTGACAACTTGCGTCCTTCAACTACGGAAGTTTTACAAAACGTAATTCATTATCTGGTTTAGTTAATAAGGGCAGGATGGATTTCCATATCAGCCTTTTCATGTTATGCAGTGGAGGGAGAGGATACATTCTAGCAAAAACTTTTCCAAAATACCCAAAATCATTTTCAAGGTGACATGTAATGTAATATTCTAGGTACCAGTAATATCAACATTGGTTGTCCATTTGTAAGGTAACTCCCTTCTCTTCATGTGGCAGTATAATAATACCTGCATCTGTAATTTTCACTCCATGCATCTGAAGAAGTGAGTTTTTTACCCATGAAAGCGCTTATGCCCAAATAAATCTTTTAAGACTTTAAGGTGCCACCGGCCTCCTTGTTGTTTAAATTAGTATTAAGTAATTTGTCTATTGAGGTAAAAATTACGACTGAAGGAATGAGGGGGAGAGAGATTCTGACTCCTGCATAACATAGAAAATTATAGAAATGGAAAAGGACCAGAAAATTCATCTAAGACAGTAGGATCGACGGGTTGGTGACCAAAGTATTTCCCAGTCTATTGCAATCTCAGGTGGCAGAGCAGGGCTGCTGCTATGGCAGGCTCCCTGCCTGCCCTAGCCCCACGCCGCTCCTGGAAGCGGCCAGCGCGAGTGGGGGGACAGGGATCTCCCTCTGCACGCTGCCCCTCTCTGCAAGCACTGCCCTCGCAGCTCCCATTGGCCGGGAACGGGGAGCTGTGGGGGTGGTGCTTGCAGAGAGGGGCAGTGCGCGGAGCCACATAGGCCACAGGGGCACGTGGGGCTGGGGTAGGCAGGGAGCCTGCCTTGGTGGCAGCCACGCTACAACACCAACTGGGACCCGCCAGAGTTAAGTGCTGCCCGTCGGGAGGCTGCACCCCAGCCCTGACCCTCCTTCCAGAGCCAGCATCCCATACCCCCTCTTGCACCCTAACCCCCAGTCCTGATGCCCCTCCCAGAGCCAGCACCCTGTACCCCCTCCTGCACCCCAATACTCTGCCCTAGCCCAGAGCCCCCCCACACCTGAACTCCCTCCAGAGCTTGCACCCCTCACCCCCTGCCCCAGGCTCAGCCCAGAGTCCCCTCCCACACTGCGGACCCCTCAGCCCCAGCCCAGAGCTTGCACCTCCCCTACCCCAGCCCAGTGAAGGTGAGTGAGGGTGGGGGAGAGCGAGCAACTGGGGGGGGAGAGGGGGAAGGATGGAGTGGGCGGGGCTTTGGGGGGGCGGGGTAGATCTTGGGTTGCCCTTAAATTCAAAAAGTGATCTTGGGCGTAAAAAGGTTGGAGACCTCTGATCTAGGGTGTGTCTTCCTTCTCCTGGGGTGTATTGGGAAGATTGCAGATGTGTGCCCTGCATGTTGTAATGTTTAGGGCCCTACCAGTTTCATGGCCATGGAAAATGTGTCACTGACCATGAAATAAGCCTTTCCCTGTGAAATCTGATCTCCCCCTTGCGGCTTGGGGCTCCCACTTGCAAGTCCCAGCTGGCTTGGGGAGGGAGAGGACTTATTCTTCTCCTTCACAGTCACTCTTGCTCTCAGGGGGAGATCAGACCAACCTCGGAGTGCCTCCCCCTGCTTCAGGAAGCTCCAGCCCCAGAAGTTTCTGCAGCTGGAGGAGATTTGTGGAGGTGGGTCCAATATCCCCCTGCTCTTGGAAGTGTCCCAGCCAGGGAGCTGCTAGCTGAGAGTCTCAGCTGGGAAGAAACAGGCCTTGTCCTTCCCTGGCATGGCAGCTGTGGGGGAGGGTGAGAGGGGAGATCAGACCCACTTCCAGGTATTTTTTTTTGGTTGGGACCCTCATGGTTACAATACAGTGAAATTTCAGATGTTAACAGCAGAAATCGTGAAATTGACCAATTTTAAAACTGTCTGGCTGTGAAATTGATGAACATGGACTGTGAATTTGGTAGGGCCCTAGTAATGTTGACTCCTCACTTGCTTAGTATCTTTAAAGCAATTAAGAGTAATTAATATCAATAAATAGGCATTTTAAATCTCACATTTACACCCGAAGCAGCAGGGAGGAGAAGCTTCTAAAGTAACTGTTTTGAAAACTAAAGTGTATGTTAAAGGCTAATGTAGATAGATGTAAAAGTATAACCTGTATCCTTTTAAAAAAAATTTCTTGGAGTAGAAGCACAGAATGTCTGCTGTATGCTAAGGCTGATGTGTGTATGCATAAAGTGTAAATTGCTGACCCTAGAGAGAGAGAGAGGTTTCCATTTATATTGCTATATTTTTCAAAATAAGGCGGTATATTAGGAGATTAATATTAAATTATTTCTGACAAGTAGATGCATCATATAGCCCTTTAGAATGAAGAGAGTTAAATTTTTACCATATATTCTTATCCTGAAAGGTCACAAGTGGTATTCTGGACTTCAATATCAATGTGTATGAATTGATTTCTACTTTACATGAAGAACTTATTTGGCATGTTGTGTGGCTATACAATTTTTTTTTAAAGATTCCATGGGGGCGGGGAATCAATAAAAACAGTAGAGACCAGAAAGATTTGAAAATGTGCATTTTTCATATAAGAACATCAATGGTAAAAGGGATTAAAGGGGAGGTGTTTTTCTACTCACTTTGATTTGTGCAATTTGGCCTAGAACAACTAGCAGAATTACGCCAAGAATTCATTCGTCAGGAGGACCAGCTTCATGAGTACAAGAAGAACAATACTCGCCTTGTGAGGAGGCTGGAGTATGAGAGGTATGATGCTTTTGAGTGTCTGTAATAACCACAGATTTGTGTACAGTTCCCATCAATGTGAACTCCACAAGCTAGTCAAATAGATCTTTAATCCTCAAATAGACCTTAATCAATAGATAGCTGACAAATCAAAAAAGCTGTCAGGATTTCTAATGTAAATCTTTATTTTCTGGTGTTTGTGTTTTGTTGGGAGTGGGAAAGTCTCTAGAGAAATGTGACTTCCCAGAATTGTGCTTTTTATTCAGTTTGACTTAAATCATATATCGTCTCAAGTACGAGTTGAGACAATAGAAGAACTATATTTAATCAAACTGGGTTATTGAAGTGTTTATGATATGTTTATCAAGGTCTTCATGACAAATTTATTTGATTGGAATTGAGGTAAAAAGACTGTGTTTAGGCTGAAATTAACTTGAAATGTCTGCTATAAATTTGGAAGAAAAATCAATTTTTAGGAAGCAGTTCTTTCCCCCACATATTGTAGGGAAGGGTGGGACACAGTAATATTGAGAAAAGGCTTAAAACTTCTGAAAGGACAATTTATAATGTTTGGTTAAAAGTGTGTGTATTGGGAAGCTTTCAGGACAAAATACATAAAGTAGAAAATTAAAGCTTTGCAGGGCTACTACCTCTTCACATTTTTATCCCCAAACTCCCTAATTTGTGAACCATCCGTGGTTCATTTCTACGCCTAAAAACTGTTTTTAAAAATAGGTTTAAGGGTCTGTTACTTTCGTATTTGTTCATGTGCTCCACCTTTCCTTCTTGAAGCTGCTGTGATAATATCATGCTCTTTTGTCATCAGTATTAATTGGCTGTGGCTAGCACATACCTTCCTCTCTGTCAACTCAAGCCTTACAAGAGATAAAACACAGAGAGTAGATGGAGGCAGACGTAACCACCCTGGGTTTAGCTCCTGAAAGCCTAATGGGATAAGCAAAGCAACTCTCTCATTTTGAGAAGATAGCCCTTTACTTGTTTATGTGCCCATAAATAAACATTGGATGCAATGGAACACATTAAAACTAACATATCATAACTGTTTATTCAGCCAATATACCTGCACAGGAAGGAATGAACTGCGTTGTATCCTGGTTCCTTTTAACTTGAACAAACTTCTAATAATTAGAGAAACCCTAATATGTCCTTGTGGACTGCAGTTTAACAGTAATTTGCTGATATTTTAACCGAATTAATGGGCTTTTCATCTAGGGCATTCTTAAACATACTGTTAAATTCCTACAAGTTGTAAAATTATCTCTTTCCGTGATCAGTTCTGAAACTTATCCAAAAATATTTAAAAACCTTAATTACACATTTCAGATGCAAAATCCATTTTGAGTAAATAAACACAGTTATAATAAATGTTATTTCTCTGAAGATAAGAATTAGTGATTTCAGAAGAATAGAGAATTCATGTGGGTGAGGTTGTGGAAAGCTACTTCGTTTAAATGAAAGGGTTTCTAAAGCTGTGTTCAAAATCCGTTTACTGACCACTGGCTTTTCTATTACAAACTAATCTGAAACTCTTGCACAGATTCTCTTCTCAGTCTAGAATTAATATTTTATATGTATAAAAAACATTAAGGTTCAAATTCAAGCTCTCAGAACTTAAGAAAGGCCATAATTAAGGTTGCCTGTGCAACTGTAATTTGGTCTCCTTGTGCGTGTGTATTACGATTGTCTTTAATTATGATCACATTTCTTTTGCATAGTACCTTAAGTCTGGCATTTCCTAACTTGAGTGCCTTACTCTGCACCCTTAATATTTTTACTGTAGTTTTGTGTGGTTTTTGTCCCTTAGGTTTTTTTAATCTGACAAAACATACCATCCTATTGCATTATATTGACACCCACATAGTTGATCAGAATTGTTGGAATCTTTAGATCCACTGAACAGACCTTGTTACTAGCGCCAACAGAGTATCTGGTAGTAGTAGTTTGTCATCCTTTCTGAGGATGGGCACTAAAGAGGATGAGAAACTTTACTCATGAGTTTCACAGATATTTGCTGATGGCAGAGGAATGGTGAGACTAAGGAATTTTGGTTTATTTTCCAGGCCTATAAGGGAGTGTGCTCTACTGGTCACAGACCTTCTGCTCACCCCACCTCTGAAACCTTGGTATTTTCGGTGCTATCCCAGTTTCTAATCCTCAAGCTTCTTGTGCCAGCCGCTTTTCTTTTTCTCCCAGGCAATTATGGGAGACTTGGTATAATCCAAATCAAATGTGTAACTGTTAATGTGCTTCCTATTAAGTTTGCAGTGTGGACAACAAATCAAAGACATGAGAATGCAACATGAAGAAAATATAAAGAACTTAATGGACCAAGTTGCACAGAAACAAAAGGTAAATAGTGGCTAAAAATAACTGTTGTCGAAATAGTGAATTTTTTGTTTCAATATAAGGATAGCATCATCTTGAGCAATAAAATCGGAACTAGTTTGGATGTCTGGGACATTGGCTTGGGTTCACCAAAATGTTACCGTGTAATTATTTTGTTTTAGTTCTAGACCGGAAACACGTTTAAGGTCTGCCTTGTAAATCAGCAGCTCTAGAAACACTTGCTGTATCCCATCGTGGAGCTGGATGCTAGATTTTGCCAATGAGATGTGCAGTGTAACTACCTGTTAGTCCAAGGCCTATGTATGGTAACTTCCTACTAGAGGCAGAGGGGTAGAAAACCTATTAATAATGATGGAACTAATTTTTTCTAAAGTTTACTGTACAATATAGTACAAGCAAAATACATGTATTATGGTGGAGTAATGGTTTTCTTGGCATTCCTTTGGAATGACTGTGATATCTGCTTCACAAATGCTATAAGGAGTTCCGCCATTCCAAATTCATGCCAATGAAAGCTTTGTACAACCACACAATCGTCCATTTTCTCTCTAGATATAAATGTAGTGGCATACTTTCAGCCAGGCAGCAGCCTAGCAACCCTATTTGTGGGTGAAGTTCATGTCTAAAATGAACTTCAGGTACAAATCTGAGTAATTGAACCTTATTTAATATGCACCTTCGTTCAGATAGAGGTATACCCACTCAGTAATTGTACCCTTATTCTATTCTGGGGATATAAATTGTTCCTGCAAAAGGGAATTACTGAATTGAGCTCCATATGAACCAGTTACGATCTGTTCTGCTGTAAATGGGAGTCATTGCTTTGCACAAGGCACTCAGGAATCCTTACCCTTGTGATGCACCTGTTGGGGGAAGAGAAACATGGTCGAGGTGGGCCCTTTACAAGCCATAAGCCTAGATTCACTCAGGGACCTTTGTGTTTGAAGTCTGATTTTGTTATCTTTCTGAAGGCTCTTTTCCCTCTTGCCCTGAGACACGTTTTTTGATTTTTGCAATGTTCTTGAATTGGCATTTCTTTCTGATAGTCAGTTCCTGCACAACTGCAGGAATTGACTCATGTTTGGAGCACAGTTGCCAACTTTCACGTGGTAAATAAGCACCCTCGACTTTCACAATAAGCCAAAAATCAAGCTAATCCCATTTGAAAACAAGGCCAAAACAAGCCAGTCCCAACACTCTGTGACTAGATCCCCCCGGTGTGCAGTCTAGGACTGTGGTGGGCCCACTGTGCACTCTGCTTGCCGGGAGCCAATCAAAAAAAAAAAAAAAAGCAACAAGCTACAAGCCAAAAACTAGCCAACAAGCAACTCACAAGCCAATTAAGGCAAAAACAAGCCCAATTTCTGCATTTTTATTTGCGGGTTTGGCATGTCTGGTTTGGAGGGCACGGGCAGCATGTATATGTGGCAGGCAATGGCAGATGTTGGCCTATAAGGGGTCTGGTTCATGCTCTGCCGTATTATCTACTGCTCTCAAGGTTCAAAACCTTTAAGAGCTTGGAGCTAACCATTCTCCTCCTAAAGAGCCAAGACCTAGGAGTGAGAACTCTGCAAGGTATGCTCAGAGAAGCAGAATTGCAAGGTGAGTGAGTGATTTCTCCCCTCCCCTCCAAGGATCGTCTTCATGAATGTTTAATCTGTTTTAAAAACAGGATACACAGAGAATCCAGCCAAGACAAGACATTGAACGGGGTTTGAATGATGATCAAACAATATCTAAGACCGTTCAAGTGACAGATGAGAAAAATGTAGTAAAGAATGAAGAACCCTCAAGCAATCACATCCCTAATGGCAAAGGTATTTCCTTTTTGCATCACAGGATAAATATGCGTTAATTGTATTCTATCCCTCCCCGTCAAACAGAACAATTGTTTCTGAGCTAGGACAGTGAGCAGCCTGCCTCAGTTCAGGTGTGATTGGCTAGATAGTCTGATTACAAAAACTACGGGTATGCTGCCCTTGTCCTTCTCAGCACAGAGGGAAAAGACTGAGTTTGGAGTTCGATCCGCCCTTCCATTGGTCCCTCCAGAACGGAGCTGAAGTCCACTAGCAGGGCAGTGTGCGGAATCTTGTGCTGGCATTGTTGGCATTCTGCCTTGTCTGTGGATAAGTGACTCGATTCCAGGGCTGTTAGCCCAGCAACTTTCACCAATGCTAAATTCACTATTAAAGTCAAAAGAACAACACAGAAGAACTTAATGTTTTTATTTTGACAGAGAAAATCAAATCAGGAGGTGATGCAGGCATGCCTGGAATAGAAGAGAATGATCCTGCTAAAGCTGAAGATACTCCTGCTGGTTGGAAAAATCATGTTCTAATGTTCTAGGATATTGCTATTTATATAATTCTGATTTAAATCTCTGAAGTGTTAGACAGCCAATTAGTCAGTGAACATTTAAATCCAGATGATTTCAAACCCATATATGTTAGGAGTTGTGTGTCAATACAGACTTTTTCGGTCAAAAAACATTCAGATTTTTGGTAGAAGGTAAAAATGTCAAGTGCTTAAGTCAATGGGAATTAAGTTGCTTCGTCATTCTAGCTTTTTTTTGAAAACTTTACCCAGAAGTTTTAATTTCTCAGTTGTAGCACTGGGATTTTAAAATAAAATTTGGTATAAATAGAACTTTGTTAAAGTAAAGCCTAGAATATAGTGGTGGTTCTGTTGGACAAAACTCTTATTGTGAATCCATTTATTTTCTTTAGCTTTAAAGAAGCCTCTTATTTCAACTTCTCAAAGTGAAGGTCATCAACCCAATATGAATCTTCCTACTGTACAGCCCCGTTTGCCAAATATGATTCCAGGTATGAACTCTTAACAGGCGACATTTCAAAATCTCCTAAGATCTTGTTCAATAGCTAATTTCTGCTACCAAATCATTTAAGGTTAGCTGCAAGCATCCACTGACTCTGACCTTTTAAAACCACAAGAAACAGTAAATTATGATTTTAAGCCTAACCAGTTAAATTTAGTTCTATTAATGTCAGGCAAAGAGCAAGGGTAAAGAAGATGATGATGATGTGGGTTTGATTTTTTTGTTTTTTGTTAAAGTCCTGGGGAAAGGTTGGATTCTGTCTACACTATAGTTGAAAATGCATCTTCAAATGCTATCCTTGTTAGGAAGGTGAAATATACTTTGTGTTTGTGTAAATTGACCAAACAGCGTTAGGATATTTATAAGTTGTGCCAGTAGAATTACCAATGGTCAAACGAAAAATGTCCCTTAATGGTTCATTGCAAATTCTTAAAGAAATTAAACTTTAAGATACTAAAACTAGTGGATTTTTGTGTTCAGAGTTTGCATAGGTATACGCTTAAAAAGTTTTAAATTTCCAAATAGAGACATTTCTTAAAGATACACTTTCTACATCTATTTCTATAATTGTACATAGCCTCTGTGGAACAAAGTCAGAGCCATTTCGTTCTGGGTAAAATTAGTTTTCCTTGTCTCTAAGAAAAGCAGTAGAGATTCTGTGAAATCTTGGCCCCACTGCATTCAATAAGAGTTTTGCCATTGAAATCAATGGGGCAAGGATTTCACAGGATTTCTCTGTGCTCCTTATTCATGTGTATCTGCCACCCTATTTGCAGTGGCTTTGCATTTAAATTAAGGCTGTCAAATGGTTAAAAAAAATAGCAATTGCAAGATTAAAAAAAGTCTCAATCTGTTTTAATTGCATTGTTAAACAATAGAATACCAATTTACATGTAATTATAAATATTTTGGATGTTTTTTGTACATTTTCAGATATTGATTTGTTACAATACAAAATGTACAGTGCTCACTTTATTTTTGATTACAAATATTTGCAATATAAAAGACAAAAAAATGAATATTTTTCAATTCACCTCATACAAGTCAACTCAGTCCTATATCTTGTTCAGCCAATCGCTAAAACAGACAAGTTTCTTTACATTTACAGGAGATAATGCTGCCCGCTTCTTATTTACAATGTCACCTGAAAGGGGGAGAGGGCATTGGCATGGCACTGTTGTAGCCATGCCATCTATCTGTCAGATATGCTAAACATTCATATTTTGACTTGTAGACTCTATAAAGTTTTACATTGTTTTGTTTTTGAGAGCAGTTATGTAAAATTAATACAAATAATTCTACATTTGTAAGTTGCACTTTCACAATAGATTGCACGACAGCACTTGTATGAACTGAATTGAAAAATACTGTTTGTTTTTACAGTGCAAATATTTGTAATAAAAAATAATATAAAGTGAGCACTGTACACTCTGTATTCTGTGTTGTAATTGAAATCAATATATTTGAAAATGTAGAAAAACACCCAAAAATATTTATAACAACTTTAAATTGGTATTCTGTTGTTTAACAGCGCAATTAAAACTGCGATTAATCAGTTATTTTTTAATCTAGTTAATTTGTTTTGCGTTAATTGCTTGACTTAACTGCAATTAATTGCCAGCCCTAATTTAAATTACTTTTGAAATCCTAAATACTGTACAGGAGGTATTGATTAAAAATCTGGGACAGAATGCATGTGGGGCAGAAGCTTAGCACAATCCTATGCTTATGGGGTCAGAAACTTCCCTACACATTGAAAAGTATATGAGTGAAGCGGTCAGTGCCTTGCCGTCTTCATTAATAGAAGTGTGGACTACACTAAATTATCTTCAGAGGAAGCTTTGTAAGCTCCCTTTTACATGGTACAGAAGGAAAACTAAAAGGGCAAAATAACACCTTTTTTCATGCTGTAGATTTAAATGCTGACAATGAAGGAAATGTTAATCTTGTGAAGCAGATCCCTCCAAATCCTCCTCAGCTCTTGATTCCTGAACAAAACTTGGAAAGTAAAGAACACAAAATTGAAACTGAACTTGGAAAACAAGCTCCAAAGGAAAGAGTTGGTGACTTCCAGAAGATGAAGCAAAGTAAGTTAGTCAATACCATTGTATTTGTACTTCAATCTCTTGGGATGCGTGCATGTCTTTCTGTGTCATATCTGTTGCAATAACACCCATTACCAACAAAGTGACCAATTGTGTGGGTGGCCTTATAGAAATTAAACATGCAGAAAATTTAAATATGTGGGAAATATTACTACAGAAAGTACATTCCTTAATTTTCTTAAGACAATAGCATGTCACTGTTCAGAGAGATTAGTTTTAATTATTCAACTATCTTTATGGGTATTAAAAATGTAGCAATTTATAACACTTTACATTTTAAATAAGAATTAAGTATGAAGACATTCAATCAAAATATTAAAATCAGTTTGTATGTTGCAGGTAGACAGCTGCTTGTATCTATCCAATACGACTTAACTCAGTTTTGACCCTTTTTTCTTAGTGACCATGCCTTGCATGCTCTTACAAAAGAAATAGTTTGGTACTATAATGGGGGAGGAAATTGACTTGGTTTGATTGCTTTTTTGCATATTGTTCAGAAGCTTTGTTCTGTTCCAAACATATCTCCCAGAAGAACCCTTATGTTGCCTTCTGTCTGTGTTGGAGAATTATTTTTCTTCTGACAGAAGCAAGTTGCACTTAATGTGCAGAATGAGTTGTAGTCCTGCCAAGGATGGATTAGTGGGCAGAGTGTAGGTGAAACAAAGGTGCATCACCAATACAATTTCACATGGCTCTGTAATTTATCATGTGGACTGCATGTTGTGTGTTACACATATAGTATGTTTTGTTATTTTTCATCTTAAAATTTTATTTAATTTTGTCTTGTTTTCCTAGGAAGTCTCTTCTTGTAAAACTGTTTATATTTAGTAGTTTTAAAAGCTCAAGATTGCATTGGCTTGAGTACTTACGTTGATTTATACATTTCATCCATTTTCTTGCATCAAAACAAAGGTGTTCAAACTTTTCAGATGAAAAGTTCCCTGTGAAGTGTGGTTCTATGGACCGGGATAGGCTTTCTACTTCCTCTTACAATCCCAGATTTGTGCTCTTAAAAAACAAACAAAAAAAACCCCTCTTCTGGTTGGTTGTTTTTTTTCCCTCCAATTGAAAAGCATTTTATGAACATCTCTTTAAAAATAAGTGACTTATGGAAACTTAACTTTTGTTCAGTATTGACTTTTTAAAAGCACGTTCTCCAAATGGTGTGCATGTTATTCATGGAAGAAACAAAAGACTAGTTTTGGTGATTGAACATTCTTAAATCTACTTCTGAATGTGAAGCTTTAGAACAGTGAAAACTAACTTGGGCTGCTTTTAGGCAGGAAGATATAACGATATAATTTTTTTATTTTATTTTTAAGCAAAGCAGAATCAATTAAATGAAATGAACTGACTTTGGTTCAGAATAATTATTTTGCATACCTAACAAAATGTGAACTGAACAAACTTTCTCCAACAGTGCTTTGTAGTCTATTATTCTAGTAGGCAGAAATATCTAAAGATATTGAAATATTTAGTTAATGGAATTCTTGTGTTGACACTCTGGTTTCCCTTGCCTTTTGGAAGGACACTGTTGCTCTAGAAGTGCACAAAGAACAGCTACTTTTCCTAAAGCAGCCTATTCTTTCTTTTTTGACTGATTTGTCCACATGTATTCCAGTTTTTGTGATGCGCAAGCAGTGAACTCACTGAAAAATGACTATAAGATAACTCTGCCAAAGAAGGTACCAGACCTGGATCTCTCTACCAAGGATTAGTGCTGGGTAAAGGTACGAACTGAACTCCAGTAGCTACTCTACGTGTCTGAGATTGGAACACCGTAGTGAAACTGCAGAAGCTGCTTGAGCTCTGGGAGAGTAGGTTCTGATCTGTGTAGGTGGGTCCTAATATTCTACCTTATAACCTGTTCTAATGCAGTCCAGAACCCATTTAGATAGTCTTTGGATAGAAATGTGCTGTCCTTTCACTCTGTCAAATGCCAGAAACACTCTAGGTGAATTCCTGAACGTTCTTGTTCAATCCAAACAGTAGGAGAAAATCCTGACTACATCTTAAAGTATGGAATCTAGCTTCCATCCTTGACTGGTATGAGGCTTGGGGAAGAAAACTAGCAGGTGGATCACTTATTTAGGTGAAAGTTGAGGACTACTGTAGGTGAGGACAGGAAAATAGATCCTGTGGTTCTATGTGGTTGTTGTCTGCGCTGTCAAACCTACCGATGAGAGTAGAGGAAGGGTCAGAAGTTCGTCTCCTCTGTGACCTCTGCCTCTTCCTTGGAGGCTCTGATATCTGTTGGCCTGTATATCTGCTCCTCCTGGAGGTGGGGCTGTATTGCCCCAAAGAGCACAAGGTGGCTCACGAGTCTTTTAGCATATGTAAGGCCTCATTGGTATGGGTATCGAGAAGGTCATGATCCACCCTTCAAGGACCCTCAGTGGTCATTTGGGCCTCCTTCAGAATACTGGACAACTGCAACCAAGATGCTTTGCATGTAGTAGTTGGGGTTGCTATGGTGCTTATTGACATTTGAGACCTCGAAGGATGCTTGTAAGGAGGTGCAAGTTACCATTTGCTCCTCAGTGATGAATCTTAAGTTCTTTCCTATTTTCCTGAGAGAGTGTCTCAATAAAATGATGTTCTGGCCCAATTCAGGAAGTTGTATCTAGCCAGAAGCATTTGGCAGTTTAATTGATAGGTGCTGAGGAATGGGCTTTACAGCCAGAGAGGTATTACTTTGGGTGGTCTCTGTTTAGACCTCTTTGGGACAGCTGCAACCACCAAGGATCCAGGTATGGGGTGATTATAGAAATACTAATACCCTCCAACGGGACTTGGTAATGTCTATGTCTTCTGTGACGTGGGTGTCACTGATGCTCAGGTCTGCTATAGATCCCTTGTTTGTTCCAAGAAATTTTCTTTGATATTTTGGCATTGCCAGTCTTCTGGAAATAGAATACAGGATGTCAAGAAGTATGTGCACCTTCTCTTGTGCTATTTCTACTGGAATTTCCAAGATATCAGCCATTCATTGGAGGCGCTCCTGGAAGATCCAGTAATCACCTTACTGGCTTGGAACAGTTGGAGTGACAGCCTCATTAGGTGATACTTTATTGCCACTGGGATTGGCTGGACATCTGTCTCTTGAAGAAATTTTTGGTATAAATCCTGGGTCCAGATGTTGAGAAGTATGGTGGACTGGTTGCCCTTCTTGATGTGGTCTAAGCTGTGAGGGAGGACCTGGCTTTGGAGGCAGAAACAGTTGGTGAAGTCTTTCTGCTGTTGCATCTCCCAGTGGCCCCAGAATGGCTGTGATTGTATCTGATTGGGATGTGGTGTTGTAGGCGAGAGAGGATTCCCCAAGAGGGCCCAGGGATGAGTTCCCTCCTTCCCCATCACCTCCTGTTGTCCCGTGGAATTTTGTCCATGTCAGAATGGCTTGGGTCAAAATGAGGAGAGTATGTTAAGTACACCTCTACCCTGATATAACATGAATTCTGATCTAAAGCAGTAAAGCAGCGCTCCAGGGGAGGCGGGGCTGCGCACTCCGGCGGATCAAAGCAGGTTCGATATAACACGGTTTCGCCTATAATGCAGTAAGATTTTTTTTTTTTTTTTTTTTGGCTCCCGAGGACAGCGTTCTATCGAGGTAGAGGTGTATGTGGGTGACATCTCTCTACTTTACTTGGCTGAGGTGGAGGAGGGAAGAGTATATCTCCTCCATAGGTGGAGCCATTCTCTCAGGCATTGTAGATGGTTCCTAACTATCTTGTGTACAGACTGAGGTGGCTGACCCAGATGCCCCCGGAGCGAGGAGTTTATTAGTGGCTAGCAATGGCAATTTTGGGAGGCTGGTTATTGTTAAGTCTCCTGGTACCAAAACGATCTGCTCTGGATGTGCATCTCGCACATTAGCAGGTAACATGGTAACAGATGTTTCAGTGCCATTGCTTTGGTACTAGTCATGGCATGCACCAGCTCAAGAAACAGTGCAGAGGCCATCTTGAAACCTGCTGGTGTTGAGGTGTCAGAGGCACAACGGGTCTCAAACGGTCTCCTACTCTCCTGGGTGCTGGTGAGGGAGCTCTGTCTCTCTCATCACTTTGAGAGCGCTGTTTTCCTCCCTCTCGCCTCAGAACTCTGCATCCAGGAGAGTTTGGAGGATGCTGTGATGGATGTATGGGACTAGCTTGCCGAGGACTGGACCCAGGGCTTACAGGAGCACTAATTGACACTGTCAACTCTGGCTTGGAAGATATCCTGAGGGACCTTTCCATGAGGAAAAGGTTTAGGTGGGATTCCCTGTGTGTGTGTGTCAGTGTCAGTGTCAGAAAAAGCCTGACCTTGAGCATTGGAGCAATACGTGTGCTTCAGTGAGGCGGAAGAAGCACCTCAGGTGTCCATTATTAATATGAATAGTGGCTTTGCAAGAGGGACAGGATCCTGGGGGTTTTGATTTCACCATGTCCAGGTGGTGCTGTGCTGGAGCACCTCCCATCTAAATCCTATTTTTTTTTTTTTTTTTTTTTTTTGCCAATGAGTTTAAAAAGTATACAAATCTAAGAATTATAACTACAATGCTGACTTAAAACCTAGCTAGAGAAGGAAATTGCACAGTGCTCAGCATAGGTTCCAGCTTGTCTTTGGCAGTAAGGCAGTGAAGGCTGGTTGTGGCTGTCCAACCCTTATGCCCTTGGTTACAGGGCACAGGTGAGTGCCCAGGGGACACTGCTGTCGAAAAGAATCGGATGTTGTATGCATGGTGGGAGGGGAGGCAGGCACACCAGAAGTGGAATACTTGTGGACAGTTTCCTAAACAGTAATGGTTTTGTAGGAGCAGTTACTTAGCTTGTTTCCATACCTGGCTGCAGTCAGCTCATTCAAGAAAAAGGGCAGCTGGTGGATCGTATAAATATAATAATTTAGCTCTTGGTGCTTCTGTGAGTCCATAGCACTTTACAGATATTAATGTAATGAAATATCAAGCTTTTGCAGGGCACATGGGAAAGAGTGAGAGTTGAAGTAAAAGTGAAATCTCCAGAAAATCTGTTTTGAAATTAACAGAATTCTCACTATAAGCTTTAAATGGGAAAAACTCCACACCTAACATACATGACCAATTTACTGAAAGCTTTTGTTTTCTTGTGGGATGCAATGGTCCCTTATTTTTGTAATATAATCTTTTGGGATTTTCTATAGCACCTTTTTCCCGTAGTATCAAAGCCTATATTTTCTTTTTCTCTTATAGTACAAAGCTGCTTGGTTTAGATTATCATTTGTTTAGATTGTTAGGCTCTTTGGAACAAGGAGTGTGTCTCAGACCTCGGATGTGCATGTAACAGCTAGCACAGCAGAGCTTTGATCTCATTTGTTCTTCCATAATACAAATAACTAATAATCTTCTCACAACTTGTAGGAAGACCTGGGTATGTTAACTAAAAAGAAAAGTAACTCTCATGCCAAGCTCAATCTCTGTAAACTGAATTTTTTTAAAATTGGCAACTATATGCCCTTATTTTTAAATTGGTGAGAAACTTGGTGTGCAATATCAGTGAAATTCATTTTTTCATCTTTTTAAGGCTTTGAATGTTTTTTGTTGCCAAACTTTACTGTCCTGTTAAATCACACTTGGTCTGCTTGGTTTTATTTTTTGAACACTAGAAATTGGTCCAAACACTTCATCTCCTGCTTTCAAGTTTTACATTGAGGCTTAACCTTTAATGAATTCTCAAAATGATAGATGTTTTTCATGTCTCTTATATACTGGTACTGAAGATTGATTTTTTTTTTTTTTAAACATTTGAGCAGTGTCATGCAATTGAGATTAAACTGTTTCTATTCACTTATCAATGGACAAAATATTGTATTGTATGAATTTTATTTGAAATCGGGAAAACTTAATGGAACTATAGCCATGGAAGTTGTTTGAATCTCCAACAAAAAATTTCCCCAAAGTGAGCATGTCTCTTAAGAAATAAATATGTTCTTAATAGCAAATTGAGGTTCATCTGTGCATATGAATCTCTTTATTTGATAGTATTTATAACTAATTTAAACTAAACCAACCTAATAGGCTGTTTTAAAAATAAACAAATATAGCCTATTCTGTAAAAAGCAACAGAGGGTCATGTGGCACCTTTAAGACTAGCAGAAGTATTGGGAGCATAAGCTTTCGTGGGTAAGAACCTCACTTCTTCAGATGCAAGTGGAGAAGGTGGATAAGGAAAAGTTATTTACTTATTCCCATAATACAAGAACTAGGGGTCATCAAATGAAATTAATAGGCAGCAGGTTTAAAACAAATAAAAGGAAGTTCTTCTTCACGCAGCGCACAGTCAACTTGTGGAACTCCTTACCTGAGGAGGTTGTGAAGGTTAGGACTATAACAGAGTTTAAAAGAGAACTGGATAAATTCCTGGTGGTCTATTAGCCAGGATGGGTAAGGAATGGTGTCCCTAGCCTCCCTCTGTCAGAGGGTGGAGATGGATGGCAGGAGAGAGATCACTTGATCATTGCCTGTTAGGTTCACTCCCTCTGCGGCACCTGGCATTGGCCACTGTCGGTAGATAGGATACTGGGCTAGATGGACCTTTGGTCTGACCTGCTACGGCCTTTCTTATGTTCTTAATATCTTGCTCTTCATTGTGGCACAGTGGATTTAATTATTCTTAACTAAATCTTGATAAATATTTGTCCATTCTAGCCTTCAATATCTGACACAACTCTTTAGCAGCTATATTTTATTCCTACCTGTGTTCCTCCATTTTTAACCTGAATTATCTGACTGTAAGTTATGCTAAATTTGGCTGACCTAAAGTTGATTGGTTCTCTTCATATTTGAAGACTTAGTGTTGTTTCTTTTTCTGTAGACTGAGCATGATCAATTCTTCTTCTCCTTATATGTCTTTATTTACAAAACTTAACAGTGTATTTCTCTCCTGAGTTCTGACCTTTATTTGTTTAAAATGCAGTACCAAGAATTCACGCAGTAATTAACGTAGTGCTAATTAAAGCAATTGTCTAACATTTTTTAGATAGTGAAAATGTGTAATGTATCTAAATTTGACTTTGCTTGTGAGCAGGTCATAATTTCCTCTATCCTGGTATATGAACCTATTTTTGTGCGTCGTCTTGTATATGGATTAATTTTGAAAAGTTCTGAGAATAGGCCAGTACAGCTCAATAGACGTGTGCACTACTTGTGATTGCTCAAAGAAGAAATGTGATGTTGTTTCTGTCCCCTGTGTGTTTGTTTTTTGAGACTGCATAAATGCATGTAGTACATACCTGTGCATGTAATCTTCCAATTTCCTTGTATATGACTTAGAAACTTTCTGTGGACACTTGTGCCAGTTAAACTCAGATTTGCTTTCTGTGAATATTAGTGCAATAAAAAAGACATACAAACATAGCTGAAGAGAACTCACTTAAAAATTCAAACAAATCTTTGTGGAAAACCTTACTCAGTATTTGCCAATCTCTGTTAATCACATGCTTCATTGTGTACAGTAACATTAGCTTTTCTTAAAGCAATGCCACTCTCCTAGTCCAATCATCCACTGCATGCACGCTTTTCTCTGATCCGAATGTTGAAGTGGCATTCTCCCATTCAGTTTTTCTGCATTTAATTGCTTTTTACATATGTGACTTTACATCGGTGATGATCGTGATCTCCTCAAATCTCAATTTTTAGCTTCTCTCCAATATATAAAGATTGTATTGCATTTTAATCTAGTCTCCAGTTGCAATCCTTCCAGGTTCATATCTGCGAATTTGATTATCATATTGCACTCTCTCCTCCAAGTAGTTGATAAATGTATTGAATTGTAGTGGACTCAGACCCCCCTGGATACTCCACTGAACACCTGTTCTCAATTTGACATTAAACCATTAATCTTTTCTCATATATTTTTAGTTTGTGTATCCGTTTTATAGTTCCAATTAATTCATGTTTTTTGTAGTACCTTATTTCACTGTGGAACTATTCCTCGTACCCGCTTAAAAGCATAAGAAGATATTTACTATATTTTTTTAAACTTTAAATCGTAACAGGAAAGTTAGTATAAAGATATAGTAACTACATAGTTCAGCAAAAATATTCCAAAGACTCCAGACAGATCTTTGTTGGATTGGACCAGAGACAGCATGGTGCACTCAAGAGACTAGCTGAATTCCTTTGAAGTATTTATACTTCACCGTGAGCAGAAAACCACCAATCTGCTTTCTAAGGAGAAGATTTTTTTGAATTTTTGCCAATGTGATGGTAAAAGTTAGGCAAATCTAAATTTAAATTAAAAATTCTTCATATTCGTGGATAAATCCTGGCATTCGAGGAAAAGTGAATGGTATATCTGGATCTTCATATATGGAGCTTTTTATTTAAACACTTTTTTTCTCCAAAGAGTGAAGCTCATAGTAACCAAATACCATAAGAACTAGCTGGCATGTGCCACTGACAAGCAGAATTCTCATAACTCCATTTAAATGATCAAGTAAATCTTTTTGCATGGAGATGTTTTCATAAAACAGTATTAGTTTTTCACAAGTGACATGGCTACAAGGACTGAAGATTCTAACCTATCGTCTGCTTTGTTAGAATCCTTTTCTTTTCTTTTCTTTTCTTTCCTCTTTGCTTCTGACTTAATCCTTTGCCTACTTCACAGGCCGATTCTTTGATGAGAATGAATCCCCTGTTGATCCGCAGCATGGCTCTAAATTGGCGGATTATAATGGGGATGATGGTAACGTGGGTGAGTATGAGGCAGACAAACAGGCTGAACTGGCCTACAATGAAGAAGAGGATGGTGATGGTGGAGAAGAAGACGTCCAAGGTGAGCTTGGGCCTTGTCTCCATCCCACTAAAGAAAAATCCACACTGAGTTTACTTGTTGAATTTGTGTACAGCTTCAATATTACTAGTTAATCAAAGCTGCCTTAGCATGAAAGAAATGTTCTTCAGGCAGTCTTTCTCTTCTGTTTATACTTGCTGTTTCAAAACCAACCTTATAATGGTGTTCAATACAGCATATTTTAACATTGTATAAAAATCTTTGAAACAATCTGCTTTATTATGCTAGTAAAGTTAGGATGACTGAAATTTCAGGAACAGTTTTATTTGCCTTCAATAATCAGGAAGTCTCGTAGTTAGTTATTTTGAACACACATGCGTCTGCATTCATTAAAACAATTTCAAAGGCATATTAACATGTATTTTGAGAATACTACTTATATCTATAGTATCACAACTATCTTAGGATGCTATATATTTGCTGATCGTAAAATGATCATCATTTAGCAGCTAAAACTATACTAAACATTTTTGTGCTTAATACACGGATTCAACAGACATTCAATTCACCCTATTAACTTCAGAACTAGTTAACTCAGTCAGCTAATATCCCTTTATATGTGCATGCCTCCATCTTTTGTTCTGCGTGTACTTCAGTGTATTGACTCTTTGTTGCCTGGCTCCAGTTACACTATTAATGTTGTTTGGTAGTGTAGTAGTATGCACAATTTTATGGAGAAAATGTTTAGGGTTCTAAATATATTTCCAACTAAAGGAAAAGTGCATAAGACAAAATATTTTGAAGATCTATAGGTGCCCTGTTCTTGATCATCTTATTGTAACCACATATTCTTTTCCTGAAAAGTTCCCAGATAACAAGGTTTGTACAGCAGGAAATAAATTTGAAAGACTTTCTTTTAAGCATAGTTAATGGATACCCTAAATATGGCTAGAACCAACTGACTAGTGTAGTTGTGCACTTAAATATGCATCGTACTGGGGCGTGGGAAAGCTAATGAACAGGGGAAAGAGTACATAAGTACAGATCGGAACGTTGAGCAACGAATTAACTTACTGACAAATGAAAATTACTGCTGCTCTTCCAGCATGAGGCTCCTGTTCTTGCAGTTTTGATCAAAAGTGACAGGTGCATTTCTAAATGCACTGGATTACTGTCTTCAGTTTCATCTGAATAGGGCTGCCATGTCTTCAGTTCTAATGGTCTGTAAAACCCACTTTGTATCTTCGATTTGGAGATCTGACCAAGTAGAAAACGCAGCCTGTTTATTTTATTGCCATTGACTTACAGAAGTATGGGGTGTCTGCTCTGAACCTTCCATCTTGTAACGTTAAGGAAAGAGTCCTATCTAGACACTCACATGTGTAACTGTCTAAACCATGCATCAAGATTTTCAAAAATAGGAGCTTAAAGTTAGGCTTCTGTCTGGTTTTTCAAAAGAGATGAGCATCCAACAGCTCCCTCAGTAGGTACTTGTTGGATGCTCATCTCTTTAGACAACTCGGGTGACTAAATATGACTCCAGTTTTTTAAAACCTTAGCCATATTGCCTAGCTTTTCATTTTAGCCCCTATAATACTATGACCCTTCCTAAATCTTCTCCAAGTGCTAGTGTTCTGTATTCCACTCAGTACAGTCCCCTCTCTCTCTTTACTGCTGTGCTCTATGAATCATAAATTGGAGTTGGGGCGGGGGGGGGGGGGGGGGAACTGATTAGGTCAGCGTTGGACTAGATACGTGCCAGTGCAGGATTGTTCCCCTCCAGTATGCAGCTCTTGCTCACTGAGAGCTCAGTGTGAGAGTTCATAGGTTGGATTCAGTTTTGACTGACTTTTCAATAGTAACCCACCGTTATAGTGGTGTATTCTACAGAGCAAGTGATGAGATTAAGAGTAAACATCACTTGTGTTGCATGCTACTATAAGCAGTGTATTTTAGTATACTATTTTGTACACCAGTTCTTACAGCACGATTCTATTAGGTATGTTGGTGGGAAATTGAAAAGTCAGAGGCATAGAGAGCTGTGGTTAAATTCTGTTTGTTCGAATATGCCTTGGGTTGTAAATTGCTTTAACCTGTTTAAAGAACAGGAGTACTTGTGGCACCTTAGAGACTAACAAATTTATTAGAGCATAAGCTTTCGTGGGCTACAGCCCACTTCTTCGGATGCATATAGAGTGGAACATATATTGAGGAGATATATATATACACACACATACAGAGAGCTTGAACAGGTGGGAGTTGTCTTACCAACTCTGAGAGGCCAATGAAGTAAGAGAAAAACTTTTGAAGCGATAATCAAGCTAGCCCAGTACAGACAGTTTGATAAGAAGTGTGAGAATACTTACAAGGGGAGATAGATTCAATGTTTGTAATGGCTCAGCCATTCCCAGTCCTTATTCAATCCTGAGTTGATTGTGTCTAGTTTGCATATCAATTCCAGCTCAGCAGTCTCTCGTTGGAGTCTGTTTTTGAAGTTTTTCTGTTGTAAGAGAGCCACCCGCAGGTCTGTCATTGAATGGCCAGACAGGTTAAAGTGTTCTCCCACTGGTTTTTGAGTATTATGATTCCTGATGTCAGATTTGTGTCCATTAATTCTTTTGCGGAGAGACTGTCCGGTTTGGCCAATGTACATGGCAGAGGGGCATTGCTGGTATTTAATATTGATTTGGATCAGCTGGTGGCAAAGAGAAATAGCTTTGTAAAAGTCTTGGACGTTTACAAGATATGATGTCTGACAATTCAGAAAAGGAATGACAGCTGGGTATTTGCTCTGTTTTTCTGTGTGCTGGTTATTTGCCTGATTTTTGGTGTACAAATCAATGACAGGGAAAAGCAAACAACCCTTTGTTCAGGGGAAGCATTAAAATGTGTTTAGTCAACACGCTTTTTGGTGACATGGTTTCATTGTTGTAATGAGTAGAAGGAAAAAAATCTCAATGGCCTTTGTCTAAAGTGAAACCAGAATGTTTTTGGAAAATATTCTGTGGCTTTAAAGGCAAAGCACAAAGTATTGTAGGTGCAAACAAATCAAGTTAAGCAGCTCTTGTTTTTTATCACAATATGTTTATGTTTTAAATTGTATTTAATAGCAATATCAATGTTTGCAAATTTCACATTCATATAAGAGAAATCACCTAGGGGATGCAGTCTTCATGAGTGGCTTTAATCTTTTAATTCTTGACACCTGTATTATGAGTCTTTGGCACAACTGAAATACTCCTGAACCCATGGCAGCCTGGTTTCATTGTAATGTACACTCTGCATTAGCTAACTCTTAAGGAACCAGAGCACATTTCACATAGGTTAAATTTGAGACTTGGACTATTGCAGTATGTAATATGACGGTAAGACTTGTTACAGGATTGTTAGAAGGATACTAACCCTTAAAACTGACACTTTCTAGCTTGCAAATGCAAAGTGCTTTAGGAAGGAAGATTTCAGTGGGAACTTTCTGAACAAGACACATTTGAGGGAAGATCTAAGTAAACCTCTTCCAGCAGTGAACCTTGCCCGTGTTATTTCTAGGAATGGGAGGGATGCAACAAATGTGAAGAAGAGGAGCTCAAAGCTTTTGAAATATCTTTCAGAATTTGTCATTGCTGAATCTGGAACTTCAGCTTTCTTGGTTTGAAAGCAGTAAGGAAAAGGCCAGAGCCCCATGTTAGGTTGGAAAGAAGAAATAGAACAGGACAGTAAAGTTTGACAATTGCTGTGGTAGATTGTTGGGGTATTGCAAAGTTTGGTGAACCCAAAAATCTAGCTTGAACTGTGCCATTTAAAAACATTAATCCTTCTGAAATAAGGGACAAGTGTCCCTGCTATGGATACTAGTAAAGTAGCCATGTTAAGGATAAATAGTGAGCTTTAGTTAATTATACAATTGGGTAAAAAAACAGCAACTGAGATGCTGGAATTTTTAGAGGGGAAAATACATAGAGTCAAAGCTGGAAAGCAGGAGTGTTGAATGTTGAGATTCTGGAAGAGACAAGAGAACTCCTCTTCCCTTCCAGTGGTTGAGGATGAAGTTACAAATCTATCAAAAGCCTACCAACCAAAGGCTGATATGAAGGATGCAATCTGCCATGCAGTGTTCATACATGGTATCTGATTAGAAATTCGACCACTTTCTGGCATCTGGGATTAGCAGTGGGGCTGGGTGGGAATGCTGAGGGGAATCTTGGATCTCACCCTCCAAAGAAATCTTTTCTCTCTACCTGTGGTTAATGTCTGGCTTAAAATATTTTTTTCCCTAAGTCCTGAGCAGGTAAATGTCATAAATGACATGGTGGATATCAGTCAGATGATAGCCTTTCTGGGTAACTGCATTCATCTTTTGAGCAGAAAGGGGGTAACTGAGAATTTTATCATACGCAGTATGATGACACTGAAAATTAACACAGAACAAAGATTGAATTGATCTGAAGATGAAAGAAAACTATAAAAAAAATACAGCTAATATATAAAATACAAGACTGAAGTCTAGAGTTTGCTGTTTAAAGACTTCATGAGACACTGTACTATGGTGTCTTAGAGGCTCAATAGAAAACTTTAAAATAGCAGACTTCAAAAACACTGATTTAAAAGTACAATTTGAAATACTGGACATGGATTCCACTGCTTCACAATTGACTGTGCCAAAGATTTTTGGAGTGTTCCTCCTTTTTGTGCTCATGAGGAAGAGAAGAAATTTATAGCTTGGTTCATTATCAGACCATATTCAACTTTTTTGGCAGTTATGTTGTGTGGGGTTTTTTCTTGTAATGCACTGTCTGTGAATGTGGGGGAAAATGGAGAAGGCACAAAGTCTGGAGTTCTTCTGGAAAGGATTTGGATCTAATAGGATTGTGTGGCACATTTAAAAGGGACGTTCTCAACTGGTAAATATTACCAGTCCTAGAATCCCTTAAAGTCAATCAAATCTCTGAAACTCAGCACTCCAAAATAAGGGTATCTAGCACCGTCAAAATCCCACTTCTTCAGCAGAGGCAACCCAAAAAATGAAAACTGCTGGGTTTGTAATTAGATGCACCTCTACTCAGATATAATGCGACCCGATAAAACATGAGTTTGGATATAACGCGGTAAAGCAGCGCTCCGGGGGGAAGAGGCTGTGCACTCCAGCAGATCAAAGCAAGTTCGATATAACGCGGTTTCACCTATAACACGGTAAGATTTTTTGGCTCCCGAGGACAGCATTATATCGGAGTAGAGGTGTATAGCCATCATGCCATCTCTGGCCTGTCTACTCTGTTCTTGTAAACAAGCAGGTTTAATGTGGTGTGCGCCCATGTCAGTATCCACATATGTCTGTAACCAGATTTGTTCTGGAAAGCTATTTTTAAATGAGTTTCAGTAGTGATCATTTAGTTGTCTATTAATTTTGATCTGAATATTTCAATTGCAGATGATGAAGAGAAAGAACTTCAAATGGACCTTGGAGACTATGGAAAGTCACGCTTCAATGATGTGCTTTAAAGCCTGAATTAATATCTGAGAATTTGCAACAGAATTGAAGTGCTTCAAAACTGAACTATTTTTGTTTCAGTATTCCTTAAGATGGTAATAAAGAAACAGTAATAGGTTACTTAAAATCAATTTACTTAATGTTAATTAAGTAATGGAAGGAGACATAAAATGCTGTGTGTATATATATGTACATAGTTGTACTATTGCAAATTGTATTATCAAAATGACATTTCTGTTCTGTTCTAGTGAGCCAATTAAATGTAAAGACTGTACCTTACCTGCAATCTTTGCATTTAAAACAAACTAATATATTACCAATTGAGGCTGAATTGTTTCTGCAAATTAGGAAATCTTGTAAACTGGAGAACTTGTACAGTTTGTATTTTACATATGGAACAAATACACTGTGGAAACAATTGGACAGCTGAAGGACTCCTTTTATACAGGAATATATTATCTGTATGAATAAAAATACCCCTTTGTTTTCCATGGGTGCTGTATTTTGCAGGTAAGCTTTCAATTGAGACAACTGAATGAAAATGTGTAAAAAAAAAAAAAAGTGTGGGTTGCACCTTCCTTAATAAATTAAGAACAGAGATAGGTGACTGAAACATTCTACAGCAACTTGCCAGAAATCAGAGCCATTTAATCCTAGCACACAGTGACCAAAGTTTATATCCATAGTTGGAAATCAGTAATAGGAACTTGATCCATGCTGGAAGAGGTATGGCTAGCTGATTTCACCAGTCAAACTAAAAACTGAATCAGTATTTTAAAACTTCCCTTAACAAAGCTGTAGGAAATGTATTTGCTAACACCTTTAAAGGTTACAACTGTTTCTTAAATTAGAAGTAGTCTACAACAGTTCTGTATAAATAGTTCACATAGAGAAAACTAAAGGAAAGTATGTGCAGTCTTTGCAATCACTAGATATAATCATATGAACCCTCTAACTTCATGAACAGCTCAAGTCTGTCATTTTAATGTTTAATACGCTGATACAGATCTCTTCAAACATTTGACATCTGCACTGTTGCTTTTCTATTTCAGAAGAGTTTGTAAGGTAGGTACTTTTTTTGTATTCTGGGTTTAAATACTTTCTGAATTCTATAGAAATGGTTTTGTTTATTTACAGTAAGTTCAAATTTAAGGTTATTAACGCTACCTGCTTCTCAAAAAGGGCTACTGTGAATAGAATTTATGGGGCCTATGACAGGGGTGATTGTACTTTGCTATCTCTGTACTCAGGTTCAAATTTAAAATAGCATCGTATTACATTTGATTCATTGTGGTGATTACGTGAAAATTTTGAATAAATTTAAAAGGTCATCAGTTTTTTTGACTTCAGTAACAAGTCTTAAATATACAATAACTTCATGAAAATAAATCTTTGAGAAGATTCTGCTTAACCATCTGACTTTTTTTAAAGACTTGAGCTTGTATACTTAAGCCAGGACTATTCATTACACACTTAAAAAAAATTGCATGATGTGAGAATATATTTTCAACATGAAAATAAAAAGCAAAAAGCTGAACCTGCTCAGTGAGATGCCATAACAATACCCCAGTACTATACAGCTATCACAACTGTAAAACTAGCAGTCTTCAGTAGATACTGTACATGTACACTGCAAGATTTTACTTAAGAAAATTTCAATATGTAACTTTCGTCCTGAATGAGGTGTTCAAGATTCAGTTACTGAAACCGTTTATTGGGTTCTAATAAATTAAGTTGTTAAGTTTTCACTGTCTCATTATTGGCTTTGTGGGCTATTTTAGACAAATCGTATGTATTTGAAGTTCATTCTTTTTGCCTTGAATTTTTGTGTGTGGTGGTGGGTTTTTTTTGTAGTGCATTAATGTCTTCATAAAAGCGATGGATTGCTGAATACTAGCCATGCGTAAGCAAATGCTGTGAAAGCTGCTGTTTATATGCCAACCAGCATAGTTATTTTGGAGGAGCCCATACACCTCAAGATATGCTTTCACTTGTGATTCTAAATACAGGATGTTAAGCTAGATTTTCATATGCAGAAAGGCTAGGCCAGGCCACTACAGAACCTAGCTCCCCTTCTAGGTTGGTTTAAGAAAGTTATGTCAGAATGAAATGTGGACACTAAATATTTTAACATCCTGTGGAAACAGTAATTTAGATGGTGTCAAGGCTGATTTCCCCACTCTGGCACTTCAAGTGTAGAAGGTGGGGGCCCACAAGGATTTTAAAAATTTAATACTGGGCACTCCAGGCCTGGTATTAAACTCCCAAGGTTACAGCTTCTCTCTGACCTTGGATGGGTAGATGCTGCCACCACCCAAGTGCAAAAAAACCCAACCCCTTTTGAGAACCCAGGAAGGAACACTTGGGAATTCCTTCCTGTGGGGTACCCTCAAGCCCTTTCACCCCCGTTCTTGGGAAGAGCTGAGGAAAAAAACAAAGGAAATCAGCTGTTGCCACCAGCTAATTAAACAACATACGCACAACCCTCTTAGGGGGACACAAATCCAATCCTGTTCTTAAAAATGGTAAATTTTATTAAACCCCAAAAGAAAGTAAATGCATTTGGAACTTACACTTTTTGCTAGATCTTAAAAGAAACAATTACAAAAAACATCAAGATAGCTTTCTTGAAGTTCAGCTTAAAGGTTACAAGCAAAACAAAAGCATCTGGCGTTAGCACAGAGGAGTCCACAAGCCAATAAGAAATAACCCTAATAGTGTCTTCCTAGACTTTCCTGGATTACTTACATATTTGGGGGTTCAGATAAGTAGGGTTGAGGTATGATTTGATGCTTTTTCATACCTGGTTTTAAAGCTTTTTACAGCATAGCCCCAGCCCTGTCCTGCTCTGTCCCCTCTCTGGAGAACAACAGACAAAGGGAAGGTTGCTTTTCCCCTCAATTTTAAAAAGTTCTAGCCCTCCCATTGGGTCTTGTGGTCAAGTGCCCACTCCCTTTCTTTTATCTAGCCAGGGAGACTTTTTAACCCTTTACGGGTAAAGCAAGCAGAGAACAGCCACCAAGAGGGACTTTATAGCTAACTGGCTGGGTGTCCATAAAAGGGAGCTGCCTCCCCCTCTCCTCCCGCCCTTCATTTATTACAGGTGGTAAATAAACTGATCATTATCACACTAATTTTAAATGTTCTGAACCTAGATAGGTGTATTATAACAGTCTGTCATCTTAGAGCAGTGGTTCTCAATCTCCGGCCCAATCAGCACAGCTGTGGCCTATGTGACATCCTCAGGGCCACACAGGTAGTATTGGATGTGGCCCACAATGGTAAAAAGGTTGAGAGCCACTAGCTTAGAGTAACTTTACTGAAACACCAACTTGACCACACTGCATATACTAAGTATATCTTACATAAATCTGTCACTACGTAACTCAATGTTTATTTTTCAGATTTAACTGTTCAGTCCTAGCTAGGTCTGGTTTGTGTGATGATCTCTCTCTCCGTTACAACATTGCATCAGGAACTCCATAATCATAACTTTCTTACCTGCATTTGGGACTCTGCCCCTTTTGAATATTTATTTTTTTGAAACAATAAGGGATTGTCTACTTTAAAAAAAAAAAAAAAAAAATCATTCCTTTGCCCTATAAAAGATATTTCACCCACCTTGTCTCATTTAAAAAAAATATTTTGCACCAAACTCAGGTGTGTAATTCTGCCCTGCACTGGCACCATCTTGATCGGGTTAGTAGCTCTGTCTGAACAAATATCCTATGTGGAATAGGTCTCAATATTTTACATCCTCTGTGGCTGCTGTTGCCTGGCAGCATAATTTCCTCCATTTTATAACAAATGTTATCTGCCATTTTTAGACCCTAGTAAAATCACTAAAGTGGATCCAATTCATACTGGATGGTTGGTGGACTCACCATCTAATACTATTCTTGCTATGAATTATAATTAAGCCTCTTTGTTTTCAGTTTAAAGTGATTTTTTTTTTTACAGAAAAATTCCTGGATTTTACAAGAAGTATTAGTCTTCCAATTTTCACTCTACTTTTGTATCATTCAAATATATAAAAAAATAACTTATTAGGAAAACACAGTACATGGCATGAGATATTTATTATGATACTACATTAGTCTGTGTGTATATGCAAAGCTGCTTGTTGAAGTAAGGATATGTATTGGTCCAGAAGATACACACACTGAACAAACAGGCACGCAAGCTCTGAAGTGTGTGCATCTGAATGTACTGATGAATCTCAGGCCCCCCCCTGTACATACTTCAAGCTGTTATCAGATAATGGTTTCAAGATGTGACGCATGAAAATGGGAAGAAAATGAAAATCTATTCTTCTGTCCACTAAAACCCTGATATTTACCCAGAAAAATTCCTAATTTTTTGCACTGATTTTCAGCTATTTTTGATGTTGTAATAAACATTAAATTCCTGTAAAAAATAAAAACCAAAAACAAAGGGCCCTAATTGTAATACAGGGACAGTGGTCAAACTGCTTATTTCATAGAACTTTCATTTTTGTGATCTTCAGACAGATTCAGCATTGACCAAACCATTCAGATGACAGTGGCAGTCTGCTGTAGTCAGGACAGGGTAATGCACATTTTAACAGTCACGTTCCTAGGCATGTATACAGGTCAATAATTTAGATCATGTAGACAGGCAGAAGAAACTGTAAGTGTCCACACTTGTTCATGCTGTTTTAGATAGGAAAACAGAGGAAGTTTCATGTTGGTACTGTTGGCAGGGATAACCTATTAACTCATTATGAGTAACTCAGTTTTCTTTGAAATAAGGCCCTGTATTAAGAATTAAATTTAGATTCCAAAGACAAAAGTGATGGGTAGGGCTTCCGCAGTTTATTTCAAAGTTAATCGAAGCTATAGAATGAAGATGAAAAATGTCAGAAAGAGTCTAATCCTGCCTCCTGGAGTAGGAGTCCAGAAAAACATAGTGCATGCTGATCTTGGTGTCTGGATCTTTTACTGAGAGAATTCCACTTCTTGAGGGCTTTTTGCAGGGGAGTGGGGGTGCTCTGAGGAAGGTTCCATCTGTATTTGACTACTGTGGGGAGACAGATTGACAAAGGCTGCCTATCCCTTTTCCGGTTTGAAGACTTTGTGGTTTTATAGCAATGTGAGTACAGAGGTAGGAATCTCATTTTCTCCATAGTTTTGGAAAATATTTAATTATAACTGATAGAAATATCTTTTGGTGGTCACAGGGTATCAATTTTTGGAACTTAATTTACGTCACTGAGCACTTTACTCTTCATTCTTTAATGAGCCAACATTTAAAGAATTTTATTTCTAATTTGAATTATACTGTGAAACAAATCCCACTTCAGTGGAAAAAAAACTGCATTGTTTTGGGAAACTGTCAGTTTTTTCTTTAGAGGATATATAATGATCTAGTCATGCCAAAAAAGACATCACTCTAGCCACTACTTAAACTAGAAAACGGGAGAACAAAACTAAAGCTGTTTTATTAGAAGTACCTTCGTTCTCCAGTAACTTGCAGAGTCATACTTCCAGCGAAGAGTAACAAAAATGATTAAAGGTATAGAAAACATGACCATTGAGGGAAGATTGAAAAAATTTCATTTGTTTAGGCTGGAGAAGAGAAGACAGAGGGGACATGACAACAGTTTAAGTACATAAAAGGCTGTTACAAAGAGGAGGGAGAAATTGTTTTTTAACCTCTGAGGATAGGACAAGAAGCAATGGGCTTAAATTGCAGCCAGCGCAGTTTAGGTTGGACATTAGGAAAAACTTCCTGTCAGAGTGGTTAAGCACTGGAATAAATTGCCTTGGGAGGTTGTAGAATCTCCATCATTGGGAATTTTTAAGAGCAGGTTGGACAAACACCTGTCAGGGATGGTCTAGATAACAGTCCTGCCTTGAGTGCAGGGGACTGGACTAGATGACCTCTTGAGGACCCTTCCAGGTCTATGATTCTGTGTGCTCAGGCCCATCCCAAATATAGAATTTATGTTTTGGACAATAGCCTGAGTAGCTATAAGCATAGCTAGTTCAATCCTAATGCTTAAGCTAACTATATTATGGCACCAATGAGTTCTATAAGTAACACGCTTGCCTGTAAAGGGGCTATTCATAAAGGAGATTCACTTCTAATCATAGAATCTTCAAACCACTCACTCCAGTATGAGAAGATAATAGTGCAGGTATATGATTAATCTGTTTGTTAGATGAGAGGTTCTCAACCTTTTTCTTTCTGACACCCCCACAACATGCTGTGAAAATTCCATGACCCAGCTGTGCCACAATTGTTTTTCTGCATAAAAAAGCCAGGGCTGGTGTTAGTGTGTAGAAAGCCGGGCAATTGGCTAGGGCACGACACCACAGGGAGCACCACAAAGCTAAGTTGCTCAGGCTTTGGTTTCAGCCCTGTGTGGTGGGACTTAGGCGTCCTGGGCTAAGGTCCTCTGCGGTGGGACTTCGGCTTTCTGCCCTGGGCCCAAGCGAGCCTAATGCTGACCCTGCTTGGTGGACTCCCTGAAACCTGCTTGGGGGCCCTGGACCCCTAGTTGCGAGCCACTGTTTTAGATGGTACTAAGATAAAGTTCAAACTCTCAAGAAGTTTTAAAGGTGGAGGGCTCCCTAATTCACTATTGGAAGATTAATTTTGTAAATTTGCCAAATGACTAAACAACGCTTGCAGTTCTTACTCATTTCAATAGGTAAAAATATTTAATCTGACTTTTATGGGGAGTGAGATGTGAGTGCATTGCGAGATCTTATCTTCCTTCAACTAGAAGAAAGGAGGAGTCTGGTGCAAGGGTTTTTTTAAAAAGTTTTTTTAAGTAAGTGGCTCAATTTTTTTTAAATATTAAAAAAAAATTAATTTAATCACAGGATTTTGCTACTGCAGAACCATTTGAACTGACCGCTTTCCTAGGAGCAGCTAGAGAACAATGCCTTTGAAATGTAGCTGTGTTCTGTCCCCTGCTACCATTAAAACTGACGCAGTCAACAAAAAAAACAAGTGACTTTAACCTATCCAGTTTAAAAAAAAAAAAAGGGGGGGGGTTTAGAAACACCCAAACCATTCTTTCTAAGTCAGTATCAGTTTCCATGGAAATGGCAGCATACAAAATGTTGACACATTTCAGAGACACTGCTACTTGAACACCTGCTTGCCTAAAAACACCACCTAGACTGCAAAATTAAATTGGTTCTCAGTCTGTAGTATTAGTTTTAAAAGATAAATTAAAACAAAGCACCTTTAAAGGACATCACCTGTGTTTTTTCTATACATTGATGGAAATAAGAAAATGAAAACAGTCAAGCTACTCCTGATCTGTGTGCATGTCATATACCCACATGCCTAGAAGGGTATTCAGCTCATCAAATTCTTGTTTTAATGCCCTCAACAAAGTACTCTCTCTAGAAAGCAGCTAATAGGACCAAGTGGCCATCCTTTTTCAAAGCTTTACATAAATTCAAATTAGATTCTCTTACACTAACCACTATATTCTTCCTCTAAAGCTTGTATCACTAACTGCTTGGCCTTATCTACAGTAGGAAAATGTAAGCATGGTAAAAATGGCCACCTGGTCTACACTAGAATGTATGCCAATTGTAACACCAGTGCTCAAAATATTTTACACATTGGTTGTCTAAAACATTCTAGAAATAATTTTAACTGAAAATGTATTTGAGTTTTAAACACAGCTCCTTAAATTAGTTAAAAAGCCTTGTGGTGAGAATTGAATATGTATTTGTGCTTTCCAGTAAGTAATTTGCCATAGACTTAAATTCCATAGCTTCCCTCTCGGGAGATAAAAAGGACACAGTTTGCTATTTTTCAGTTCAAAAATTTTAGTTCCTAACTTTTTTCAATAAGGCTTGTGAATACTACTACTTCTCTTTTGACACACACTCAATAGAGCCAATAAAGGAAAATAAAATGAAATAGCCAAGTTGTTTTTTCCCTAGCCTATATTTTAAATGTGCTTCTTATTGACACTAGATACATCTGTGTAAATGAATATATCGAACTACCCAAACCTCTGCCTCCACCCTGCTATAAATACATAAAAAATATAACCTACCACTACCCTAAGACGACAGCCTGAGTAACCAGAGGAGTTTTACCCCATTCCCTGAACCTCAGCAAATTTGGGTACTGTCAGCGCAATGAGAGAAGTTACTTGGGTTCCAGCCACAAGAGCTGTATGCTGAAAAAGCCCCCTCTGCTGCACCCAGAAATTCAAAGGTAGAGCCTGTAGGTGAGAGTGCATCTCAATAATTGTGGTAATACACAGCAGAAGTTACCCCTTTGGTAGCAAGGACCAAACCATGCAAGGATGTAAACACTGATATGAACACTTTGAATATCACCTAGACGTGAATAGGAAAACTGCAACCTCTGGAGCACTGTTATAGGTTTAGATCACTGCATTTTACAACAGCTTTCATTTCCAATTTACCTGCAAGCATAGCTTCACATGGAGCTAATTGTACTAACTTTGTGGCAGTGACAAAAGCAGCGTTGCCAAAATTGCAGGTCTGGTTATATTTAATGTTTTTCTTAAAGTCCCTGTTCCTGGATTTTTATTACATGAGACTTCAGCTTTCATTAAAAGAAAGTTTCTAGTCTTTATAGTTGTGAAGAAAAACTTGAAAATGGGAACTTAACGGCTTCAAAAAGACAAATTAAAAAAATCCCAACTTCATTCCAAATCTCATGATTTTAAAAATGTGAGGTGGCCAGTACTATAAAGGAATGGTTTACTGAGGCAAAGCCCATTGGAAACTGCCTAATGATAACAAAATCACTATCAAACCACTTGTCTAGCTATTAACAGTGCATTCACTTACTGTACTAAAAAAGTTATGCTTCCACGTTATACAGTTAACTAATATACAGTAGATACATAACCTTGTGTCATCACTGTCACCCTTGTCTCTCCTGCTCCACTTCTATACCCAACTGTTGTGTTTTGCCCAATTTACACTGTAAGCTTTCTGGGACAGGGACTATTGTTGCCATCTGTGCAGTACCTACTACAACGGGACCTGACAAGTTGGGTCTTTTGAGTCCTATCATAATAGAAATAATAACTATTGATGAAAGAAATGAACTGGCTACTCCAGTCTTTCAAAAGTCTAGGAGAAACTGGTGATGCGGGAGTACCCAAAAGTGCACCTCACAGACAAAGGGAGGCAAAACCATGTCAAAAATGAGGGAAGGAGGGGGAAGAGTTTTTATAAATGCTTCCCCCAACCATCCAGCAACAACTTTCTTCAATTTCCTCAACCAATTTTAATTTATCTTGCCCTAACACTTGGGGAAGCAGACACTGGTAAATTGGTTCAGATTCAATGAAAGAGACACAGAACTATGAACTCTCTATTTTCTTACATCAGAGGTTCTCAACCAGGGGTACGTGTACCCCTGGGGGTACACAGAGGTCTTCCAAGGGGTACATCAACTCATCTAGATATTTGCCTAGTTTTACAACAGGCTACATAAAAAGCACTAGCGAAGTCAGTACAAATTACAATTTCATACAATTACTTGTCTATATTGCTCTATACAGTATACCCTGAAATGTAAGTACAATATTTCTATTGCAATTGATTTATTTTATAATTATATGGTAAAAATGAGAAACTAAGCAAGTTTTCAGTAATAATGGACTGTGATACTTCTGTATTTTTATGTCTGATTTTGTAAGCAAGTAGTTTTGTAGTGAGATGAAACTTGCGGTACACAAGAGAAATCAGCCTCCTGAAAGGGGTACAGTAGTTTGGAAAGAAACTGGTGATGTGGGAATACCCAAAAGTGCACCTCACAGACAAAGGGAGGCAAAACCATGTCAGTAATGAGGGAAGGAGGGGAAGGGTTTTTATAAATGCTTCCCCCAACCATCCAGCAACAACTTTCTTCAGTTTCCTCAACCAAATTTAATTATCTTACCCTGGCACTTGGGGAAGCAGACACTGCACTGTTCAGATTCAATGAAAGAGACACAGAACTATGAACTCTCTATTTTCTTACATCAGTGGTTCTCCTGAGAGCCACTGTCTTACATCATGCCCCTAGCTCTATCTGAGCACCTCACATTAACATACCAAGGTCACCACAGCCAAAGCAGCCTCACTGTATCTTGTTTGGCTGCACGTACTTTGAGAAGGGAAGAACATTTTTAACATTTGAAAGGTTGGGGGAAAGTTTGAATTAAAAGTTACCTTTTCTTGGTACTCCTCTACCCCGATATAACATGACCCGATATAACACGAATTCGGATATAACGCAGTAAAGCAGCGCTCCGGGGGAGAGGGGGGGCTGTGCACTCTGGCGGATCAAAGCAAGTTCGATATAATGCACTTTCACCTATAACGCAGTGAGATTTTTTGGCTCCCGAGGACAGCGTTATATAGGGGTAGAGGTGTATTGCTATTAACTTTGACTCAGGTCTTTGCTTCCATATTCCTCCTCAATCCCTCTTTTCATTTATTTTTCCTTCCAGAAAAGAAAATGGAAGCAGAGATGCATACTAAGGATTTCAGCTCTGCAAGTTAGAAATCAAAGTATATTTATTTGCCCCCTTTTCTGGCACTTTCTCAATGTAATTGTCTCCTACTAAGCTAGAAACCTAAAAAAAGTTAAAGCAGCTTTTAAAACCAAAAACCTTTTAAACTATGGAAATCTTAATTTGTCTAGCAATATTAATGGCTGTTTATGGCACTGCAGATGCTATGGTGACTGGTGCTTTTTGAAAATTTCATATAGTACACAAAGCTATTTATTGGCTTTAGGGGATGATTAAACACTGAAGTGCTAGTGCCATTAACATCCAATTATAACATTAACAATAATATTCTTCTTGCTTTGCAAGTTCTGCATTGTTACCTCCTTGTACTTTTTGGGGTATGGTTTAAATAAATAATTGTCCAAAGACAAATCTAAAAGGCGACTAATTATTCAAGAGCATGTCATTGTGACTGGATAGTAATTATTGTTGAACAATAATGATGTTAGCAAATTTTGTGAGGGAAAATGGTATTTATGGGTAGTGCCTACTGAAATCCTAGTAATATTTCTAATATGCATCTACTGCAATTTTGCTATTGTAGTTAGGCATGACAGGGCATGTTATGCTATAACAGAACCACTTCTTGGGCTTGGTCCACACTGGGGCGGGGGATCGATCTAGGAAACGCAACTTCAGCTACGAGAATAGTGTAGCTGAAGTCGACATTTCCTAGATCGAACTAAGTTTACTTACTGCGGGTCCACGCGGCGCAGGCAAGCTCCCCCGTCGACAGCGCTTCCTCCTCTCAGCGAGCAGGAGTTCCGCAGTCGACGGGGGAGCGCTTCTGGGATCGATTTATCGCGTCCAGGTGAGACGCAATAAATCGATCCCAGAAGATCGATCTCTACCTGCCAAATCAAGCGGGTAGTGTGGACCTAGCATTGGATGGCTTTCTTAAATGTCATGCCTTTAATACCTAAAGCATATCGCAACATGACAAACTTTCTCATTACTGCTTAATTAGTTCCAACTCATAACTGAATCAACAATACAGCTAGTAGTTATTAATCAGATCTCTTGACTTATCTGAATAATTCTGCATTTAAAACATAGACCTGGAAAAATTTGTAAAGGTGTAACTCCAAGGCATTTTTGTCGCACTCCTCATCTATCCTTGATTTTTCAATCCACTGGAAGAATTCCTAACTAAATTTATTCTGCACCTCAAGCTCAAATTGGTATCCTAAAACCCAAACTGCATTCTTTCTTCATATAGCCACAATACAAATTGTGGAATTGTAATGTAACTGAAACCTACTGATTTGGAAGAGAACAGAATACAACATGCTCTTTGTAGGGCTGACAGTAGTAAACTGATTTCTGTCACAAAGTAAATAACTAAAATATAGTGAGATGATACATATAGTAAAAGGGACCAACTATTATAAAATCACTTTCCTAACCATAGTTTATTTTAAAACTGAATAAAATCACTTAGCAAGACAACCCACCACACAAAGATTTCCACCCAAAAACTATACTCATCCTTTAAAAGAAGAGAAACTAGAAATCCATGTGTGCAGTATATCCATACATATTTGGATATTTTCTTCAGAATTTAATTTTTTATTTTTTCTCTCTTCTTGTTTCAGCAGCTAATGTATTCTGTATCAATCCACTGGGTCACAAAAGCGTTGACTAGGACAAATTGTCATTGCACAGAGGCATCATGCTGGAAATTGCCCTGATGTCAACTGGGGAATTTTGGGATTGACAAACTCCCGTAAAGCAACTTCCATTTTTTTTTCTAGTCTAGAAGTTTCCCAAAATTAATTGTACCATAATGGCTACTGAGAGACCATGGAATAACTGCACAGGTAAAAATACTGTTGTGCCAAAAAGCAAAATTGCTTTCTGGATGTCTTCAGTTGTTAGGGACATCCAGAATCAGATTTATTTTTTTATCATCTGATTTTCTTATTCAACAGACCCATCTGAGACACTTACAAAGTACACCTCTACCTCGATATAACGATGTCCTCAGGAGCCAAAAAATCTTACCGCGTTATAGGTGAAACCACGTTATATTAAACTTGCTTTGATCCGCCGGAGTGCACAGCCCCGCCTCCCCGGAGCACTGCTTTACCGTGTTATATCAGAATTCGTGTTATATCGGGGTAGAAGTGTATAGTATAGATTTTGTCTGCAGTAAGGGGGAATAATTTAAATCAAAGCAATTTAAATCACCAATTTTAATCATGATTTAAATCATCAGAAAAGAAACCCTGATTTAAATAATTGATTTTAATCTTGTTTTGCAATGTATATATATATACATATTGAGTCTCATTGGTTGGTAACCTT
Source organism: Malaclemys terrapin pileata (assembly GCF_027887155.1). Taxonomy (NCBI): domain Eukaryota; kingdom Metazoa; phylum Chordata; order Testudines; family Emydidae; genus Malaclemys; species Malaclemys terrapin. The sequence goes on from NC_071514.1 coordinate 2,046,057, forward strand.
TAAAACATTTTGATTTGCAATTAAATATAGCTTTTACACTAAATTAGCTGCTTTTTTTGCTACCAGTAGCAAACACTACATCTTATACACATTTATTTAAACAATTACATAGTATTTATTCAAATTCTTAATGTTTTCATTTGTTAATGTTAGTAAATGGTGAATGATACGTTTCTTATTTACTATATGGTAATTAATTTTTTACTCGTGATTTGTGTCAAGCTGTATTTGGATAGAAACCGGAATTCAATTTAAAATGCACAGAACAGCATTTTTTTATTAGTCAAATAAAATTATCTTGAGTGTGCTGGATACATAAGAACCAATAAGTTTTTAAAAACATGTTTTTCATTTAAAACTAATCGATTTATTGAAACAAATGAAGTATTATCTGTAGTTAGTGACTTGAAATGATTATTCTGAACACTGTGTCTAAATATTAGGATGAACTAGAGTGCATGGCATTAAATGAGGTTATTGATATAATAGATATTGTGGAAACTTGGTGAATGAGAATAATAAATGGTACATGGTAACACCAGGACACAAAGTATATAGCAGGGATCGGCAACCTTTGGCATGCGGCCCGTCAGGGAAAGCCCCTGGCAGGCCGAGCCGGTTTGTTTATCTGCCACGTCCGCAAGTTTGGCCGATCGCGGATCCCACTGGCTGCGGTTCGCTGCCGCAGGCCAATGGAGGCTACGGGAGCAATGGCCAGTACCTCCCTTGGCCCGCGCCACTTCCCGCAGCCCCCATTGAGCTGGGATGGTGAACCATGGCCAGTGGGAGCTGCGACTGGCCGAACCTGCAGACGCTGCAGGTAAACAAACCGACCCGGCCCACCAGGGGCTTTCCCTGACAGGCCGCGTGCCAAAGGTTGCCGATCCCTGTTATATAGGAATGACAGAGTAGGTCGCACCATTGGGGGAGTGATACTATATGTGAAAGAAAGCAGTCAAATACAGTAAAACTTAAATGAATCAAACTGTGCAGAATTTCTATGGATAGAAAGTCCATGCTTGAACAGTAAGAGTATAGCAGCAGGAATATACTACCAATCATGTGACCAGGATGGTGATGGTAATTGTTAGATGCTCAGGGAAATCAGAGAGGCTACAAAGGCAGAAAATACAATAATAATGGGGAATTTCAACTATCCTCATACTGAGTGGGTATATGTCACCTCAAGAGGAGATGCAGAGATAAAACTTCTAGACACCATAAACGACTGCTTCTTGGAGCAGCTTGTCCTGGAACCCACAAGAGAAGAGGCAATTCTTGATTTAGTATTAATGGAGCACAGGATTTGGTCCAAGAAGTAAATAGAGCTGAACCACTCAGTAACAGCAAGCATCATGTAACTAAATTTAACATCTTTGTAGGGAGAAAAATGCCAAAGAAACCCACCACAGTAGCATTTATCTTCAGAAAGGGGAACTATGCAAAAATGATGAAGTTAGTTAAATGGAAATTAAAAGGAATAGTAACAAGAGTGAAGTGCCTGCAAACTGCATGGGGACAACTAAAAACACCATAACAGAGGTTCAAACTAAATGTACACCCCAAATTAAAAATAATAATAAAAATAAAAAAAATAGGAAGAGGACCAAAAAATGCCACCGTGGCTAAACAGCAAAGTAAAAGAGATGGTTTAGAGGCAAAAAGGCATCTTTTAAAAATTGGAAGTCAAATCCTACTAAGAAAAATAGAAAGGAGCATAAACTCTGGCAAGTCAAGTATAATGAGGCAGGCCAAGAAAAAATGTGAAGAGATACTAGCTAAACACACAAAAACTAAAAGCAAAAAAATGTAAGTACATAACAGGCAGGAAGCCTGCCAAACAGGCAGTGGGGCCACTAGATGATTGAGGTGCTCGAAGAGCACTCATGGAAGACAAGACTATTGGAGAAGCTAAAAGAATTCTCTGCATCAGTCTTCACTGCAGAGGACATGAAGGAAATCCCCACACCTGAGCCATTCTTTTTAGGTGACAAATCTAAGGAATTGTCCCAGGTTGAGGTATCAATAAAGGTGGTTTTGGAACAGATTGATAAATTAAACAGTAATAAGTCACCCAAGACTTCTGAAGGGTACAAATATGAAACTGCAGAACTACTAACTGTGGTGTGTAACATATCGCATAAATCAGCCTCTGTACCAGATGACCAGAGGATAGCTAACATAAGGCCTATTTTTAAAAAAGGCTCCAGAGGAGATCCTGGCAATTACAGGCTGGAAAGTCTAACTTCAGTGCCAAGCAAATTGGTTGAAACTATAGTAAAGAACAAAATTAGATCAGTGGTTCTCAACCGGGGATACACATAACCTGGGGGTACGTAGAGATCTTCCACGGGGGTACATCAACTCATCTAGATATTTGCCTAGTTTTACAACAGTCTACTAAAAAGCACAAGCAAAGTCAATGCAAATGACAATTTCATACAATGGCTTGTTTATACTGTCTATATACTATACACTGAAATGTAAGTACAATATTTCTATTCCAAATTATTTATTTTATAATTATATGGTAAAAATGAGAAAGTAAGCAATTCTTCAGTAATAGTGTACTGTGGCACTTTTGTATTTTTATGTCTGAGATTGTAAGCAAGTAGTTTTGTAGTGAGGTGAAACTTGGGGTATGCAAGAGAAATCAGCTTCCCAGAAAGAGGTACAGTAGTCTGGAAAGGTTGAGAACCACTGGTCTAGCCCATCTCATTAACTTTAGTGGATTATCAAACTCCCATAATTAAGCTTTAAATGTAAGAGTCCACGCCAACTTTTTCACTGCTGATAATACAAAATATATCCAACTTATGCATTTAACTAGAGTGACTGGACATACTTTTCACTTACCTTAATGTCCACAAGAGTAAACCTACAAGTTTTGAATATGCAAAGAAGTTATAATATTTCCATTATGTGTAAAACTAACCAGTTATTGGACAAATTAGGACAAAACTGATTTTTGCAATGTCTTCTATTAAAGAGTTTTCAAGTCATTTAGTGCAGTTTTGTGGTTTGGGTTTTTTGTTTTTGTATAAGACTTGGCTTTACAGCAGCAAAACAGTTCAATTTAATAAGTCAACAAATATTTTAAATTACTCTTCTTGTGCCTCTACAATACTACACAGGTTTAAAATATGAAAAAAAATAGATCCAAGTGGAATAGAGAATAGAAAACAAAATTCCTGCAATTTTTTCTTCCCCTGCTTATTGCTAAATTACAGATTGCAGTCAAAGCTCCTTTTGCAGAAACATTCCAATTTCTGCAGTACATTGAAAAGATTCTTTACCTTCATAAACATATTAGTTTGAGAATTTGAGAGTCAAGGTAAAAATTTATCTTAATGAAGCTTGGCAGTAAAGCAGTAAGTAACCTCTTAAAGAAACAAACATTTGTTGCAGTTTTCAACTAAGTTCTTCACACACTGGTTTTTACTGTACATTTCTTTTTACTCTATCCTGAGAGATGTTTCTTATGTACTTCTTAACTAATATGGAAACAAACGTTTGCAGTGTCTTGGTTCTTTGTAAAATGAGCCATCTCTAGAATACTTTCCACATCTATGAAATCTTTTGTCTGAGGAGCCAAAGCTACCTTAAAACAAAGACTTAAGCCCCACAACAAACCAAGTTAGGCAAGCATCATACCCATTTTACAGCTCAGAAAGGTAAGTTGCCAAAATGTACACAGCTCAAGTCAGTGGGCAGAATCAGGAGTAGAAATCTGGGGTTCTTACTCTCACTGTTAGTACAATAGAGTCTTGGTCCATGACTAGGGCTCCTAGACGCTACGATAATACAAACCATATAGTCACTAGACTAGCAGATAATCTACTGTGATCACAGGTCACTGGTTCACTGGTCAGTAACTTGTTACGTTTTAGGGACTCCAGAAAACATGTACAGCAATGAACTCTGCAGCCTCTCACACACCCTCACCACACGTGCAGGTGGGAAGAGCAGGAGTTATACCAAAATCTGTCAAAATGAATGATGTATTGGCTCTGCTGCACATCCCTCCCAGGAGGGTTCCAAGGCCTTTCACATCTTAAATGCACCGACACACATGGTATACACAGGGTTTTTGCTGCACTGAAACTACACACAGAAACATGCGGTGCTGCCACAAGCGGAGTAGGCCCCAACCACCAACTGTATACTCTGATAGCAGCCCCCGTACTGAACATTCTCCTTCCTTTGCCTCCTCAGCTTGGTCAAGCCAATGAGCTCCATGCTCTTTTCTAATTTCAGTGGGAATAGGGGCTACTGACCAAACACTGCCAGTAACCTAAACACCACCTCCTATAAACTGTTACTTCCCCCCAGAAACAGCAAAACACTATCCCCAGCCACACTAAACAAATTGTCTACCCAGAGTCAATGGCAAAAAATGTATTCCCTCCTACTAAGTCTTCACTATAGCATATCAACAAAATGTTGTTTCTCCCCATAGTCTCAGTACCCTAGATGGTCCTCCTTTACCCATAAACTGTCCTCAGCCTCCCCTGCCCCCAGAACACACAGCCCCCTCTTATCCTTTAGGCTCTGTCTTCACTACGGGAAAAATGTGTATTCTTTACTCAAGTTAACTAACTCAAGATAAAATCCTAATGAAGACATGGAAGTTTATAGTTTTCACCCTAGTTAGCAGGTTGAGTTAAAGGCTATGTTTTCATGGCTAAAAGTTTTGTTTTTGTTAGAAAGGAAGACAACTAGCATATTGACAGGTTACAAAGTAGCAGCCGTGTTAGTCTGTATCCGCAAAAAGAACAGGAGTACTTGTGGCACCTTAGAGACTAACAAATGTATTTCAGCATAAGCTTTTGTGGGCTACAGCTCACTTCTTCAGATGCAACTAGCATATTAGTTATCTTGCAGTAAAATCCTAGTGAAGACAAGGCACAAGTAGCGTTTGCCTTGACGTAGCAATGCAAAGTCAGCCCTATACCCCCAGCTTGGGTTGATCTGCCCTAGCTACATGGACGTAAATACTACAGAGCCTCCACCAGGATTTTACAGCAACATTGCTAACTCAGTGTGTGTTTATAGTGTGATAACTAATGCTTTTTTCTGGCAGTGAAGACAAGGCCAAAAGCTATGGGGGAGCCCGGTATTTAACTTGACCTGCTAAATCAAGTGAAAACTACAAACAGCCTTGTCTTCACTAGGATATTACCTTGTTAGCTAACAAACTTTTTTCCTAGCAAAGATAAGGCCTGCAAACAATCTCCTCAATCTGCCCACCTCAATATCCAGTCTCCTTAGCATCCTCCTCTCTATCACTAAAGTTTGTCTCATTTGTCACAGCTGCTGCAGCCCCAGAGACGAGAATGCCTGTGTGGACAGGGCTCTCCATCTTACTGTGTTGCTTACTGCTGCTGTTAGCAGTAGGCCAGACTTCTGCTCTGACTGTGCCTGTCAGTACTAGCACTGCCAACTGCATTTCACCTATGGGAACAACTGGGGAAAAGGCTCTCTCTTGCTATAGCCACGTAGGTCCCAGGATATTACAGAAACAGGGTGGCTGAGGCAATATCTTTTATTGGACCAGGTGAGAGCTGACCAGACCCGACCCAAAGAGCTCTGTGTAAGCTCAAAAGTTTCTCTCTTTCACCCACAGAAATTGGTCCAATAAAAGATATTAGCTCACTCACCTTGTCTCTCTAATATGCCTGTCCATGTATTTATCCCATACCCATCACAAGGGTATCTGAACCCACTGCCTCCTCACGGTGCCAGAGTATGGGCCCCTCACACACTATGGCCACCCCCTCCAGTGTGAGGTGCCCCCCGCCACTCAGAACCCTCCTCTCCCAGTGAGGCAGCCCCCCACTGACAGCCTCCTCTCAGTCTGAGGCAACCCCCCCCATTCAGCGCCCCCTCCCACTGTGAGGCAACCCCCCCACTGACCGCCCCCTCTCAGTCTGAGGCAACCCCCCCCCACTCAGCGCCCCCTCCCACTGTGAGGCAACCCCCCCACTGACAGCCTCCTCCCAGTCTGAGGCAACCCCCCCCCACTGACAGCCTCCTCCCAGTCTGAGGCAACCCCCCCCCACTGACAGCCCCCTCTCAGTCTGAGGCAACCCCCCCACTCAGCACCCCCTCCCAGTGTGAAGCGCCCCACTCACAGCCCCCACCTGTGGGGCGCCCCACAATCCCCTTCCCAGCGTGACCTCCCGCACCGGCCAGCCCCACCTCCCCCTGACAGCCCCACCCGGAGCTGGCCGCTCTCCCTCGGCCGCCCGCGTGCGAGGTGCCCCCAGCCCGCTCCCCTCGGCGCTGTCCCCCGCGCGAGGCCCCGCTCCTCCCCGGCACCGTCCCGACCCCCTCCCCCGGCAGGGCTGCGCCTGCGCGGCGGCCCCTCTCCCATCCGGGTCCCTCCGTGCGGTGTAGCAGGTCGGTAGGCGGGAAATGGCGACTGGCTGCTGAGCGGCTGCGGAGCCCCGGCGGCGGTGTAAACACAGCGGCGTCCGCCCGGCCTGGCCGCCGGGGCCCCGGATACCGGGGCCCGCCTCCTCGGCACCCCGCACCCACAGGTAGCTGACACCCCCTCCCCGCCAGCGCGCGGTCCCGCCCGGGATCGGGGGGAGCCAAGGGGGCTCCCTCCCAAAGTGGCCCCGCAGGAGCCCCGCGCCGGGCCTTGTCCTCCCTCACGAGCGGGCTCCCCCCGTGTAAACCCTTCCCCGTCGGGGGCTCCTCGGCCCCGGGTGTGAGGAGACACCGCTTCCCTGTTCGCCCTCCCCCACCCCCCTCAGAGGCCACTCAGCGAACCCCCCTCCGGAGCGGGGCCCCAGCCTCCCCCCCGAGCCCGCCTGGGCTGGGGGAGGCGGCTGGGGGCCTGTCACCTCCCCCCGGACCCCCCCAGCCGCCCCCTTTAGGCCTAGGCCTATGGTGAGACGGCTCCGCCTAGAATCCCAGCTGCCCCCCCATCTCCTGGCTGCCCCCTGGTTATTGTGGGGGGGTGGGTAACGCTTTGATTTGGTGGGGTGTCCGGTGGGGGGTACCCCCCTGCTGCTGCTGCTGCTGGCTCGTATGCATCTCAAGTTGGGTTTGTTTAGGGGGCGTTGCTCTCCTGGCTGCATCCGAGTCCCTGTTACACACACACACACGCGCGCACACACACGGGGAAGTGTGGGGAGTGCAACCCAGGACGTGCCTGTTGCTGACTCTTGTTGCAATTATATTGGGGAGTGAAGCACTGGACATGGCTGTGGGCTAACTCTTAAAGTAATAGCGTGGGATGAGCCTGTCCTGGACTCACTAATGATGTTGGGGAACACAGTGCCGGTGCATGCCAGTCACTGACTCTTACCCTGTTTCCCCGAAAATAAGACATCCTCCGAAAATAAGGCCTACTTACAGTTTTGCCTCTCGTTGTAATATAAGGCATCCCCCCGATAATAAGACCTCCCCGATAATAAGGCATCCACCGATAATAAGACATTTTTCATTTCTGAAAAATAAGACATCCCCTGAAAATAAGACCTAGCGCATCTTTGGGAGCAAAAATTAATATAAGACACTGTCTTATTTTCGGGGAAACAGGGTAGTGGAGTACTATTGGGGAGCGCAGTGCCAGATGTGCCTACCCTTGACTCTAACAAGAGTAGGAGTGGGGGGAACAGTGCCAGATATGCTTGTTGCTCTGTCTATTGGTGGTAATAATAATGGGGAACATAACCTTGGATGTGCTTGTTGCTGACTGTTATAGGAATAATATTGGGGAGAGCATCACTGGATATTCCTGTCATTGTGACTATAGTAATATTATTGGAGTGATGGACTGCCTTGTAGCCTTTTACAATAATTAATTAATTGGGGGACTGCCACACTGGATGTGTCTCACTCACTATGATAATATTGGGGACCACTGCATAAGATGCCCCCCTCGTGGAGTTGTATCATAATATTGGAGTGCACTACTACACTGAATGTGTCAGTTGCTCACTTCTATAATATTGGGGAGTGCAGCAGTGGGTTTGCCTGTTGCTCATTTTCCAATAATACTTGGGACTGTATCACAGAATGGGTGCAATAGTCATTTTTGCAACAATTTTGGTGGGCTCTATGTCAGAACTGGCTATCACTCCTTTTATCATAATACCAAAGAGTGCAGTGCTGGATGTGTTTGTTCCCTTTCATAATGATGATTTTGGGGGATGTAGTTCAGTACCTGTCTCATTCTGTTTTATTAGAATATTTGGTTTCACAACTTCACATATATTTATGGTTCATTTTTAAATTAATACTGAGAATCACTATGCCGAATATGCCTGGCTCTTTCCATTTTTGATGATGACAGAGTACTTTTCACTCTTATAGTTCTGTGGTCTGTGAGAGGATCTCAAAGCACTTTATATTTATTAATTAATTATTGCTCTGTTGCCTCAGGCAAGTCACTTAACCTCTTTTCTGGTTTTTCCCATCAATAAAATGGGAATAATAATACCTCACAGGGATGTTGAGGATTAATTAGTTAATGTTTGTGAAAGGCTGTGAAGATTAAGACCTATATAAATGTTATGTATTATTATTATTATTATTATTATTATTAAAGTGTCATAACACACTGAGGTAAGGTAGTTATATTGTACATGTTTTACACATGGCTGAACTGAGGCATAGTGAGGTTATGACTTACTCAAAGTTACACATTGAATGTTTGACAGTGGCAAAAATAAAACCCTGGAACCTTAATTCTTACATGCTGTAAGCACTAGAGAACACCACTACTTTTACTTCTGTCTAATGGGTATATTAGATAATATATTTTCTCAGATGTTATTTGTCCCAGGAAGTGTTATGATGATTTTGGTGAAGCTATTTTATTTTACTTAGTTTTGGTTTTGCACATATGTCTTGCCCATTTGTAGACTTTAAAGATATCATGGCACTTTTCATAAGAATTAGGGTTGTGTGCCCCAGGGTTCTGGACAAATTCAAATTCAGGTAATAATTACATTTTGCCTCTCTAAATTCTGTTATTCCTGCCAGGATATTTACACTGCATAAAGCATTCTTCACTTTCTTCCCTAAAGTATTGTGTGGCATTCTGGTCAAGACTTGATTGTCTTCCCACTGACTTCAGGGGTACAGAATAAAGTTCCTAATCATTAGCATGTACTGCCTCAAATATTACTGCATTTCAGGGATTTGTCTTTAGATCTCCCTTTCCTGCCCCATACAGGTTTTCAGAGTTTTACTGTTTGTAAAAGTTTCAGAGTTGCAGCCCTGTTAGTCTGTATCCGCAAAAAGAACAGGAGTACTTGTGGCACCTTCGAGACTAACACATTTATTGATGCATCTGACGAAGTGGGCTGTAGCCCATGAAAGCTTATGGTCAAATACATTTGTTAGTCTCTAATGTGCCACAAGTACTCCTAACGATCTCCAATAACTTTACAAACTCTTGTTTAAGGGTATTATAGAAGTTGAGGATATTATTTTGTAAATGTCCATGCATTTCAGTAACCTAAAGGTAACTTTACTTCAATAGGGTGTAAATTTCAAGCTGAAGGAAAAGATGGCACTAACAAGTTACTGTGAAAAAAGTCTTACTTTGTTCACCACAAGAATGACATAATGACAAAGCTTATTTTCGGAATAGCCAAGCTGACTGGTGTTCTTTGTTTCCTTTTTAATTACATTATACTCTTCAGCTATTTAGCACCCTTAATTTTACTGTGTTTGTCAAGTGCAGTCTTTTTCATGATTCATATAAGTGCTTATTTCTTTTCTTGACACAAGTTAGTGGAATTAAGGTTGTGTCACTAATAAAAGCAAGGAAATACAAAATTAAGACTGAAATTGAGACTGAGGCCTGTCCTATTGTAACTGGTAGGTAATGAAGCATGATTTATTTATATATAAAATAAATCACTGTTAGGAGACTCTGCAGTAGGGCTGTAACAGGCACAGTTTACACATGGGGTGACAGCAAAAAATGTAATTGTTGGCTCCTGTTTGTTTGACTCAAAATTTCAGAGTTAATTTTGAATAGTAACTATTTTTAATCAGAATTTTTTAAGAGGGGGAGAACAGAATCCCAAAATAAATAGGTTGAAGAGTTGAAATGTATGTTAGCTTCATTAAAATTTTAGTTTTTAGAGTAATTGAGTATATATTTATTAACAATGTATTTATGAGCAGATGGTAATGATTTCTTTGGATTGTTTACGACATTCACGGACAAATTGTCTGCTGTGCCCATATACATAGACTGTTTAAAACAGTTTTCTGGTCTATTCTGTTTTACCATCCTTGAGAGCCCCATGTAGCGGTTACCCTTCATCATTCTAGCTGAAGACCACTGGTCAGAACATCCTCTGGAGCCAAACGAAAGCTACTCCGAGGAGTCGCCTGGAGAGGTTTCTTAAGTATAAGATAATGATTTCTTCCCCATAGAGGGACAGGTGTTCTGAATCTAAAGAACTTTTAGCTCTTGACTCCATGTTGAGTGAAGGACCAAATTCTGTCCAGAAGCTATATCCTTTGCAGGGCAGTGCTTTTTACCATTTTTAGACTATTGAACAGTTCTTTCAAACACAGATTTAAGAGACTTCTGTTTCTTGTTGTTTGGATGGGGCAGAATTGTGTACTGTTTGTTATTGGAAGACAACCTGGAACTTTCAGAAGTGAAGTAACATGTACTCATGAATTTTTTTGGCTATTTCCCTAACTTCCAGTCTGTTCATCCTTGGAACTTCTGGTCCCTATCCACCTTGCTACCAACTGGTGTGCTTACTATTTCAGCCTGGCCTCCCCTGACCAGCCAGTGAATATCTCACAGTTTATGGACTGCACTGATGTCAGAACAGGACTTTAATTCAGGCTTTATGACAGGCTGCCAAGTTTTCTTCCCTCTTGATTCTACTCCCATTCCTTACTTTGTCTTAGGAACATTCCTGTTGACAAAGACCTGTTGTGATGCACGAACGGATCAGACACTGATGCTCCCAGCTTTTACTGTCCCAGGAAGAGAAGGACTAAGCCTGAATCAAATTCTGTTCCTTCATGTAGTAGCACTTTGTATTACCAGTCATTAGAAGGAGCTTTTCTTTACTATTTCACACTCTCCCAATCAAATTCTTAGTAAGGGTATGTCTTCACTTCCCGTCGGATCAGTGGGTCGTAATTGATCTATCGGGGATCGATTTATCGCGTCTTGTCTAGACACGATAAATTGATCCCTGCACGCGCTCCCCGTCAACTCCGGAACTCCACCAGAGCGAGAGGCGGAAGCGGAGTCGATGGGGGAGCCGCAGCCGTCGATCCCGCACCGTGAGGACCCAAGGTAAATCTATCTAAGATACGAAACTTCAGCTATGAGAATAGCATAGCTGAAGGCGACGCATCTAGATCGATTCTCTCCGCCCCGCCCCCCTCCAGTGTAGCCGTGTAGACCAGCCCTTAGTTATAATTAAGGATGGAACTTTTAGTTGGGAGAATCCTTCTCTGATTCGGCAGCGGAATGGTATATTCTCCCAAGAAGCTAGGTGAGTAAAGTAGAATTCTGGTTCACATTGCCTTTGGCATTCAAAATGTCAAGCCCTGTAAAGCATCCTTAATATTGTAGGTTATTATATGCTAAAATGTAATGCCTGTTGCCGAGTAATGTTGTATTTATTTGTATTATATTTTTAGTTTTGCTTTTCATAGATCAAGCTATTTGTAAGCAAATCAGTTGATGTATGGTTGTGTTAAACTGTATATATTGCCACTACTTTAAAATACAAAGTGGATTTATTAGTATCAGTTTTACATTTCCAGGTAGAAGGTCTTAATTTTTCAATAGTAGTTGAAAAATTAAGAGAAGATTCATACACTTCATGGATCCTCTACTGTGATCACTTAAAAAAATGGCATTGGTGGATGTTCAGTTGTTGTCATATTTCATTTTATGTTAAGTGGTTTCCATAAAGTCAGTTTCAGGGATTAGTTCAACCTAGGCTTTCTTAGAGTTTGCCTACACAGGGACATTCAGAAAAGATATATCCAGATTAATTGAAGGTATGAATTTAAAGTGAATTACTTAAACCACATAAACCCCTATGTGAATGCTCTTATTCAGAATTAAAGTGACCTTAATTTGGTTTAGGAAATTAATTAAAATAAACTGAAGACAGACCTCTTTAATTTTGAAAAACTGTACCTTCACAGTTTTAACCCACTTTAAATTCAAACTTTCAGTTAATTCTGATTAGCTTTATTGAGTGTCCCGTGTAGACAAGCCCTTAGTCATGTGTACAATATTGTAAGTGGCTTTGGTTTTACCTGGTTGTCTAGAGAAGGAGATTTAGGGAGATAGGATGGCCCAGTGAAACTCCATTGAGTGTCAGGAGACTGGTGTATTCTCAGCTCTGCGAATGACCAGCTGTGAGACCCTGAACAAGTCACTACCTCTGTGCCCTGATCTGTAAAATGAGTTATCGTAGTTTATAAAGCACTAAGATCTATGGACAAACCTCTGTGATGCAGAAGTATAGCTGGTTCTGAAGAATATTCTCACTACCAGCAGCTTCATGTGATTCCTTTTATTGTAGGGGAAAATTTAATGAGTGTAGCTCCTGACAGAGCTGGTTTTATGAGAACCTAGCCCCCATCAATCAGGCTTGCTAAAACTAACATTAAATACAATGCTTAAAAACCCCCCTACGTGTTGCAGCAGATCTAAGCGGGATCCACTGTCTAAGGGCTTGTCTACACTTGAAATGCTACAGTAGCCCAGCTGTAGCATTTAAGCGTAGACACTAAGGGCTGGTCTACACTGGGTGGGGGAGGAGGTGGAATCGATCCAAGATATGCAACTTCAGCTACGCAAATAGACGTAGGTCCAGATGGCGCGGGATCGACGGCCGCGGCTCCCCCGTCGACTGCGCTATTGCTGCTCGCTCTGGTGGAGTTCCGGAGTCGACGGTGAGCGCGTTTGGGGATCGCTATATCGCTTCTTAACGAGATGCGATATATCGATCCTGGATAAATCAATTGCTACCCGCCAATACGGCGGGTAGTGATCGATCCTGGATAAATCGATTGCTACCCGCTAATACGGCGGGTAGTGAAGACGTATCCTTACAAGAGCAATGGGAGAGGATCTCCCATTGACTTAGTTAATCCACCTCCCTGAGAGGCAGTAGCTAGGTCAATGGAAGAAATTGTCCATTAACCTAGGGCAGTCTATACCTGGGGTTAGGTCAATTTAACTATGTCACTCAGGGTGTGACTTTTTTACACTCTTGAGACACCTACATAGCTTGACCTAATGTTTGAGTGTAGACCTGGCCTAAGTTGTGTAGACAGACAATGTTGGTCAACTATGAAAAAGTAGGACTGCCATAGAAAATTTCTTCCAAAGCTCACATTCAGACTTCCTATTAAAATCAAGCAAAAGATACAAAGAAAGCATAAAAACTAACTCTTTGTGAAATTTCACACGGCTCTTCCGCCTGCTTTTAGGTAAACAAGAATTTATGCCTCCTTTTAAGCCCATTTTACTGTGCGTACTAACTATGGAGTTGTTACCAGGTATCCCCATAATCATGTGGAACATAGGTGAGGAAATATTGGTCTGACGAAGTGGGTATTCACCCACGAAAGCTTATGCTCCAATACTTCTGTTAGTCTATAAGGTGCCACAGGACTCTGTTGAAGTATTGTTACAAGCTTAAGTGGGTTTTTTTTTTCCAGTTTTGAATTTGCAATACTTATTTTGCCTTCATGTAGTTTAAGCAGGTATAAAATTATTTAGTGAGATGCCTCTCCCATGATTAAAGGAGCCTTCACCTCATTTCGTTAAAAAAAAAAAAAAAAAAGCAGTTTTCAGGTCAACAGTGAGTTTCACTTTGCAGAATTTGATGCCCCAGGATGCATGCTGCTGGTAACCATCTCACCCCAAAAACTGGGGTATAAAATTAATTTAAAAAAGAATGATAGGAATTTCTAAATAAATTTAGGATTGCTTTTACTTCATAGGTAGGTTCCAATATTTATTGCTTTTCTGTGGTAGGTGTGAAGTTGTCAAGTGATCAAGCTGGTGATCTATAACATATTTGGACTTTGTAGAATATGCAAGTAGAGGAAGGCAGGCAAATACACAAGACCAAAATTAGGCCTAAAAGACTGTTACCTCCATCAGGTTAGGGCTAAGCAATTGTTCCTAGTGCAAGCTATGCTGACCAAGTTAAAGCTTTAACAACCATTTGCTAAAATTCAGTTGCTTAGATTTAAACTGAGTTCAGAAAGCATTAGCTAGATTGAGGTAGGTTACTCAGTCTAATATCACATTTGTAAATTCTTGTCTACAATAGAACTATATGATAGCTGCAGGTGCTGAATATTTCTTAAAATCTGTCCTAAATTTGTTTCATTACCCTGTGTAATAGATTCTTACCTCACCTATTGTTCAAACACTGAAGGCAGCAGAAGTGATCTCCTTCCATAAACTGCTACTGCTGGTGGTTTTGAAGTATTCTCTTCTTGATAATCTGGTTTACTAACATGAAACACAGTTAAAACTAGCATATCCCAGCCTTCTTCTCTTGGTTTAGTAATCTGTTTTGCCACTTCATTCCATCTGAAGGGTTTTGCTCCTGCCCCTCTCTCCAGGTAGCTCCAGCTTTCCTGCTGGTTGGTAGGGAGAGCTTCTTCCCTGGCTCCCCTCTGGATTCCTTCCAGTTCTCTCTCCTCTTTACCCTTATATCTCAGTGGACTAGATAACAGCTCTGCTCAGTCTTTTCTAGCCCTTTGTCTCCTCACCACTGAGGCGAGCAGGAGCCTTTTTATAGGAAGGACTGCCCTTGGGCTATGATGAGGTATCTGGTCACCTGACCCAACCACTGGCTCAAGCCCAAATCCATCACCTGGGGGGGCTGGGCCCATCTCCCTTAAAGGACCAGCCCAAACTGTGGTATTCTGGCTGTTTGGAGCAATGTGCACATGCTTGTAGTGCTTGTATGTATAGGCACACACTTTATTTATACATTTTGAAAATGAGAGCTTCTATCAGAATAATTAAAAAGGCATAGTTGTGAAAGAGTTACATTGCTTCTGTGAGGAAAAGGATTAGGACTGCCTGAGGCCGTAAGTCAATTTTCTGGAAACAGCAGACAGGAAGTTACAGTAGGTAATACATAGATAACAGAAATAGCTATTAAAAAGTTAAATGTATTTACAGACCTTGTCTAGACTAGATTTAAAGGTGTGACATTAGATTGAATTACCTAACAGTCTAGTTAACACCTTTTAAAACTCTAATCAAAACAAAGCAATTATACTTTTTAAAACTGGTTTAGTTTAAACATGACTGAAAAACACCCTGTTTGCCCATCAAGACAGGGCCCATGATTTTTAAAGGAAGTGAGCCAGGAAGTTATTTGAACCTTGACATTTTTAGTGGACATTCTTAAAAGATCAGTAAGTTTGGAAGTGGCAAACATGATTCCATTGTTTAAAATAAGTGTCAAAAAGTTATTTGAGTTTAGGGGTATTCTGCTAACCAAACTGTTGGAGTTATGGGAAGGTATTTCTGCTTGATAGGGAAATTCAGTTGATTTACTGCACTTAGGTTTTAAAAAAAACATACCATAATGTTCAACTTCAAAGATTAATAACCGATATAAATGTGTCCTGGACCAGTGCATGAAGTAGGGTTTCAAACGGTAAAGTGGCTTGAGATCAGGAAATAGAGGTCTGTCATAGATGGTTCCCTATTTTTAGAAGTTAAAAAGATACTCCAAATGGAGTGCTCTTGCAGCCTCTCTCTCCATATATTTCTTTCTTCTCCTTTTTGTTTCAGGTGACAGCAACATTAGAATTGGAGTTGTGACAAAGTGTGCTCCTGCATATGCACACTTTTCCAGTGGTAGGGGCAATTTGAAACTGGCCTCAGCTACACACAGATCTTATACTGGCATAACTATTTCAATTAGAGGTGTGATTATTTTTTTACCAAAATAATTATACTGTACAGCCCCCAGTAAGGACACAGTTAGACTGATATAGATTATTCACCTTGCTGTATAGATAGCTATAGCAGTATAATCACTTTTATACTGGTATAACAGCATCTGTGCTGTTGTCAGTTGCACTGTTTTAACTATACCAGTATAGTTAAATTAGTACAGCGGTTCTCAAACTGTGGTTGGGACCCCAAAGTGGGTCGTGACCCCATTAAAACCAGGGCTGACCTTAGACTTGCTCAGGCCGAGGGCTGAAGCTAAAGTCTGAGCCCCACTGCCCAGGAGCGAAGCTGAAGCCTGAAAGGTTCAGCCCTGGGCGGTGGGGCTCAGACTTCGGCTTCAGGCCTGAGTGGCAGGGTTCAGGTTACAGTCCCCCCATTCGGGGATGAAGCCCTCAGACTTTGGTTTCAGTCTCCCATCCACCCCTGCTGGGGCAGCAGGGCTTGGGCTCGGGCTTAGGCTCAGGCGTTGGTCCCCCTTCTTGGGGTCGTGTAGTAATTTTTGTTGTCGGAAGGGGTTCGCGGTGCAATGAAGTTTGAGAACTGCTGAAGTAGTACAACTTTTGTATGCAGAAAAGGTGTGTAGATAGTGTAGAACCAGTTGGCCTCATGCTTCTGTAGCTGCTTTCAATCAGGAAAGCACTATTCCACATGATGATTTGATCATTCTGTGAAATTCCCACACTAAAAATGAAATAATAATAGTTGGGAGGTTGTAGGAAAAGATTTTGACGATTCTGCACCCAATGTCACGTTTCCTTAACACAAAGTGGAACAACTGAAATGGTATTTTCCTGTTTTCAGATTCAGAGTACAAATTAAAAACTACAGTGTCTGACCGGGACACTCCATCTGAATTAGTGACATCTTAATTTGATATTCAAAATGCGCATGAGGTCTCAATCAAAGCTCTGCAGAATTGATTAATGCATTTTTCAATCTGTTTTCCCACAATCTCTGACTTTTAAAAACATG
This sequence comes from Malaclemys terrapin pileata, assembly GCF_027887155.1. Classification (NCBI taxonomy): domain Eukaryota; kingdom Metazoa; phylum Chordata; order Testudines; family Emydidae; genus Malaclemys; species Malaclemys terrapin. The sequence goes on from NC_071514.1 coordinate 2,062,993, forward strand.
TTTTTTTGGAGTGTTCTACCATTGTTGTCTCTGATGCCACCAGCTACTCTGCCTACCTGTTATCAGTTATAAGTATTTGAATGTAAGGGTATTGTTTTTTTATAAATAATTGGGATTTCTGAGCTTGCTGTTGGTGGGTAACTATCTTGCTAAAAAGGGTCTACATTTGTGACACTTACACCACGAGAGAGCCTTATGGCCAGGAACAGAGGTTGGAGAAAGTATTAAAACATAGTACAGTTAAAATGGCTTCTTAACGTTTTTTTGTCAGTAACTCTGAATTGGGACAAATTGTGTTAAATGTTTAAAACAAACTGTACCTAGGCTAGAATGCACTTTTTAAAAAATCATCCTTCTTAACTTATCCACAAGGGGGAGGGATAGCTCAGTGGTTTGAGCATTGGCCTGCTAAACCCAGGGTTGTGAGTTCAATCCTTGAGGGGGCCACTTAGGGATCTGGGGTAAAATCAGTACTTGGTCCTGCTAGTGAAGGCAGGGGGCTGGACTCAATGACCTTTCAGGGTCCCTTCCAGTTCTATGAGATAGGTATCTCTCTCTCTCTCTCTCTCTCTCTCTATATATATATATATAAGCCAACTAAAATATGTTAGAAGTCAGTTGTGCTGGACTTTGTTCAAGCATTATTTCCAATTTTGGTTCCAAGCCCACTGTATACAGGACCTAAGAAGTTAGAAACTAATGTCTAACATTCTTCAATACTGATTTAACATTTATGGACTTGTATACGTGGGCTTGTCCTACATGCAGGGCTTGTCTATGCTGCCCTGCAGTTTGGACTATGGGGGTGTGAACAGCAGTGTGCACCAAAGTACTGCACTGTAACTCCCCTGTCTGGACACTGCATGCACAAACTAAAAGGTTCCTAGTTCACATTAAAACATTAAACACGTTGATGTGTTTTGTTATTCACACCTGCAATGGTCCGAACTGCAGGGCAATTCAGGCATAGCCTCAGTAAAATTAATCTGAATTAACTTTCAAAGTGGTAGTTAGACCACACACCATACTCTTATTCAGAATTAATTCAATTGAATTAAGCTAAACTGAATTAAGGCCACTTTAATTCTGAATAAGAGTATCTACACAGATGTTTAAAGCAGTTCATCTACTTTAAATTTAAATTCACACCTTTAATATCATTTGGATACTTTAAATTTAAATTCACACCTTTAATATCATTTGGATTCATTTTCCTGAGTGGCCCCTATAGAAAATCCCTTATGCTTTTTTTTTTTTTCCTTCAGTCATGATGAGTAGTGAAGAAGAGCCTGAAAGTTTGGGTGAAAGGAGGTGTTTCCCTTATTTATATGAGAAATATTAGGAATTTCAAGAATGGTCTTGCCTGGTTTTGTTGGTGAGCTTTTTAAGAATTCCCAAAGATGTTTATTGTGAGCTCTCACACCTTAATTGAAGAGGTAGAGGTGATGACTACCTTTTGTTCCAAGCAACAGAGGGTCCTGTGGCACTTTTGAGACTAACAGTAGTATTGGGAGCATAAGCTTTCGTGGGTAAGAACCTCACTTCTTCAGATGCAAGACTGTTGTTCCAAGTATTTGTTAGGCAGTGAAGTTAATAGTTAACAAAAATGAACAAAAAAATCTGGCACATTAAACAATCTGACTATCCTTTCGTTTTATATGCTCACTTCTTGGTCTCTTGTTTTTTATGATGTCACAATTTCTCTAGCTTTCTAATTGCCATAAAGTCTCCTATGTTAGAGAAGACCTGAATTTCTAATATAAAACCCAGAAAGCCTCCCCAGTTCACCCTTCCCCCCCACAGAAACCCCCCGCCAAACCCACAAGTCACTAACAGCAAGGTCTCCTTTAAATGTCATAAACAATAAAGAATACAAGTCCATTTTTGATCCTTGCAGGTCACTTTTATCTCTACAATTTTGTACTGCCATATGAATATATATACATCAGTATATTGTATACAACTGTGTATAAGGATGAAAAATAATGAATTGGATGAAACTTGAAAATATGAAATGATAAAGGTTATTTTTTGTTGTGGGTGAAGGGAAAGGAAGATAAGGATTATTCCCAACCTTATTAGAATCCACAGGATTCCCCCAAACAGTTGTATCTCTTACTTTTATATAAATCACTCCATCACTGCAATCATCCTTATAGTCAAGGAGGACTAGACTAGAATCCCTTTGGAGCCCGGCATCATTATTCCTTAAACAGCTGCTTACTCCTGGGGGAATTGTGCATCACTGTGGATGCCCAGAATTCATGTTCCCCGCAGATTTCTTTGCTTTGCTGCAGAAAAATGACTTCTGATGGGGGAGCAAAAGGAAGCTGCAAGAGCAGTCATGCACCCCTCCCTGGCAGCACAGGCAGGTTGGTTCGGGCGCCTGGAGCAGCCAGTAGAGATGTAAATCATCACTGGATGTGTATGAAGGGGTGGGCAGTTGTGCATGAGAGAGAGACACTCTGTCCCTCTCGCTCACTATTGTGGCACACTCAGCATGGAGGGGCAGGCCTTCGGGGTGTGTCTGAGGAGGTAGGTGTGGCGCAGGCTGTCCCCTCAGGCAGAGCAGAATGTAGCAACCTGCCTGCTTAGTGAATTGTTCCCATTGTCTTTGTGAATTCTCCCAGGAGCATAAAACAGGTGTAAAAGCTTTAAAGCTCCTTTCCATGGCCAGAGTGGTGTAAAGCACAGTATGGCCTTATAAATGCTTATGGTGCTTTAGTGATTAGAACTGGTCTACATTTTTGGACTGAAAAAATTTCTCATCAGAATGTACTCTATGAACTGTTTGCTACTGATCTTTCTGGAGATGGTCAGTAGCCAATATAAATTATGAGTTTGATTCCCCAGCCCTCACTTGTTCGTCAGTTGCCTATGATGTAACACTGTGCATATGGATGCATATATTTGTTGACTAGTAACTAGAAATAAAAGGTCAAACCTAGCTACGTTACTATTAGGCAAGGGGGCTTGGGGATTTCCTCCAATGCTCCCCCCTCCAATTCTTCATCCATTATATTGTAGTTAAATAAATTACCTAATTAATAATTGAAACCAGCATGATTATATTGTGTTATTTTGACAAATAAAATATGCAGAATATTAAAATGTTGTGTGCAGAATTTTTATTTTTTTGGTGCAGAATTTTTATTTGTTTGGTGCAGAATTCCCCCAGGAGTAACAGCTGGAGTGGTTGCTGATGATAGAAGCAAGGCATTCCATCTCTTTCCCCCCCCCCCCAACCCCCGTCCTGGAGTGGGGCCTGTCTCCACAGCAGTGAAGGATTTGAAAAATCCAAGAACCACATAAGTACTGTTCGCATCTTTTAGGGCTTGAATACACTGGCAGCGCTTTAACGTGGCTTGTGTAGTCGCGGCACAGGGCTGAACGAGAGCTCTCCCAGTGCTGTAAAAAAAACACCTCCATGACCACGAGGGGCATTGCTACCAGCACTGGGTGCGAGGCTCCCAGTGCTGGTGTACTGTCTGTACTGGCATGTTACAGCGCCGAAACTTGCAGCCCTTGGGGGGGTGTTTTTTCACACCCTGAGCAAGAAAGTTGCAGCGTTTTAAATGCCAGTGTAGAGAAGCCATTAGTTTTGCAGGTCTATCCTAAAATGTTAACTAAAAAATCCCACAAGTTACACATCACACTAAAATACCAGTTTGTTTACATTTTTAGCTCTTGAGAATATGTCTGTGTTGTATAGAATTAATAATAGTAACATTTAATAGTTCTCTAGCACCTCCTTTCTGAGGAACTTTTTAAACTTGGGCACAGAAAGCAATGGCAACTTGTGATGTTTTTTGTTGTTTAAAGAGTACACCTCTACCCCGATATAGCCAAAAAGTCTTACCGCGTTATAGGTGAAACCGCGTTGTATTGAACTTGCTTTGATCCGTCGGAGTGCACAGCCCTGCCCCCCGAGCACTGCTTTACCACTTATATCCGAATTCATGTTATATCGGGTCACGTTATATCGGGGTAGAGGTGTAGTTGTTACCCTGAAAAATGACAACATAAAAATGGCATCTTCTTCCTCAACAGATCTGGTTCCTCTATATTTTGAGTCACCTTGGGTTACTTTTGAGTCACCTTGAGTTATACCTTTGAGTTACTTTTATAGTGCAAAAATACATCACTACCTTTTACACGTGTTAACATGGCAGAGTCATCATTGGTAGAATAAACTGAGCCAATTAGATGGAATCATTTTAAGTGCAGTTCAGGGCGGAATTTGAGAATAGTGGGATCATATTGATGTATCTGAAGACAGAGTTTAGTCTAGACTCTAGAGAATCGTTATTTTTTTCATTTTTTCTTAGTGCACTTGAGAAACCTTTGTGATAATTCATTTAATCGTTATTTAATATTTATACTTTTAGTAGCACCCAGACACATCTTACAGCTACAGTCTGTTCCCCCCACATAGTCAGTCAGTTTTTCCCTATCTGAATGGTTTGTCACACAACCATGGGGAGGAAAAAACATTTAACAAAATAGGAAAATAAGTTTCCTAAAACACAAAAATTGGCTGGGGGACTCATGCAGATATGTTATCTGAAACTGACTAGATTTAGAGTTCACCATGTCTCTTCAGTGTTTTACTGTTATGTCAAAATATATATTAAAATAAACAATATAAGCACCACTGAAAAGTTAATATAGCTATTAGAACCCTAACTCTTGGAGAAAAAATACTTTTCGCAGTTTTTAACTGGGCATCTTTAATGATCCATTAACACAATTTTTTGTGTGCACACATATATTAGCAAGTCACTTCGGATTTCCCTGTATGAAATTGACAATAATGCAGCTCTTCAGTGAGAAATAAAAAATGGACCAAATTTGATCAGAGGAAGAATAGATTTACATCCGCATAAATGTGTTGAAAATATATACAAATATTGAATATATGGTGTCAATAATTGATATTGAAAAAGACTGTCAAATTTTATCCATAAAATAAGAAAATCTGAATGTGGTAGCATCCTTGGGGGTTTTTCACAGTGAGGTTGATTGACTTCATTTCCTTTAGCAGAAAATTTGAGTACAAAAGGAACATTCTGAATAGTCCCAAATGGAGGAAGAGAATAATTAAAATTAGTTTAAAATATGTGTGGTTGTAATATATATTTTTTTGCAGCAAGGCAATAGAATAAAAATGAAGGCATGTGTGTTACTGACGTTTTGTAACTTGTTATTTCAAGGATGTTAATTATGTGAATTTCCTTAATACTCTCACACTTAAAAATTCTTCTTACCTCAAAGATTATGTAATTATGTTTTTGTGTTTGAAGCTATAGAACAATTAGGGAACTATTTCATAGAATCATAGAATATCAGGGTTGGAAGGAACCTCAGGAGGTATCTTGTCCAACCCCCTCCTCAAAGCAGGACCAACCCCAACTAAATCATCCCAGCCAGGGCTTTGTCAAGCCTGACCTTAAAAACCTCTAAGGAAGGAGAGTCCACCACCTCCCTAGGTAACCCATTCCAGTGTTTCACCACCCTCCTAGTGAAAAAGTTTTTCCTAATATCCAACCTAAACCTCCCACAGTGCAACTTGAGACCATTACTCCTTGTTCTGTCATCTGGTACCACTGAGAACAGTCTAGCTCCATCCTCTTTGGAACCCCCTTTCAGGTAGTTGAAAGCAGCTATCAAATCCCCCCCTCATTCTTCTCTTCTGCAGACTAAACAATCCCAGTTGCCTCAGCCTCTCCTCATAAGTCATGTGCTTCAGCCCCCTAATCATTTTTGTTGCCCTCCACTGGACTCTTTCCAATTTTTCCACATCCTTCTTGTAGTGTGGGGCCCAAAACTGGACACAGTACTCCAGATGAGACCTCACCAATGTTGAATTTCATTGTATGTTCTATTGGAGATAATCAAAGAAGAGTATGAAGTAGTAGTAACAGGAGTCTGAATACATTGCGCCCTTCTTCTCTTCCTACAGACTGGATAAGCTTTTCCCCTGTAAGGGTTTATATACCGCCAATCCAATTGTGCTGTGGCGAAAGGCATTTTTTTATGCTCAGTAGTTTTTTCAGGATTTTGGAGGAACCCAATTCTCTTTCTTTTTTTACCCAAACCTAAAGTTCAGGTGTTTCTGTAGGGAAACAATGAAATTGTGCTTTATTTACTCTAAAGGAGTCTCATTCTACAAGGAGAGGGTATGTTGCTGTTGAAGCCAAGGTAACAGATCCTTCATATATTTTGTCATAAGCTTTCTAAAAGATAGATAACACATGACAAAGTCATATGTAATATGTGGCTGTGTCTCTAATGCTGTGGGAAGATCAAGGTAAATGGGAGTAAAAACAAATTTTCCTGATGAAACTCAAGCAAACAAGGCTCTCTTATTTGCCCCAGTATTGCAATGCGTATGACCTTTCCATGACAAGTATAGGGGGGGCTATTCCACAGTCTTCTCACCACAACACAGTTTATCTTCCCAACATCTTTAAATAAACATAGTGTTTTCCAATTACAACTGGCATATCTGAGCTTGCCTTTAGACTTTCTCACACCTCTTCTTTAGGAAAGAGAGTTGTTCATGGAGATCCATACATATCTTCAAGATGTTTCTGATTCTAAGATGTCATTGGCTTTAAGACAGTCACAGGAGATGATAAATCAGCGCTTTTTCTATATTTTATAGCTTGGACTGCTTCCTCTAACGCAGCTACTCTAGAGAATTCAGGTGTCATGTACATATTCTGCAGAAGAAATTCAGTAACATGGTGGTACCACCCAACCATAAGTCCTTAGAATCTGCAGAACCATATAATGCTAAGTTTTTGTTTTGCTTTGATATTGCTTTTGAAATATGTCAAGGATAACATTATATATTACTGCACAGAGTGGAAGTTGATATCGGCTTATTTAAAAAAAACAACCTATGAACAACCATAGCTGTTGACAAGAAGATCCTCTAGAATTTCCTATATTTCTGAGCTTTTTTATTTAAACTTACTAACGTGCATGAAGATATGAAGAGTTCAAAAGTACTAACAAAATTATTATGTGAGGTCACAATTTTCCATGACAGCTTGAGAGAGATGTTCAGGAAGTGTTTAGCAACCTGTCTATACCAGGATTGTAACAAGACTTCCAAAAATAGGCCTCTGTATGCCTAGCAGCATGGATTAAATGTCCAGAGTGTCTAATGTGTCTAAAGCTGGTTCATTCCAGAAACACAACAGGAATAGTGCAAGTTTTAGTGGAATCTATAATCCACTCATTTAAAATAGAGCATTCTGGTCATCTAATCCAGAACCTTTGACTTTCAGAAAGATCCGCTACTGTTCAGACCTCCTACCTTTAGATTATTCTTCTGTATTAAATCATACATTTCCATGCACTGGCCATTGCTTTGCCTAGGTAGTTTTGTTTTGTTTATGTTGCAGTAATTGGAGGTACAAATTTCTTCATTAATAACATATGGTCTTCCAGCCTACATAAGACTGTAAATTAGATGGTCTTTCTGCTACGTGAGACTGTCAGCCAATTTTGAGATATGTTAACTATTTTAAGATAGATTCATCTTCAACTTGTCTCCATTGGGGAGCAGTCTGAGTCAAAATACAAAGACTTACTTTTTATCATTTTAGTGTGCATCATACTATCAAATACTATCAAACTACAGAAAATGCTGCGAGAAGTCAACACAAAAAGCAGCCAACTCGGACTGAAATTAACCGCTCCAAAATTAAATTTATGTGGTCTGATACCTTGCCAAAAGTCCAAATAACAATCGAGGGAGAACAAATAGAAGAAGTTGAGCAATATGTCTATTTGGGCCAAGAAGTTAACATGCACCATGATCAGGAAGGTGAACTCTCGAGAAGAAAGAAAGCAGGTTGGTGTGCATTCAATCCTATCAAGGATGTCCTCCAAGGAAAAAATCAACAAGGAAACACGCGCCAGCCTCTTCAACTCAACAGTACTGCCAGCAATGTTGTATGTCAGTGAAACATGGGCACTGATGAAGGTAGAGGAGCAGCAACTGTCTGTCACAGAGAGGGTGATGGAAAGAAGAATTCTGGGAATTTCAATCTGTGACCAAGTCCCCAATGAAGTGATCAGAGAGCAGAGTGGAGTGCAGGACGTTGTTGTTGAGAGCAGGCATAGTAAAATGTGATTGGCTCGGCATATAGCGAGGCTTACTGACAATCGATGGACTGCAACTGTCGCCGAGTGGTACTCCCGGGAACTGAAACAACCACTCGGACGACCTCCGAAGAGAGGGAAGATTTTATCATGAAAAGACATGGCTGCACATGGAGAAGGCAGGCCAGGATACGAGAAGAATGGAAGATGTGTTGTGATGGGTGCAATCTATACGAGGGCTGAAGGACCGATCGATCAAGGTGATCAAGGTGAGTGTGCATCATTTGTTACAGGGAGAAGACTTTTATATGGAAAAATAAAATAAGAACAGCATTTCATTTTTTGTGCTATCTAGGCTGGGAGATCATGCATTATTAATGAAGAAATTTGTAACTCCAACTTTGCACCATAAACAAAACTACATAGGTGGGCAAAGCAAGGGCCAGTGAATGCATGGAAGTGTATGATTTTTATATCAGAAGAATAATCTAAATGTAGAATCTGTGAACAGTTGCCAATTATAAACAAACCGTCTTCATTCCTAGTCAAAGATATAATCTTAAGAAGGCAGAAAGTTATTGTGACAAATATGGAGTTGATCTATGATAGTTATGAATACTTCAGCAGTCCAAGGAGTGAGTCTTCAAGTTTTTAATTTCTAAAACTGGAGTTGCCTCACAGCAATGAAATTTGCTGATGTGATCTGACCTGGATGATTCATCTAAAAGGAATTGAAAGATAACTTTTACTCTAATTAAATTTCTGTGTCTCTGTATCTGGCTTTTGTGTTACTGTTTGTCTGTCCCAAATCATTTAAAAGTAACATTGACAAAGTTTCTTATCAATGAGATCTGTTTACCTGAGGTGATTGTTAATGGAATATTGAGCTTTTCACTTCTAGGGTCACTGGTTCAAATCTAGATTAAGTTAATAGTAACAGAAAGTTATCATTGGAGCAGTTCACTGCTCTGTGTGAAGTGAGTTGATCACAGACAAGTGTCCACATCATAAATGGCAGTAATTGACATCTTTATGAATAGTCTCAGTAGAGGGATTATGGAGAGACTGAATTACCTTCTTCTCTTTGAGAACATTGTTAGAGATGCATGGATGGGGCAGTGTGGGAAAATGTCTACCACTCTAAGACCTGAGCACAGATGAGTAAAGTATAAAGATTCCTTCCTCCTTCCATTCCAACACTTTACCCTAAACAAAGGATGTTCCACTTCACCACAAAAAGTCATCACTGGCCAGGAAGAGCCTCTTCCAGACATCAGCCAAGCAGAATCTCCTTAGTCAGAGCAAGGAGAACAACGAGATTTTTTGAAATGCACTTGGGTCTACATATCTAATCTGCCTGGAGAATGCTTAGATCAGGGGTGGGCAAACTTTTTGGCCTGAGGGCCACATGGGGGAATAGAAATTGTATGGCGGGCCATGAATGCTCACAAAATTAGGATTGGGGTGCAGGAGGGGGTGAGGGCTTTGGTTGGGGGTGCAGGCTCTGGGGTGGGGCTGGGGATGAGGAGTTTGGAGTGGAGGAGGGTGCTCTGGGCTGGGACTGAGGGGTTCGGAGGGGGGGAGGGGTGTCAGGGCAGGAGGTTGGGCCGTGGGGAGAGGCTCAGGGCTGCAGGCTTCGAGTGGCGCTTACCTCAAGCGGCTCCCGGAAGCAGTGGCATGTCCCCTCTCCAGCTCCTACGTGGAGGCGCAGCGAGGCGGCTCTGCACGCTGCCCCATCTGCAGGGCCATTGGAGCGCGTAGGAGCCGGAGCAGGGCCATGCTGCGGTTTCTGGGAGCCACGTGGTGTGTCCCCGATCCTGCGCCCTGGCTGGAGCACCAGAGCAGGGCCGAGCCACGTGGTGTGGCCCCGACCCTGCGCCCCGGCTGGAGTGCCAGAGCAGCCCCCGGCCAGAGTGGGGCCAAGCTGCGTGGTCCGGCCCCTGACCCAGCACCCCGGCTGGAGCACCAGAGCAAGGCCGAGCCGCGTGGTCCCCCGACCCAGCGCCCCAGTAAGCTGCGTGGTCTGGCCCCTATCCCAGCGGGAGTTTGTGGGCCAGCTTAGACACTACAATAGGAGAAAAACAAACAAATGAAAAACAACTCCAAACTTTTTCACATACTTTGCTTAGTATTCATTTGCTCCTGCCATTCATTTAAACCACACACCAGCAATGACTTTAATTTCAGTTCCTGCAGTGCTGCTATTAATCCTCTACAGCATATACCATACTTATTCTTGGAATATATAGGCTCTTGAGTGATGGCAGTCCAACATTACTGGTCACCTCCATAATTCTTAATTTTCTTATCAAGCATACTTTACTGTTAGTCAGCATTATCATGTGTAGCATAGTTCTTGATGTTTTACCTTTTGTTTTGTCTTCCAACTTTCCAGTTTGGGTGGCATCTTCCTCAAGCAGTCTTTAGCGATTTAAATTAATGGTATGTGCACACCTAAATCTGCTTTTAGTGGTTTCATAGAAAATTAGATCCTGCTCCAACATCAGCGATGGAAAAAATTAAGAAAAATTCATCCCTGATTGACAATGGTGTAGAAATATGCTTTTTATTTAGAAATGCTAGTTATATAAAGGAAGCTCTTTCCAGTACACACACACTATCTGAGCTGTAGAACAGAGATAATATTTAAAAGGTAGTGAACCTTTACAACTCAGTATGTAAGAACTTGAGAGAATAGAGAGAAGCTCTTTAAACTTCTTGATTTTAACTGTTCTTTTATTACTTATTTTCCCCTCTGTCACATATTGCTGAATCAAAGCTGCAGTTATAATCAGGGTGGATTTGTATGAATCAAGACGATTTAAATCACCAAGTGGAAAGCATTGATTTAAATAATTGTAATACATTTTTCCATTTGTATTACAGTTATTTTTTAAATACAGATCAATTCCTATTGGTTGATAAACCATTAGAACATGTTGATTTACACAGCCTTTATACTAGATTTGGTACCTCTTTTTGCTACTTAGGAGGGTAAACTATAACTATATACATTTATTTAAGTAATTATATAGATTAATATTTTCAGATTCTTATTAATTTTACATTTTTAGTGTGTTGCAAATGCTGAAAGATGTATTGCTTAATTACTAGTTAATTAACTTCCTGCTCATGATTTGTGTCAAGCTGCATTAGGATGGTGCTTGGAATTAAATTAAACACACAATAAGATTTATTTTTATTAAACAAAACAAATGTTTTGTATACATAAACTTCTATAAAAGTATGTTTCACATTGTAGTCAGATAGTTAAACTGATTATTTCAAGTCAGCCTGGGAAAATTTTCAAATATGCCTAAGTGAAAGTGACTGGAGCTTAAGTTCCTGCTTGCCTGACTCTCTTGAAAATGAGACAGTTTCCTAAGTTACTTAAGCTGTCCTTCAAACTTTTAATACTAGTAGATCTCACCCTCTGCTTCCTTGTTTTTATTCATTTTAAACAGGTTTACAATTTTATTATAAATTAAATAACACAATAAAAAGATATTTTTTAAATCATTGATTTTTATCCACCCTGGTTATAATCCCATTCTACCCATTCCTTTTCTTTAAAGAATGAATTTCAAAATATTGTGAACTCATAGTTTGTCTCCAACCTTTCATCATATGTCTACTTTGTTTTTTTGTTATTTTTTAAGATTTGGATAAGGAAAGAAGGGAGGCAGGATATTTCTCAGAATTTTTATGTTATATAAATAAAATACAGAGACACCAATGACTTTAATCTTTTAGTGTTGGACATACCCACGGTTAATGTATTTATTACATTTATTTATCTTCAAGTTCTTTATCAGCTTTTCATGATGTTATTATGTAAATGCTGTTATTTTATAAGGTGGGAATTCCAGACTGGCCAAGCTATCTGCTCTTGAAAGAGACTCTGCTGCAAAGGAATTTGTTCTAATTATTTTTTTCTACTAAAACCCCAAATGCAGTACAAATATATAGGTTTTTATGCATCCTCTATTGTACAAACATTGTAAAGACACAAGCAAGTCTTGTCTTAGCAGAATGTGCTTAAGTGAAATGTTCAGTTACATAGTATATTGGTCAGGCTCTTAATTGAATAGGATACTATGGTCGCTATCTGAATAGTATGTGTGTGAGCAAGGAAATTCATGTGCATATTTAGGCTAAAGTATTTATACACAGTCTAGTAAGTCAGTTTCTTTTGTGCATGTTTTAGAAAATCACACAAGAAGTAATACAAGTAGAAGCAGCACACTGCTGGCTGCATTGAGCATTAGGAAAGCAGACTTCTGTCAGCGAGAGGATTGTAGGTAACTGTTGCTAAGTCCATTAGGGATATTTATAACTTGAGGCTTGATACCCAGGATGTGAAGTAAGCCAAAGAACTCTTTGGCATTAATGTACGGATGAGTTGAACAGTACCTTAACAGGATAAATATATATACACCATTCGGAAACATTAACTCAGTTCATATTTTGATTTCTTAACTTTTGTTCCCTTTTTGAAACAAGTTACATAACTTGTAGTTATAGTACATTTTGTGAGTTTTCCTTTAACAAGTTCTATGTTTATATAACTAATGTTTCTTGTAATTAAATATTCTTTCTGGTATCTGAATTTTACAGGTATTTGTATAAACATATACATGCACATTTGCTTGTTATAGTAGAACTTCGCTCATTCAGACCCCAAAAATGTCAGTCTTATGCCCAAATAAAGCTTATGCCCAAATAAATTTGTTAGTCTTTAAGGTGCCACTGGACTCCTCATAGTCTTTCTCTGTTTCTCATCAGAATTTTATTAGAAGATTGCTGTAGAACTGTCATATTATTAAGGGTTGTTATTACACTAAATATACTGCAGTACTTTTGCTAGGACTTTATGAAGCATAAATAAAATTTGTTCATTTATTTTAACAACTGTAGTTTAACTTTTGGGATATATTAAACCATGCCTTATTTTATTGTTCATTCACTTAATACCTAACTTGTAATATTCAGTAGTTGATAGGTGTCTGAGTCAAAAATATGAATTAGTGAGGTTCTGCTGGGTTTTTTTGGTTTTTTTTTTGGACTGGATTAAAAAAATCTACTTGAGTATAATTTTTAATTATATAATCAGGAGATAATGAATGTTTGAATGATCTGATGAAAACTATTCCTAAAGTATAAGAGCTAGAGTTCATGGAATGTCATTGGAAGTTTCACTTTCTTTAGATTGATCAGTTTATGTACTTATGACCTCCCATCACCTTAGTGTGATTGTCTCATAAACACTAGTGAATTTATTTTTGTAACACCCGTGTGAGGAAGACTAATATTTATCTCCCTTTTCAAAAAGGAGAGCTGAGAAACAGAAAAATGGTGATGTACAGATGATCACACATGGCAGAATTGACCCCATATCTCTGAGTTCCAGTACCTAAATCTTGATGAGCAAGAAGGGAGGAATGTCTCAGATTTGACCTTTCTGTCACAGTAATTTGGCCATCTATGTACCTATGGGTACTCGTATTAGTAATTATATATTATGTTTATATAGCATCTTGAATACCAAAAAAGATCTGGAGCAATATGCAAACTTTGCCTGTTTAGGAATCACTGCAGCCATCTCTGGGGTGGAATTGGCAATTACTTTATAACACCCTGCAATACTACATAACACTTCAGGAATACTGTATTAGATTGAAACTACTGGAGAAATTTAAATAGATTCACAGATTTTTCTTAAGGCCTTAAGGTTATAGTTATTCAAACTAGAATTTGATTAGGATTCTGGGTTTGACTCTTATTTTATTTTCAGATGTAGCTATTTTACAACTGTTTTTATACCGTTAGAATGCAGGCTGGAAATGGTATTGGTCAGTTTTGCTTGAATTGTTTTTTCTGTTTGTACAGTATGTATTTCTGTTTATATTATGTAGTAGAGCTTACATCGCTAATTAGTAATGGATGTATTAAATACATATCATCCAAATAAACTATCTTAAAAGAATGTAAAAATTGTGAAGTCAAGCTCTCAAAAAGTTAGGAAATGTCAGAATCAATGTTGTGTGTACAACCTTAATTTGCCCCCCTGTGTATATGCATATGTAATTAAAAACTGAATCATAATGCACAAGCATAAGGGAGATGAGTTAGGGTTGCATGGGCATTATTAATTCTAGCATTTCCTAACTTCTGAGAGCTTGATTTTGCAATCGCATTCTTTCAGTGTATTTTTTTAGAACTACTTTACTACATAAAAAAAATGACTCGCAGCAGGGTCATCAGCAGGGCTGGGAGCTTTGGACAGTTTTATACTGCTTGAGCTGAGTAATTCAAAGCAGTAGACTCCTGTTGTCTTCTATAGGCATGTCTACACTTTTGAAGCATGTAGAGAACAGACACCACACATAAAGCTAGCCTGGGTATAAATAGTTTTGTAGACGGTGAGGCACCACTTGGGCAAGTAAAGTACAAACATGCCAGAATCTTGTAGTACAGGGTACACGGTTCTCTACATGCCCAAGCAGCGCCTCCCACATCTACACTGCTATTTTAGCAAGATAGTGTCCCACTGCCTCCTTGCTGCTGGAGACTTTTCCTGCCACAGTGAAAGGCTCTGGTGGGGGCAGGAGGCGAAGGGGGAAGAAGCTCTGGCAGCTTCCCGATGCTTTCCCCGCTACAGGGAAAGGCTCTGGCAACAGGGAAAGACCCCAGCAGCTCCCTGCTGCTGGAGCCTTTCCCCACTGCCTCTCCCTTGCCAGAGCCTTTCCTTGCCTCAGTGAAAGGCTCTGGCAGCTGCGAACTGCTGAAGCCTTTCCCTGCTATTTCCCCCACCAGCTGCACGTAGCTATACACTGTTGTGGACGCACTGTGGACGTAACCTACATGCCACCACCAGGGTAGAAAAGGCCTATGTGGACCAGCCACTAGATGAGGATGCAGACACACTTTGCCGGTGGGTTTCGTAGATTTTGTTAGACAGCAAAGGAATGTTGAGAGTCAGAAATAATGGGTTCAATTCCAGGTTCTGTAGGGGGGTGTATCCTTGTGGTTACAGAGCCTTATCCTCCTGTCCTTTCAGCCTCTTCTTTCACCCCTTCTGCTCTTTTCCCACCGCCTCCATTTCCTGTCCATCTTCTCCCCCTGTGCCCTGCCAGCCCTTCTGTACTCCCTCCCCCTCAGCTCCTGCTCCTGTACCAAGCTTCTGCCCCTGTGTCCCTCCCTTCCAGCTCGGGAAACTTCCCCCCTTGTGCCTTATATTTCTGCCTTTGAGGGGGAGCATTGAGAGTCGAGGAGAGACAGTCTCTCAGTTCCTGTTGTTACCCAGGGTTCTCAGAACCCAAAGCAGTGGTAAATTAACTGTTTCACTGCAAGTGGTATCAGGAATAAATCAATGGGAACACAGCACTTCCAGCTGAATAAGATTAATGCAAGTAAGCGTGCTCGTATCTAAAACTACTATTTGTTAGATTTAAGTACACACAGATATAGCAATAGGTTAGAACGTTCCAACTAATTACCTAGAATCTGAGATGGTATGGAGTAATAAGCAGCATGTCAGCGATGGACGGTTGCTTCCCCACCAGGGAGTATGGTGTCAGGAAAAAAATCTCAAGCTAGCTTCAGAGAACTGCTCCAAAGCGCACTCTATTGTCTAGTCTTTTTAGAACTAATTTTTACAAAACACATCACTCATAGTGACCTCTATTGGGTCATCTCTTCTCCAACTTCAATAAACTATTTATTAACAAAACATGTCTAACAATCTTATGCTATGTCTACACTACGCAGCTTTTAGCGACACAGCTATACTGCTGCAGCCGTGCTGCTAAAAGGCGCGCAGTGTAGCTGCTGTTTGTCAGCAGGAGAGCTCTCCTTCCACCCCAACGAGCGGCGGTAGCTTTATTGGCAGGAGAACGCTCCTGTTGACAAAGCGCTGTTCACACCGGCGCTTTTCCTCGACAAAACTTTTGTCTTTCGGGGGGTGTTTTTTTTTTTTTTTTTTTAAACACCTCTGCCAGTGTAGACAAAGCCGTAGTCGTCATAAACTTCTATATCAAAGGCGCCCAAACTCAAGATCTCCATCCACTTATTTTCCTTCAGTCTCAATTTGTTGACCCTTTTCTCACCACCTCCCATTCTGATTAGCAGAAACTGCAAGCCTGCAGCTAGCATTTGACCTTGCCTCTAGGATCTCTGCTTGTCCAAATTAACCCTTAACTAGGTGGTGCTCTATTTGATTAATGCATGGTGGCTGAATGCACACAATATGTTTGCAATTAGCTTGTTCAAATTCTGGGATAACGCACCCCTCCGTTCCGGGGCAGCACTGTGCCAAGCGCCACAGTGGCCCCTGGGGGCTGGAAGAACAGTTATAGGAAAAGTCCTGCTCAACTCCTGCAGCCCTACGATGAAGCATGCTCTATGAGGATGGTGCATAGGAGCTATGAGTTAAGTTCTCTGTAAGCTGTGTGGCCATGCAGTAGCCTGTTTAGCATCGTGCAGGCACTTAGGCACCCACCCAAGGCCCGGCCAGGGACAGACGCCCCGGCCCCAACCTAGCCCGGCCCCCAACCTGCTGCGGCCCGGAGGGGGGCCTGGCCTGGCCCCAGCTGGAACAGTTCAGCCCAAACCCAGGTGTGGCCAGGGTGCCCCTACCCCGGACTGAACCCAGCCCCGGCCCGGACCCGCTGGGGAAGGGGTACCTATCCTGCATCGTATCAGGGGGGTAGTTGTGTTAGTCTGAATCTGTAAAAAGCAACAGAGGGTCCTGTGGCACCTTTAAGACTAACAGACTGTTAGTCTTAAAGGTGCCACAGGACCCTCTGTTGCTTTCTATCCTGCATCCTCAGCCCCGGAGCTGCTGCGGCACTGAGAGGCGACTCTCTCTCCCAGCCCAGGTACTGCTGCGGGTACAGAGAGCTGGGGGGAGTCCTCGCTCTCTCTGCCATATCCCCGGAGCACCCTCCTGCACCCCAAACCCCTCATCCCCAGCCCATACCCCCAGCTGGAGCCTTCACACCCCTGCATCCCAACCCTCTGCCCCAGCCCTGAGCTCCCTCCCACACTCCAAACCCCTCAGCCCCACCCCAAGCATATGAATTTTGTTATGTGCACCAATATGGAGGTGATGTGTCACACATCACCTTCATATTGGTGCACATAACAAAATTCATTCTGCACATGGGTGGAAAAAATTAGAGGGAATACTGGCTGTGAGTGAATGGAACATGCACAATGCAGACAGAGCCTTTAGAAAATTTACTCTAACAAGTCTCTGCCGAGCATTTGCAAACTGCACTTTTTCAGAGGCTTGTAACTTGGGCAAATTTTCATCAGGATGGCAAAAGATATATCTCTGAGAGCAGGGCAACCCATCTGCCAAATTTCAAGTCTCTGTTTCAAAGCATGGAGGCACTGTAGCTTCTCATTGAAACAATTGTCAGATTTTTTTTTTAATGTGACAAAACAGCATATTTTCCCCTAACCTCATTTTTAGACACAGCAGAACCATTTTAGTTGAAACTTTCCCAAAAAATTCAGCTTGAGGCAGACAGGGGGCATGGAAGATTTCAGCCAAAACAGTTGAAGTTTGGCAAAGTTATAAACAACTGAAAACAGGGGCATATAATGGAAAATATTGGACAACCTTGACTATAGGTGTCACTACTTCCATTGCCTATAACCAACAACATGAGTTTAGTTTATGATGTAAGCCTTTTAAAGCCCCTTTAACCCACAATGAGTAGATAAAAACAAAATCATCACGAACTTATATATTTTTAATATTAAATTATATAATATAGATGTTAAAGTATCTTTGGCCCAAACTACCAGTAAATATTTGTAAATTTCTTCCATTTTATAGAATACATTTCCTTTAGATTTGTACATAAGCACCTAACTAGGGTTCTAGGTGGCTGTCAGGATGGCCACCACCAATGCACTCCCTAATGATTTCAGGATAACCCTGCAAGCAGCTCTTGCTTCGTTTTCCCTCTTCTGGTGTCACCACTTTTCAGGGGCTGATCTCCTGTCCACATTTTTCCACCATATGTGATAGAGGGGTTCCACCTGCGTTGCCCTTCTATGTCAGGCTGTGGCATGCCCAGTGTGCCTGCCTCAGTTTCCCCTTCAGCGGTTCCCAGTAACTCAGTACAGCTTAGTATATAAATCGACCTTTGCAGGGTTAATTTATTATAAAAGTCCCACAACCACAGTCCAGAACCCCCAGCACAATCCAAAAGTACATCACCGTCAACAGTCCCCAGCAGTTCATCGACAATCCAAGTACAACTCCAGCACCTTTCACAACAGTCTGCCGCTCTCTTGTACAGCTCGAGCGTCCATCGCCAAGCTCCACTGTTCAGGGACCACGTTACCCAAGCCGAGATACAATTCTAGCTCTTGTCTAGAGACATCAGTGGGCCCTGGCCTGCAACCCTCTTTGGCCCTTTGGCTTCAGCTCTCTGGCAGGCATCTCCATCTGCTACTCTCAGCCTTCAACTCTCTCTAGCCCTTTCTGGCCAGGGCTCTCTAGCCTGAGGAAGTTTGTAGGTAATTCCCCCTCCCCCCTTCTGCTTTCTTGCCTTCTGCTTTCACTAGCCTGATTTGACTTCACTGCTCAACTAGGCCATCTCACTACCCCTTCCTTCAGGGGCATCCCCCTTCCTGAAGCTGTCAACCCAGCTCTGCTCTTCCTCTAAGCTCTCTCTGGACTCAGGGTTCTGAACACCCTTTTGGCTTTGGTCTGTCTTTTATTTATAACAACTCCCGAGGCAACCCCACCCTCCTCATATTATCAAACGAGGACACGCTTGGACTGAAACAGGAGAACTGGGCCTGATTTAATTCAAGGGTTGAACTACCCTGTTAAAGTGCCCCTGCTATAGATTACACAAAAAATGAATTTAGCAACCTCAGGTCATGAAGAAGAAAAGATAAGACACAAATTATATTAGTAAATGCTGTTATTTTGAACCTTCATGTAAATAACTTCATGTTCTTTTTCAAGTGATTGTCCCTATTATATTCCACTGTGGGTTATGCATGTGCAGCATCAGCCTGGAGCCAGAAATTTTGAAAGTAGTGATGGTTGTTCTACATGTGAGCCTGGCTCACCTCATGCCTCCGATGGGGGGGTAAAGGGAAAGGCAGACTGTTCGCTTCTCCATTTCCTTCTGGTCACCTCATGGTCCAAGTCAGAACCCTTAGTGTCTGCAGCTTCGACTTCACCTACAAACAATAAAGAACCTTATTGTAAATAGTTATCAGTCTTAATCGTTTATAGTTTTAGCCGTTTTAACAGTAGTTTTAGTATTAGATTAGACTTCATCAGGGTAACCCTAAATTCTGTCACCACAGGGGTGTACCTGCTCATGGACAGCTTTCAGACCATAACAATATCATAGCTCACATCACACGCAACCTTCAGGTACCGGTCAAAACACGTCTGTCCCTACTAGGTCACATGACTTGTGAACATATATCACCCTGTTCTCAAGTCTCCACTGTTGTTGCCTTCAAACTTGGCTATAGTCAGTATACTCCCCAAGGCATCATTCCATGAACCCCATGATACAGTTCCAGCCAAGGTACTGTCCTCCCTGTATGGTGGACAAATTCCTCAGCAGGTATGTGTGGGGGTCCCCTTTCTCTCCAGACAGGATCATTGTTACAGACACATCCCAACTATGTTGGGGAGAGCACAGGAACAACCACAGAGCACACGGGACTTAGACATCTTGAGAGGCCAGGGTGCACATCAATATCCTGGAACTACGGACAGTATGGAAGGTGTGCAAGTCGTCTTTTCCATCAGCGCTCACCATGTCCTTATATCGGACAACACTACAATTATCTTCTACATCAACAAGCAAGGGGAAGCGATGTCTGCCTCCCTGGGTGCAGAGGCAGACAGCCCCTGGAACTGGTGCTTCAGCACCCTACGAGCAGCCTACCTTCCGGGAAAGCAGAATATGCTTGCAGACTCCTTCAGCAGACATTTTGCATTTGACCATGAGTGGGAGCTTCGTGATGCAGTACTCCGCAACATTTTTATTCTATGGGGAACCCCAGCCAGGGATCTACTTGCTTCTCAAGCAAACAGCACATGCACCACATATTGCTTCAGAGGAGCCCATGGTCATCACTGCCAGGACGATGCTCTGCTTTTTACTTGGTCAGACCATTTCAACTGTGCGTTCCCACTGCTACCGCTCCTGCCATGAGTCATATGCAAGATCCAGCAGGACAGAGAGAGGGTCATCCTGATCGCCCCCTTCTGGCCCAGACAGTTCTGATTTCCCAACCTCCTAACGTGTCATCCTGCCAACCAATCATCCTTCCAAAGTTCCCTGAGCTACTTACCCAGTGGAACAGCAAGATCAAACACCCCAATCCATGGCAGCTCCACCTCAGGGCCTGACATTTGGATGGGGAGCATCCTTAGAATGTTCTTGCTCTTCAGCTGTATGAGACATTCTCTCTAATAGTAGAAAGGAGTCTTCTAGAAAACGTTACCTAGCTAAATGGAAATGCTTTTCGTCTTGGACACAACAAAGAGGCCTTCTACCAGAAACTATGGATATTCCTCTCATCTTAGACTATATCCTATGCATGAAAACATCAGGTTTATCCATCAGCACTTAGGAATCCAGTTGGCGGTGATCATGTATGCCATCCACCTTCTCAAGGCTACTCAGTTTTTGCACACCCACTGACCATAAGATTCTGGAAAGGTTTAATAAGAACCTTCCCACCTGTTCAGAAGCGCCCCAATGGGATCTGAATCTCATTCTCTCAGTGCTAACAAGGCTCCCCTTTGAGCCTTTAGCTACTTGTTCCATGTCCCTCCTTTCCGTCAAAGTCGTCTTTCTCGTAGCTATCACATCAGCGAGAAGATTGGTGAACTTGGAGCAATGATGGCAGAACCTCCATACACAGTATCCCATAAGGATAAGGTTCTTTACATTTACACCCCAAATTAATCCCTAACATAGTTTTGGAATTTTACCTTAACCAATCCATTCACTTACCTGTGTTCTTCCTGAAACCACATTCTTCTGCAGAAGAATGAAGACTCCACTCCCTTGATGTTCGATTAACGTTGTTTTTTTACCTGCAGAGAACACAACCAATCAGGAAATCCCTGAGACTGTTTGTTACTGTAGCAGAAGGAGTCAAGGCATGCCATCTTCACCCAGAGAATCTCCAAATGGGTAACTGGTTGCATTCTACTCCTGCTGTCAGCGCTCAAAAGTCCTCCTGGACCTTTGCAAAATGGCCTCATGGAGTTCCATTCACACATTTGCAAGGGATTATGCCCTGTTGCAGGACTCTTCTGCTGATCCTCCTTTGGGATGCCGGTACTCATCCTTGCACCCTCCTCCTGTTTAGGTACTGCTTGTCAATCACCCACAGTGGAATACAGTAGGGACCATCACTCAAAGAGGAGGAGGAGGAGGTTACTTACCTGTAACTGGAGGTTCTTTGAGATGTGTATCTGTATTCCACTACTTCCCCTCCTTCCCCTCTGCTTTGGATCTTATCTGATTCACGGTAGAGAAGGAACTGGAAAAGCGATTGGTTCGCCCTGCCCTTTATCCCCTCAGTCGGAGGCATGAGCTGAGTCAGGGCATGTACGCAGATCAAAGTACGCTACTTTTGAATTCCCCAGCCCCAGAGTATAGATAGGGACCACATGTCTTGAAGACCCTCCAGTTACAGATAAATAACCTCCTCTTTCGGTGAATGGGTGGGAAGAGATAAAGTGGATTAAAGTCTTATAGAATGTTTTCATTATTTCTTTGCCTTAACCTTTCTGTATACATTGTTTTACAACTAAATGTGATTTTATTGTAAATATTAATATGAGGACACATAAACCTAGACCCTGAGTTGTAATGCTTCTGTTACTTGATACACACAAGATTATAAATGGTCAACTTTTATAAATTTGTGTTACTGTTTCTGTGGGCCTTCATTAAATTCTGGAGAACACTAAGTATTTATTCCAATCTTTGAAAAATCTTAACTCCTTTTACTCTTTGATATAATAGTTGGCAAATTTGGTGCTGGTTAAAAGCTCCAGATTGACATCTGTGGAAAATGAAGCCCTATGTTTGTCAACAGTTATAGAAAGTACAACACAACTAGCAGCATCACAAATCATTCTAATGCAGTTCAACCTTGTTCTGTTGAAAGGCCCTGCCAATTCATCACTTTGCTGCCTGTTGAGTCTACTAAAAAGCATGTAGGTAATGTTACTTTTTGTTACATGATCATCTCTCTACTAGGAATGGAAATGAGACTACCCAATTGCCAGTATTTTTTTGTAACTTTGGTCACTGTTTACTTGGGTTGGATTTGAAGTGGCCTACAGGTGAAAAGCTCAGAATCATATCACTGTGACCATGAACCATCCACTTCCCTACTGGTATCTTTTCCTAAATCCTCAGAGCAGTTGTTTTGCAGTACCTAAACATCTACATAGTATAGGTAATTTCATCTGTCTACTCAGCAGTTGGAGTTAGATGAGCACTAAAGAAATTTCTGAGAAAAAACAACAACCAAGTGATGGGTATTTTATAACTAACTCCTATGTCATAAATATGTTTAGGACATAAACATCAGTCTCTTATGATAACTCCAGGTACGGTAGTCCAGAAGATCAGCTTTCTATTCCTTTGGTAAATTGTGATAGCCTAACACACATCTAATGCACAGTCTCTACTATGATTTATACTTCGGTGCAAAACGTGACACCAAGTTAGCTCTATTGCCCGAAAATGCAGTATTCTTTAAATTAAGGGAGATACATATTGAGTGAAAAACTAAGCACAGTGCATCAGACTAACGTTTATAAATATATAACTGTGGGGGATTCATACTTTCGAGCTTAATACAGTACCTCAGTAACCTAGTATTCTTGTTTTTCCTTTTATAGTTTTACATGTGGTACATATAAAAAATGAGGCTGAGAACGCGGAAGGCTTCTCAGCAGTCAAATCAAATTCACACCCAGCGTGCTTTGAGAGCAAAGAGGAAACATTCAGAGGTAGAAGAGAGCTTACCTGTTGGAGGAGGAAAACCACAGAAGAATGAAACCGGTCTGTTGTCATCAATCAAAAAATTTATTAAAGGAAGCACGCCCAAGGTATGAGCTCAGTGTTTTGTTGCTTTTTAAAAAAAAATTGAGTCATATTAGTTTTTTCTAAAATTTGATCAAGTATTGTAGTAAGAAGAATAAGAATTTGTAAAAGGCATGTTCTATGGAGGCAGAACAGCTTTATAAACAATAGAATACAAAAATTGCCCATAATAGTTGTGTGTGAATGCAGATATAGAAGTTAAATTGCAAAGTTGCTGACACTGTCCGGCTATAAAACAATTACAGACGTTTATGATTGTGCCATAAGTTTGAGGATTTAGTATCAGATGTTCCATTGGAGAAATAAGAAAAGTTGCCTTATAAATACTAGAAGCCAAATTCAGCTATAGTATAATCAGGTATAATTTCCGTGTGCTTCAGTGAATTTTGTATCTACTTATCACACCTTAGACATGAAGTTTCAGGGCTAAATTACTTGAATCTTTTCAAACTCTATCTAGGCACAGATCTGAAGCACAAAGATTTTCATATTAAAACCTGCTCAGTTCAAATTCTTAGGGGAAGATTATATACAGTACGTTACTTTTATTGAGTGAGTGCCACTTTGAAATAGTTTTCAAAATTGCTATTTTTATTGTTTTTTTTAAAAGATGGTCTGATTTTATAAAACCTTTCTTCAGTCAGTGTTATCAGTCAGAAGTTCTGATATTGCCATTTTAGTTTTTTAGTGTTAAAGTGAAGTGTTAAAAATGGCAGCTTTATAGTTTTGCATTATAGTTAAAATAATATGTAAAGATGCAGTGAAGTTTAAAACATTCTAATCAAATTGTCTCCGAAAGCTGGGTGACTAGGAAACAAAACGGCAGATGTAATTCAGTGTTGATAAGTGCAAAGTAATGCACATTAGAAAACATCATCCCAACTATATATATAAAATGTTTCGTTCTAAAGTAGCTGTTACCACTTGAGAAACAGATCTGGGAGTCATAGTGGATAGTTCTCTGAAAGTATCTGCTCATCTACAGCGGCAGTCAAAAAAAGAGTGTTAGGAACCATTAGAAAAGAGAGAGAGAGAGTAAGACAGAAAATATCATAATGCTACTATATAAATCCATGGTACCCCCACACCTTGTGTACTGCATGCAGTTCTGGTCGCCCCATCTCAGAAAAGATACATTAGAAATGGAAAAGGCACAGGAAGGGCATAAAAATGACTAGGGGTATGGAACAACTTCCATATGAGGTGAGATTAAAAAACCTGGGACCATTCATTTTAGGAAAGAGATGACTAAGTGGGGAAATGTTAGAGATCTATATGATGAGTGGTGTGGAGAAAGTGAATAAGGAAGTGTTGTTTACCCTTTCACATATCACAATAACCAGGGGTCACCCAATGAAATTAATCAGCAGCAGGTTTAAAACAAACATAAGGAAATACTTCTTCATACAATGCACAGTCAAACTGTGGAACTTTGTTTCCAGGTGATATTGTGAAGGCCAAAAGTATAACTGGCTTCAAAAAAGAAGTTCCTGGAGGATAGGTCCATCAATGACTATTAGTCATGGTGTCCCTAAATCTCTGACTGCCAGAAATTGGGACTAGACCACAGGAAATGGATCACTTGAAATGGTCCAGTTCTTTCAATTCCCTATGAAGCATCTGGCACTGACCAGGATACTGGACTAATTGGACCATTGATTTCACCCAGTATAGCTATTCTTATGTTCTTAGATACCATGCAACTCAATGTGTTTTAGGAATTTGTTCAGCAGGATTTAGGCACTGACTTAAAGGAACTGTAAAAATTATGTATATGTTAAAATTTTTCTTTACCTGTGGAAAATTGTGTATTGTTAAAACTGTTTAAATTTTGCATATCACTAAACTCAGGCAATAAATTGATTTCACTTTCTGACTCCTATGCTCTAGCATAGGGATCTCAAACTCAAATCACCACGAGGGCCACATGAGGACTAGTACATTGGCCCGAGGGCCGCATTACTGAAATCTTTTCATACAAATATACAAAAGCCCCCCCTGCCCCTGGCCTTGCTCCCACTCCACCCCTTCCATGAGGCCATGCCCCTGCCCTGCATCTTCCCACCCC
Organism: Malaclemys terrapin pileata; assembly: GCF_027887155.1. NCBI lineage: Eukaryota > Metazoa > Chordata > Testudines > Emydidae > Malaclemys > Malaclemys terrapin. Next base: position 2,088,310 of record NC_071514.1, read on the forward strand.
ATTCCCCGCCACCATTCCAACCCCTTCCCCAAAGTCCCCGCCCCAGCTCCGCCCCCTCCCTGCCCCTATTCTAAGCCCATCCCCGCCCCACCTCTTCTCTGCCTCCTCCCCTGGGCACGCTGTGTCCCTGCTCCTCCCTGCTCCCTCCTGGAAAGTCCTAAGCGCCCCCAAACAGCTGTTTGGCGGCAGGAAGCACTGCGAGGTAGGCGGAGGAGCAGGGACGCGGCGCGCTGGCGGGGAGGCGGGGGAGGGGGAGCTTGGCTGCCTGCCAATGGAGTCAGTACCTATGGCGGGCCACAGGAAATAACTCCGCAGGCCGCGTGTTTGAGACCCTTGTTCTAGCACAAAGCAAAATACTTTAGGTTGCAGACACTTCAGGGAAATGGTTAAGTCCAAACAAAAACAGTTTTCATTGGAATTTAAAAAATAAATGGGGAGATTTCTGATGATTTAGGTTTTGTAAAATCCCCCCATCCCTTTTTTAATCTTAAATTTTCATCCTAAATTTTATCTTCACAGCTTCCCTTTAAATATAAAATTCCATGTTTTTCATATATATTGTCTTTCTTTTCTTCTGTGTCCAGAACAGCACTTGTAGTGGTCCCAGTGGCATTAACATGCATGCTATTGAGTGATATTGCTGGGCTATACTGCAAAGCTCTCATGACAACACAAAGTAGTCTTGTGGTTACCATGGTAACATCAGAACTCTTTCAGGTGGTATGTGTGTTATATTATACAATAGTTCTGTTACCTATATATTATAATATAAATTAAGAGAGAGATTGTGTGGATCTGTGACAGTAAATGTATAGCAACATATACTCTAAAATATACTAATTCTGACATCAGAGTCATAGTCCATCACTCTGACATCACAGTGATGGCTTGTGGGGGTGGGTCTTTAACCCCCCCCCCCCCCCAAAAAAAAGTTCAAGCTATTTACTTACATAAAAGTAACTAAAATATGGTCAATACAATTCTGATGACATTGGGCCTTATCTTATAAGCTACATAATGCTCTCAACTCCCATTTAAGTCAATAGATGGAGTTAGTATGCCTGTTTTAAAGTTAATATCAGAGTTACAGCCCACCAGTCTGATATCATAGAGAAACTAATACAGATAAGGATGTAGTTTAGATCAGGTACCTTGCAGGACTGAACCCTGTTTAATAAGCATTTTTAACAGTTTGTAAGAAGTTTAACAAAGTGGGGTTTTTTTAATGATATACACATCCAGTGATATTTTTAAAAAAGTTTTAAAACTTGAAACATTACAAGACATTGACTGAAGTAAGTTATACCAAACTTATTTAATTTGTGGGTTCTGGTAACATCATAAATTACACTATCTTTGCTTTTCTGACTTGCAGTGCATCCTCTCCTTTGGAATCATTGCAACCCATTCATTAACTTGCATTTTTATTCCATGGTTTCTGAAAAATCTAAAAATCAGACATCCTATTGATATCAGTGTGACATTGCCATATTAGTTTCAGTATGATCATAGAATCATAGAATATCAGAGTTGGAAGGGACCTCAAGAGGTCATCTAGTCCAACCCCCTGCTCAAAGCAGGACCAATTCCCAGCTAAATCATCCCAGCCAGGGCTTTGTCAAGCCGGGCCTTAAAAACCTCCAAGGAAGGAGACTCCACCACCTCCCTAGGTAACGCATTCCAGTGTTTCACCACCCTCCTAGTGAAATAGTTTTTCCTGATATCCAACCTGGACCTCCCCCACTGCAACTTGAGACCATTGCTCCTTGTTCTGTCGTCTGCCACCACTGAGAACAGCCGAGCTCCATCCTCTTTGGAACCCCCCTTCAGGTAGTTGAAGGCTGCTATCAAATCCCCCCTCATTCTTCTCTTCTGGAGACTAAACAATCCCAGTTCCCTCAGCCTCTCCTCATAAGTCATGTGCTCCAGACCCCTAATCATTTTTGTTGCCCTCCGCTGGACTCTTTCCAATTTTTCCACATCCTTCTTGTAGTGTGGGGCCCAAAACTGGACACAGTATTCCAGATGAGGCCTCACCAATGTCGAATAAAGGGGAACGATCACGTCCCTCGATCTGCTGGCATAATGCAATTAGTAATACTAATTGGATATATTTGGCATATTGATTGTAAACAGAAATCTTTACGGTAGAAATTTACTGATATAAAGCACATAGAACAATGATCTAATATTGTGCAATTTTATTCTTGAGTGCTGTTGACAGACACTTAACTCCACTTTTATTGATTGTGATTTTGCCAGAACCCCTCTTGTTCATTGGCTTTTCTTTCCTTATTATTTGTATTGCTGCTTTTAGTTTTTTCTCTAGATATTTTATTTTAATTCTTCTTCATCAAATAAATACCTTTTAGAAGTAGTGGAGTTTTCTTTTGGCCTTTCTTACAAGAAAAGGAAAGATGTCTCTACAGTTTGGGTTTTAACTTTTTAGTAAACGTAATGCTCCTGAGAGATGCAAGATTGACAGTCCTGGAGACTGAAATCCTTTTTTTACAGAACAGTTACAGCAAGGGCAGCAGCAGTGGTAGCTTCCCCACACCACTGTGATCTATTCTTTTGGAGGGACCACCTCTAGGATGAAAGGATAGTTCAGTCTCCATACTCATTCAATTCTTTGCCTCTCTGCTGAGTCTATCAACAGGAATTCCAGTAGGTGCCAGTCATGATAGTGGATTTTGTGATGATTCTGTATCTGTCCACTAGGAACTGGAATGAGAACACCAATGCTTTTCAGTTAGAACTGAACAGCCTTCAGGTGGTAATGGCTTTCTGTCATTCTTACCTGAGCTAAATTTGAACTAGTGACCTGGAAGGTAAAAGGCCTTAGTTTCTTTTCCAGTCCACTGAGCCATCTAGTTTCTCAATCTCTGCAGTTGTATTTCTCAAAGATTTAGAGTTTGCCTATACATATACAGTACTGTCCATTGGAGAAAGCAGGAGATCACAGGAACTCCCAGTTATTTTCAGTGGGAGGCTTGTGGGACCAATGAAGTGCACACATTTTCTTCCTATGTTGATGTCTGTGTTTTATAAAATAGTCTAAAACCTTTGTTTGGCATAGTTTTGAAATTTCAGTTTTTTCTTTGCCAAGTTTTAAGCCTGTGTTCTGCAAGTTATGTGTATCCAGCATTATGATACTTGGGGAGAAAGATGTGTATTTAAAATTTCATTTCAGAAGTGTGTTATAGGCAAGGCCCTTTGTGCTTTGCAGCAAGCTGGATTTCAATTCTAATATAATCTTTAGATTCTGTGGCTCTCTGGAAATTCTGCAGCAGTTCCAGATGCATTTTTTATATTGAGGATTTTAATTAAATATAAAAATTAATAATATAATGGTACAGTATCCTCTGTTGTTTGTTTTGATATCAAATTCAGTTTATTTTATATTATCCACACAATTTCAGTTTTCAGTATGCTGCAGATTGTCATCTTTAGGTTTCAGATTTAACATTCAATTAAATTCTATTCTACCAAATTCACGGTCCATTGTGGTCAATTTCATGGTCATAGGAATTTAAAAATCATAAATGTAATGATTTCAGTTATTTAAATCTGAAATTTCATGGTATTGTAATTGTAGGGGTCCTGACCCAAAAAGGAGTTGTGTGGGGGTTGCAGTACTGCTACCTCACTTCTGCACCGTTGTTGGTATGGTATGGTATTGCCACCTTACTTCTGCGCTGCTGTCTGCAGAGCTTGGCCGTCAGTAAGCAGCCGCCCAGCTCTGAAGGCAGCAGCGCCGGAGTAAGGGTGGCATGATATGGTAGTGCCATCCTTACTTCTGCACTGCTGCTGCCAGGGCGCTATCTTCAGAGCTGGGTGCCCGGCCAATAGCCGCCGCCGCTCCCCGGCCATCCAGCTCTGAAGGCAGCACAGAAGTAAGGGTGGCAATACTGCGACCCCTCTAAAATAATCTTGTGACCCCCTGCAACTCCTTTTGGGTCAAGACCCCCAGTTTGAGAAATGCTATCTCCCCCATGAAATCTGTATAGTATAGGGTAAAAGCAGGCAAAAGACCTGATTTCGGGGGGGCAGATTTCACGGTCCGTCACATGTTTTTCAGGGCCATGAATTTGGTAGGGCCCTATTAATGGGGCAATTTGAACCTATTGAAAGAATGGTGGGGGGGTGGGGGAGAGGGAGGGAGGAAAAAACGCACACACATGACAAAGAAAATGTACAAAAAGCTTTGCTTCCATGAGAGCCAAATAATATATGAGTCATAAGAGGCCAAGTCACCTTACCCTAAGGTAACAAAAAACAATGGAACATGACCCTTAACTTTTAACATTTTTGACTCCTATTTTTTGTCATAGGCCCGGATACAGTTAGTTCTGAATATGTACTGTGAATAACTGTACAATTCTTGTATCATGAAGTATAGCAAAAAGCAACAGAGGGTCCTGTGGCACCTTTGAGACTAACAGAAGTATTGGGAGCATAAGCTTTCGTGGGTAAGAACCTCACTTCTTCAGGACCCTCTGTTGCTTTTTACAGATTCAGACTAACACGGCTACCCATCTGAAGTATAGCAAGATTCTGTATTGTAGCAGACACTATATTTCATTATATTAAGTAAGGATGGCCACAAATGAAGGATTTTATATTGGGTTTTGTTATGTACTTTGTTTCCTGTGTATGCTAGGATCCAAAGAAAGCAAGTCACAGTTAATTTTAGTCATCAGATTTATATGTTAATTCAACCAGTATGGCATGCCATTTGTTTAATGTCATTACCCTTAATATTTACAGATCTGTTCTTCAGGGGAAAAAAATCTGAAGAAAGTTTTTCTACAACAGAAATTGCATATACAGTTTTCTTGCCCAGTACTCCACTTTTTACATTAATTTCTGACATTTTGGGGGAGTTTGAAATTCCAGATATGTATATCTCCTCATTTCCAGGTGAGGAATGTGCAGTATATTTATATATAGATATATGCTGCACATTGCTCACCTGGAAGTGAGGATCAATAAAAGGATCTTTTGTAGACTTTTCTGGTGTATTTAGTGGAAGAAAAGATACTATTCAGTGTGTATTTTTCCTTTTCTGTTTTAAGGAAGAAAGAGAAAATCCTGCAAAGAGAAGTAGAATTGAACGTGACATAGATAACAACTTGATTTCTTCCACACCTCGAACAGGAGAAAAGCCTAACAAACAGATCTCTCGAGTAAGACGGAAAAGTCAAGTAAATGGAGGTTTGTAAATATTCCATACCTATATTAATAGGACAGAGTTAGAGGGTCAAGATCTAATACTTGTATGGTGACACATTAATACAGGGCTTGACTCTGTCCTGTTGGAGTAAATGCGAATTTTGCCATTAACGTCAGTGGGAGCAGAGTTGGACCCACAGTATCTGAAATGTTCTTTCCTGGAGAGTAATTGTAAGTATACGGGGGTTGGATGAGACTGAGAAACAATCTGATGAATATGTTTTTTCTTTTTAAGAACCATTCAGTTATGGGAAAACCACCACCTATCTTGGAACTACTTATCCATAGTATTCTCCACTCAGAAAGGCAAGAGGATACTTAGTGATGCGAAATTGCTCCTCTTCACATTGTTTTACAAACAATGAGATGTCATTCCATAGCAGGTGGTTTGTATGAGAATCATTCCACTTTCCAGGTGCTGAAGGCACTTGGTCAAATAAGTGCAAGAAATGGAATTCTTTCACAAATGCACACATGGGCATGTATTATTCTGTGCTTATAGTAATGCCAATTTTAAAATGTAAAATCTACATTCATATTTTAACGTCCTTAGCCACCTCTGCTGTTCTAGCCCTAACCCACTCCATAAAGTCAGGCTTCCAACTTCAAACAGGGTTCCCACTGAACTCAGAACTTAAAATCCCCCCCCCCCCTTTTTTTTTTATTGAAAAGCAAACCCAGAAGTGTTTTGTTCTTTGGATTACTTAAAACATCTTAAAATCTTCTTAAAGGTTTGTTGAATAGCTTAGTGATCTGGTTGATAGATAGACTTTCTATTTTCAACTTGTGTGTTTATTGAGATAATTACATGACTTGGAATTCTTTGTCAGCTGATCAGACTGCAGCTTTCAAGCTATTTTCTAACTTGCCGTGACTTGTCTGGTGCAGTAACAAAGGAATGTTCTATTTTCAGAGAATGTAGGGATTATTCAGTGCAAAATTTTCTTAATGAACTCATTATTTTACATCAGTTGAGTACAAGTTCTTATATTTGACAAGAAAAATAGTTGTATAAAGAATAATGTGTTCTTAATTACCTAGTAAAGCAATAATTCCATCATTGGAAACTGGTGATAATGACCTAAACCATGAATCCTATCTTACACCAGAATAGTCTGTTTGTCACTAGTATCCCAAAATGAAATTACTTTAATGGGTTTTGGATTGAGTTGATAATACATAGGTTGAGTAAAACAGTTTATTTTTGTAGTTGTGTTTCATCGTCCTTGTCCCTGTTCTTACTTCTTTCCCTTCTCCCCCACTTTTTTTGGTATCTCAGATTCCCTTTATCCTCCTTCCTTCCTTCCTTCTTCTCTCTCTCTCTCTCAGGACAGCTTGCATTGATGGCTGCGAGGTTGGCTGTGATCTGTTTATCAGCCATTCAGATGCAACATGGATTTACCTGTAGAAGTTTCTTAAAATGTGCTGTCATCTGTCCTTTGGTGAACAGATCAACTAAATGTCTGCTAGGGAATTATGATTTTTCCCTACCCCTTTCAAAGAGTTGGGTGATGGTGTTCTGATATTCAATGGCTGTACAAGAGGTCTTGTTTCCAAACAGAAAGACATACCTAGTTAAATGGAAATGCTTCTCATAGTGGAGTCATGTTCACCACTTGGACTCTTCTGTTCAGAATATAATGGACTACTTATTGTCTTTGAAACACTCAGGATTCTTATTTAGTTCTGTTAGAGTTCATCTAGTTGCTCTATCAGCATATCTCCTGCTAGAGGCAGGTCATTTGATTTTCTCTGACCCAGTGTGTCTAAATTTTTTAATGGCCTGATTCATGCATTTCCAGCATTTAAAGAGCTTTTCCCTATCTGGGACTTGAATATTGGACTTACATCTTTTTTGAACGCATGTCATAATGTTCTTTATATCACTTTTCTGTTAAGACAATGTTTTTGATAGCCATCACATCAGCTCTCACAGTGACTGAAATACAGGCTGTGATGACTAGCCCGCCATATGCTGTGTTTCATAAGGACAGAGTCACTTTCAAGCTGGATCAGAAATGTTTACCAAATGGGGTTTTGGAATTCCATATAAACCAGTTCATATGCTTACCAATATTTTTTCCTAAACCTCTTTCTTATAGAGGTTAAGCTCCACATGCTGGATGTTTCTAGGGCTATACCTTTTTATTTATCCAGGTCAAAGCCATTCTCTAAATTAGCTAGACAGACTTGTTACCAAAAGTCACATATAAAGGGGCCAACTCTGTCATATCAGAGACTCTATATGGGTGGTGGATTGTGTTAAGATTTCCTGTTCATTAAACAAACTACCCCTTCCCTGTCGAGTCAGGGCACATTCAGTCAACATCTGTAGCTTGTTTTGGGGAGTCCCTGTTTTTGAGATTTGTTAGAGCAGCTGCTAAGAATTTGGTTCATATATTTATCAATCGCTACTCCGCTGTGACAGTTTCTAGATCAGATGCCCTGTTGGGCAGAGGTGTCTCAGTAATTTAGATAAGACTCCTGTTTCCTTAAGGGGTAACTGCTAGTCAGTCACCTATAGTGGGATCCGTGTGGACAAATGCTAAAAGCAGAGGTTATTTATGTTACAGTAACTGGAGTTCTTCAAGATGCCTTTGTCCACATGGAGCCTATGGTCTGCTCTGCTTTCCAATTGGCATGGAATCCTTACATGGATATTCAATATTAGTGAAGGAACTAAATGGTGGTTGCAGCTGCTCCACCCTTAATACCCTTGCTGTAGGGAGTGTGAGGGCATCCAAGGCACATATGCAGCCCAACGGATACTGCTGGCTAAAAGATTCCAAATTCGCATGTATGAGGCACACGTACCTGTGGTGGAATCCGTGTACACAAAGGCATCTCAAAGAACTCCAGTTACTGTAAGGTAAGTAACTATCTTTGTTTCAGCATCAGAATGACACCACTTTATTTTCTGGCTCTTACCCAAACCAGTTCTGAGCTGGCACTTTTCAGCTCTGGGATGCACATGATAATACACACACATTTATAAAAAGCCTTACTCACTTGTTAATTAAAACTGAGATTTGCTTAATTATGTTCCATGGCTGTTGGTATCTGTGGTTATGAAGAGTAGCTCTAGTATTTTACTAGAGAATCAAAAATGGCATACAGAATAGCTAAGAACTTGATCCTGGGACGTGACAAACATACTCAATATCCATTGGAGTCCTGTTGATGCTGGAATCAGTGGGCACTGAAGGTGCTCAGCACCTTGCAGAAGGCACTCTGCACCTTGCAGGGTTGATCGCTAAATGTTTAAATAAAGTATTTCATAAACCTCTACTCATTAATTTTAACTTTTTTTTCTTTTTATAATAACTGATTCTTTCTCATTTTGATTGCTTATTTAAAGTGCTGTATAAAACTGATGTTATTTTTGATGGTGAGATATTTAATTTTCAGTAAGTGATGGTTCTTTTTTAGTAAAATTCATATGCCAGCTTATTTGACTGTGGAGTAGAATGAGGAAAATTCACTGTAACTCATATAAAAAAAATTACAACAAGAAAAGAGCGCAAATAGACATGAGGAACAAAATCAGTCCACAGCAGTTTTATATCTTTCTTTTTTTTCTTTTTTTCTTTTCTTTTACAGAAGCTGGAAGTTACGAAATGACAAACCAACATGTAAAGCAAAATGGAAAATTAGAAGATAATCCTGCCACGGGCAGTCCGCCCCGGACTACATTATTGGGGACCATATTTTCTCCTGTTTTCAATTTTTTCTCACCAGCAAATAAAAATGGTAATTATTATCTAAAGCTACATAATATAGATTAACATAAAAGCTAAGTATGGTTCATAATTTTTTTTTGAAGTTGTTTAGACGGCTAATGGAACAGATGATCCTTCTTGTTGACCTGCAGAGCAAGAGCTGCAGTTGCCGTAAAGGAAACTATCTAACTATTAGAAGGGTTGCTTGAGCTATATAAGAGGAGGCATGGGCTTAGCTGCATTAAAATATTTGTTTCCTAGTTGTATACGTCTCACACTTCACTTTGATTTACAAGGTATAAGAAACTAATTTGGTATTTTTCACCCTATCTAAAATGGATTTCTCCCTCCACCCACCTTTGGTTTGTATTGTAATATCATGAATTAAATTAGGGACATCTTCAGTTATTCCAGAACACATTATCTCTGAATCTACGAATATTGATACTCTGTTAAGTAATTCAACATTAGGATAATGATTGTACTGAAACCTCATTTCAGGAACATCAGGATCAGATTCCCCTGGGCAAGCTGTTGAAGCTGAAGAAATAGTCAAACAACTTGATATGGAACAGGTGGATGAGATCACTACCAGTACTGCAACATCGACCAATGGAGCCGTTTACACTAGCCAAGCAGTGCAAGTCAGATCTACTGTCAACAACGGTTTGGAAGAAGTGGAGGAAACAACTGATCGTGATCTACCACCACTTACAGGTAAGAAACTTGCATTTTCCTGGGACTCTTAAGTTAATTGTGCAATAATAAAAATGTGTTTGCACATTTGAGTAGAAGCTTTCTTAGAAAGCCCAGAGTGTTCCTGTATTTTATATAAACAAAGATTCATTCCCCAAAGTGTTTACTTGCATGCCGATTTTCGTGAGCAGTAGCCTAGGAAACACACTTTATTTGGTAAAAATAGAATCTCATTGTAAACTTCTCAGGCCAAATCCACTCCTGGTGTGGCTCAGTTGACTTCCACATTTAAATAAAGCCTAATTCAAATGAATATTGTGATTCCAAGTGTCAGATTTTCTGACTCAGTATGTTTAATGCCAAATGTATTAAAATAAAATGTAAACTCTTGAAATGCCCATCACCAAAAAGAAGTTCTCAACCCTTTGGTTGCTGTCACCAAAATAACATAGACAAATGACAGATTTATATAGGTCCCTCCTTAATTTACAATGTTTTCTTCAAGAGAATCATCATGTCCTTTTTGGATGAAAATTCTAGAAACATTAAATTTACCATTGTGCACAGGGCCATCACAAGCCTATGCACTATTTACGTCTCACTTTAAAGTTTCACAAAATTGGTATTTAAGTAGAGCATATATTTCTGTGGGTTCACTGCTGGGAGGTGAATTTCACCCTAAAAGATGTAGGGCTGAGGTGAGGAGAAGAAGATGAAGAATTTTCACTGTTGCTATGAAGACTTGCGCATTAAGTGCAAAATTTTCACATTTTAAAACTGCACTAATAAGACTAGCTCTTGTGGGGCTTTTTGTTTTGTTTTGTGCATTTCCATTGAATTTTAGCACCAGTATCTCCAGACAGTGGTTACTCATCAGCTCATGCAGAAGCCACCTATGAAGAAGACTGGGAAGTCTTTGATCCGTAAGTGTTAATATTTTTACTGAAACATTACTTCTATAATTTTGGGCATTGGATAAAAAAACCTTGAATTTGAGCAAGTACTTTGTCATGTTTAGAACTTGCTTGCTGTGGTGAGTTCTGTTTGAAAACTGCTAATTGTAAAACTAGTATATTGTGACTGGTCATGGCTTGTTATATTCAGTTTAAATTATTTATTTCTTAGTCTTGATTACTTTAAATTACTTTAGTTGACTTATTGTATTGTAAGTTAAGGTAATGTGAACATAGTTATACCACAAATTCTCTTTCCTTTTTAGATATTATTTCATCAAACATGTTCCACCACTAACTGAAGAACAACTTAATAGGAAGCCAGCTCTTCCACTGAAAACAAGAAGCACACCAGAATTCTCTTTAGTTCTAGACTTGGTAAATATGCATATAGACTTGAGTTAGTGTAGTGGGGGAAGAGTGAATTTATCTTCCACTTAATTTGCATATTTGACACATTGGGAACATGATGCTCCCATTATTAAAAAGAGACCTTTTATTAAATGCACACGTTGAAAGACTCTAAAGTATTCAAACAGATTTAAAAAACTTCAATTAAAAAGACACCAAGTTTAAAGAAATAATTTGAGAAACTGTCACTGAGTAACAAGAAAGGAAAATTCACTGCATTTGTTGCATGATTCAACATTTTTCTTAAACATTTCAATTTTTTTTTTTTTTAAATCTTCATGAACAAAAGTTAGCTGACCTCCAGAGGAGCTTCCCAAAAGAGAAAATCAGATATAATAAAGGAGAAAATTCAGCATCACCTGTATTTGATCAAATACAGTACTTACAAAAGGACGAGTCTCCCAGTGAGATTCCCGTAAGTCCGAGAGGACTTTTCTCACAGAGAAGAAAGCATGCTTCTCTTTAGAACTATTTGTTTTCACCCTCTGTTGATCCATTTTATCGTATTTAAGCAGTTATTACTGGATAATTCAGTCACTGGCTATATATAGTTGTCATTTAATGAATAAAGAAGTCTAATTTTTTTAATGAAGGGGGAAAAAAACAAATAATTTTAGGAAGACTCATTATATAACAACTAAGTTGAGATTGACATTATAAGCACTGTTTTATCATGTGCTATGTAACTTGTTATACACGGGTCATATGAATTGAGTACTCATTTCAAACTGATAGGAACAGAGTTGTATTAAATAAGAGGAATTTGTTGTACCTGTAAAATCAAGATTTCTTTCTCTTGGGATTCTGTGTTAGTGCCACAGTTACAAATGAAATTCTTTTAGCTTTGCAACATTAATGAATTGTATAATATATTAATAGCTGTCTTTCAAACCGTAGCAGCAATACATTCAAAATTAAATTGACCATACTGAATTATAGAGTATATTTCCCTTCCAAAAGAACATAACGAAGCAAATAGTCTCATTTTCAATAATCCTGTCATAAAAGCTTCTTAATTTAGTATGATCTTTTTATTTTATTTTTTCTAGGATGAAACATTAGTGCATTGTAGTCTAAACGAGCTAGAGGATGCTGCACTCACTTTTCCAGTGCTTTTCCAAGATGTCATTTACCAGGTAATTAGAAATATATAGGAAAAATGTACCTTTTTGTTTGTTTAATAGATAAAGTCATCATGCATATGTAATATGTTCTTGTCAGGAGAGAGATAAACATTGATTGGCATCTAAACAGCCATTTGAGTTAAATGCTGCAGATTTGAAATTTTGAAAGGCAGGTGGTCATGTATTAGAAGTATTGTGGAGTACTTTTTATTACTACAACGTGGTAATGATGATTACTAGTAAAAATGTCAACAATGATTAGTAAGAAAATGTAAATATTCTTTTTAGCAGCAGTATTCTATAGCAGCCTTTCTCCTTACCAGCAGATGGAGGCAGGAACATTGAAAGTTCAGGCAGTATCATTTCCCATGTAATAGTTTGCCACAAACTGTTAACTTTCTTCCCTGCCTGGGGAAACCAATTCATGCTGGTTGATCATTTCTTACTGTGAAAAAGGCTAATCTTCAGAGCCTGAAGTTAACTAGCTTCTATCTAGCACCTAGTCTTGCATATCCTTTGCCGGTAACATTTCCACCTCTTCCGCCCCAGCTAGATGCTACTTGGTGATTACAGTTACTTTTGATTGTCTTGTGGAAACTGCTAGTCATTTTTCCTGCTTCAAGCAGTATTATTAGCTTTATATGTTTTACATTGACATACCATAGAGGAACAAGCATGGGAAAGAGGAGATCTGTTCCAGCAACTGCCAAAGATGCTGCACTGACCCAGGCTATTGTTCTCAGGTCCTTTTGTGTGATGTACCTGGGAGAGGCAACAGCTTCCCCTCCATGTAGTTCGCACGATATTGGACCCCTCTGTAGTATCTTTGGAGAATGAGCCAGTCATCAGGCACCTTAAAAGGACACTTGTCCAGGTATTTTTCCTAATTTTAAAAATGTTTTTCTTCATTGTTGCATATAAAACCCCTTGGAATTTTGAAACTAAAATAATTTTTTTAATGGGTTTCTTAACTTGTCTCCTATTTGGTGACTGCCATTCTCAGTTTCCTCCTGGATGAGCTGGGGAGGAAGCTTCAAATTAATTCTTTGGGGGCAAATAGATTCAAGCCTGTTTTTTCCTTCCCTCTCTGAGGCTCTCAGTATGATTTGAGTATTTCTGGCTATAACTATGCTCTTTTGGTGATGGTGTGTTTTACTGAGTGTAGCTGAGAGCCACCTTAGGGTCTGAGCAAAAGGAAATTTAAGTCAATGGAAAGACTATCTTACAAGGTTTCTATATCTGTATTTAACATTGTACGTAAGCCTGTGCCTCTTTTTATCCAATCAGATGATGATGCAGTTTCATCTATTGTGCCTTAGTTATTTCCCAAGTTTAGAATTGCAAAGGAGCAGTACCTTTGCAAGGTAGACTTGATAAGGACAGCCTGTGTCTACATCAAGTATGTTGTTTTAGGATTCCTAACCATCTGTTTATTTTATTGAGGTGCTTATACACCAGACATGGCAACCCAGAAAACATTCACCTCTTGCTACATGAGGGACAATAAGCAGGAGACTAAACAGTCAAGAGTTTAGTTATAACCGTAAAACATGTAATTAACTAAGGCTATGGGTAAAAAGAGAAGTCTCCTCTTCAGATAATTGCTGAACAGAAACTGGTTAATATTACATACATTCTTAGCTTTGTATTGTAGACAATAACTCTCACTATTTCATCTGCTTTTGAAAAGTGATTCTTTCAATTATCAATTTGGTCATCTCCTATGCAATAGGCCCATCTGAATTTCAGTTCTCCAAACTCGCCCATAGAGTGTCATTTAAGCTTTCACTGGTGTTGTCTCCTCCTGCTGGCAAGGAGGAAGTAAATGTCTGAGCAAAAGTTGAAGACAGATTATTAGGTAAGAAAATACTGTTATGTATTTATAAACTACAATACAGTGTAGCTCATTGAAAACAATACCTGATATGTAAAATCAGTTTGTGAAGATGTTTTCTATTAGTCTCTGAACATTTAATACCTTCAGTTAGACTCTTTAAGAAATACTATGAAACCAATGATCAAAAACATGCTTAAATCTTTTTTTAAGAGAGAGTAAAACTTAGCTCAGGACTTCTTTTCCTACAGGATTTCTCCATTCTCTCACACCCAGTTTCACTAATAATTATGCAAATTGAGATCTGGGCTTCATACCATTATTATTTCTCTACTTAACTGAAGGCCATGAACTGATACTTTTGCAGTAGTGGGAGGGTGGATGAGCAAGCAGCTTACTTTGAAGTATATTCCAAAACTGGCCAACAATGCTGCAGTAATGAAGTGATTATAAATATAGTATATACTGAATGCTACAATACTTCTGTCTCTGGAGAAAAAGAGTTAATGTTTAATTCTTTAGTACTAGTGTATGCATTTATTTTATAATGTATTAGCACTTTGTGTCAGGCACTCCCTTTTGTTACTTGGTTAAGAGGTTTGCACTGTATTTAGTTTATGCTGCAGAGCCACCAATCCTAGACACTAGGTCATCTTGCTCCCTCCTCCATCCAGAGAATACCCTCCCTTTACAAGTAGGCCTTACCCAGTCAAGAAATTTCTGTTCACTTAGTTCTTCGGCTCAACAGTCTCACTGATCTTCCTGTTTCAGCTATAGGGCCCAATAGAAGCTAACCAAAAGACATTTCACATACTCTACTCCACTGCAGCCAAACATAACTGGATTGTTCAACTTACCCCTGCCACATCCTATCAGAGTAATAGCTGAGAATTTTCATTCCCCTTCTGGTGAAATGCTATCCCAGTAGTTTCTCTAAAAGAGCAACAAAACCAGCAGCCTTTGGATCAGTTGTTCAGACTTCAGTCCGTGGTAGACACTCACAAAGAAAGCTACGATCAGATTGGGATCTCTTAACCTTGATCTAATTGGACTTTTAGAACTATGTTTTTCTCACTTGGAGAGCCACAATCAACTAAGAACCTGCTGTTTCTGTTCATTTATATGATGGTCTTCATCTTGGGTCTCTTACAGTTGGGTAAGATGAGTCTAGTTGCAAATCCAGAGCTGCTGCACTTCATTGACCTATAACTCCTCAGCATTTCTTTCAAGGACAGAGGAAGACGACCCCTAAAGCATGCACAGTGTTGACATCAAATTTAATAGGAAATACATATCTGGAGTTCTGCTCCTGTTACATTCTTCCTTTAGTAAAATAGCATTTTACTGATTACTTCTATTAAAATACAGGTCAAGCTGTTTATTTAGCTAGGTTGCTGTTGCTTATTCGTATAATAAGATTCCAGGATTGTCACTCAGTGTGTCATTCGGAAGCCTACAAAGTTCTCAGCCACTTGACTTTACAAATTACATCCATGTGAAAGCAAGGCATGTATCTATGCCATTCCAAGAGTCTCAGGCTGTTGTGACATCAGAGGTAACTGAGCCAATCACGACCCTTATGCTATAGCTAAATGCAATGCACTGGTTTCATTGGTTGTATGAGGGAGACTGTACAGATGGTGGATTACTTGGCCCAACTGTCACATCTTTGCGACAGCTTGGGCTTTCAGCTGCTAGTAGTCATCATCATCTGATATCTGCGTAACCAGACAGATATTTCTGTGGGACATGAAAGAAGGAAGGGAAAAATAAGTAGTTAGTTCATCTGGTATGATAAAGTCTTAATGATTGTCTAGCTAATTATGGGATTTTTATTTAGAGCTGTGTGAAAGTGTTTACTGTATTACAGAATATTTTCTCCTCCTCCTCTTGTTTGTAATAATTCCTTAGAAATTTAACTAAAATTTATGTCCTTATCAGTTTCTACCCCTATTCTGCACAGACATTTTTGTTGTTGCTGAGCTGCTGGCATTGTTGTTTGAAAAAAACATAGTAACAATATGGAAACATTGTGGGGGCGGGAGTTGTACATGTTTTCATGGATGGAAGTCGGATATACACAGTTACATGGACTATATATAGGAAGAAACTACATGGCTCAAATTTTCGCCTATGATCATTAATGCCTCCATTTCCTTGTTAAGAGAATGTAAACTTTTCATTAAAAAACAAAATAACTTCTTTAACAAAGATTAACTAGCTAACTTAACCAGATCATGTTTAATTTTTCTGTTTGCTCTTGCAAATTACTGGATATCATTATGAAGCTATTTTAAAATATCTGTTTACTTTTTTCATTCTTACTAGTTTTGAAACTTGTAATCATTTTTGTCTTAAAAATATAGAATACTCATTCTGAGAGTCACATTAAAAAGCCCAGTTTCTTGAGTTCCATAGCTCTTCATTTGATTTATTTTTTCCTTTAGAAGAATTTGTTTCATACTGTATATTAAATAAAATAAATGCTGTATGCTTTTTCCAAATTAGCCACTTGATGACATTTTCAAACACTTATACCCCTATATAACGCGACCCGATATAACACAAATTCGGCTATAACGCGGTAAAGCAGCGCTCCGGGGGTGGCGGGGCTGCGCACTCCGGTGGATCAAAGCAAATTCGATATAACGCGGTTTCACCTATAACGCGGTAAGATTTTTTGGCTCCCAAGGACAGCGTTATGTCGAGGTAGTGGTGTAATTACAAATAATTTTGGTTTTCTCAACAAAGATTGGCTAATAGTGTGAAGTATGACAGCTGGCTTGAAAAATTTTAGTATACATTTTCAAAAATGCTTTGGTCCAAGTTGTGACTTTTAAATCATGGTTCGAGCTGAAGGGGTGCAGTATAGCAGGAACCCCATAAGGAATCCTGATTTAGTCAGCTGGCATTCCCTCTCAGGGGTTCCAGGTAGTGCACACTGTAGGGACAGTTCAACAGGTGTACTTGCCTCTTCACTCCGTGGGAGTGGAGCCACAGCATTTTGGCATCTAGAGGTAAGGCTCCTTGTGTCATTATCTCTTTCCCTGCTCCTGTACACCAGATTAGACACAATTAAGCCCTATGTTTATTACCTGTTATGATTGCAACTTACTCTCTACACCCTACTACGTTAAAAACATG
Organism: Malaclemys terrapin pileata; assembly: GCF_027887155.1. Taxonomy (NCBI): domain Eukaryota; kingdom Metazoa; phylum Chordata; order Testudines; family Emydidae; genus Malaclemys; species Malaclemys terrapin. The sequence continues at coordinate 2,105,426 of NC_071514.1, forward strand.
AGGCACTCCTAGTACCTCTCTATATTGAGACAATACTTTACTGTGCAAATAAGAGACAGTCTAGTATGATTATAAGTTTTCATCTTCATTCTGCCACTGACTCAGTGTGGCCTGGGGCAACTGAGCAAATCTCTCTGCCTCAGTTATGGAAAGTAATGGCAAAAATGACCGTTAATCATAGCTATTTCTTTTCAAAAACTACGTGGTGCACCAGATTCAGCAGAAAGTGCCGGAGTTGGGGGTGGGGCGGGGCGGGGCAAGATTGTATGTGTGCATACATGGGCAGGAGAATGTAGGCAGTGAAGGAGGGTGGGCAGAAACTGGTGTGTGAGTATGCAGGACGATGAAGGGATGCAGGTGGGAAGGGTACATATGTTCAAAGGAATTTGGGGTGCAGATGAGAGAGGGAAACTTGGGTTGTATGAAGGAGAATGTAGAAGAAAGTAGGGAGGGGGCATTTGGGGTGTGTGCACAGGGATATGTAGGGAGTGACAGAAGAAAGGGCAGATCTGTAGGATAGGGAAACTGGGATATACCCTCTAGTTGCTTTGCTATGCTCTGATGAAACAAAGCAGCTGTAAATGCAGTTTAACTGGCTAGTATGCTCTGGCTGCAGAGTGGCATAAAGGAGTCTCAGCACACCAGTGAACTGACCATAAAAGTTAAAGTAAAAAAAAAAATAAAAAAAAATTAAGGTTGATATTTCGTATCTTCAACAATTGGAAATAACACATGATAATATTCTCTTTGGGTTATGAAATTTTAAATTAAAAACAAACAGGGAAATTCTTAGAGAAAGGTATGTTAATATGGAGGTAAAGTTGAGTATACATATCAGTAAAGCTATGATTTTGTCATGGATATTTTCAGTAAAAGTCATGGACTGATCACGGGCAATAAACAAAAAGTCACATGACCTGTCCCTGACTTTTACTAAAAACATCCCTGACAAAATGAGGAGGGAGGAGGATCCAGCACCATGACAGGGGATGTGTGGGGATTAAAATCTAATGTACATTTAAAGTTCAGTTTAATCTAACCTGGGACCACAAATACTAGAATGCCATAATCCTATAAGCAACTGTTGATCTACTGGATCATGGTGTATGTGTAAAATGTCTAGTCAGGTGCCTGATGAATCCACTAATTGTTGACAAGCCGAATTTGGGAGCGACCCAGCTTGCTACAAATTTCACAGATCCATGTGTTGTTCTTCGAGTGCTTGCTCATGTCCATTCCATTAGGTGTGTGAGCTCGCCACATGCACCGGTGCCAGAAGTTTTCCCCTCAGCAGTATCCATAGGGGACCAGCTCTGGCGCCCTCTGGAGTGACGCCCACATTGCTCCCTCCACCCTCAGTTCCTTCTTGCCGCCAGTGACAGTGCTGGAACATCTGCTGCTTCTGCTAGCATTGTTTCGTTCTCTGTTCTTGTGAACTTTGAAAACCTATAATATAGTTGTATATAGTTAGTAGTTGAATTAGTTACCCTTAGTAGTAGTTCTCAAACTCTTCGTTCGTTCCGAATGGGACTCAGCCGGGGGACGGGGCATGCCCTGATCCCCAGGCTTAAGCCCTGCAATTGTTGCAAACAGCCTATGCCCGTCAGCGGTCCACATAGTAGCTGCTTAAGGTGCTTGGGCGAGGGGCACATAAGCGACAAGTCCTTCAAACCCAGCACGAAAAAGGAGCGGGACAGTCTCTTGAAGGCGCTCCTGATGGAGTCAGCACTCACTTCAGCACTGGAGCAACGGTCCAACTCGGCACCGAGCACCGCGGCATCAGGGTGCAGTGCTCTGCCGTCGCCATCCATGAGCTGGCACCAGTCCCCCTCCGTGGCTCCGTCCAAGAAGCCAAAGAAGACAGGGAGGGGAAGATCCCCTACTTCCAGCAAGGGAAAAGAGCCCCCTTCAGGAAGTCAGGCCCCAGCTCAAGCTGAGCACTCCTATGTTTGCTTGCGACTCCAGGTAATGGTACAGGCCTCCGTCAACTCCAGGTGCCGTCGATGCCCGAGGCTCTGCAGACCGCTCAGGAGATCCTGATGCTTCCTATGCCGTCCACACCGGCTCCAGCAGTACCCAGGTCTTGGGGTAAGCACACCTTGGGACCTCCGTATATGTCCCTGCCTCAGCGGCATCATTCCACATTGCGTGGGATGTGCTGCCACCACTTGCCGGCCTGAAGCCGTCACACCTCAGATAGGCAGGCTCAGCGGAGCCCTCTTTGGTCCCTGGACTTTGGGCACTGACAGCAGGATTCGAGGTGTACCTCGATGGTAGCCTGGCGCAGACTCACTGAGGCGTGCTCTCCTTTATCGTCCCGTCCCGTCCCGTCGTCGTTTCCCCCCCCCCCCCCCCCCGACAGGAGCAGCGAGACTGAACCCTCGTGTCGCAGAGAGCTCGGTACAGATCCTGTGACCAATTGAAGGATTGATTGTTGAGAGACCGTTGTTGGTCTCTGAGACTGGGATCACCGCATTCCAGGAGTTCCTCCCAGCAACCGGCACGTGATAGCTACCGGTCCCTCTCGATGTCCTGGTCAGATATCATAAGATGTCGATCGCCGGGTTTCCAAAACCGATCCGCCAAACACTGTCAGTCCCCAAGGTCCCGACAAAGACGGTCGTCTCGCTCGGACAAGTCTGGCTCCAGGTCAGATAAGAGCTGCCGCTCCGCCAGATCCAGGTCGCTGGATAGTGACCGCTCCAGCTACAGCTCTGGCACTGAGCAGGGCTCCCTAACTGTGGGGCAACCTGTGGTGCCGCCTACATCATCAGCACCAAAACCTGTCTCATGGTCCCAAGCACAGTCGCTGGCATCATGGTATCCATGGAACCCCTGGGGGGTCACCCATACTTCCCAGGCTGCCCGCTTGGTGTCGGGAGCCTTGGATAGGCCAGCAGCCTCAACATCCTGACCTCCTCCAGTGCCGGGGACTTTGGGGGGAAGGACACCACAGGTCCAGGAGGACCCAGGGGAGCAGCCTGCTGGACCACCAATGGACGTGGATGCTCCTGTAGTACCAGCATCATCCTCGCCCAGTTCCTCAGGATGATGCTAAGGCGCACCAGGAACTATTGAAGAGGGTCGCATCTAACCTGGGGCTGCAGGCCGAGGAGTTGGAAGAGCCTTCGGACTCCATGTTTGATGTCCTCTGCTCCTCAGTCCCTGCCAGGGTGGCTCTACCCCTTCACGAGGGGGTATCAAAGATTACTACTGACTTCTGGCAGACTCCCTCCTCCTTGCCCCCTATCTTCAAAAGGGCCAAGCACAAGTATTTTGTGCCAACAAAAAGGCATGAGTACCTATACTCCCACCCGGCCCCCAATTCCCTTGTGGTCGAGACAGTTAACCACAGAGAGAGGCAAGGTCAATCCGGGGCTACCCCCAAAAATGAAGACTCAAGGAGGCTGGATCTTTTTGGACGTAAGGTTTATTCGTCTTCCAGCCTGCAATTGAGAGTGGCCAATCACCACGCCCTCCTTGGCTGCTATGATTACAACATGTGGCAGGCCATGGCCAAGTTAGAGGCTTCGCTCCCTGAAGGCTCCAGGAAGGAATTCCGGGCGATCTCGAGAAGGGCACAACGGCGGCCAGAGCAGCCCTCCAGGGGGCTTCAGACATGGTGGACTCTGCACCATGGCTTCCGCTATTTCCATGCAGCGAGCTTCATGGCTGCTCTTCTTGGGCTTGTCCACCGAGGCTCAGCAGTCAATGCAGGACCTTTCCTTTGACGGCCAGGCCCTATTTGCAAAACAGACTGATGCCAAGCTGCATGAGTTAAAGGACTCCCGTACCACCCCAACATTTTCAGCGTGGTATGGGAGTCCTTTAACCTATGCAGCTTGGTATGTCCCAGGCCTGGCACATAAGCGGTTCAAACCGCAGCAGCCTCAGGGATAAGGGAACCAACTGTGGCATGATCTGCCCTACAAGAAAGCCAAGGGCTACAAGCACCACCCACCTCCACCCCCTGCTCTGTCAGGCTCCACCTGGAATAAGCGACCGTTTTGAGGGTGCGCCCGAGGGTGACCTACCAGACTATTCCCTGGATCCATCTTCTCTGTTTTTTTCCACCTGCCTTTCCTTTTTCCTCCCTGCATGGACTGCGATAACCTCAGACCGTTGGGTCTGAACACAGTGGTGCAGGGCTGTACCCTCCAGTTTCTTTCTACCCTTCTTTCTGCCCCCCCCCCCCCTTCCCCATCCCTCTTCAGGGACCCTTCTCATGAGAGTCACCTTGCTCAGGAGGTTCAAGGGTTGCTGCAGCTGGGGGCAGTAGAGGAAGGTTCTGGGCTTGAATAGGGACTGGGAGTGGCTGTACAAAATGCTCTTGGGGATACAATCTTCTTCCATTCTCCTGATATGACTGAGCCATTGCAACCTCCTCTTCTTGATAGTAGTTTCTAAGTGTGTCAATCCTGTGCGCTCCAGCACCTCTGTGTTTGGCATTTTGTCTTCCCACTCTGATTTTCAGGATCTTGCCCAGCTATCTCATGTGGAAGCTGTTCAGTCTCCTAATGTGCCTAGCGTATGTAGTCCATGTTTCTGAACATAAAGCAGGGATGACAGCACACAAGTCTCATAGATTTACATCTTCACCTTTGGTGATAGTTTGCTGTTATTCCATGCATGTTTCTGTAATAGCCCAAAATTCTTACCTGCTTTTCTGATTGTTAATTCAGTCTGAAGGGCAAGATTCCTGCTGATCATAGAACCCAAATAGCAAAAGCTGTCAACAATGCAGAGATTTACCCTCCAGAGTGATGTCCGTCATTGGTTCTTCCACCCTTTGGTACATGATCACAGTCTTCTTGAAACTAATTGTCAATCCGAAGCTCTTGAATGACACTCAAAATCTACCCAAGAGATTTTGCAGGGAAGAGTCACTGTGGGCAACCAAAGCTGCCTCATTCGCAAACAGGAAATCTCTCAGAACCAGCTCTTTCCCCTTGGCTTTCACTCTAATTCTTGCTATGTTGAACAAGCCTCCGTCTAGTGTGAGTCGAAGATCAATGCCATCATTGCTGTCCTTAAATGCATGAGAGAGCAGGAATGCAAAGTAGAAGTTAAAGAACACAGAGGTTAGGACACACCCCTGTTTCACCCTGTTGTTGATGTCAAAGGCACTTGATTTGTAGTCAGCAACGATGGCCCAGTGGTTAAGGTGCTAACCTAGGTCTAGACCTCGGTTCAATTCCCTCCCCAGACTGCCTTTGTGACAATGGGCAAGTCACTCAGCCTCTCTGACACCGTTCCCCATCCTGTGCTTTGGATGATTTTGTTAGCTATTTTTTAAAAAAGCCTCATCCACTTCTTCTTTTTGGTTAGGTGGTCTGTAGTGGACCCCTACCATGATGTGAATTAAGGTTCTTCTTCAAGTATGTGTCCCTGTGTGTTCTCTACCATAGTATGTGTGAGTGCCTGTATGCACCCAATTGAAGATTTTAGAAAGCAGTGTCTGAGTACACAACTGCACACCATACATCGGCATGCTCCAGTATCAAGGTTTCTAAGGAGGTGCAAACCCACCACCACTCCAATTCCTTCTCCATAGTCCTTTGCTCAAGATATATCTTAGCCGTGTCCGCTGCTAGATTTACAGCTTCCTTGCTCTTGCTTAGTATTTTATTTTAATCTGTTTTTTTCAATTTTAATGTTTTAGCACACATTTATGCTTTTTTGAGGGAGAGGTTCCCACATCTAATCCCTTTCCTTTGTCACCAGAACCTTCACTTTCAGCAGTTGCATCTTTTCTGTCCTTTTCCTGCTTAGGTTATTCCAAAGATCCCAGGCTTTAAAACCTGCTATACCTGCCACAGGTCTTTTCCCTTCAGTGACAGTCATTCCGTTGTGTCTGCTGTTCTGGAGAGTCCTGCATCCTTTGGTCACGGTTTCTCTGACTGTGCCAGTGCCTTCAGCATTGTTGAGTGAGGACCATGGGTCAGCTTCAGAAGTGAACCTTTCCACGAGGAAGAGACCCCACTCCGTGGTGAGAGACTCCAAAAGAACAGAAAAGTCACCTTCAAGGCCAGGACTTAAGGAGAGCTCGCATCTGGGTCAGCGAGGCCCTTTATGCTAGCCCTATGGACGTGCAGCACCAGATGGTGCCAGGGCCAACCCGATGGATACCGCTAAGGGAAAAATTTCCGGCGACTGTACTTGGGGCTTGCACACACCTACAATGGAATGGACATGTGCAAGCATGTGAAGAACTTGTCATGAATAGGTCCATGATTGGTCGAGCCCATCTGGAAAAGATCTGAACCAACTGCTTCTTCAGGGACCACTCATGCATCTGGGAGGCATCTCTCCTGGGGCGATCTGCAACCACATTGTTTTCCCCTGCCAAATGTATTGCTACAGGGTAAATGTTGTGGCGGATCCACCAGTCCCATTTCTTTATTGCTTCCGCATACAAAGAGCCGGAGGGAGCAACCTCTTGTTTGTTTATATAATACATTGCCAATTTATTGTCTAAAGAAGAACAGGAGTACTTGTGGCACCTTAGAGACTAACAAATTTGTTAGTCTCTAAGGTGCCACAAGTACTCCTGTTCTTCTTTTTGCGGATACAGACTAACACGGCTGCTACTCTGAAACCTGTCAATTTATTGTCTGTTACTATCTGCACAGTCTTCCCTTGCAAATGAAGAAGGAACAATCTGTGGGCCAGGTGAACAGCTCTTAATTCCAGTACCTCGCTGTGCAGTGTTCTTTCTTGAGAAGACCAATGTCCTTAAACCATTACGTTGTTCAAGTGTGCTCCCTAATCCTTTGTTGATACATCTGAAGTCACTGTCCAGCATGGACCTGGAGGAGTGAACTGCACACCTTTGAGCATATTGGTCCTGTTTGACCACCAGTGTAGAGAGGCTGTAATTTTCTGGGACGTAGTGAGACACAACTGAAGACCGTCCAAATCTGGACAGTAGACAGGGATGTCCAGTGTTGCAAAGGTATCATTGTCAGAGGGGCAAATGAAGTCATGTAGATAGTGGCTGCTACAAACCCCTTTGAGATCCAGGAAGAACTTTATCATCAGTGTGGGGCAACTTTGGATCTTCATAGGCATTGCTCCATTTTGAGAATCTTTCTTCCGGCAGAAGGGCTCTCCCTGCGGTTGAGTCCAATATGGGACCTACAAAGGGGATCCTTTGAATAGGACAAAAGACCGATTTGGAAAGCTGAGGAAAAATCCTAGACCTGATAAGAAGTTGGTTATGGCTACAAACACCGTAGAAAGCTTTCTGTTCAAGTAAGATCAGGTCTTCAGTGGTCAAGAAATGTGTGCTTCCATCAGAAGACCAAGATCCATTGCAATATGACTGTTGATGATATGGAACTTCCTATTAATCTGTGAAGTTCCCCGTTTGTTCTTTCTGAGTACTCAGGCCTTGCCTACACACAACATTTACACCAGTTTAGTGAAATCAGTGCACACCCTGTGTGGACACTCTTAGTTTGGTACAAGAGTGACTTATTTCAGTTTGGCTTACATTTGTTCCTAATTGACGTAAAGGTGAACAAAAATAAAGCTGGTTTAAAAAAAGGAAAAGTGCCTGCACAGTCTTTTGCACCAGTTTAAGTAGTTGGTTTAAAATAACACCTTTCCTTAAACTGGTGCAACTCTGTATGCAAACAAGTTTGTGAAAACAGTAAACAGAGGACAATCCTCCTCCTTGCCCTTTGGTGGCCTCCCTGATCCTGGTGTCCAGTATCTCATCCCTACTCAGCAGTAGTAGAAATTTCCATTTGCCAATTGTAAAATCCAGTGTCACAAGGCCAGTGGTATATGACAGCTTAAAATCCTGTCTAAGAATCCGTCGTCTTAATTCAATTTTAGATTTTCTGCCATGTTCAAGATGCAGCAGTTAAGATTATGCTGGGTAACACTGATGGTTTGCCATTTGACAGTGCGATTTCTTTTGTGGTGAAGATTTCCTTTTGAAGTTCAGTGTGGCTGCTGACTGACAGACAGAACCTGACGCAGATTGAGGGATCAGAGTTGCAAAATACAATTTTTAGTTAAGAAATTCCCTGGTTCCTGTATTTTTAAAATGATTTCTGACTTCATCAAGTTTTCCAGTAAATCAGATAAAGATTACTTTACCATTTTACCTTTTCACTCATAGAAGAGTTGAGTGATATTGCAAGTTGGTTGAAATATTTTTTGAATGCTCAAATATTACTATATGAGTAATCTATCATTTCTGTTAAGTGTATTCATAATGACCATTTTTATTTAATAATCTGTACAGATTATCTATAGCTTCAGCTGTCCCTACAGTAAAGCCACTTTGAATCTTTCTGTATTATTTAATTAAATCCATCTCTTATTTCTATAGGTTTATGTGCGGTTAAGGCCGTTCTTCAGAGAATTCCTGGAACGTATGTCTCAGATTTATGAGGTAATAATACTTCGATATTTCCCTGAAATTTCTTTTTATATTATATATACTCATTTATATGATGCTAAATAATGCAGTAATGATGCAACTTTTTCCTCCTCTAATTTATAGATCATTCTTTTTACTGCTTCTAAGAAGGTGTATGCAGACAAGTTACTGAACATACTAGACCCTAAAAAGCAACTGGTCAGGTAAACTTGATGAAAAACTCATGTAAATATCTAATGTTAGGCTAACCAATTTATTTTTCACAAAATTATAATTAAGAAATCAATCATTACACATTAACTTCTTTGTTGTAGTGTGCCTCACTAAATTGACCAAGCGTGTATGCATGAAGGGGGGAAATGAGAGGTAGAAAGGTAATTGAATTATTGTACAAGGGATAGAGACATAAACCCTAATCATTGTTGTACTCCATTCTGACGCTTAAAGCATATGTGTCCCTTGATCCATCATAACATATTTGAGAGTTACTCATTACAAATGTAATTCTTCTAGCACCTGTTTCTCTGCTACATCATCAATATTTGACTGATTTTTAAGTGTATATCAAGAAAACAAATAGTTTGACAGAAAATAATTCATTATTTGATGACTTTTTAAAATGAACTACTTTTTAAAGGACAATTCATAAAATTAATTTTAAATCTGTTATTTGCAGGATCAAAATATTTGCATCTTTCATTCAAGCATGAAATGATTTGTTGATGATTCTGGTAACAGTTATTTAGCCTTGTTCATTTCCTAGTCTTTTACCTGAACCCTGGGCTATGATGTAGGAGCGTGTCTTGCATTGCTCAAGAACAGTTCCTCAAGATTTTTAAGGAAATGTTGGTGGAAGGATTTGCATAGTGATCCCCATCTGGAAGGATGATAGACTTTTTGGATGGGAAAGTTAAAGCAGAAAAAAAGGGGAAATCCTCAGGGATCCATTCAAAATGTGATATTCTTATTAAGGGGAATAAATAATTTCCGCCTTCTCTGATTAGGGAATGCAAGATACTATGCCCAAGAGCTCATTTGTAAACTTCTCATTTGCATCATGTTAGCTCAGAAAACAGGGTGAAATCCCAGCCCCATGGAAGTATATTGAAAAATTCCCATTGACTTCAGTGAGATCAGGATTTCTCCTGTCATTTTTAAAGTATAGGACGCCAATCATAATTTACTTTAAGGCTTTAAAGATATATTGTCAACTTATTTTAATCCAAATATTTTATACTTTCTAAAACTTCAGTATTCTAGAAGCATTTCACCTAATAGATATTTTTCTGTAAATACTAAGCACTCTGGGGCAGGGACTGTCTTTTTATTACTTGTATGTACAGCACACCAGAGCCCTTGTCGATGATTGGGACACTTACATGCTATAGTCAGACAAATAATAATAAAGTTTTGCAGTGTATAGATTCTGCACCCAAGCTAAAGCTATATTTAGGCCTGGCAGAATTTGATGTTTAATTTTTTCATAATTTTGGCAGATATCTGTTTATTTTTAGGCATTTTTTTCTTTAATTTTTATTGATTTAAGTTTTCACGGTTGCAGGAGATTAGGGGAAAGTCAGATAATAGGGTTCTCAGACAGTAATTTAATGATCGATATTAAGATTCAAAAAGTTAAAGCTTTATAACGGTTAAAACACTAATTGTCAACATCCTATGTCAAAATATATAAAATAAATATCCTCAAGTCAAACTCTAATAAGTTCTCAAGCAGCATTTTCCTTACTTTGCCTATCTACATTTTGATTATTATCAATGCACATTTTTGTTGTTGGTTTGTGTGTGTATGATGAAATCAACATTTACAGACATTTACTGATAAAAATCTAATCCTGACAACTCTAGCCATATGCTAGCCTAGCTCTAGGAATTATTTTAGGGAAGTTGTACGGCCAGTGTTGTACAGAAAGTCAGACTGAGTGATCACAATGGGCCATTCTGGCCGTGAAATCTATGAGTTTCTATTTAAGGACTATAAATACAGAACTACTTTTTTATCTATTTATGGAATCTAAACTGGGTGCGTTTCAGTTAAATAGATCTTCAGTATTGGTGTGTGGAATCTGGACATATTTCGTGTACCTTTAAAAAGTTGTTTATTCACAGATTCACCACTATTATATTCATCTTGCCAGTGTCCTCCTTAACATGCAGTAATAATATTCTTTTAGATTATTTTTAGGAAACCTAAACAAATGTTTTTAGATGCATTTTATCTCATTTAGTCAGCATTATAAATTTGTTTTTGATTAAAGTCTTTAAATATAATCAAATATGAATAATAAAAAGGAATTATAAGTACTGAAGGAATTTATCCCATTAATGTGTGGGAGGTTACATGGCTATCTCATTCTTAATGGGAGTAACTTATGTAACACTTCACAAGTCTCTCTGAAAAAGTCTTTTACAGCTCTAATTTTTATGACTCAGAATGCAATTTTAAACGTATTGGGACAGGATGGAGATAATGAAATGGGGTGGTGCATCTGAACTATCTTCTAAGAATTTGAACTGGATCCACACTTGTGATTCATGTGCCACTGAAAAGCTGACATCAAGGCTTGATTAGTTTTGACTTTAGCCTAAAGGTAAACTTGTCAGGCACGCCACACACCTGACTCAGAACCTACATATCAAATTGTTTGTCACTGAGCCATCAGCTTATTTATAGTAACAGTGGGCGCTCCACCCCTTTGTGAAATTAAACATTTCAGATACAGCTTTGTTTTTTTAATTTTGTTTGATCAGATTTCCTAAATTGTTGAACAGCCTTAGAGAGATTGTCATAATAAGAAAATGTAAAGCTTAGAAAGAGGCATTTACATTGTAATATGATTTTAATGTAACCTATATTTGAAAGTCAGTTTATTCTATAGTTAAGGTGATGAAGCTTCAGTTGTATTTTTAATACTACTTTAAACAACCTGAATCCTTGTACACTATCCAAACATTTCTAATTATTATACAACCTCTCTCTGTTGAATTAAATAGGAGCAGAGTAATTGGAGGAAAAAAGCAGTTGATGGACTGTTTTTGCCTTGAGGCTTTTCTTAAGATATTGTAACTGAAATAGATTAATTGCCAACACAGGTAACAGTCCACAGAAAACATTCCTTCTAGTATTTTCTATTCTGGCAGGTACAGGGATAGGGAGGCTCTGTTCTCTACTGGTTAGAGCAAAGGAAGCCAGGGTTCCATTGAGGGGCTAACCCCTGACATACGGTGTGACCTTGGGAAGTCGCTTGAGGTCCTTGTATGCCTCTGTCAACTCATCTGGAAAACTGGTTAAAAATCAGGACCTCACTGACAGCCAGATACTGCATCTTAACTGTTGTGGGTAAATGAATTACCAAAAAAAGTACAGAATTGCATTAATCCCTCTCTTTGGTTTTAAACATTATATTTTTAGAGTAACACACAAGTTCCATGTTAAGGCATGGCAATACTTGAATATAAAGTCTACCTATTTGCTAAGAATTTTGATGATGAAAGAATAGCCCAAAAGAGAGAGCCAGTTTTTAAAAGGGCAGCTTCTTAAGAAGAGCTAAGCACATCAAGAAAGAAAAATTAAGATTTTAACTTCCATAACACTTGGCAGCATTTAATTTTCCTTTTCTCTGTGCAACATATTTTTTAAGTTACTAAATTAATTAATTTTCCTTTAACCCATAGGCATCGACTTTTCCGTGAGCATTGTGTTTGTGTACAAGGAAATTATATAAAGGATTTAAATATCCTTGGTAGAGATCTTTCAAAAACGATCATAATTGACAATTCACCACAAGCCTTTGCCTATCAGGTAAGCATTTTTGTGATAGTCACACTTTTTTTAGAATTTGTAAAAACCTTCTCTGAAAATGAAAACATAAACTTTTAATTTAACTAGGTAAATTAAGAAAATGCTAGGTGTAAAAAAAAAAAAAAGTACCTAACTCATTTGTAATAAATTCACCTCAAAATATGTAGGGTACTTTTTTAATAGGAACATTTTAGGTGTTACTTGACCATTTCAAAAATAGTAAAATTTTAAAAAGTAAAATAATGTAAGTGAAAAGAATTTCTGTGCGGCAAACGTTCTTCAGAAAACTCAGAATACTTCACCATACTCACAACATTTCCTTTGTATTTTGATTATTTTTAATTATAAGAAGGGCTTTAACACTTTTACTCAATCAATTACCTCTTCTAGAAATTCAGAAAAATCCAGTCTGTTAGGATTATTCACAAAATATACCCTTTCAGAACTAGTAGAAGAAAAATCCGGTCTGTTAGGATTATTCACAAAATATACCCTTTCAGAACTAGTAGAAGAATTATGAGCAAACAAATTGCTGGTTGAGGTGAAGTGTGTACAACTATCATACTTCTGTATACTAGAGGTGTTCAATATACATTCCATGATCCAGATTTAGTCCAAAAATATGCTCTATATATAATCCAGTCTCTATAATTGTATAGACATGAGGGAAGTGGAGATTAATCTCAGGAGTCCCTCTACATTAGAGAATAGAACTGGTGTTGAAAACAGTAGTCTGCCTACTAGTGATACAGTTTTGTTGTCTATAAATTCAGCACTAGTTCAGGGAAATCCACTGCTCACAACTGATGTCATCAGCACGATTCAATTTCATATTGTAAACTGGGCTTCTGAACCAAGATCCTAATCCAGAACCCACTGAAGTCAGTTGAAGGAAAGGACTTTTTCTGATGTCAGTGAGTACAGTACAGGTCCTGATTTTGCTCCTGAGACTCTTCCTGGATTTGGCAGGCAACGAAGATCATGTTGTTTTGTCCCACAGGATGATCTAAAACCGCACTGAAATTCCAGCAATATTTCCTCAGCAACGGGAAATAATCGATTTAAGAGGATACGGGCAAGGATTTTCCCAGCTGTAGATAGCAAAGCAGTGCCTCTATAGTTTCCACACTTTGACTCATCTCCTTTCTTAAAAATTGTAACAATGTTGGCGTTTCTCAAGTCTTCTGGAATCTTCTTCTTATACCAGATATGAAGAAAAAGTTTGTGGAGCTTCCTTACCAGTTCTTCACCTCCAACTTGGAGACTTCAGCTGGTATGCCATCAGGAGGTATAGATTCAATAGTAGCACCAGGGACAGTTGACTCACAGTTCAGGAGTAACTCAAAATGCTCCTTCCATCTGGCTTTGATGGCTTTGCTATCCTTACAATACGTTGACCTGTCTTTGGCTTGGAGTGGTGTGGGTCCATGGGAGCATGGACCGTAAATGGCCCTTCTTGCCTGAACAAAACCCTCCTCATGTCATGTTTATCAGCATAAAGCTCAATCTCCTTGTCCTTTTTGGACACCACTTATTTCTGATGTCACAGATTTTCCATTGGGCTTCAGCCTTGAGTTGCTTGTATGACGTTTTCTTCTGCTGGTGTGATGTCGTTTTGCCACATGCGATGAGCTTTTCTTTTTTGTTCGAGCAGGCCCTGAAGCTATAGGGCTGTAAGGTTAGGTGCCACCACCTTATGTGCAGGTTCCAGTCATTCATGTCATGGAGCCAGCATAGAGGAGCATGATCTGTGATCAAGGAGAAGGGGCTGCCCAGCAGGTAATATCTGAGGGAATACACAGCCCACTTAATCGCTAATGCCTCCTTTTCAGTAATTGAGTGAGCCTTTTCTTGATGGAATAGCTTCTTGCTCAGATTTAGGATCAGGTGTTTTCCCCCCACCAAGTTCTGCAAGAGCATGGTGCCAAAGTCAACATCTGAGGTGCCTGCATGTAGTATGAATGCCTGGGAAAAGTTGGGGCTGATGGGTTTCAGCTACGGAGCCCTGCGGTCCCCCTGAAAGGGCTTGCAGACCTCCAGTTGAGAACCGCTGCCATAGCATATTGATGATGAGGGCTGATGATTTTATTCGTAAACATCTGGAAAACATCTGTTGCGGCTCCATGGAGTTCTGAAGTGCCTAAAGGGGTTGAGAAAGAAGTTTTCTCTTGTGAGAATGGAAATAAAGAGATCTGTCAGTAATTCCTCATCAGTTTATTAGTGTTCAGGTACTTCACTGGTCCCAGTCACTCTAATAAATTGTCTACCCGTAATATCAGATAGGCATCAAATTTTGAGATGGAGTTACCTGAAATTGATGCAAAACCGAACTGTCCGGTTTGGGAACCACAACTATGGGGTTCCGCCATTCACTTTTTGACCCCCTGATTATCCCCCCTGCATCATGACTTCTCAGACTGTACACTACAGCCTCCATGGTAAGGCCTGGGGTTCTCCCTGAGACATTAGCCCGAGATGGTCTCTAGGGTCGTGTTGGATTAACTGTGTTCTCCCAGGGAGGAGTAAAATACAGTAGCAAAGACATTGGTCAATTGGAAGAGTTGCCTCCTCTTTACAGCGGTAAGTCCCTGACCCGCAAGAGTTGGTGTCGGGTTTTGGCCACTGGGTGTTTGGAGTCCTAGTTCAGGCTCCGTAGGGAAGGGAGTTATCAGCAGGTTTTCCTTGCGTCTTCTAAGGTTTAAGAAGATTCACATGGTAAATTTTGGTTTCCTTCCTTCTGCCTGTCATTTTTATCTCATCATCCAATGGCCCTACCTGTTTAATAACTTCAAATGGACCCTACCCCCTGGGCATTAACTGACTCAGCCAAAGGAAGCAGTAAAAGGACCTGGTCACCCAGGTAAAAGACCCATAGTCATGCCCCTCCATTATCATTTTGCACCTGCACTTACTCGACCTTTCTTAAATGTCCTCTGGTGAACACCCCTCGTCTCTGAGTCATTCCCTTAGTTGTATGATGTACTGAATCATCCTTAAAGCACCTACGTCTTGTTCCTCCCAGCCCTCTCAGAGCAAGTCCAAAATTCCCTGCGGCTGGTGGTCATAAAATAACTTGAAGGGAGAGAACCCTGTAAAGGCCTGCAGGACCTCCCTTATGATAAAAAGGAACGGTTGGACTAGCCAATCCTAGTGCTTGGGGCCATGACTAACAAAGCGTTTCAATGTTCCCTTTGGAGTTTTATTAAATTGCTCACGTAGGCTGTCTGGCTGTGGGTGGTACACGCAGGTTTTCAGGGACTTGAGCTTCAGGAAGGCTGAAGTTAGTCCCTTTATCTGTTAGTATTTCTTGGGGAAATCCTATGCATGGGGGGAGGGATAGCTCAGTGGTCTGAGCATTGGTGAGTTCAATCCTTGAGGGGGCCACTTAGGGATCTGGGGCAAAAATCAGTACTTGATCCTGCTAGTGAAGACAGGGGGCTGGACTGGATGACCTTTCGGGATCCCTTCCAGTTCTATGAGATAGGGATATCTCCATATATTATTATTTATTTATTTTTAGCTTTGAGAGCTCTGGGGTTATAGCCGTAGTTTTCACTGAGTGAAGGGGAGCAGCCTCTGGGTACCTGGTTGCTTAGTCAACAGTTACTAATATGTACTGGTGTTTGGATGCAGTTATTTCCAGGGGCCTCTCTGCC
This sequence comes from Malaclemys terrapin pileata, assembly GCF_027887155.1. Lineage (NCBI taxonomy): Eukaryota > Metazoa > Chordata > Testudines > Emydidae > Malaclemys > Malaclemys terrapin. The sequence continues at coordinate 2,121,294 of NC_071514.1, forward strand.
TTTTGCATGGTAATATCCTTATAAATTGTCCGTTGACAATCAACATGGGCAGTGGGTTTCCTCACAAATACCCAAATGGTTCAAAATGCACTATATCATCAGTGGTCTTTTCTGGAGATATTCAGCATAAAAATTAACATACCTGTGATTTTACTTTAGCTTTCAAATGGAATTCCTATAGAGAGCTGGTTCATGGATAAAAATGACAATGAACTCCTAAAATTAATTCCTTTTCTGGAGAAACTTGTAGAGCTGGTGAGTAATGTATTCATCTTTTTTCATATACACTCTAGGTAGTTTCAAAATTGACTAAGTGATTTAGGAGCCCACATCACTTGGAAACTTCTGAAAATGTTACTTAGGAACTTTCCAAAACTCTGTCTTGTCTGGACAATAATCCAAAATATGTATAGGGAGTACTTATTATTTTATTAGTAAAAAGCAGAATGTATTGGGTTGAGTACATGGTTAGAAGATTAGTACCAGCTCTGACACTACCTATGGGACCTTCTGTTAAGTGACTTGCCTACCTGCACATCTGTTTCCTCATTTGTAAAACTGAGATACTACTTATCTCACCAGGTTTTTGTGAATGTTAGTTAATGTTGTAAAGCTCTTTGAAAATACAAAGCACTGTAAATGGTGTTGTATTATTATGTATACTAACATAATTTAAAAACATAACTCTTGAAATCTGAAGTATAGATACATTTATTATTTTAAAAACTGTAATTTTATTTTTTTCTACAGAATGAAGATGTCCGACCTCACATCAGAGACAGATTTCGCTTGCATGACTTGCTACCCCCAGATTAAACACCAAGCCTTTTATCAAATTACTGAAGGGGGAGAAAATGCAGGACCCTTTTGGACTAAAACAAAAACATTGCCATTACTGTTGAAATTTTGCATTTTTGTACCCCGTCTTGCTTTTCTTATCTTTGGTGCCCAACAGTAATCAAGGGTTACAGAAAGAGACTTTCTATATCTCAGATTGAATACATACAGTACAATACAGTAGGTAGGCGAGAACAGAAAAGTCTTTAGAACTAGTGCAACTCCAATGAAATTTTTTTATGTACAGGACATCTGCAGTTTATAAAGAATTCTGTTTCTGCCACCAGCAGTTTGACCTGTAGAAACACAGGATTTTATGATATAACAGAGATTGAAAATGGACTCTTATTTTCTCTCTGTTTGGTGCTCTAAGTGGGTTTGTAGCCACTTTTCTGTTACTTTAAGATTCTCATTTCAACAGGAATGGCCAGTAAAAGTTGTTTTATTTTTCCTGTTAAGGTTTATAACCTTTTTACATTTTTGACCTGTATTAGCTTAGAATTTCATTATGCATTCCTTTTAGTTGAGGCGCTTCATAGTTTTTCTGGAAATAGCCAAATTTTATTAGTTTTTTATTATACAATTGAATGGCCGTTTTCCTGCTTTGTCTGCCTGCATACTGTATATTTGTTTAAAAATATTCTCTAGTTTTAGTCCATGTAAGTTTCATTTAGAAATACCTGCATTTATATTTTGTTTCTGTAATATTCTACTGTAGTTGAAATCTTTTCAAAAATCAAGAGACTGGCTAGATAAGAATATAAGAATTACTAATATTCAGAATATTTAAACCATTGTGATGGCATGTACTCTGGACAGACAATATCTTGCAGTGGCACGCTCAATTGATGGACAAGGAATACCTCAGATTATACTGTGCATACAAATCTTTAAGGAGAATTATTTGGTAACCTGTTGGGTTTGATGCAAATCAATTACTGCTGCCTTCGGATTCCTCCAAGAATGAAGTATTCTGCACAGTGGCTCAGTATTTTAAGATGTTTTGCATGGGCTGGTGGTACCTCCTGTTATGCTGTTTGTTACAATCAGTTTTAAACTTTGTGTAACAGTGAAGGTACCTAATAGTAACTATGCATAATCCTGTGATACAGTACACTCCCATGCCACCAATGCAGTTAATATGCTATCATAGTGGTTTTCTATGCTATATGGAAATAGTCTTCAAGCCTTGGTTCTCTAATGCAGCTACCACAAGAGGTTGATATTTTTATAATGGTGTGTAATCTCCTTTTCAGGAGGCTTTTTATGGAAGGTATAATTTGTAAAAGTTAGGATGCTTTGCCTCTCGACTGCATTAACATGCCACAGGCTTGGACTGTTTTTGTGTAAAGGATGTCACAGAACGGCACTTTTTCTAAAGAGAAGTTTGATATTTTGTATGCTTGTTAAGAAAGTACAGTATTGGAAATTAAAGGTGGACAACTGATAATTGAGAAGTATGTCAATTAATTTTTTATGTATATTACCTGTTTACTTGTACAATTTTATTGTACAAATTACATGCAGCTTCATTTTCAAATGAGTCCTTAAAATAAGGAAAATCTTTTTAGGAAAACATTTAATTTTGTATTTTTGATTTTAAAAGGCATGAGTTATGTCAACTTTTTCCAGTGTATTAATGAAGATTTTAACTTTTCATCAGGTTGAGTGTTTTCTTACTATATTATCTGTTGTGTATGTAGCTAGCACATTGTGTCAATGAACTGTTAAAAAAATTAGCATGTAGAGCAAGCCTGTTTTGTGGAAAATCCTTATTCATTAAAAAAAAAAAGTCATCATGGCAGATTTTCTGCAAAAAAAGTGAAAAGCATTTGCAATTCAGAATACTGATTTTTTTTTTTTTTTTTTTTTTTTTTGTATTTAAAGAAAGGTATTTTGCTTGCAGGAAAGAAATACTACAGATTCATTTTAAAGAGAATCTTTTAAATGTATTTATCTTTAGGGCATCTGGGCATCTTTACGCTGTTTGTCTTATGTCTTTATTGAAATAAAATGTACATAACATTACCTTTATATATATATATGCTTTTGCGCAGACGTGTGAACCCCAGAACTATCCCCACCCCTCCTGTTTTTATGCTAATATAATGGATACTCTTACAGATTTGAAAATGGTCAGTTTGTGTTTGAGTTGCTGCAAGATTCTCCCACAATTTTTAAATTATTATTTTTTAATCTCCCTCTCAAACGTAAATCTAAGAATTTTTTAAGTTAATTTAACAATGAACTCCTCTTCAGAGTGGAATTTCTTCCAAATTACCATAAATAATATGTTATACCGTATTAGGATTTTTTTAATTCATTGCTAAATAAATCTAGCATAATGGAACTACCTTGAATAAGTTAATCATGGACATTCTCTGTGACTCAATAAAATGGTACATGGTTACCACCGATTAGAATCATTTTCCTAAGCATTTGCGTTCTAATTTACGCCATTTTGAGTAAAACTATTACAAAATTGGTATTTTTGGTTAAGGCAAAGTACACATTTCATTTTATACATGTATCTATGTCATGATTTCAGATCACTGAGGAAAATTAGAATGTGAGATATTGCAATCTGGTTTCTAGGAAATGTAGGGAAAATTGGTGATTTGGTACTATCTAGATGCACAACAAAACTAATCTATATAGACTGCTCCATAATACATATTAAATACTTGAATGTTAACATGCTGCAAATCTGATTTTTACAATTATAATCCTGCTTTGCTGAGAGAATGTGTCTTTTTAAAAAAATTAAGCTTCTAAAAATGTCAAATACTTCTGATCTATGTAATCTTTTCATCTAGTTCACTTAAATGTAATCAGATTTTTTTTTTTCCTGTTTTTCATTTTATTGGATTCTATGATGGAGTGGAATGACAAGGATTAAGTACTACTCTGATCTTAGAATATCATACACAGCTAATTACAACCCAAAATTATCGCTGATAACTGGGAGGGGAGGGGTTGGGTGTACAAGGTATTCAGGCTTGGGCCCTTTTTGAGTTACTTCACTATTATGCAATTAATCTTGTAACTGGATCACTTACTCTAATTTTCTTATTTTTAGAGAATTTATCAGAGGCATACCATAACATCCTCTTTCTACTGTAAATTCTTGGTGATTTTGTTTGCTCTCTTTCACTACAGCCTGCTGTTTGTATGGTCCTTTTACGTGTTCTGCACATGTTCTGGTCTAGCTTTGATCATTTTTACTTCTGACAGCAGAACTATGCTCGGATGAAAGATTATTACAGTTTCTTAGGATTTTGCAACGTGCAATACATGTGGAGGCTCTTATTTTTAATTTACTGTGTATATAGAAGGGTAACTGCCTCGATTTTACTGTTTTGTTTGTTAGTTAACATTCAGTTGTTTCACCTTCCATCTACATAGGAAAGTGTCTTTCATTATTACTCAGAAACTTTTAAAAATCTGAATTCTTTGAGGCCTGATCAAATATTGATCAAAGGCATCCTTCTGTTGGCAGTTCTTTGTCAACCAAGTGTAAATTAAGGATAGTGTGTCAGCTTCCCTAAGACACTGATTCAAGCATTTAAACACTTGATTAAAGTTAATTATGTGTTTAAGTGCTTTATTGAATCACGCTTTCATCCACAGAGCTTGTTTTGGACATTTGACAAACATTGTACAAGAAAGTAAACAGTCACGTATGCATCCGTTTTCCTTTGCTTTCTCTTCTGGTCCTAGTTTCCTTGGAGTGTTCAAATTGCTAATCACGTTACTTTATTCTTCTTTGTCTAAACATCTAGCTCCATTCTGTTATCATATTACAATTGATTCTAAGTATTACAAGTCATTTGGCAATTTAACTTCAAATTGCTAAGTCATCATCTGATAATACTTTATCAGAATTGACAAGAATATGCTCTTTCTTTATTTCTGACATTGAAACCGACAGAAAATAATTCATTTTGCTTTCCCATCACTTTGTGGGTTCTGGAGGGCAAATGGGAGTGGTATAAACTTATTGTTGTCACTAAAGTCAGCAGCTATGAGCCAGAATTAATGAGCCATTGTCATTTAAGCATAATTTTTCCAACCCCTTAAGTGGCCCCAATCTGGGGCAGCACACAATCTATTTTGCACCGCTCCATTGGTGCAAAGCATTCCTAAATCCAGTGGATCCAATCAATAGAGGGTCTCCCTTTCATAGGATTCTTGAGTTGCAGAGCCATAGTGGGTCCCTGTGATCTGTGACTAAGGTACTATCCTTCCCCTGTGATTGGGGACAACTAGCACAGAATGGAATTGGGGGAATGGAATAGGTGACTTTGCACCCTCCTCCATCCCACAGCAGCGCCAAGTACTCCTTGATGGCAGCTGTGTGGCTGGACTGGTCAACCCTATTAGAGAAGCCTTTGTTAAACTAGCAACAGAGGGTCCTGTGGCAACTTTAAGACTAACAGAAGTATTGGAGCATAAGCTTTCGTGGGTGAATGCCCACTTCATCAGACGCCATTATTATTATTTGTTAAACTAATAAACTTCAAAATTATTGAAATATAAAATACTAGATTGAGATAAAAGATGCTTAATAGGATAACACTACCCATATCATGTACGTAGACATTAAACCTGCTACCAATTAAAAAACAAAAAGTGACCCAAGTCTGTCTACTTGTTTTCCTGTACAAATTCAGACTGACACGTTGTGTTTCTACAGTCTCAGCGGGTGCAGAGAGAAAGCAATCACAATGGGTTTTTTATTCCATTGATAGTAAGACTTGCAAAGCTGCAGCGTTTTTCTAGTGTGGAAATGATGTCTATATATGTGGCCTGGGGAAGCATGCCATCCAACTAGTCTACAAGCATTCTGCTTATATAAAAGCAATTAATCCCTTAAAGATTTTTTTAAACTACTTAAAGACTGACACAGAGGTAGATTAATGCAAGAGCTTCGGATCTAGGCCCTGCTCAAAAAGGACCCAGATGGAGCAATGAGGTAGGGCAGTGGTTCTCAACCAGGGGTACACACACCCCTGGAGGTATGCAAAGGTCTTCCAGGGGATACATCAGCTCATCTAGATATTTGCCTCGTTTTACAACAGGCTACATAAAAGCCACTAGCGAAGTCAGTACAAACTAAAATTTCATACAGACAATGATTTGTTTATACTGCTCTATATACTGTACATTTAAATGTAAATACAGTATTTATATTCCCAAGTGATCTAATTTATAATTCTATGGCAAAAACGAGAAAAGCAATTTTCCAATTAGAGAGTGCTGTGATGCTTTTGTATTTTATGTCTGATTTTGTAAGCAAGTAGTTTTTAAGTGAGGTGAAACTTGGGGTACGCAGGACAGATCAGCCTCCTGAAAGGGGTACAGTAGTCTGGAAAGGTCGAGAGCCACAGAGGTAGGGTACCAGACCGCCATGCACAGCTGACTGATGTTGGCCAGCTGCCTTCTGAGGTAGGCTAAACTTCCTCTTTTGGGAGAAAGACAACTATTTGTCTAGGGGAGGGAGAGGTGCCTCAAAGTTGTTGTTTTTTTCTTTTTTTAGGGGGGAAGTGATTCTAATGGATTAGCATCCCTTTACCATTAATCCATCCCTGACTATACAAGTTTGTATAAAATCGTAAGTGTGAATGGTGCTTTCCATGCTAGAAGAAAGATGAGGGCTTACAATCTACATAAATATGTAAGGAAAAGTATTTCTTCTGAAAGAAGGAATAATAAACACACTGACGTCATTCACCTGAGGTTAGGTTTCAACATTACAGACTGTCTGGGAGAAACTAAAGGGATGCACTCAAGGACTGCTTAGACTAACAATGTGTCACTCCAGATTTACACCATTGTTCCTGATACTGAATATTTAAAAAAAAACTTTAAATGAACCAGTGTGTATCTGATAGGAAATAGCATAGGTGTATCATTTTGTATACTATAAATTAAATATCTCATTATGCTGTTCATATTTTTCAGCACAGGCTGCAATCTTTTTTTCTTTTCTTGTGGGGGAGCAAGCAAGGACAGATTGATGAAGGTGAAGATTTATTGACTTGGTCCACTGTTGAGGCACATCAATTTTTAGCTTGTTAATCTTGATGGTAACACGTGAAACAATTTATTTTGTTTTGGTTGATCCTTGTGTCAATTCTGGTACTGAGAAGTGCTGAATCCTGAGTAAGTATTTTTATAGAGAGAACTGATCTACCAATTTGTGCTGCTTGTGACAACACTGCTAGTGCTAAGAATCACAAGATTTGTATTAAATATTTGTTGTAGCTACTATATTGGGATTTTTAGCCTATATTAATTCTTTCAGCTGGCATTCACCCTTCCTGCCTACACTCGCTGCAGAAACAGGTTTCTTCAGAATATGGATTTTATGTAACTTTTAGGCTCTAAAATTGGAGGAAAATATATATATATTTAAAGTCAGTAATGGAGATCAAACAAGGAAAAAAACCCAAATACATGTACTTTATCTGATAAAATTGTTATAGCCGGTTCCTTTTGGTTAGTCTTGATTTGATTCTGATGTTATATATTGTACATGGTCCAACGCATATCTTTTGTAAATCTATCATAGGTCAGAATTATTCACATAAAGCTCTGTCTTATCTTCTAGGCAGGAACCTTTAGATATGGAAAGCATTTATATTAAATGAGAGCATGTGGTCTAGGAGATGGGAGGGAACTGAAGTCAGAAACTCATAATTCTGCCACTGATGCAGCAAGTGATGTTGGGCAAATTATTTTGTCTATCTATACCGTAGCTTGCCCATCTGTAAAAGGGGAATAATACTTGGACATTTTAAAGCAATTTGAGGTCCTGGGGTGAAATGTGCTATAGAAGTGCATAGTATTTTTATAATTAACAATGCCCCCTTCTCCCCCCAATATTTCACAGTAGTCTCATAAAGATGACTCCTACCATGGAGCTTATGAAAATGTGTTTGAACTTGATGGTGTTAACATTTAGTTATGTCTTTGCTTCTATTACTTCTGCTCCTATGCCAGGTAAATGGACAACAAAGAGGAAACCATGTATTTTGAGGTCTTTTTTTCTCCAACTGATTCAAATAGATCTTCAGAGCATCTTCCAGTTGTTAAAAGCCAGACTGATAATTCATCTTCAGATTTGTCTTTGGAGGAAGAAGAAATTTCACATTATTTTAATTTTCCAAGACTATTTTAATCTCTCACTTCAAGTGACGCCACAGAGAAAGAGGTAGTGAAAGAGCACATCCATCATCTTTACAGGTAGTCAAAAAGACAGTATGCTTTTAAAAATCATAGCAAGGAAAATCAATTCAAACATGATGTTTTCCAAAAGCTCACACATCTATATTTAAATAGATTCAACCACTTTGTATAACTGCAGAAAATATTTAAATGCTAATAATGTATTCAGTGCTGTACAAGATGTAGTTTCACAGTCCTCACTCTGAGGAGCGTACACTTGACAAGACAGATACAGGTAAAAAGATACATTCATGTAGGAAAATGAAAGGTTATACAACTAGGAACAAACAATGTTGGCCACACTCATAGGTTGTAGGATTGTGTTCTGTAAATGTGACTTACATTCTTTGTTCTTATATGTATAACTTGTGATTCTGAAAAGGATGTGGGGTCACAGTGAATAAACAGAGGTTTCTTACCCCGTGCAGTAACTGAAGTTCTGTGAGATGTGTTCCTCTATAGGTGCTCCACTCTTGATTGGAGATTTTCATTAGCAGTGTCTGTTCGGCCCACGCACATGCCGTTGGTATCCTCATGCCCTGCACCGAGGCTATGTCAGATTGCATAGGCAAACCACTCCGTCAGTTCCTTCTGCACGACTGAGTCTCAGAAGAAACTCCAAAGCAGAGGGGAAGGAGGGTGGGTAGTTGAGCACCCATGGGGGATACATCTTGAAGAACTACAGTTATTGCACAGGTTGAGTAACCTCTCTTTCATCTTTGAGTAGGGTCCCTATGGGTGATCCATCCTTGGTGACTCCCAAGAAGTATTCCCAGAAGGAGGCGTGGGGGCATTCAGAATGGAGTCCATCGCAGAGGCGAGAACTGCCTTGCCAAATGTAGTGTCAGATCTGGAGGCATCAACCAGGACATTGTGTCTAGAGAGAAGACATGCACCAGAGACCATGTAGCGGCTCTGCAGATCTCTGAAATAGGAACATTTTTAAGGAGAGCCATAGAGGTAGATTGTGATCTAGTCAAGTGCACCGGTAGAGATGGACTGTCGATACTACAGTAGCATACTACAATACACTTGGAAATCCATTTAGAAAGTCTCTGGGTAGAAATGGCAGATCTGTCTGCAATCAAAACAAAGAGTCCAGTGGATTTACGAAATGGTTTAGTTCTATCCAGACAGAAGGATAACGCCCTCCTGACATCTAGAGTTGGAAGTATGTGGTTTGGGAAAGAAAACTGGTAGGTATATGATCTGATTCAGATAAAATTCGGAAGTTACTTTAGGTAGAAACCTGATCCTTGTAGAATATTGTGAAGAGGGGGAGGAGGTCTGCCATTAAGGCCCCAATCTCTCTGACTCCGCAGTGTGAGGTAATAGTCACTAGGAAGGCTGTTTTACTAGATAAATCCAATAAGGAGCAGGTGAACGTCAGTTCAACAAGATTTTCTGAGGCTTTTGAGAAACAAGTTCAGGTCCCAGGCAAGGGTAGGAACCTTTATCTATGGGAAGACATTCCCCAGACCTTTTATAAATCTTGCGTTTGTGAGGTGAGGAAACAGAGAAAAACCCTCAATAGTAGTCTGAAAGGATGTTAGGGCCACCAGACGAACCTTGAGGGAATTATGGGACATCCTGATTTCTTAAGATATAGCAGGTGCTTGAGGATGAACGGAAGCGGGGCAGATTCGGGAGCAGCATTGTGGAGTTCACATCAGTGGCCAAATTTTTGTCTACTTTTGAAGGTAAGTAGTTCTGGTGGGAACTTTTCTACTATTTAATAGTATGTGTTATATCTCACAGAGCAGGATGACTCTAGCCCCATGAACCATCAAGGAACGACCCTTCAGGCAAAGAATTCCCAAGTTGGGATGCATCAGAGGACCAGAGTGCTGGGAGAGGAAATTAGCAGTTGGGAGATTTATCAGCTAGAGAGCAAGAGGAAACAGGTAAGGGAACCATGCTTGCTTTGACCATGTCAGGGCTATCAGAATGACTCTGGCCTTGTCCTGTTTGATCTTATTGTCTTGAGGATGAGAAGCATTGGAGGGAAGGTATAAACAGCCTCTTTGTCCATGGCAGGAGGAAGGCCTCCCCCAGAGAATTATGATCCAACCCGCCCCCCTGGACAAAATAGGTGGCATTTTTTGTTTGTAGTTGTGGCAAAAAGGTCTACTTGTGGAAACTCCTAAGCCCAAAAGATTCCAGCCAGAACCTGGGTCCAACTCCCATTTGTAGTCTTGGAAGAAGTACTTGCTGAGCATGTCAGCTGTGACATTCTGTATGCTGGGCAGCCTTGTTGCTAAGATTCTTATGTGATACTTTATGAACCAACTCCACTCATTTTATTGCCTTTGCACAGAGGGAAGGTGATCTTGCCTCTTGATATAAAACATGCAAGCCATGTTGTCTGTCATGACTTTGATGGATCTGTGTCTGATGAGAGGAAGGAAATGAAGACAGGAATTTCCAACAGCTCTGCTCTCCAGACGGTTGATATAGAGGGTGGTCTCAGGATGACCATCTGCCTTGGATTGTTAGAGAGCCAAGATGCACCCCTCTCTTCCCTCTGATCCAAACAGAAATGTATCCGTGGTTATGGTTACTGTCGACACCCGTTAGAGGAAGGGGACCCCTGTCCCTACACCGTGATGAATCTTCCACCAATCTAGGGAATATTTTACATGCTGGGGGACCAACACCTGCTTGCCTAGACTCTGTCTGTTTGGTGAATAAACTATTCTGAGACACCCCTGGAAAAAGCAGAGGTGTAACCTCACATGCTGTGTCATGAAGGTGACCCAGAAGTTGAAGGTCTGGGGGCTATCCCGAGTCATTTTGACAAGGCTTGATACAGTCCGGAATCTCTCCAAGGGAAGAGATGCCATGGATGTTAGGGAATCCAAGGGCACCCCTATGAATTGTATGTCCTGAGCGGGATTTAGTGTTAATTTTTCCATGTTCAGCTGAAGGCGCAGGTCCAAAAAGAGAGCGAACACTGTCCTTGGGGCAGAAAACACTTCTTGGTAGTATCAACCCTGAGTAGCCAATAGTTGAAGTATGGGAATACCATGATAGCCTGATGACGTAGATAAGCAGCCACTACTGACAAAACCTTTGAGAACATTCTCGGAGCCGAGGAGAGGCTGAAGGGGAACACGCAATACTGAAAACCCGAACCACCAAAAAAGAAAATCAACCTTCTGCTGGTGGCATCTGACTAATATGTCCACTCTGCTTTGGATCGTTATCGAGCAGAACCCACCATCAGCATGGACGCATGTATTCTGGAATGGTGGTTGAAGCATGAAGGGACATATGAATCTTTAGCGCATCTGGCACGTAAATATCTTGCGATGCTGGCTACAACAGTGCCATGAGAATGCCTATTTTCACTTTCAGGTGACATTGTAAACAAGATGTGGGCAACATTATCTCCTGTAAACTTGTTTGAACGATTGACTGATGTAGGACTGAGTGGAATTGTAGGTTCTAAAGTTTTACATTGTTTTATTTTTGAATGCAGTTATTTTTTTTTTACATAATTCTACATTTGCAAGTTCAACTTTCATTATAAAGAGATTGCACTACAGTATTTGTTATTAGGTGAATTGAAATATACTATTTCTTTTGTTTTTACAGTGCAAATATTTGTAATAAAAAATAAATGTGAATTGAGCACTGTACACTTTGTATATTCTATGTTGTAACTGAAATCAATATATTTGAAAATGTAGAAAACATCCAAAAATATTTAAATAAATGGTAATCTATTATTGTTTAACAGTGCAATTAATCGCGATTGATTTTTTTAATCGCTTGACAGCCCTAGTCTGTAGTGATTGATTCCCAGACATAGTAAAAAGGGTGTAATCGGTGGCCAAAGACCTGGTTGGTATTCGTATTTGCACTGTCAGGTTAGGGAGGTTATGTGTCTTGACTCCTTGTCCTTCCGATGACTCGGCAAAGGTCATGGTACCAGAAGAGCCCAGTGCCGCAAAGGTGCTGACCCACAGGATGGTTGGCACCGAGGACAGCTACCTGGCAGAAGACTGTTTCTTTTTAATCGCCTTTCTCTGCGGTGGGATTGTAGCTCTTATCCTCAATCTTTTAGAGGAATGAGCTTTGCCTTTAGTTGAGGGCGATGTACCCAGGGAGCTCCTGGTGGAAGGTGTCTGTTGCTCTAGGTTGGAGGTTGATCGGATTGTATTTTTATAGGACAGAACCTTACATGAGGGTAGCAATCACTCAAACCGGCAGATTGTTTCTCTGTCTTTGACTCAGATGTTATCTTGAACCCATTCTAGACCCATACACATCTGTTTAAATTAATGCTTTACAGTGTAAACTCACCTATTCTCACCTATCATAGTGTTTATAATCAATGTCTTCCTCTAGCCCCTTTCTCATCATCAGACTGTATGCCTGTGAAATGAAAAGGGGTGTGTGTGTGGTTAGCTCCCTTTTATGGACACTCAGCCAGCCAGGTATAAAATCCCTCTTAGTAGTTGTTTTCTGCTTGCTTTACCTGTAAAGGGTTAAGTCTCCCTGAATAGGTAAAAGGAGGGAGTGGACACCTAACCAAAAGAGCTAATGGGAAGGCTAGAACTTTTTAAAAAAAAAAAAAACTTCCCCTTTGTCTGTCTGTTATTGTTCTCGGGGAGAAGCAGAGACAGCGCTGGAACTATGCTGTAAGAAGCTTGGGCCAGGTATGAAAAATCATCTGAATCATACCTAGAAACTACTCACTTTGAAACCCCCAGATATGTAAGTAGATCTGGAAGTGTCTAGGAAAATGCGATTAGGTTTATCTCTATTTATTTCTTTATGGCTTGTGGACTCCTCTGTGTAACCCCAAATGCTTTTGTTTTGCTTGTAACCTTTAAGCTGGACCTCAAGAAGGTTATTCTTGATGCTTAATTCTTATAAGTGGGTTTTTTAAATCTAGCAATAGCCTGAGTTTTCAAATGTATTTTCTTTCTTTTTGTTTTTAATAAAATTTACCTTTTTTAAGAACAGGATTGGATTTTGTGTCCTAAGAGGTTTGTGAACATGTTGTTTAATTAGCTCGTGGCAACAGCTGATTTCCTTTGTTTTCTTTCTCAGCCCTTCCCCGGGGGGGGGGGGGGGGGTGAAAGGACTTGAGGGTACCCCACAGGAAGGAATTCCCAAGTGCATCTTCCTGGGTTCTCAAAGGGGTTTTTGCACTTGAGTGGTGGCAGCATCTACCCATCCAAGGTCAGAGGGAAGCTGTAACCTTGGGAGTTTAATACAAGCCTGGAGTGGCCAGAATTAATTTGTAGAATCCTTGGAGGGCCCCACCTTCAGCACTCAAAGTGCCAGAGTGGGGAATCAGCCTTGACAATGCCTAAACTACAGTTGCCAGTGTGACAAAGTCAGGCTGGATGGCTGCAAGAGGGTCTTGGAAGGCCAATATCTTAGCCCCAGAATGTTAAGGGCCCTGTTTCGGACAAGCTGAGAAGAGGTTACCTCAGGTCAATTAGGGACATCTGAATCCAATTAAGGTCCATGAGGCCTTTAAAACACCTCCTCTGTTGAGAGAAAAGGGGGAAGAGAGAGAGACAAGCTACTGCCAGGCTAGTGGCAGCAGGGAAACAAGCTCTTCCAGGCTGAGAGGCTGTGCTCCTTCCCATAGTGCAGTGTTTCCCAAACTTGGGATGCCCCTTGTTTAGGGAAAGCCCCCTGACAGGCCGGGCTGGTTTGTTTACCTGCCGCGTCCGCAGGTCCGGCTGATCGCGGCTCCCACTGGCCGTGGTTCGCCACTCCAGGCCAATGGGAGCTGCTGGAAGCGGCACGGGACGAGGGATGTACTGGCCGCCGCTTCCAGCAGCACCCGTTGGCCTGAAGCGGTGAACCGCAGCCAGTGGGAGCTGTGATCGGCCGGACCTGCGGATGCGGCAGGTAAACAAACCGGCCCGGCCCGCCGGGGGCTTTCCCTACACAAGTGGCGACCCACGTTTGGGAAACACTGCCATAGGGGAATGGCCAAACCCAAGTGCCTGCTAGGGGAAGCACTGACACCTCAAGGCAAGCAACAGGATGACACCCTGTATCCCCTTTTTCTTTTGGGGTTTACGAGACTGTTTCTTTTTTTCTTTGAGTAAGGATCACCCCTTAGGCTGACCCTGGGGCCTACCCTGAAAACACAGTCAAAGGAGCACAGAAGGGGGAAGGCACACTGCCCAGAGTGGGGTTGATTTACCCCGGGCCCACCATCACCAGAGGGGGAAATGCTAGGTCTGGTGAGACGAAGGAGGTGCCTTGCCACACCAGAAAGCAAGGAAAGGGGTACTTCCTTTCCTCCCTCCAACACAGTATCTTCACGCAGCACTGTCCCTTGGCACTTCATGGAGCTCTCTACTATGGAAAGCCTTTGCCATTCTGTGGTTACCTCAGCACGGGTAGTCAGCAGGTGTAGTCAGCAGGGATGGCTAGCTAATTTTTATTGAGTTGAAACCTAGCATATAATTTATGTTTATAAAAGTTGGATTTGTTTTTAAAGAATGGCATAAATTGTTCTTTCTGGGCTAGCTTTGGGGTTTTTTTTTTTTTTTACTCTGCACATGCCAAGTACATAGATGATGATTACAGTGCCATCAGCCAAAAAGTATTCTGCTAAAGACTCTCAAATGACTAATCAAGTAGTATAAACTACCAACTGCAATTACACGCTCCTGTATAAGCCGATTTCCAGGTGCCTCTGGACACTGTTTCTAGGAGGACTTGAAAAAAATGGTTAATTAAAATGGTTAGTGTCAAACGATGATTCTCATACTAGGTGGTTTACTTCAAATTTATCTCTAGTTTAATAATTTGTTCAATTTAGTATCAAAAGCATGTCTCTCAGCACACTTGAAAATAGAGCTCAACAACTAAGAGCTTACAAACAGCACTGCATTGCTTCTAAGAAGACATATATGATCCACTCACCTTTAAAAAGTCAAAAATGGCACTGTCAAGATAAAAATTGCATTAAAAATTCCTTACCTGTCAATAATATTTTAGATTATTAAATAATATTTTAGATTTAAAGATCCCCTTGCATCCTGAAGGATCTCTGTGTGCTTTAAAAATAATCAAATGCAACATATTACATAAAATACAACCAATTCTAGACTGAAATGTAACAGTTGTTTAACTGCATACATCAATGCTGCCAACAGTCTAAGGCAGGAAGTGAAGAATATGAAATCCAATTTAAACACATAGAATTTCAGAAGAAAGATGCAAATGCTCAGTTTGAATTCAGCGAAGACATGGGTGTTAACCCCCTTGTCTTGCAAAGTGCTATGAGATCTTTAGAGACACAAAGTAGGTGAGGTAGTAGCTTTTATTGGACCAACGTCTGTTGGTGAAAGAGACCAGCTTTTGACATGCACAGAGCAGCTCAAAAGCGTCTCTCTTTCACCAACAGAAGCTGGTCCAGTAAAAGCTATTACCTCACCCATCTTGTCTTTCTAATATCCCGGGACCAACACAGCTACAACACTGCAAATGAGATCTTTAAGCACTAGTCAAGACCTTCATGCAAATGACTGTACCCACAGAAGCACAGTAGGTGGCACTCTTCCCACTGAGTCAGTACTGAACCAATGCCCTTTACTAAATCATCAATTCCACTTTCCAGAGCACCTGTGTGTTCCTAGGATCTCTCCCATCCTAGTACTAACCCAGACACTGCTCAGCCCTGATTAGTTGTTTTAGAATTGACTGGATCACAGCACAGGATGGTAAGTCTAAAAGAACTTTAGCAGTCTTAATTTATTTTCATCATTCATGCTGTTTATTGTCTGCATTTTACTCTGAGTACTGTATAAATATGTTTAATAGAGGAAAGCATTTTCAAAACACTGTCGATTGCATGTAAATGTTTCTTTTTTAGAAAAAGAAGAGAGAAATCTGGTGTAAGTGTGTGCAGCTCCTAGAGGAGTTTATATAAGTTGCAGCTGTTTGCAATAGGGACGAATTTCTCCAGTATGTATTTTAATATGTTAACTTGTATACTCTTTTAATGGCTTTAAGATTTTTTTCATAATTTGTTCCAGCTTTTATCATATTACATTGTTTCCATTGCTTCTCCATTTGCTTTGTCTATTTCCTGCCCTTTTAGACATTCCATTATATATAAATGAAATAAAACAATGCATGCGACTTGCATACCTTTTGCTGTTACTGTATGTATATTACCAAAAGGTTACAGTCTAAATAGACATAGAGTCCTTGTCTTGACTAGAAAAAAAATTTTTTTTTTACTGTGTTACTACATGTTAACTAATTAACACACAGTAAAATCCTAGAGTGGACAAGGCAGTTGTAGGGAAGGAGAATAAGCTATACACCTCTACCCCGATATAACGCTGTCCTCGGGAGCCAAAAAATCTTACTGCGTTATAGGTGAATCCGCGTTATAGCGAACTTGCTTTGATCCACTGGAGTGCACAGCCCCGTCCCCCCGGAGCGCTGCTTTACCGCGTTCTATCCGAATTCGTGTTATATCGGGTCACGTTGTATCGAGGTAGTGGTGTACCTGTGTGTAAGGCACCTTTTTAACGGTTATAACTGTATTCATCAGGAGTTATATTAGTATAAATGTTTTGGTTAAAAAAAAAATACCCCTATGTGAAATAGTGTTACCGGCCCAAGAAGTGTGTGCAGACCAGACTTAGGATTTTACTCTGTAATAAAAAAGACAAAACACTTTGTTTTATAGCATAGATTCACCCAAAGGGTATGTCTACACAGTGCCTGGAAGGTGTGACTTCCAGCTCCGGGAGACATTACATGCACTAATTCTGCTGAGCTTATGCACTAAAAATAACAGTCATCTAAGGCTATATAAGTGCTGGCTTGCACTAGCTGCCCAAGCGTGTACTCAAGGGCTGGGGTCGGACTGTACTAAATCAAAGCTAGCTCTGGTACATCTACATGTGCTGCAATCACACCACTCTGACTACAGTGTAGATAGTGCAGGAGAACATGCATGAAGCCATGTTGTAGCCTATGCTCCCCTCCTGGATTTAACCCCACCAGCTCAGCATATATTAAAGGCTGTGTGCTTTGGCTACAGACCTTTCAGCCACTACTCAGAACATTTTAGTGAATGTGCTCTTACATCACACTTTTTATCCTAGTCTAGCTAAGGCCAGAAGAGACCCAGAGAGAACCCTGCTGCCCCCTTCCTCCCACTAGGTGGGGAGCTCTCTCCTAGCCCTTTCAAAGCACTGGTCAACAGAGGGACCCAAACAGGATCCCCTCCATACTACCCCCAGAGACCCCCTCACTTCCCCTAGAGACCTAAGTTCCCTCTAAGATTTATGGCCGCACAGCTGCCTAGTAAGCCCCACCCAAGGGCTCAGTGCTGGGGCGGGGAGAGACGCCCCTTCCCACCGGCCCCAGCGTGGAGCTGCTGTGGTGGCAAGAGGCGCCCCTCCCTGCCAGCCCTTGTGTAGACCTGCCACGGCCGGGGGAGAGGCGCCTCTCCCTGCTGATCCCAGCATTGATCTGCCCCGGACTTGCTGGGGCAGAGGAGCCCTTCCCTTGGTCCGGCACAGGCCTGCCAGAAATGCCGGGGAGAGGAGCCCTGCCCTTGGCCCGGCCCAGCCCCCAGCCAGTCCTATTCAACATATTCATAAATGATCTGGAAAACGGGGTAAACAGTGAGGTGACAAAATTTTCAGATGATACAAAACTACTCAAGATAGTTAAGTCCCAGGCAGACTGTGAAGACTACAAAAGGATCTCTCAAAACTAGGTGACTGGGCAAGAAAATGGCAGATGAAATTCAATGTTGATAAATGAAAAGGATACTCCTAGGTAGGGTTACCATATTTAAAAAATAAAAAAAGAGGACACTCCATGGGGCCGTAGCCCCGTCCCTTTCCCACCCCTGGCCCCGCCCCAACTCCGCCCCTTCCCCAAAGTCCCCACCCTAACTCCGCCCCCTCCCCTGAGCACCCCGCATTCCCCCTCCTCCCTCCCAGCCACGCAAAAAGGGCTGCCCGACCACTACCGGCTTCACGGTTTGCTGGGCAGCCCCCAGACCCTGCGCCCCCGGCCGGCGCTTCCCCAGCACAGCTGGAGCCCGGGAGGGGAAGTGCCCAGCCGGGGGCACAGGGTCTGGAGGCTGCCCAGCAAACCGTGAAGCCGGTAGTGCTCGGGCAGCTCGGCTCTTACGGAGCCCAGGAATCAGGTAGCACAGCAGCCCCCGGTGCCCGCTGTAAGGTAAGCCAGGAAGTATTTTTCCCAGACATGTTCAGCTTTTTGGAAATTCCCCCCGGACAGGGGTTTGATTACCAAAAAGTCGGACATGTCCGGGAAAAACTGGACGTATGGTAATCCTACTCCTAGGGGAATTATGTGCCACTGCACATGTGCATAATTCATGTCCCCTGCAGATTTCTTTGCTTCTCTGCAGAAAAAAGCAGCAAGAGCAGTCATGTACCACTCCCTAGCTGTGCAGGTTGATCATTTCAGGTACCCAGAGCAGCCAGCGGAGAAGTAAATCACTGCAGGGCTGGGGACACCCCAGCCAGTGGCTCCTACCCTGAGCTGGGATCAGCTGCTAGTCCTGACTGGGCTGGGCTGGGGGCAGGGGAGGATGGGATTACCTCTTCCCCTGCAAGGAGTGGCTGGGACTGTGTCAGGCCCACACCCAGAAACTTCCCCCAACTGCAGGAACCTCAACATCCTCCCCTGCTTCCAGCCCCTGATTGCTGCTTCCTGCCCCCAACTTGGAACTGGAAAAGCTTCAGACAAGGGCAACAAAGATGATTAGGGGGTGAGGAGAGATTAATAAAACGGGGACTTTTCAGCTTGGAAAAGAGATGGCTCAGGGGGGATATGATTGAGGTCTATAAAATCATGACTGGAGAAAGTAAATATGGGAGTGTTATTTACTCCTCAACACATGAACGAGGGGTCACCACATGAAAGTAACAGGCAGCAGGTTTAAAACAAACAAAAGGAAGTATATGTTCACTCAGCGCCCAGTTACCCTGTGGAACTCCTTGCCAGGGGATGTTGTGAAAGCCAAGTCTGTCACGGTTTAAAAGAGAACTGGATAAGTTCATGGCGGATGGGTGGATCCATGGCTCTTAGCCAGGCGGGGCAGGGAGGGGGTCCCCCAGGCTCCGTTAGCCCGGAGCTGGGCCGGGGCGACAGGGGCTGGATCACCTGGTCTGACCCCCCCAAGTCCTGCCCCACACGGGCTCCCTCCCCTCACGCGGGCCCTTGCCAGAGGCGGCCGGGCCGGGCCGGGCTCTCACGCGAGCCCCGGGACCCAGCTCCTGGCGGGACCCCCCGGCATGTCCTCGCGGGGCCTCAGCGCTTCCCTGCCCCGCCCCCTCCCCCGGGGGCGGGGCGGGGCGGGGCTTGCCCTGGGAGTCCGCCGCTATCCCGGCGTGCCCCGCGCGCGGAGCGGGCCGGCTGGGACGCTCTCGGCTGACTCAGCCCGCCTCGCTCTGGCGGGGCCTGCGGGACTCGCGGCGGCAAGATGGCGGCGGAGGCAGATTCGTGGGGTAGGTGCGGGCCGCGTCTCGGTTCCCGGCCGGGTTCCCCCCCCCCCCCCCCCGCCCGGCTAACCCGCTCTCGTCTCCCCCGCAGATGCCGACACCTTCGAGGGGGCGGATCCGGTGGCGACGCGGCTGGTGCCGGCGGCCGGCGGGGACCGCTGGGCCGGGGAGGATGAAGAGGACGAAGTGAAGGTGGGGGCGGTCGGAGCTCGGCCCGCCCGCGGGGTCGGTGTGGGGGCTGCCGGGGGGGGGGGGGCGCTGCGCCGGGCCATATGGCGCTGCACGGCCCTGCCCGAACCGTAGTGACTGGCGCCCTCCCGGCCGGGCCGGGCCGATACACGCGGCCGGGCCGGGGGGCGAGACGTGGCTCGGGGCGGGCGGTGACAGGCGTGGCTCAGAGCGAGGGGCTGTCAGAACCTGGCCCGCCTGGATCAGTGGCGTGCGAGTGGCTCCCAGAGGGGAGGGGAGCCTGAAAACGGCCTAATTAACATGGAGACTCGGGGAGTCTCCTACCAGATGAGTAAAACTTGTCCGGTGAGCGCGTGGGGACGGATTAGCTTCACCCTTCTTGGGGGGGGGGGGGGTGAGCTGGGGCAGAATAATTCTGGCGAAGTTCTGCTAATGCTCGGCACTTGAGGGATCGGTGTAATGGTGGGTAGGGATGTGGCAGATTTTGGGTCGCTTGAAGTCTTTAAGATCGTATGTTCAGTCAGCAGTTGAGCGTGGTGTAGGAATTATGAGGTGCAGTTCTGTAGTCCGTGTTATGCAGTTTCATAGGCATTGAAACCTGTCTGAATTGGTGCACTGGGTGATCAAAAGTTGGAAGGGCAAATAAAACTTTGGAATACATTTCTGTAAATGGGCTGCTTAACCCCCAGCTGAGACCTGTACTTGTTCTTTGGTTTCTGAGTTGAACAAACACGGTTTCCCTTCTGTAACTTTTTTCCCAGCTCCAGAGCAAAACCCCTGTCAATTACATCTCAAAAGGTGTCATCCCAGGGAATGGAGAATCGTGTTTTTTGCCCACCTGCCATCTCCAAGCTGCTGGCAGGCCTCTCAGTACAGAACTGCTCTGGGATCTGCCAGATGGTATTCAACTATTGGCCTCTCCTGTGGAGAGTCTCTCTATTCCCTGCCCCCTTGCAGGTTTTTAGCCTGAGGGAGCATCTGGGGAAGAGGTGGGTACAGAGGGGATAACCGAGGCTTGAACATTTGAACTTGTTCCAAATAGTCCTAGCTTGGGACTATCTCCTACAGGCCAGCAACTTTCCTCCATCCTACTGTTATCTCTTCTGACTTCCTCTCAGTTCTGTGAAACTAGGCAGTCCCTCAGTGTTCCTTTAGAATTAGGTTGTGTTCAGAGTGTTAAAATGGGGTTTATCTACTAGAGAATCATGGAGCTGGTTTCACCGTATTTCAATGTTCGTCTTTTGCATTAGAGTTTGAACTAGATGTCCAACTGTAAACCTTCTCTATTAAATCAGAAACATTTAAAATGTCTAAATCCCATGCAGTGGAGTTCCCATATGTCCCTTACCAAAAAAGATCAGTTGAGTGATGGATACCCCAACAATTCCAGATCTTTTTCTTAGAGCTTGGCCAGATTATCAGTGCAGATATCAGCAACTGGCAATGACTTCTATAGAACTATATCTAATAGACTTCAGAATGATGGGAGGGTACATACTACATCTGGTATCTAGGACTCTTCAAAAGGGTCTCGGGTTCTGCGGAAGTATTAAAAATTGGTAAACTTAGTGTCCAAAGTTAAACATTGAATCATGCCTTTGTTTCAAATCAAGACACTGAGAAATTGCTATCGACAATCTTAGTACTGATCACTAGATAAATGAAAGGTTAATATTTTATCATTTGTTGAGACATGGGCAGGAAGAAGAAAGCAGTTCAGATTAGAGTAATTGATCCTTGCTAATTGAAGACTCTGGCACTAGTTGTTCATGTTGCGCCAAGGTAGTGCTATCTGTAATAACTGACCGTTTGTGCATACACTAGTGACGGGGGCTTGGGATGGTGCTCTTCTATGTACTATAAATGTAAATAGATAAAATATATTACTTGTTATGACTCCTTTGGAGAACAGGCCGTACTGGGTCAGACCAATGGTTCATCTAGCCCAGTATCCTGTCTCCTGACAGTGGCCAATGCCAGGTTCTTCAGAGGAACGAACAGAACAGGGAATCATCGAGTGATCCATCCCCTGTCGCCCATTCCCAGCTTCTGGCAAACGGGCTAGGGACGCTTCAGAGCATGGTTTTGCATCCCTATCCATCCTGGTTAACAGCCATTGATGGACCTATTCTCCATAAACTTATCTAGTTCTTTTATGAACCCTGTTATAGTCTTGGCCTTTACATCATCCTCTGGCAAAGAGTTCCACAGGTTGATTGTGTTGTGTGTGAAGGAATACTTCCTTTTGTTTGTTTTTAAATCTGCTGCCTATTAATTACATTGGGTGACCCCCTAGCCCTTGTGTTATGAGAGGGAGTAAATAACACTTCCTTATTTACTTCACACAGTCATGATTTTATAAACCTCTATCATATCCCCCCTTAGTCATCTCTTTTCCAAGCTGAAAAGTCCCAGTCTTATTAATCTCTTCTTATATGGGAGCTGTTCCATACCCCTATTCATTTTTGTTGCCCTTCTCTGTACCTTTTCCAATTCCAGTAGATCTTTTCTTGAGATGGGGAGACAAGATCTGCACTCAGTATTCAAGATGTGGGCGTACCATGGATTTATATAGAGGCAATATGATATTTTCTATCTTCTTAGCTATCCTTTTCTTAATGATTCCCAACATTGTTAGCTTTTTTGACTGTCGCTGCATTTTGAGTGTACGTTTTCGGAGAACTAGGCACAATGACTCCAAGATCTCTTCCTTGAGTAATAACAGCTAATTTAGATCCCATAATTTTGTATGTATAGTTGAGATTGTTTTTTTCCAATGTGTATTACTTGCATTTATCAACATTGAATTTTGTCTGCCATTTTCTTGCCCAGTAACCCAGTTTTCTAAGATCCTTTTGTAACTCTTCTCAGTCAACTTTGGACTTAGCTGTCTTGAGTAATTTTGTATCAACTACAAACTTTGCCACTTCACTGTTTACCCCTTTTTCCAGATCGCTTATAAATATGTTGAAGAGCACTTGTCCTAGTACAAATTCTTGGAGGACCTTGCTATTTACCTTTCTCCAACTGTGAAAACTGACCATTTATTCCTACCCTTTGTTTCCTATCTTTTAACCAGTTACCGATCTGTGAGAGGACCTTCCCTCTTATCCCATGACTGCTTACTTTTCTTAAGAGCCTTTGGTGAGGGAGGTTGTCAAAGGCTTTCTGAAAGTTTTTTAAGGTTGGATGGTGTTCATGCTAGCTTAACGTCACCTATTGTGCAAGGTAAAGCTTAATAAATGTGATAGAACAAATTGACACTGGGTGCTCTGTAGCTTTTAAATGTGCTCGTTCTTCCACACATGTGACCCCGCCAGGCAAAATGGTTAAAGATATCTCAGTGCACAGTATTTACATCAATCTTTAAAAAGAGAGTAGTGACAACCTGGATTGGAGCTTCACAGCCCCAAACATTTTTTGGCAAAAGAGGCTTTACTTTTCACATTTTCCCTGAAACTGAAGAGTTGACTACCTGTAATTGAACATCTAATAGCTACTTAATTGTGCTTCCCAGCTGTCTACTTCTTGAAGGACAGTGAACAATAGCTGGACAAAATCATAGTCCCTCCAAAAATATGAAGACTCCTGCTTTACGTGGCTATTTTAACATAAGACATTTTATTTCCTCCACTAGTACTCCTCTGAAGGCCTATGGTTTTAAAATTAAAAAGTTTATGGTGTATTTGGAGGGAGTGGGGAAAAGGAATTACTACAATTAGTGATCTTTTTTATTGTAGTCTGATCTGTGTTTGTGTAGTAGATGCAGAAGTTGGGAAGAATCTACAGCAAGCTAGGTGTTTGCCTGGCGCTAGATATTTTTTCCTTCCAAAATTGGCAACTAAAAAGAAAAACTACAGCACCAGTAAGCAAAAGC
Organism: Malaclemys terrapin pileata; assembly: GCF_027887155.1. Classification (NCBI taxonomy): domain Eukaryota; kingdom Metazoa; phylum Chordata; order Testudines; family Emydidae; genus Malaclemys; species Malaclemys terrapin. Next base: position 2,144,913 of record NC_071514.1, read on the forward strand.
GAAGTGACCTAAATATATAGGCCCTTAGTGTTTTTCAACTAACAGTTTCTCTTTAGGGTGTTCCATTATTCTTTAGGGTTTCTTATTGCTGATTTAGGAGTTGGGATCTTGTTTTTTTTTCTGAAAATACTTTGGTTACAAGACTTATTTTAAGTAGTGAGTTGGGGGAACTTTAGATGCTGCAGAAGTTACAACTAAGATATCCTTTTAAAGTAAAAGGAAATTATTCTAAAATGTTACCTGAAATACAGAAATTACCAGGAAAACACACAGAAATTTCTTGGCAGCAGGTGTATTTACTCTTCAGCAGTCCTGTAGCTAAAGGAGCCAGAACTAGGAAATGTGTTCAGGGAAACAGTCTAGAGATTTCCTTGATCAATATTTCTGATAGTTCTGTTTAAAATAGAAGTCATCAGGGACTCAGACACTGGAGTATCCTGTCACTTTCCAAGAATGCTTTGTTTTTGGAACTTGAATTGTCATGCATTAAAGCTACAAATGATAGCACATATAAATGTAGAGCAAGCAACTGATTACTTCTGCTTGGTGTGGGGATCATTTATGTGGAAAGGGAGACATTTTCCCTAACCATATGTTATAGCTGGATTATTACTCATTTAGTCATTTATAAACATATTTGATTAAGTTCAAGAGTTTCAATGATTTAAACTACATTGTAATAGTATCAACATCGGAATGAAGAAATTAACTAAGGATGTGTTGCCACTGGACTTCTCAGTTGGTGTAACAATGAAAAGAAGGTGAAACTTGTTTTCTCCTAATGAAATGTATTTAGATTTCTAGAATGTAATTGTAGGTGCACATCCTGAGCCCTGGACACCTATCCCATAAATAAAAAATCACAAAGGACTGCCCATAAATGTATATACTTCAATCTAGGCCTTCCCCCCCCCCCCCCCCCCCCAGCAGTTTAGAGAAGTGCGGAAGGCAGGGGAAGGGGATAAGATAGGTTTGGCAGACCAAGGTGGAGCACTGAGTCCTGAAACAGGATCCCTCTCAGAAATGCACTGCTAGCAGATCCCCCTCATTCATCTAGAAAGAACTGCAGAAAGAGTGCCTCTACTAATCTCAACTGTGGCAGTATGTCACTGGCAGAGAGATGCTCACTCATACAGTCAGGTCCCAGACAATTTAGGGCTTTACATTTTAAAATTAACATGTTGAATTCCCCCCAGGTGTTCACTGGAACCCAATACAGATGATGATGGAGCATTGGTCTAGTATGCTCCCAGCGTTCAACTACACTTAACAAGTGAGTTGCAGTATTCTATGCTAGCTTCACCTTCCAAATGAGGTCAAGGGGAAGCTCCATGTAGTGTGCATCACAGCAATATAATCTTGAGCTGACAAGACATGGATAATTGTGGCATGCTCTGCATTGGAGAGGAAAGGTGACACTCTTCTGGGCAGGCACAGATGGGAAGAAAGCACTCTTGGCTGCAGCGCCTCATGGGCCAAGAGCAGCCCAGGGTCTAACACCCCCAAGTTGTTTACCTGTCTTACCAACGATTGTGTTCTTTCTGTAAGGGGAGCTGATGCCAATTCTTCCAGCTGCTTTTCCCAGCCTGCCAAGAGTCTTAGTCTCGTCTCGATTAAATCTCAGCTTGCTCTCATCTAGGCACCATGTGATTTGTTCTAGCTGGGCCAGATGTGATAGAGATGGGGGTCATCAGCCTGCTAAATGCACTGCAGCCCATATGTCCTCACTAAACTTCTCAGGAGCATCATATGCACATTGAGTGGAAGGTCACAATATAGGCTTCTGTGTATACCATGAGAGTGTCCTTGGGGCAGAGGGACAATTGCCCACAACTCCCCTCAGAGAGGGTTCCTTAGGAAGATACCAAGGAGCTTCAACCAGACCCATTATTGTCTGCAAATGAGTTTGCAAAATCTCATGGTCACAGCACCCTGCTTCTACATGGGGATTTCACCCCAACCACCCTCTCTTTAAAAGGGTGTATCTATGAAGGATGGCATCAGACAAGGAAGCAATCTGTAAACTGTACTCTGCAAAAGTTGTGAAAGTCGCTATCTATGAAATGAGTGTAGTTGATAAATGCAGGGTTGTAGTCGTGTTGGTCCCAGGATATTAGAGAGGTAGATGAGGTAATATCTTGTATTGGATCAACTTCTGTTGGTGAAAGAGACAAGCTGTCGAGCTTACACAGAACTCTTCTTCAGGTTTGTGTAAGCTTGAAAGCTTCTCTCACACCAACAGAAGTTGGTCGAATAAAAGATATTTCTTCACACAACGCACAGTCAATCTGTGGAATTCTTTGCCAGAGGATGTTGTGAAGGCCAAGACTATAACATGATTCAAAAAAGAATTAAATAAAATTCATGGAGGATAGGTCCATCAATAGCTATTAGCCAGGATGGGCAGGGATGGTGTCCCTAGCCTCTGTTTGCCAGAAGCTGGGAATGGGCGACAGGATGGATCACTTGATGATTAGCTGTTCTGTTCATTCCCTCTGGGGCACCTGGCATTGGCCACAGTCAGAAGTCAGGTTACTGGGCTAGACGGACCTTTGGTCTGACTCAGTCTGGCTGTTCTTATGTAGTCAGACTTGCACTAGCTCAGCACACAGCTAGCACGCTGAAAATAGCAGTATGGACGTTGCCGCTCCGGCTGAGACTTGGGCTAACCACTCAGACTCAGGGAGTCAGGTGGGCTGGAGAGCCCAAGCTGCCATCCGAGCCACAGCATCCACACTGCTATACTCGAGCTGAGCTAGCACGCGTCTGTCTGCTCGGGCTGGGAGGCTCACTCGAAGCTGTATCGTAGACATTGCCTCACTGGCTGCATCCTGCATCAGTCTTTTCATAATTTTGCCTGGGATCAATGTCCAGCTGACCGATGTATAGTTACCCATTAAGATAAGCCTCGCGATTTCAAAATTCAAGGTTTACATTCTTATTGCTATGCTACAGTGTTTATTTGATGCCCTGGCAATAATGGAACTCAGCATCAATACCTCACTTTAACCACTGGTATAAGACAGCAGACCTCAGTTTTTAACTGTGAGTTGATGAGCCAAGTACCAGGACATCCAAGTTAATCTACAAATTCATTTAAGACTATTTGGCACTTGTAAGACGGATTCTAGTTTCCCCTCCAGTACACGTCAACTAGCTGACATGAATTTCCATTAACAATAATCATATTGTTGGGGTCATAGTGGCCCACAAGCTCAATATGAGTCAACACTGTAACACTGTTGCAAAAAAAGTGAACATAATTCTGGGATGTATTCGCAGGAGTGTTGTAAGCAAGACAAGAGAAGCAATTCTTCTGCTCTACTCTGCGCTGATTAGGCCTCAGCTGGAGTATCGTGTCCAGTTCTGGGCATCACATTTCAGGAAAGATGTGGACAAATTGGAGAATGAGCAGAGAAGAGCAACAAAAATGATTAAAGATCTAGAAAACATGACCCATGAGGGAAGATAGGGGACATAAGTTTTCAAATACATAAAAGGTTGATACAAGGAGGAAGGAGAAAAATTGTTGTTCTTAACCTCTGAGGATAGGACAAGAAGCAATGGGCTTAAATTGCAGCAAGGGCAGTTTAGGTTGGACATTAGGAAAAACTTCCTGTCAGAGTAGTTAAACACTGGAATAAATTGCCTAGGGAGGTTGTGGAATCTCCATCATTGGATGTTTTAAGAGCAGGTTGGACAAATACCTGTCGGGGTGGTCTAGATAATACTTAGTCCTGCCATGAATGCAGGGGACTGGACTAGATGATCTCTCAATGTCCCTTGCAGTCCTACGATTTTATGATTACCTTGGCTTATAGTAATCTATCAATTCCAGGGACAAGGTGGGTGAGGTAATACTTAATTTTTTGTTTTAAACCTGCTGCCTATTAATTTCACTTGGTGACCCCTAGTTCTTGTGTTAGGAGGAGGGGTAAATAACACTTCCTTATTTACTTTCTCCACACCAGTTATGATTTTACAGACCTCTATCATAGCCCCCCGGGCCTGGGAGGCTCGCTCTCAGCTGTAGTGTAGACATAGCCTACAGGAGTAAAGTATGGTAGCACACTATTAATATGATTTGGAGGAAAACGGGTCTTGTCAAATTTGATATTATTTGCTGAGGTTAAGTGTAGGTGATAATGTAATTGTGTTAACATCCTTAGATTTCCGTAAGGAGGCTGACTTAGTACTGCCTGACATTCTGACTACAACATTACCCTTTACAAAATCAAAGCAGCACAGATTAAATGCATTTAAACTGATCTGAACATTATAAATGGGGATCCCCATCCAGTGGGGATGTTCTGAGCAGAGTCCTGCAGGGATCTATTCCTGGCCCAATCTATTCAATATCTTATGATCTGGAAGAAACCACTGCTGGCAAAGTTTGTAGTGGACACTAATTGGTGAAGTATTGAATAATGACAGGTTAGTTCTATAGCGCAATCTCTCTCTTGGTAAGCAGGGTTTACTTGAACAACGTGCATTTTAATACATGAGTCATACACCTAGGAATAGAATCTTGGTCACAGTTATAGAATGGGGAACCATATTTTGGAAAGCAGTGACTCTGAAAGAAATGTTAGGGTCAACTGAACGTGAGCTGATATAGTGCACTGGCTAAGAACTAATGTGATTGTTTGATGTATAAGCAGGTGAATACTGACTAGAGATAGGGAGGTGTGTGAACCACTCTGTACAGCTTTAGTGAGACCATTAATGGAGATTTTAAAATGATGGAAAAATTGGAAAGGGTTCAGAAAAAGTACATGAATGAGTTGAGATTGGGAAAATAAGCTTTTGGGTGAGAGAGTTAATATCAATCTATTCAGTTTATCCAAGAGAAGGCTAAGAGGTGACTTAATTATAGAAAAGAGATTTGATAGTAAACAGCTCTTTAATCACACGGAGAAAAGCATAACAAAATCCAGTGGTTGAAGTTGAACAAATTCAGACTAGGCAAAGTGCAAATTTTTAAGTGAGGGTAATCTACCATTGGACCAACATTTACCTAGGGACATGGTGGATTCTCCATCATTTGGAGTCCTTAAATCAGGATTGAGCGATGTTCTAAAAGATGAGTTGTAACAGCTCAACCAGAAGCTATGGGTTCTATGCTGGAATTACTGGGCAAAATTCTGTCTTTGTGGTACAGCAACTCCTTGCTTAACGTTGTAGTTCTGTTCCTGAAAAATGCGACTTTTTAAGTAAAACGACGTTAAGCAAATCCAATTTCCCCTGTGTAAGAGAGAAAGAGAGATGCGCACTGCCCCTTTAAGTACGCTGACCGCACTCTAAGTACATTGCCTTTTTAAGTAGACCAGGAAGTTGAGACCGCAGTGCTGCCAGCATGCTCCCTCCGTCCTGAATCCTGTCGTGTGTCCCCCTGTTCTCTGGAGATGGGGTAAGCGAGGTGCAGGGGGGAGGGGGATACCCTGACATTAGCCGCCTCCTTCCCCCCTCCGCACAGGAAGCTCCCAGGAGCAGCACTTGGAAGTGGGGGAGGGACAGCTGAACTGCTGGCAATTGCTAGCCTGCTGGGCAGCTGCCACAAGGGAACTTAGGGGAGTGGGGAGCTGATAGGGGGCTGCAGGTCCACCCTGGTTCCAGGCCCCCACCAGCTCGCTCCAACGGCCTGCTGTTTCTGCAAGCCGTGGACAAAGCAGGCGGCTGCCAAACAACATTATAAGGGAGCACTGCACAACTTTGAACGAGCACGTTCTCTAATTGATCAGCAACGTAACAATGTTAACTGGGATGATTTGAAGTGAGGAGTTACTGTATACAGGAAGTCAAAAACAACAAGGAGTCTGGTGGCACCTTAAAGACTAACAGATTTATTTGGGCATAAGCTTTCATGGGTAAAAACCTCACTTCTTCAGATGCATAGAGTGAAAGTTACAGATGCAGGCATTATATACTGACACATGGAGAGCAGGGAACCAGTGTTGACAGGGCCAATTCAATCAGGGTGGATGTAGTCCACTCCCAGTAATAGATGAGGTGTTAATTCCAGGAGAGGAAAAGCTGGTTCTGTAATGAGCCAGCCACTCCCAGTCCCTATTCAAGCCCAGATTAATGGTGTTAAATTTGCAAATGAATTTTAGTTCTGCTGTTTCTCTTTGAAGTCTGTTTCTGAAGTTTGTTTGTTCAATTATAGTGACTTTTAAATCTGTAATAGAATGACCAGGGAGATTGAAGTGTTCACTTACTGGCTTATGTATGTTACCATTCCTGATGTCCGATTTGTGTCCATTTATTCTTTTGCGGAGGGACTGTCCGGTTTGGCCAATGTACATGGCAGAGGGGCATTGCTGGCACATGATGGCATATATAACATTAGTGGATGTGTAGGTGAATGAGCCCTTAATGGTGTGGCTGATGTGGTTGGGTCCTCTTATAGTGTCGCCAGAGTAGATATGGGGACAGAGTAGGCAACGAGGTTTGCTACAGGGATTGGTTCCTGGGTTGGTGTTTCTGTGGTGTGGTGTGTAGTTGCTGGTGAGTATTTGCTTCAGGTTGGGGGGTTGTCTGTAAGCGAGGACTGGCCTGCCTCCCAAGGTCTGTGAGAGCGAGGGATCATTTTCCAGGATAGGTTGTAGATCGTGGATAATGCGCTGGAGAGGTTTTAGCTGGGGGCTGTATGTGATGGCCAGTGGTGTTCTGTTATTGTCCTTGTTGGGCCTGTCCTGTAGTAGGTAATTTCTGGGTACCCGTCTCGCTCTGTCAGTCTGTTTCCTCACTTCCCCAGGTGCGTATTGGGGTTTTAGGAATGCTTGTGTGACATGTTAGAACTGGAAGTGTACGGAGTTGAAAGGACTATTGAATGTACTAGATGGGCAAGGACTTTAGGGACAGTAAGTGTTAAGTGGTTTTCCAGGGAGTGGTTAATGCGGGTTATGGAAAACCCCAGTCCTTTGAAGCCACTCCTAAGGAGAGGGCCATTGACTAGTAATTCCCTGAGACTGGAGATCAAAGGCCCGAGCTGTATAAAGAAATAGTTGAACTGTCCAGCTGGGATCTGGCTCCTGATCCCAAAAACATGTAACCAAGGAACAACACATGCAAACCCAGTTGTGGCATTTGAGAGACTGGCACAGCAGAGTCCCCTGATGGGGTTGGATGTGACTTCTGGTAGGCTTTTAGCATGCATGTAGATGGTTTTTTTTCTGTAATGTTTTTACCCCAAGAATAAATGCAGTTTGCTTTGTAAAGGCTGGTTGGTACCTGGATTACAGTTACAGCCCTTGGAGAAAGAGTTAACCACAGGTGCTGGAAAATCATAATGAGGTGCAGAGGGACCCTAAACCCCTAGTCAGAAAGGAGAGAGACGCAGGTCTCTGCCATGAGAGTGCTGATGGCTGGGAAGCCTAAAATCTTAAGTGGATGCCCTCAAGGAAGACCAGGAAGGGGATCAAAGGTGCAGTTAACCCTGAAACTGACAGATCAGTTGATCATAATTGTTCCTTCTGTCTTAACTCTATGAATCAAAGAGTCACATGTATTGATAGTTTGTCATCCCCCGGTGCATTAATTGGTATGCCTGTAATGGCAGCTTTTGACATTTTAAAATCCTGATGGGTACTAAATGGATTATGTTCAGATTTAATCACCAAATAACACTGCTACTGCTACCAGGGCAACATCCCATCAGAGCTCTCCGTCCTGATTCTGTAATGCTTAATTTATTGCACAAAATCAGTGTCCTCTCTATTCTGCTACGCCCATTTTGTTTCTGGTGATGAATGTGCTTAGAGAAGAATCAAATCATTCTATCAGATATCTACTCATAAATTAATTTTTTCTTATACAGATGCTCCCCGGGTTACACAAACCCAATTTACGCAAATCTGCACTTATGTAAAAAGTTCCATAAGCTTTTTTTCCCCCCGTAATTGTTGGGTATACGTTCCTGACTTATGCAAAATTCGACTTATGCAAGGCATTTCAGAACGGAACCCTTGCATAAGTCGGGGAGCGTCTGTAACAATTTTTGCCCAGCAAATGGATTGTGGCAGTTTTTTTGTCTTGCTTCTGTTACTGTGGTAACATTAAGACCATGTCTACACTGTGCATCGTACAATGGTGCGGATTTGCCACTGCAGCCACACCATTGTAAGGTGCGCAGCGTAGCCACTCTTTGTCACTGGCAACAAAATAAAACCACTCCGAAAGAGGGGCGGGTGCTTCATCGATGGGAGAGCAGCTCCTGCTGAGAAAGCGCTGTCCCCGCTGGCACTTTTGTCATTTAGGATGGTTGTTTTTTTCACACCCCAAGCAACAAAAGTTTTAATGATGAAAGTGCAGTGCAGACACTTCTTTCTGCACAGATACCTTTAGTGGTTCAGAAGTAAGATAAATACTGATAACTCATACTCCTTCCTGTTGGTAGGATAACTGGGATGATGAAGAGGAGGAGGAGGAAGAAAAAGAGACAGAGATAAAAGCAGGTGAGGACTATTTGAGGAGCACACTTCATTGTATATAGAACAAAGAAAAACATAGGATTCTGTATTCCAAGTTTATGAACTGTATTTATGGGACATAATAGACCAAGGGTTGTGCACGTGTGGGTGACAGTGCATGCTTTTTACATTGGTCACCTCTGGTTTCTGATTGGATCATCGCTGTAGGTGCTTTTTTCCCCACATTGTGACAATGTTCTTTATGCACTAGATTTCTTTAAAAAGGCTTTGTTGTTCACTGTTTTACAGAATCAAAAGTTTCAGAAAAGAAGAAAATAGCAGAAAAAATAAAAGAGAGAGAAAAGCAGCTGAAGAAAAAGCAAGAGGAGATTAAAAAAAGAGTAAGACTTCACTGTCAGGATTTTAGCTTTTTATGGGAAGAGGGAGATCAGCTTATTGTTTAGTCTAGAAAAACAAATGTAGTCTGAGAATTAAAGGACTGATACTTATGACGTGCCCCTACAGTGAGTTTTGTCACCCTGTTCTTCTAGGGAAGAATAGTCCTGATGTAGTCTGCATAAGAACTTGAACATCTAAGAGTTTGAAATAGTACTTATCAGATTTCCATCCTTTTTCTAAGTGTGTCCATTGAGTTTATAATACTCAACAGTGTGTGAAATTACTTTTGGTGAGGGTTTGGTATTTTTCTGCCTGTGGCTTGCTTGTGGTTATCAGTATTTCAACTTGGAATGTTTAAACACAAGTGTTAGGCTTGCTGTTCAGAACAGAACGCCTGCGTTTCAGGAAGAACTACTTCAAACAGAAGCATGTTGTTCCATTAGCTTGATGACATGACCACACCTGCAACTGCTCCGTTCATGGGCAAGAAATGTAATTCACTTGCCACCAATGTAAGCTGTCATTATTTGAAGACTTTTAGTTAAATAGATTGCTTATGCATGGTTAGCAATAATGACCAAAATGAAAGACTTGCCACAGGTCAATCAATCTACTTTATATACTTTTTTTTAGTTAGAGGCACCAGAGGAAGCTAAAGAACTTACACCAGAAGAACAGTTAGCAGACAAACTACGACTAAAGAAATTACAAGAGGAATCAGATCTTGAGTTAGCAAAAGAAACGTTCGGTAAGTGTGGATACACCTAATCCAAGCAAGCAGTTGGTGGTGTTACAGTATGACAGAAGTAATTTAGAAAGTTAACTGCAATCAATTCTTAATCTAGCTTTCAAGTATAGCAGTATATTGATCCAAAAAAATAGGACTGCTGTGATATTACTCTTACTGTTATAAAAATATCAGAATGAAACTTTGCATCCAACTAAAGCTATTTCATAACTGTTCCTCTCTTTTTAACCAGCACTTTGGAGTGTGTTCTCTCTCTATATATATATATATTTTAAAAGATTGTGACAGTCGTAGGTAAGAGTTGATGCCTTTTGGTGTTGAGAACCTTTAAGACACAGTATGTTTGGGAAAACATCCTGTGACGCGTGTTGTTGATCAGAATTACTTTTGTTAGTTTGGAGTCTTACGAATGTCACCGTGGATGTGAGTTACACTGATGTCAACCAGAAGTTTGTGTTCAAACAACATGTCTATTTATATCTGGAAGTATACATCATAACGACTCTCTAATTTCAAGCACCCCACAACAGCTTTAGAAACTAAATTGCATTTTCTGCCAACTAGTGGTTGTAGTGACTGCTTGTAGGAAGTTAGGTAGGAATGCTTTGCCTGATTGAACTTCCCAGCCAATAGCCATCTTTTGTATGAAGAGAAGTCGGGTGGAAGAAACTGGTAGCCTCTAATTGTGTGGGATGCTCTCCATAGTGCAGCCAGATTACCTGTGAGGTGGGTGAGGCTTTCTGAGGGGCATGGTTCACCATCGATTAAGCATGTTTAGTTTGGTCAGACTATGTGATAAGGCAGGTCAGTGGTTCTCAACCAGGGGTATGTAGAGGTCTTCCAGGGGGTACATCAACGCTTCGAGATATTTGCCTATTTTTGCAACAGTCTACGTAAAAAGCACTGGCGAAGTCAGTACGAAAAACGGTTACTCACCTTCTCGTAACACTTGTTCTTCGAGATGTGGTGTTCATGTGCATTCCAATACCCTCCCTCCTATCCTTCTGTCGGAGTACTCGGCAAGAAGAAACTGGGAGGGGGGAGCGGGTGTCGGGTCAGAGGGCCCTATATTGGGCATCATGAAGGTGTGGCTCCAGGGGGTGCCCAGGCTGACCCTATGGATACTGCTAGGGGAAAAAATCTTCCAGCTGTTGTGCACATGGTGCGCACACACACACCTGACCGGAATTGACATGAACAAGCACTCGAAGAAGAAACTAAAATTTCATACAGATGACTTGTTTATACTGCTCTATAGCCTATACAATGAAATGTAAGTACAGTATTTATATTGCAATTGATTTATTTTATAATTATATGGGAAATGTAAAAAATGAGAAAGTAAGTAATTTTTCAGTAGTAGTGTGCTGTGATGCTTTTGTATTTTTATGTCTGATTCTGTAAGCAAGTAGTTTTTAAGGGAGGTGAAACTTGGGGGTACGCAAGAGAAATGAGATTCCTGAAAGGGGTGCAGTGCTCTGGAGAGGTTGAGAGCCACTGAGCTAAGTGTTGAAAATGCAATGAAGTTGGTGAAAGGGTATTTGGCTTCTAAGGGCAGTTAAAAGAATGGTAAATTTAACTAGGTTCGGGGGCTCACTATTATCTTGTGCTTTCCTGACAGAATTGACAAAGTATTGATAAACTTCCTTACAAACAGGATGGATTGATTTAAATCAAGGTGATTTAAATTGAGGATTTCTACTTGGTGACTCAAATCTTCTATTTTAATCAACTTTATCATTTGTACTTGTTTTTTAAAGAAAGGTGCATTCTCATTGGTTAACATGCCATTAAAACATGTTGATTTACAACTAAATGGAGCTTTCACACTAAATTTGGTACATCTTTTTGCTACCTAGGAAAGTACACTGTACATTTATCTAAGCAATTATGTAGCTTAATATTTTCAAATACTTATTAATTTGTACATTATGTACAGTGGTGAGTGATGTATTGCTTATTTACCAGATAATTAACTTTTTGCTCATGATTTGTGTCAAGCTGCATTTGGATTGTGACTGGAATTTAATTAACCACACAACAGCATATAAAACTTATTCTTATTGAACAAAACAAGTCCTTAGTATAGTTCACGACCTCCTGTGCCATATTTATAAAGCTTGACCTCAAAAATTAATGTTTTCCCACTGATTCTTTCTTTTAGATAAAAATGCAGCCTTTAACTTACGTTTTTGATAGAGGTTCATGTCAACATATTTATTTTTTTTATTTAAATTTTTGAGATTATAAATTTAGGCCTTAACATAACTTGTAAAATCAGATTTGATTTGAACAGGTATATTAAAAAAAAAAAAAACTATAATAAAAAAATCCAATATAAATAAAAAACTGGATTTTTTTCACTCTACTTATCAAGTGAATTATTCAGTGGGTTTAATACAGCATTCATGTTTTCTGGGAGTGCTTTCACTTGTATTTTTTCAGTGATTTTCTTCAGAAATAATCCAGTCTGCTTTGGTTTGGAAAAATCTACAACTGTTGATTAATCGCAGTTAACTCACGCAATTAACTCAAAAAAAGTGAATTGCAATTAAAAAAATTAATCACTATTATCACACTGTTAAACAATAGAATATACCAATTGAAATATTTTTGGATGTTTTTCTACATTTTCAAATATATCTATTTCAATTACAACACAGAATACAAAGTGTACAGTGCTCACTTTATATTTTTATTACAAATATTTGCACTGTAAAAATGATACACAAGAAATAGTATTTTTCAGTTCACCTCATACAAGTACTGTAGTGCACTCTCTATCATGAAAGTGCAACTTACAAATGTAGGGTTTTTTGTTACATAACTGCACTCAAAAACAAAACAATATAAAACTTTAGAGCCTGCAAGTCCACTCAGTCCTACTTCTTGTTCAGCCAATCGCTAACTCAAACAATTTTGTTTTACGGGAGAGAATGCTGCCCACTTCTTAATTACAGTGTCACCTGAAAGTGAGAACAGGCATTTGCATGGCATTGTTGTATCTGGCGTCGCAAGATATTTACGTGCCAGATGCGCTAAAGATTCATATGCCTCTTCATGCTTTGGCCATTGTTCCAGAGGACATGCTTCCATACTGATGACATTTAATAAAATAATGGGTAAATTAAATTTGTGACTGAACTCGCTGGGGGAGAATTGTATGTCTCCTGCTTCTTGTACCTGCATTCTGCGATATATTTAATGTTATAACAGTCTCAGATGATGACCCAGCACATGTTGTTCGTTTTAAGAACACTTTCACTGCAAATTTGAAAAAACGCAAAGAAGGTACCAATGTGAAATTTCTAAAGATAGCTACAGCACTTGACCCAAGATTTAAGAATCTGAAGTGCCTTCCAAAATCTGAGAGGGATGAGGTGTGGACCATGCTTTCAGACGTCTTAAAAGAACAACAGTCTGATGTGGAAACTACAGAACCCAAACCACCAAAAAAGAAAATCAACCTTCTGCTGGTGGCATCTGACTCAGATGATGAAAATGAACATGCGTCGGTCTGCACTGCTTTGGCTCATTATCTAGCAGAACCCGTCATCAGCATGGACACGTGTCCTCTGGAATGGTGGTTGAAGCATCAAGGGATGTATGAATCTTCAGTTGGCTACAACAGTACCATGCGAATGTCTGTTCTCACTTTCAGGTGACATTGTAAACAAGAAGCAGGCATCATTATCTCCTGCAAATGTAAACAAACTTGTTTGTCTGAGTGATTGGCTGAACAAGTAGGATTCAATGGACTTGCAGGCTCTAAAGTTTTACATTGTTTTATTTTTGAATGCAGGGTTTTTTGTACATAATTCTATGTTTGTAAGTTCAACTTTCATAATAAAGAGATTGCACTACAGTACTTGTATTAGGTGAACTGAAAAATATTATTTTTGTTTTTTACGGTGCAGATATTTGTAATAAAAATAGTGAGCACGGTACACTTTTAGTATTGTTGCAATTGAAATCAATAAAATGGAAAATGTATAAAACCAAAATATTTAAATAAATGGTATTCTGGTATTAACAGTGCGATTAATCTTTTTTAATCGCTTGACAGCCCTAGAAAAATCAGTCTTAATAGTCAATTTAAAAAATCCCAACTAAACCTAGCACTGCAAGCTTGAGGCCTAGAATTTATGTAAGGAGAAAATAGTCTCTCCAGTACTATTCCAGTGTGGGTGGTTCAGTACAACTCATGGCATATGTAGCCTTTCACTTAAATCACTAGTTCAAAGCCAGCATAAATTGTTTGGGCTGCTTAATGTGAAATGAGTTGGCAGCTTAGTGTCGCTTGCTGCCTTGTTGATCATTTCAGCTGAGGGGAGGAACCAAAGGGGAGCAGAGATAAAGTACCTGTTCTGTGGTTAGAGGGCTTATGTAGTGGGGTCTGTTTGACCTCCCACACAAACTACAGTTAAATGCACCAGTATTTTCTCTGATACTATGTTTTTCACTGCAGGTGTAAATAATACTTGTGGAATAGATGCCATGAATCCATCTTCAAAAGATGACTTTACGGAGTTTGGCAGATTATTAAAAGAAAAAATTACACAGTATGAAAAATCTCTACATTATGCCAGTTTTTTGGAAGCATTAGTTCGAGACGTATGTATTTCATGTAAGTCTTTACTTCAAGTGTGAGATTTCCTAGCACATTCTGTGGAGGGCTAAAGTAGCAAACATATTAATCAAGTAAAACGGAATTGGGATTTATGCAGTCCTACATTAAATGATGCACGGATACTCTTCCCAGAGAATATTTTTGACTACTACCTGACTGAGAATCAGCACCTGCATGCTCTTCATCTTTTAATGCAGGTGGTGTTTCCTCTGTGATTGATCTTCTCTGACTGGTACTGTCAGGTCAGGATAGCCCACTTAAACATACAGGCAAATTTTATACTGATCTAAGTCTTACACAGCCCTGCAGAACCTCTATTCAAGAAGAGAAAAAGGCTTCCTGATCCATGTAATTCTAAACAGCTCAGTAGAGGAATGAGATACAAAACTGAGTTCGTATAACACTGGAAATTTGAAGCAGTTTAATTCCAAAACACAACTGTCTGTTGAAAGAAAACTACAGTTGACTTGTTTTCACTGCTTTGGCTGGCTGAGGTATTTGGTGCATAATTCTGTTTTGAGACTTCCCTTTTTCCTGTGCTCGTACATCCTGTCCTTCAGTGTAGTGGCAATTTGATATTGTAGCTTGTGCCATATAAATACATTGGATGGTTGGCCTACTGCAACTGATTTTGAACTGTTAGATTGGAGTCCAAATCCTCTAACATGAAGGATTGTTAAACTGAGCATTAAGTGCATGTAACATCCCTCTCCTCCTGGAATCTTCTCTCTCTAAAAGCCTTCAAACTTATTTTAGGCAAACCATTTGACCTTTAGACACAAACAGTTGACCATATTACAAATCTAGCAGCATAATGTGCTCATCAGAGTTTAAGGCCAGAAGGGACCACCACATACCTAGTCTTACCTTCTGTATATCATGGGCCACCAAAACCACCCAGCCACTTGCAAGCGATACCGAACAACCAAATTTAGAGCAGGTATTACAGCTCACAGGAGACTAGATTTATGTGCCAAGGAGAGAGCATAGGAGGGACTGAACTGCACCAGGGCTTGAGGCCCCCACAATGGCAGGAAAATGAGATATACCCAGATAATCCTGGCAAGAGACCAGCACCCCCACACAGGAGAGGAAGCTGAACCTGCGCCCCCCAAGGTCACTACTAGTCTGATGTGGATGAAAACTCCTTCCTGACCCCACATAATCAGTTAGACCCTGAGCATGTGAATAAGAACCAGTCAGCCATGCACCTGAGAAAATTCTGTGGCATCTCAGAGACCTAACCCCCCCTTGCACAATGTCCCATCCCTGGCGATCCAGAGGAAGAAGATTTAAAAAAAAAAAAAGTTTGGGGGTGGGAGGAATCACTTGCTGACCCCTACTGATGGCAGACTGAAACCTTGCAGCATAAGCTTTAGAAATGTAAGATGTAACAGTGTTCAAATGTTGGTCTCCTAAATTTATTGATTACATTGGCCATCTTACGCTGCCCATTACACAAATTATCAGGGGGATGTGAAATCCTAGACTGATGCTGAGAATCAACATTGCCCTGCATGTATTCCACTGTTTACAATGAAATTTTGACTCCAGTTAAAGGAATAAACTACCAGATATAAATCTCTACTTACTGGATTTTAGAGGATTCAGTGATTATTTGAAGGCTTTCTGAAAACAATATTGGTAGCAGTCTAATTTTCTTCCTCTTTGTAGTGGAAGTTGATGATTTGAAAAAGATCACAAATGCTTTGACAGTGCTATGCAGTGAAAAACAAAAACAAGAGAAGGTAAGACTTCTGCATCTCTTTCTATACTGTCTTTCCATAACTTGCATAATACCAATATGCACTAAGATGTGCACCTTCTATAAATCTAAGGGGTTCTAGGTTTTGAAGTCAAATGTGCTTTTGATTTAACACAATTAATTTGTTAATGAGAAGATAGTTGAAATTCTGATTTGGGATATTGTTCTAGGGCTAAACTTGGGAATGTTCCATAAACTTAAAACAAGTGTACTCATATAAAGTGAGCACCATTTTGCCAGTAATCTTTAGCTTCCCCCCCTCTCATCTTTGCACTGATTCTGTTCAATTTTTTTGCCTCTGTGCTGGAGTAGAAATAGAGGTGGAAGTGTCCAGTTGTCCTGGACAGGTGGGAGAAGTGTATATTTTAGTTCAAACCAGACAACTAGAATCTTAGTTAAATGTGTTTTATGGAAGTAATTTAAATCTTTTTTCTCAACCTTTAATAAAACTAAGATCAATGTGATCAGAGCAACTTAACAGCAGATAACAGAACTAGATAGCATGTCAGTATGCCTCTCTGGTGTCCATACAACTTAATTGGGAAAAGCATTAAGTGAGTGATAACACGATCAAATTATAGTATAATTAGTGCTTTGTGATTATACAAATTGTGTAAAATGTTTTAAAAATGTTTCTTGTGCAAAAGTCATAACACTGAAGTTGTGGGAATTGCATAACTAAATGTCAATGAGACCAGAATTTAAAAAAATAGCTAACTGAACATTAACTGGCAAATCCAAGCCATACTGCCCAGCAAAGAATTGAAATGAGACTAGTTTCAAAACTTGTACTAGGGAGTTCTTGAAGGAAGCAACCCACTTCTGGGCCTTCAATGTGAATAATAAGTGCTCCATAAATGCACAACTCTGCTACTTTTTACCCAAAATGGGTGGGGGATTGGAAACACTTTCTACTCATGTTCTCCAAACTGTTCTAGTGGGTGGCAATTTACAATAAATGGTTTAGATCAAGAGAAGATTAACAGTATAAACTAGGCCATAAAATATCGTCTGTAAAGTGATATTGAACTAATTCTGCATTTCTAATAGAACTAGACTTTGAGATGTGAACGTCCCCTTCTATGTACAAAGCTGAGAGAAGGGCAGGTGCTGTTGTGCTTCACTGCTGATTTTGGTAGCTGACTTTCATCAGGAAGCTAAACTTGGCTTCTTTTTTTTAAATATCTCAGATTTGGATGTCAGTTATTTCTCTTTGGTATAGCTAACTTTTTTATTAATCCTTCTGTGCCACATCCATTTACAAAGAATGTACCGAAGTGGTTAATATTAACATGCAAGAAATAGCTTGCCTCTCAACTCAGTAATTCACAATATTGTAGCTCTTTGGAATAAGCTCACAACATCTCACTTGTAAGTGATCTTGGCTGAATCATGTTTCATTTTTTCTTTTTAAATCAACCAACCAAAAAGACTATACCCAAGCAAAGTTTTTACCTTAAAACAGAAGAGCCAGAAACTCCATAAATTCACTAGGGATTTTGCTACTGACATTACATGCTCCGATACTAAGGTGATGGGCAGCCATATAAAACCCTAAAATAAAGATTCCCACCAACTACATCAGTAACAGTATAAAACTGAATATCTATAATTTTGCATTGGCACAGTGCCTCTCCTCCTTCAGGAAAATAAACTTAGGCTACATATAGTGTAACAAGTTTGGTGAAGGGTGGTTGTGTACCACAGAGTACATGCTGCTATTCTGATTATGGTGAAGCGAGTCTGCTAGACAGTGTTTTTGCCATGAATGAGAGTTGAACTGAAATTCAGTTGCCTCTGGGGTCAATAGCAGTAGTGCACACACATTACATGGTAGGAAGTGAACACTTTTGCCAACTAACAGATCAGAAGTACAGGGGAATTTAAGTGTGCTGTATTTAATTACCCAGATAGGAAACTGCCAGGATCCTAGGGTTAATATTCTTCTTATGTTTTACCAGCACTTCAAGGAAATTAGCATGTTACATTTAATAGTGACTCTAAAATAAACCAAATCTTTTTTGGTCTTTCCTCAGCAAAGTAAAGCCAAAAAGAAGAAAAAAGGCGTTGTGCCCGGAGGTGGTTTAAAGGCCACTATGAAAGATGATCTGGCAGATTATGGAGGATATGATGGAGGATATGTACAAGATTTTGAAGACTTCATGTGACATTTATCTTTCCTTGTGTTGTCTTTCTGTTGCCCTTAAACATGTAGCACAACTTCTTTTCCTTTAAATTCTGCCAAATGCTACAATGGAAAGTGCAGTATCTTTGTGCTGGTGGTTTAACTCTTTGACAGGGTGGTGCTAAAGTCCCATCAAGGGGTTAAAATGATGAAACTCAATCACAGAAAAAACAAAATTCTAATAATGTTTTTAATTGTTGCTATCTGGTTTCATAGTAACAAAACCACTAAGTTGGACATGAATTTCAACAAAGTAAAAGTTGTATTATTACCAGCACAGTTTAGTAATACAGCCTTAACTGTACCTCCTTGAATGATTTATCTTGTGAACAAAAGCAGTTTGCAGCAAGGGCATGGTGTGCACTTAGTATTAAAATTGCTTTGTCTAAGTTAGAGCTGTTTTTTTTTTTTTTTTTTTTTTTAAATAGATTGTGAAGGGGACTGCTAACTTCAAAGTAAGGATACTGCACCTGAAAATTAATCACTTGATACACACCCATTCTTTCAAAGCTTGACATTTTAAAATAAAACTTATTTTGGTCAAAACAAGAAAATAGTTCCTTGTTGCATTTGAAAAATGATTTGTGATATCTTGAGTATAAGCAGTTAGTTTACATTATCTACTAATGCAGCTGTACGGGTTGGTTATTCTAACAGTTAACTGCCTGGTTTAAGTGTCTGAGAACCAAATTCCTTTGTTCTCATGGGCTGTGATAGGACTTTACCATTTTCTTTCATTTACAAAAACCTGCTTAGCAAACTGCAACAGTTACTACAGTTGGGCAAATTGTTATGTTAACAATTATGACATCTGCAATGTTTTATAAAGCAACTAATTTAATAAAATCACTATTGTGAGGACTTCAGAGCCTGTGTATTGGGAGTACTTATTTTAGTGTTAAAGCTCTAGAACAGTGTTTCTGGGCCACATAGCTAAGCTGACAAGAGGATTCTCTTGACTACGAAGCAGATGGGTCAAGGTTCTCAGATTGTTGCCTAACAGGAGCAAAACATAAGCCGAAGGCTGGTTACCAAATGCACCATAATTACTAGTGAAGGGTTCAGCCCTTCATGCCTGCCTCTCAGAATAACCCTTGCCCATGCCCCCTAAAGAATCTCTACTACTCCTGAAGTGTTTGCTTCAGTGAGTGACCACCAGAGCAGCCTGTCCCTATCGTACAATATGCATGTCCAGTTTCTTGGTGTGGTTTACTTTACTGTTCCAAATGGATGAACCTTGAAATTGGCAGTGTAGTGAAACAGACTTGGGGCATGGGATTGCAGTGTTCAGTACTGTGATCCATGAATTGAAATCTGTTCCCAACCTTAGTTGACCCTAAGGCAGCAATTTAAACCAAGACATACCATTACACCCCATGTTACTAAAAACAATTAGGATATCTTTAACACTAAATTCAGATTCATGCAGCACAAAATAATTTTTAGTTTTTAACCTTAATGTCAGGAATGTTAAGCGTGGGCTTAGTGGACCTTTGGAGATTTCCATATGGGGGGAGTTCATGAAACTTGCCCCTTAACTAAAGGATGTTAGATGTGACATCTCTGTCAGTGTGAGGTGTTGACAAAATGGTGACTAAAGTTTTCTTAACTGCTCAGTCTGTAGTCTCTGGTCATTTTATTTCTGCATTACACAGAGCCTCAGCTTAAACAAAACTGGAATTATAGTTTAAAACTGTTTAATGGAATGAGTGAGGGGCATGGGCCTGAATACTGTATGTAATCTGGTTATGGGGACAGTGTATGGCTATACTACTGTTTGTGTAAGTTTAATAGCAGGGATGTTTACAAACCCCCAAAGGGAGATGGCTTAACTAGAGACATTGGGTCATCTCCTGGGAAACATGGTGGGGGGGTCATTGCTGGAGAATGCCTGAGCTGACACTACTTCCAGGCTCCAGCCAAAGTTACAAGGCTTGAAGCTGAAAGATCAAAGGACACTAAACAGTCACGCTAGTGAGAGAGGGAGATGCAGCTGGCAGAGCTGTTCCTGGCAAACAGATTCTCTTGCACCTCTGCTGGATGATCAGAAGCACAGCCTGCCAGGTACACTGCCACAGGGCTAGAGCTTAGTCAGACATGGATGCATCTAGAGACAAGTGAGGGGTCAGAGGTGTAGTGAGCGCTATAGCTTTCCTCCTTTTTATCTCATGTGTATTTCTACATGCTGTGAAAGTTATTAGCATCTAAGTCTAGGCTTATGTGATCAGTCTTTATTTTGCTGACTTTTTTCCCCAGTGTTACAAGTCATGGAGTCTCTAACACTAGATGCTCCACTACTTCCAGGCACAGTTGGCAGGTATGTATCTGCCTCTTGGGTGTCACTAGAATTTACTTTTGTCTTAAATTATACCAATTAAGATGGGTCTTAATGCTACCTTTTTATTGCTCAACCTTAATGGTCTTGCTCTTTTTGGCAGCCAATTTCTAATGTATGGGGGGGTGGTTTTGTTTACCTCATCTGACTATACAGTATCACTAAAGATGTAGCCCTGATCTGACAGGACCTTCTTTAGAACATGTTTTGGCTAATAGGCATAACAAATCCTCACTATGTTGCTTTTTCTATGAACAAATATTTTACCTGGAAGAGACTGACTGGTAGCTTCCTCATTCTACCTGCGGAACTCCCTAGCCCCAATACTGCTTTCAGTTGCTGGGGGGGGGGGGGGGGAGGAATCTTTCAGAGATGTAAGTGTGAACTGAAATTCTGCTGCCTGTGGGGTAGAATTGAAGAATGGTGTTTAGGAATCACTGTTCAAGTTATTTTGTAGCCTTTATCATTAAAATAAACTTGAAAATGTGAACCAAGTGCAGACTAACAGCCCCAAATGAAATGCAGTCACTCACCACCCTTACCTAAGTGGGACGTTTCTTAAAGATGAGATTTAGTTGTCAACTGTGAAGATCATGTTAGCAGAAAGAGCCAGCTGTGCTTACTCCAAACAAGCCTCCATTCTGCAAACCATTGTAGATGTACATACTTCAAGTTAAGTATGTGACTAGTCCCCCTGACTTCAATAAAGTTAGCAGACGTTTGGTTCTATATTAAATTCAGTTTTTATAGCCTATAACTATTAAACCTCCATTTTTTAATTTAAGAATGGAATGGAAGCAGCTGCAAAGTACACAGGCCCTTCAAGATAATCTTCTTATCCAATTAGATGCAAGAGCCACTAATCATTATATTATAGACTGACTGGGTAAAGAATCTTCAGCTGATTATTGGAGTGCCATATTTCGTGGTTGTTAATAGTCAGTAGATCTGGTAGGACAGTCAAATAAGGAGCAAATTACTAGAATCAATCGTACAAAAATGCATTATCCTAGCACCTAAGACACAATTGGCTGAAGCTTGCCGTATGTGGGTGAATGGGAACACTGCTGAAGATGATTATGCTGCTGGATCTCTTGGTAGCTTGAGGAAAAGCATTTCTGAAGGGTGTACACTCCGGGTGATGGAAACACAACATTTCCAACCAAGACACCCAACTCCAGAAATCGGCCTCTCTTAAAATACACTGGTATGGCCCAAGCTAAATAGCATTTGAGTCTTACCTGTAGCCCTTCTGAAAAAGTAAGGCAGTTCTGTGCTCAAAGTACTTCTGGGAGTTTAAGTAGCTTTCTGACAAAGACAGTCTTAGCCAGTGGTGGGGAAGCAAATCCTGAAACTCCAGCCCTTCATTTCAATGAGGAGCTGCACTAGTGCCATTGGGAGCTGAATATTGTGGCAAAACAGCCTCGTGCAATAGAAGTACAGGGATACTTGGTCCCTTCCACTCCCCTACACACCAGTGTCATAAGGATCAGAGATGAAGCTTTTCCTGATGGACGGATCATCCTTAAACAGCCTGTTGAAAGACACCCAAGCCCAATTATTATATTTGCTATTCCTACTACAGTGATAGGCTGCCACTGACAGTGCTGCAGACAGAATGCTTCAGGGAAAGATTTCTGGACAATAAATGTCTAGATATTTTACTTCCCAGCTAGCTTTGGAACTAGTCTGGAAACTGATTTCCCCCCGTTTTCCAAACACTTCTGGATAAGTTTGCCTGAACTAGTGCACATGACCCCACCCAAAGCAGGCAGTGGTGATTTACTTTTGCATCTAAGACACGAAGATTAGGAACTAATATTTAAGCAATAGTTTCCAAAATGCATACAGCTGTAAAGAGTTTTATTCCCAGCCAGTCAGTACTTATGCTAGAGGCTTTAAAGATTTTATAATACAAATATAGAAGCAAACAAGACAATTGTATAGGGTGAATGTTAGACAATTTGGTACTGTGTGTGCACAACACACATTCACTTTCATGTAGCAAATTCTCCTTTGTTTCACTGGTAAAAGAAGAGTGTACTCTAAAAGCACATACCAACATCTTAAGTCTAAGTAGGGAGCTGATTGTGAATACAGAGGTAGTCCATTCTTGTCATTGACTATTATGGTATTCCTATAAATCTTACAGTGGGCAAGTAAAAATAATCTCATTTGTATAAAGCACTAGAGAGGAGTATCCTAGGCAAACTGGTTCCGCTGAAGATTTTGGAAAAATAGGCAAGACTTTTTAATATGAATGTTTCAAGTATTCTACCAGCACTAGTGGTCCTGTAAGGCCTGCAGAACATCTATTAGCCTATTTTAAGCAGATAAATATTTGATCTGATGTTCAGTTTAAGTTACTGTAAGTACCACACACATCAATGCTAAGGATCTTACTGCTGCAAAATTTGTCATTTTTATGTTTTTAAGGAGGCTTGTAATTCCTGCTGAAGCCAGTAATCCATGCCCCTAAATTAGCCAAAGTCATTTTAGACTAAGGTCTGACTGAAATCCCAGCTAGCCAGAGCACCATCTTCTAGGCCCACTAAGCAGGCTTTTATAAAACATTTTGTTCAACTCTGATTTAAATATTAAGAATTGTTTATTGTCCAAAACAACTTTGGGTTAATAGTCTCTGCATTTCAGGGACATTCAAGTCAGTGCTGGGATTTTATGGTAAATTTCACATACTGAAACCAGTATTTTTTTAAGGCACCTGGCAGCATATACTGAGTTAAGCAAGTGACCAGGAGCTGGATTAAAGTAAGATTTTTTTTAAATCACAGTGCAAGCCAGAGGAATCTAATTTGCCAGCATATCCTTTAGACAGCAGCCGGTCTGTGCGTCCTTCAAAAGCATATTTACCACATCATAGAACTTGTTATCATAAGCCAGTTTGTAGTACATGTAGATGTCTTCACAGTAGGTCAGTAACGTCTTCAGATTTTTCTGAGCCGTCTCAGTAGGCTGGTGCTGTTTGACCCTGAGACAGAATTTCGTGTTGTATTAAAAGGGGAGAAAGGGCAAGCTCTCAAATAAGATTGACAAAGCTGAAGAACATCACATGAGATGGGAAGAAGTTCTGATATCTAAAGAAAAATGCAGGCTGTGGAGCGAGGGGCAGAGAACTTGTGGAGATGGGGAACAGACAGTTCTTGGAAAGGATTTGTGTTTTGCTTCTCCATACTCTTCTGCAAAGATTTTAAAGCCAGACATTTGTTAAAGAAAAAAATCTGACTAGGTTTTAAAGAGTTCCGAGCTCTGCAGGAAGTTCTCTCCACCACACTAAATGGCTGAGAGCACACACGGGTGCTGTCAAATGCTAAGTGCCTCACAATGTATTAATAGCACCATGGACCCTGCCACCAGGAGCAGTGAATCTAATTCTGTACATGATGCAACAAAGGGCCAACAGAACAAGGCTTAGGGAACCCAAGAGAGGTGGTAGCAATACCATAGGGTAGTTACTCAGCCAAGATGCTTTTACAGCATTGTGTATGACAGAGCTGGCAATAGAATCCAAGTGTCCTGACTCCCTGTGCTAGCCACACAATCCTCCTTCCCCTCCAGAGCAGTTAGAGTGATTGACATGCACACAAAGCAATTCTCACACCACCTCTGGATAGTTATAATTTTACAGCTAGGAGGTATCGATTGGGCTGGAGTCTGCCAACCTGTATGTGAGGTCAATGAGAAGGTACAAGGATCAAGATCTGAGCTGGGTATGTGAGAGATGATTGAAACATATTTAATTTGATGGCATTACAGTAACTTCTCCTTATGACTATGCAATGGAAGAATTAGCTGCTAATTTCTTCCATGTTGTTTGCGAGATCAATTAAAGTAAGAACAACACTAACTAGTTTCATTCAGGAAATAATTTTTTACCTCAACAAAAACTGTAGTTTTGTACGTATAAAAACAAGTGATCTATGTTATGAATTGCCTTTAAGCACTGATGAATTAATAAATTAAACCTGTTTTCACACTGGCCTGCAAATAGCACAATTATTGAAACAGTGTATCTACTATCTTGAGAGAAGGTCCTGTGAGAGAACAACAAAACTCAACTACAATTCGTATTCAGGGGATCTCCATGCCACTCACTTTGGGATCACCATTTTACCCTTCAACGTTTCCAGATCTCCTTCCACCATGGCACTTGGCAAGGAGGGCAGAGCAAACAGTTACCTCAGAGCCCAACTAGCACTGCTGCTCTTAGAAAGGCAGGCAGGCTACTTTACAGTACTGTTCCCTCTGGAGCGCCAGCCACATGGTCTCCACAACACAACGTACTTAAGATTGGGGATAAGGGACAAGAATCGCTCCTGAACTGTGCTCTCCCCAAGCAGCGTACTGTACCGACACCGAGCCAGACGACGTGTACTCGATAAGCAAATACCAATAAAACCACTCTCTTTGAAGTCTCTTGCCAGAAAGACAAAAGGCAACCCTTGCCAGGCAGGGTTGCAGAAATACTTACTTCTTCGCAATCTCCTCAAACACATTCGATTTGAGGAACCTTTGTTGCTTAAATTCTTCCAGGTAATTGAAGTCACCCTTTAGAATCACTTGTTGATACAGAACTTCAGCCCAGTCTGGAACAAAGTCATAAGCTTCAGCCACAATAGCAGCCTAGAAGGAGAACGTGCCAGAATTACTGACTGGGACGGGCCACAAGCTGGTTTAACTGATGGTTTTGCCTGCTTTGGTTTGCACTTTGGCAGTACTCAGGCATTTCAGGTGCAGACGGCCCTGGCCTCTCTGGCTCAGCTCCTACACTGTTGTCTCAAGGCCATTCTTTTAAGGAGGAATGGACGGGTCAGTGTGAAACTCTAGATAAACAGAGGGGTGGGGAGTAGGTATGATGGAGAGGGAAGAAGAAACTTGAAAATAGGGGGGAAATTCAAGGCTAGACGATTCTGTTCTTACTGAAGCTAAAGGGAATTTGGAGCAGTTTGGGGCCCTGAGAGGAGCGAAAGGAGAAGGCAGGAATTTGTAATAGACCCAGAAAGATTAACATATAAACACAAGAACGGCCATAGGACCAAAGGTCCATCTAGCCCAGTATCCTGTCTTCCGACTGGCCAGTGCCAGGTGCCCCAGAGGGAGTGAACAGAGCAGAACAGGGAATCAAGTGATCCATCCCCTGTCACCCATTCCCAGCTTCTGGCAAACAGAGGCTAGGGACACCATCCCTGCCCATCCTGGCTAATAGCCATTGATGGATCTATCCTCCATAACTTATCTATTTCTTTTTTGAACCCTGTTATAGACTTGGCTTTCACAACATCCTCTGGCAAGGAGTTCCATATGTTGGCTGTGTGTTGTGTGAAAAAATACTTCCTTTTGTTTGCTTTAAACCTGCTGCCTATTAATTTCATTTGGTGAGCCCTAGTTCTTGTGTTATGAGAACGAGTAAATAACACTTTCTTATTTAGTTTCTCCACACCAGTCATGATTTTATAGACCTCTATCATAACCCCCCCCCCCCTTAATCATCTCTTTTCCAAGCTGAAAAGTCCTAGTTTTATTAATCTCTCCTCATACGGCAGCTGTTCCATACCCCTAATGATTTTTGTTGCCCTTTTCTGAACCTTTTCCAATTCCAAAATATCTTTTTTGAGATGGGGCAACCACATTTGCACGCAGTATTTAAGATGTGGGCGTACCATGAATTTATATAGAGGCAATATGATATTATCTCTCCCTTTCTTAATGATTCCAACATTCTGTTCGCTTTTTTGACTGCCGCTGCACATTGAGTGGATGTTTTCAGAGAACTATCTACAGTGATTTCAAGATCTCTTTCTTGAGTGGTAACAGCCAGTTTAGACCTCATCATTTAGTATGTATAGGTGGGATTATGTTTTCCAATGTGCATTACGGTGCATTTATCAACACTGAATTTCATCTGCCATTTTGTTGCCCAGTGACCCAGTTCTGAGAGATCCTTTTGTAGCTAACATATAAACACGGAGTGGCAGGTCCCCTTGACATTTCTTTAAGAACATGGTGAGAAGGGGAAAGGAAGGACAGGACACACAACTGGGGAACATATTTTGTCTGGAGAATTCATCTCCTTTAACTTTGAAAGCCAAAGAGGCCAGAATAGTCTCACTTCAACTTGCTGTTGGGAGGGAGGGTCCATCTCTGGTGTTGAAGGGCTATTTGTTCTCTTTAAAAAGTCCTTGTTTCTGTCTGAGGTCCTTCTTGCCTTGAGTGAATTACAGAAGCTGAGAAGGAAAATGCCTTTTCCCATTGGCTTCCCACACTGCTGGGGCTACAGGTGCTGTCACCTGCCTGTAATATGGCCACTGCCACCAGCTGTCTTTATTCTCAAACATATTTTCTATTCTAAACCTGAGGCGCAGCATTTCACCTTGTGAGCCTTCATAGTGCTGTGGTGCGTGAAATGGAGGCAGCATCCCTTACTCAGTCACTTTACCTGGTAGAATCTGGGCAAGGACATGATGCAATCCATCAGGTTCTGTCTGTTCAGGTTAATCAACATCGTGCTCTGATTGGTGTTCAGAAAATGAAGCTGGAGAGTTATCAGCTTTGTCAACCGGTTGCAGCGCAAGGACTGGCGGACACAGGAATCCTAATTAAAGAGTCAAAACAGAAAAGCAAAACCAAGCTCTGGAGTAGCGTTTCTATAGGAAATCTTGGTACATGTTCCCAAGCACAGCTCTGGAGGCTTCAGACCTATGTTAGTATTTCGTCTTGTAAATCACTGCAGTTTCTTTGATTAATCACTTTCAATGCACATATATATGAAGCCCCACTCAGCAACTCACTTTTATTGTAATAAGTGGAGGCCAGTCTTTAATCACACCTTTAATACTGTTCTATTTTCCCTCACCGCAAATTAAAACGGTGAGCTCAGCACCAGCACCAAAGCCAACTGATTCTCTCCTTCCCATGAGAAGAAAGCTTCTAAATTTAATCCCAGATACTAAAAGCTGAGCAGGGAGCAATACGTTACTCTTTGATTCAGTGGTCACATGGATAAGCAGGCTCAGGTATTAGGCTCTGTCAGAGGGATCTCTTTTCTCCCGGCACTGCAGTGTGGCAGATCACCAGTGGCTGCTTCAAAAGCACCTTTTCCTCTCCAATCAGGATGGCTCTCTGAGCATCACTCCCAGGGACCTGCTACTCAGCCTTAATCCATCTCTCATCCTTACTTGGCCAATGCTGATAATTAATACTTTACAAACTTCCAATTCCATCTCAATTTACCTTAGAATAACTTTCGGCTGCATCAATAAAGAGTGTCAGAGCTTTCATCAACAGTTTCTTTAAGTTAGGCACATCTCTGAGAGACTCTTCTGAAATGGAAAAAGAACTTTAAAGCAACCACCCCTGGCTTTTACAGCTGCAGCCGCAGACAATATGCAACGAACACTTGTGTAACTCATATTTGAAAATTTCTGTCTACCGACATTTCAGAAGGCAACATGCCAAAATATCTTAGAAAGCATCTCATGTGCTAACTCTGCACAAAGCGTAAGAAATGCTGCTCTGCTGTGTACAGAACAAAATTCCAAGCAATTACAAGAGTCCAATAAGGAGTTTTAAAGGCGATTTGAAAACAAATACAAAATATCCATTTGCTTTTGTCATGTGTGTTGACTGCCCTCAACAAACCAGGTTAAGGAAAGCATTCAACAGAACTCAAGTGTTTTAGATCCCTTTACATCACTGGGTCTTGTTCCACAGTGACACTCCTACATGCTCCATTCAGTATGGCATCAGAGCTGCATGCAACCACTGAAAGCTTAGGCTGGTTAAAGTATCTATCATTATACCCACAAAGGTAGAAAATACTTTGAAAACTGCATAATGTCCTAACACACTGTGACGCACCTGGTTAGTGGTGCTAATGGGGTGTTCCACCAGCACAAAACCCAGGAACGCCACAACTTTCTGGAAGGGAAGAGCAACCAAATAATACCGTTGAGCCACTCAGTGCATCCTGCTGATGGACATGGATTTTTCCATTTTTACGTGCAGGTCAGCAGGAAAGGAACTGTGTTTACCAGCCCTATCTCACTTAAACATTACACTTAAAAATATTTTAATTTAAGCCAATTTTTGATGATGCACAGCGATGCAATGTGCTGATACGAGACGCTACATTGAAACACACTTAGTCTTGGTTCCGTATTTCCTACTCACCCCATGGTTGAGATTCAATGAGCTTAAGCTGTATACAAGCAGCTGCCTCATGATTCTCTCCAATTTCTCGACACATGCTAAAGCACAGGGCTATCATATTGTGCTTTTCACTGTCCCCTGGTCGACAGCGCTTTATGTAATCTAGCAGAGCTGTCTTCAGAGTCCCACTCTGGTTAGGAGAAAGGGCATCAGAACAGGCATTCAGAGAGTTGCGTCTTATTAGAGAACTTGCAAGGAAAATCAAATCCACGCCACCTTAAGTTGCCCCTCAAACATTTCAACACATAATGGGAATATGATTAAAGTATCACTGAGAATAGCAGACTCCTAATTATACTTAACAGAATTGCTAAAATCTGGCAGCCTCCACATTTTTGTACGTTTAATTGCAAGTCAGCACTCTGTAACAGAGTATCTATCATGTAAAACACAAAAAGAGTCCAACCCAGCACAAAATATATAGAGTCCTCTGAATTTCTATTACTGAAGTTGTGAGAAATAGCTGTTTTCCTTCCCTCCTACACTGATTTTTACTGTGTCTAGGACATCATGAGACAATCTACACTGCTAAAGTAACCATACGAGTCTCTTTATAACTATATGCTAGAAAGAAGAAAACACGGTAAAGTATTTCATTTAACATTGTGATTTGTATTCATCAAACATCTAAAGACATTCACTTTGTAGGGTGAGGTTTCAATCCCAATACTCACCAATTATTAAACTCCCCAGATAATGTACTGGCAGCGAAGGTATGTGTTTTTTCACTCACTCACTCTCACACCCACATTAGTGGGTTTTTTTGTTTTGTTTTTTGCACCTACCGGGTCTAACTTTTTTCTCATGAGCACTTCAAAGTAATGTTTCTCATGCAGCAGATCGAATATGTACGTCATTTCATTATATCTTCCAATACCAGTAAGGAGTCGGACCTGTAGAGAGAATGGCAGAAAGATCAGCGGATGATGGAAAATCTTATCTCACAAAGAGGCGGCCGTGTATATTAGGGTTAGTTTGTTCCCTTCTTAAAAAAACTGAAATTTTTCTTTTTTTTGTTTTTGTTTTAAAAGGCAAAATGATCACCAGCCCAAATAACCAGACCCCAAAAGTAAAGCTTTCCATCAAGTGCAATCCATGCAGTGAGCTCTCCAGTCCCCGACAGTAATTCCAACTTGGAATGACACCTCATGTCACTAAGTAGGTACGTCTCAAGTCCGCTGGGCCTTTACCAAGCAGCAACAGAAAATGCAGGTTAGCTTGGTAACGTGGATCATTACATTTCACAAAACAGTGTCTGAAATACCTTGAAATTCCAAAACCAAGACATTGCATGCTCCCCACCCCTCCATTCTGCCGGCCTCATCCATTTCTCTAACCAACTGCTATGGTGACCCATTTGTGATGTGGAAACCTGGCCAGGAACAGCTGTGATCATCAGGCCACAAAACACACATCACAAAGGTAACAACCTTTGGTATCTGTAGATGTAGGCTGGGCAAAGACCAGTGACCTAGAAGTGAAAGCTTTGCATTCCAATTCCATGAGCCATCTAGTCCACATGCTCATTTGGTTTGCTACCATTTGCATGGAGAGCTGTGTACAGAGTGTGGTTAGTACAGTATGGTGATGGATACATACCACAAGGCCGTACTCCTCACTGGGGGCCAAGTGTTCCTCCGTGAGAAGTCGAGCAGTTTGCAGGACTCGAATAATTCCTTCCATGTGACATGTCAGACTAAAGCAATTATGGGCCAAAATCAGGAGCTCTGTAGCTAGAGAATGAGAAAACGTGGCTGGGTCAGTTAACAAGCTGAGCAAGTTAGTCACGGCGTCTCTGTTGAAATCGGTGCTAACTCGGCAGATGGTTTATCGTTTTTCAAGTTACGAGCACTAGAAGCGAATTGGAGGCATCTAGCCCTTTACAGCTTCTGTAACTGCACACGTTCAGTGTGGTTTTCCAGTTGGTGCTAGAATCTGATCCTTTGGATTATTCTCTGCAGCATGACTATAAGCCTTAGAAGGAAAGGAGACCGCTTGACAAATGCACAACGTATAGACCAGCCAGCATCCTGCCAGGTCAGTTCTCAATTTAAAAAGGTAAGTGTGATGGGGTCTACCCCACACAGGGGATGAAAGAGTTAATGGGGGCCTGAGAGGCCAATTAACACCGCTTGGTTCCACCTGGAGGGTGGCTAAGGCCCCATGAAAGATGAGTCCCAGCAGAGGAACCCGGATAGTTTCTGTAAGGACAGGAAACACAGAGTAGGCGGTGGCTACAGTGAGAGAAGGAAATAACTGCAGTCCCTCTCTGAGTAGTACAGAGTGGACCCTGAAGAGAGACCCAGAAACCACCAGGGTGAAGCATGTTTGGGTGATGAGCTCTGGCAAAAGGGCAGGACCTGGGCCTACAGAGAAAAAACCCAGGGAGGCATTCAACTGAAGAGGAGCTTCAGGAGGGCGTTTACACCCTCAGACAGGCCTTGATGGGAGAGGGCATCGGGGTGAAGGAGACTCCTGGAGTGGGCCTGAGAGGAGGCCAACTGATAGGCAGACAGCCTTGGGATAGACAGGAACGAAGGATCCAGAGTACAGACAAGACTCCCAGGAGGTAACTCTTGAGAGTCAGCATTCTGCAGAAGAATGGAGAGTTGGGGGAGGGACCCAAGATGGATTAAAAATGTAAGCGCAAGGGAGGGGGAAGAAGTTGTTTCCATTGTAGTTTGTGTTTTGCTTCTGAGTTTGGTAAGAAGTCTCCAGAGGAGCTGTGGGGCCACTACTCTGCGTGGAACAGAAGTGGAGCCCTAGGGGAATGGAAGACATTCTATCAATGACTTGTCAAGTGGGATATTGCCTATGTGGGACATTGACACTGCAGAAGAGGAGAGACTTCTGGAGGGCCAAGTCAGGAGAAGAGAGACCACAGAAGGACCGGAGAGGCAGGGGGTGCATTTCAATACTTGATCATATCTAGGATTTGTCTGAGTAGTGGGCCATGTTACCATTTGATAAATATCCCCCTTATTTTTCATTTCAGCGCTCAAAAGTGTTCAGGAATGAGCACCTAGTAAATTATTTTGTGACCTCACAATAGCTTTAGCCTCCACAACTCTGTGGGTTGGCTTGAGGCAAGCAAACCAAAGCAGGCAAAACCATCAGTTAAATCAGCTCGTGGCCTGTCCCAGTCAGTAATTCTGGCACGTTCTCTTTCTAGGCTGCTATTGTGGCTGAGAGTTGCTACATCATACCCAGCCATGAGAGGGCACTGTTGCAATAAGTCCATTTTTCCACACTAAAAGTTTTGCATCTTGGTTTGAAAAGACCATTCATATATTTGATATACCAGGTGGGATTTGATATGGCACAAGTTCACTCAGCCACAATTTAAAACGGATTAAATGCATCAGTTTGCAGATAAACCATTTTACAAGAGCACAGATGAAAGATTCACATTTGGCTGATTAATGGGGCAGGGTCGCTTGGTGTTTTACATTATTAAACATTCCGGGGCGGGGGAAGGGAGGAGATAAGATTTTATGCATGTATCCAGGCTTGGGTGACAGTGCCCTTCACTGTCGTATCTGAACCCAGCCAGCAGGGAAAAGGGTTAACCATGGACTCAGAGCAGGGATATAAACAGGTGGCAGGGGACGAGGGTGCTCTCCCTAGGGAACAGAAGAGGTAAGAAGGCTCCCAGGCACCGACAGAAAAGGAAATGGGAAGCTATTTTGCTTGTCCATGATCATTACACTGGAATTACTCTGACGCCCCCAAGGTGTGCAAAATGTGTTCAAAAAGTGAAAACAAGAAACGACTAGCATATTATGCAATTCATTCTCCTATAGAGAATCAGTTTTAATTTACCATAACGACACCCAGAACAATGAGATCCTGGTCCATGACAGCTCCTAGGCACGACCACAATACAAACACACACGCCTCATCGTCACGCATTATAAAATGTTCGCTACTACACAACATCAATGACAAATACATGCAAGGTGCATCATAATTTACAGAAACCTTCACCACCATGTCATCAGCACATTTCAGAACATCAATCTAATCACTGGTGCCCATTCCATTCATAAAAATGTTTTTCTACTCCAATACCCAGACATTACACTGGGAAAAGCTATAGAACTCTGGCATAATTGAATGTTCCCTGGGACTTCTCCTTTTAAAGTCTGTACCCCAAGTTTAATAATCAGTATATGAAAACAGCATTTGTCCTACATCATATCTCCATAACAGAACAAAATAAGGGGACAAAGTTAAGGTTGGGTGACAGTGCAAGTCCAGTGGGATAAAAACGACTGATGAAAGATTATATCGAAGTGGAAAACTGTCTGGATCTCTTAATTCTTCATTCTCAAAACTTGGCTATCTGTTTTAAAAAATCTAAGAAAAAAAGTGGGGGGTTTGGGGAGTGGGGTGGGGGTGTAATTAGCTGGATTCTATTGTAACACACTTTCAACCCTTAACTTCTACCAAGATTTTGTTTCTGAATAAAGCTCTTTTCAGGCTGTAGATTATCCCAACGTACTAGAGATGATATGAATGGAGACTTTCCAGTTGAACCTGTATTAATGTTGGTAATCTTTGAGACAGATAACTCTCACTAAAACACTGTCCTTATCCTTTTTCTCAGAGGGACATGTTCAGTATTTATAAAGGACCTTACTTAGCCACTGCTGGCTGGCTGCCAAAAGTATCCTGGCTACATTTTGTAAACATAATTACACCATGTCCATGAATGGACAGCTATACAACGGAATTGAAGTGTTGGCCAAAGATGACCTATAAATATTTAACAAAGAAATATGTAAAAATACCAGGCTGTTAAATCACCTTCCTAAGAATTTGGCCAGAAGACTTTTCTAAATCCATCCACAAAACTTTAAATAACTTATTGACTTGAGATTTCCAAGCTATAAATACAAGAACTCCTCTTCAGTCTTAGAGAGAATAGGGAATTCATGTATGGATGCCCTAGGTACTTATGCTTTGATCTATTTCTTGTGAATACATTTTGAAATTTCTCTTTAATAATTTTTAGGGTTTTTAGAAAAAAATCAGTAATGAATATTCCCCTTACCAGTGCTCCAAACGCTTCATGATGTAATACAGAGCCCAAAATAGTCAATATTATTATAATGCTAGTTACATATAGTATTATTTACTTACTGCAAGATAGTTCCCCACGAGGTACAGATGAAATTTTATCCAATAACTTCATGCCAACCAGCGTATGATCCTTGCACAATTTGGCCAACTCTAGGAATGCTTGAGTCTCATTTGCTGGGTTCACAATCTGCTTTTGCCCTGTGCATACATGAGAGACACAGACAGTTATGTCACAAACACTAATTGTTCTTGGAGGAAAGGTTAGCCTACGTTTATGGAAAACATAGTGTATCCTCTTCCTGCCTGATGCAGAGGCTGGAACGATATAATCCAAGAGGGCCCTTTTAGTCCAATCATTTATGTCTAAAAGTCACACATTTTTTCTTTGCTAGATCAATCCAATACAAACCCACCGCATGGCTATATTGTTTGTTACAGCTAAGACTGGTTGTTTCTTATCCAAAAATACATTGACTTTGTCACAGCTGAAAAAAGCCTCACCATTTATAGAAAACAATTCAAACCGATTCACATTATTTTGAGCAAAATATTTTGCCATGAAAAAAAATACACAAATCTTTAAAATAAAATAAAAGAAATTAATGGAGGAGTCTCGCTCACAAGTTGGATGGCTGGAGTTACAAAGGCCGTGACTTGTTATTTAAAAAAACAAACAGATAGCACATTTTTTGCTATTAAAACTCTTGTTTGTAAGAGCCTTCATTAAAGCAACAAAGCACTGGATACAACAAGGTAAACAGCTAACACCACTCAATACATGAATAGAGCTTTACAGTTTCAAAGTATTGCATAAACACTGAATACTATAGTTACCACATATACACTGTCAGCAAGTGTTTTTCAAACACACACACACACACACACACACACTCTTTACAAACCAAAAGTTTGTAAAAAGGATGTCAGATGCATGCAGAGGTGAAACACACAACAAACCACCATCATCACCTTTCCTTTCAGAAGATACCAGTAACTCCTGCATGATTTCTTCAGCCACAAGTTCTGCCACAGTTTCAGACCGGAGACCCTGCGTTGTGATGAACACCTGGGCTTTCTTGCATCTGTCAGGCTGCTGGGACGAAAGGATCGCTCGAAGCACCTTTTCAGAATCATGGGCTGATATTTCACCATAGGAGCAATTCAGTTCCTAAGACGCGTACAGCACATTTAAAGAATGTTACATAGAGAAAAATGCACATGACAGAGCAGGTCTTCACCAACAAGCTCGATCATATTGAAAACAAGCAAGGTTATTCAAAATCATGTGTGAAAAAGCAGATGTAGGTCTAACCCAGGGCTGGCCAACCTGTGGCTCCGGAGCCACATGCGGCTCTTCAGAAGTTAATATGCGGCTCCTTGTACAGGCACCGACTCCGGGGCTGGAGCTACAGGCACCAACTTTCCTGCTCACTGCTCAACCCCTGGCTCTGTCACAGGCCCTGCCCCCACGCCTCCCCTTCCCACCCCCTCCCCTGAGCCTGCAGTGCCCTCGCTCCTCCTCTCCCCCCCACAGAGCCTCCTGCACGCCACAAAACAGCTGATCGGGAGGTGCAGGGAGGGAGGGGGAGGCGCTGATCGGTGGGGCTGCCGGTGGGCGGGAGGTGCTGAGAGCGGGGTGGGGGAGCTGATGGGGGGCTGCTGACGTATTACTGTGGCTCTTTGGCAATGTACGCTGGCAAATTCTGGCTCCTTCTCAGGCTCAGGTTGACCACCCCTGGTCTAACCCATCTTTGTACAAATCAATATTGCATTGATTTGTGTGAACTACTAAGGGTTTGATACAAGAAAGCATTTTAATGCATGTTTAACTTTTTGCTTGAAGTTAAATGTGTGCTGAACAGCTGTCCTGTTTCTTAGGCTATATCTACACTACAGGGGGGGGGGTCGATTTAAGATACGCAAATTCAGTTACGCGAATAGCGTAGCTGAATTCGACGTATCGCAGCCAACTTACCCCGCTGTAGGGACGGGGGCAAAATCGACCTCTGCGGCTTCCCGTCGACGGCGCTTACTCCCACCTCCGCTGGTGGAGTAAGAGTGTCGATTCGGGAATCCTCTGCCCCAACCTGTGCAGTTGGGCTACAGCCACACATGACGGCCATGAAGACGAGCAGCAGCAGATGTAGCCCATTACTTTTGCCACACCTGGGGTTAGCCCAGTGGATCTGCACAGTCTTATGGGCCCACCTGCAAACATCCCTGTATTAGAGAGCTGCAATAGAACAGAGGGTTTGCAGAATACCTCTGTGCTGTATCTCTGTTGCAGGGTAAAACCACTCAGGTTTTAAATTGATGTTAGGCCTTCTGAAGTCAACACATAATTTTTACACTTAAAGTACCAAAATGACTAAAAATTTATTCTTAGCACATTATAAAATAGGCCAATTAAAGAGACCTAGGTAGGAATTTGGCTTAATGAAGTAAGCTGACAGATCAGAAGGGTTTTGTGTATTTCAATACTTGATCATATCTAGGATTTGTCTGAGTAGTGGGCCATGTTACCATTTGATAAATATCCCCCTTATATTTCGTTTCAGTGCTCAAAAGTGTTCAGGAATGAGCACCTAGTAAATGATTTTGTGACCTCACAATAGCTTTAGTCTCCACAACTCTGTGGGTTGGCTTAAGGCAAGCGACATGATAGTTCTGGTAACTGTTGCCAGATACATACCTTGGAAAGCTCATACAAACAGAGGACTTGTCTGCAGTAGTTTCTCCCATGAACACACTCATCTATTAGAGTCCTCAGACCGGTAATAACCAGATCATCTGGAGCTGGAGCCTGGACATGTGACCAATTTTCTACGCTTGAGGCTGGAAGCAAAGTGAATACTGAAAATGCGCGTCTCAAAGGAAAAAGCACAGTGGTCGGACTTGTAAAAACAAAGGCTCACACCTAGAATAAAACTCCAGGAATCAGTGCAAATAGTGTGTGTTATAGTTTTCCAAACGTTAAAAACCGAACTCCCAGTATTTGTGAAGAATGGGAGAGTTACCCTAATGATGTTTTAGGAGATGAGCATCATTAAAAAACCACCATACAACACAGTATTATCAAATACAACATCAGTTGTGAAATTCTTAAAACCATCTGAATACAAGTATGTAAAGCAGCCCAGACAATGTTCAGCTATCTTTCTGCAGCCTCAAAAATGGGATTAATGCATTCAGTTCTAGCAAGCAACATTCTGGTTCTAGCTGATAGAATTATTTTTACTAAGATTGCATGCACACACACTCACATACAGATAATGTAAGATGTTATCACTATTTTTCGCACTATTAATAGAAAACAAACCAAAAAAAATGTTCCCTTATAACATGCAAATATTGGGGGAAAATGTACTGACTGCTAGGATTACTTACTGCTTTGTAATCTTCTGGGCTGAGGTGTGTCTCTCTCATCTGCTGTATCTCCCACTAGAAGAATAGCTCGAACGTCAGGGTGTAAGTTGTTTAGATCAGCTTCCCCAGAGGCCAGTGCTCTGCAGTGCAATACCAATGAAACATCTCTGCTATAAAAGTGAAAATACCGGCAAACACGGCTGGCTTCATGTATGCTTCCTTCATCTAGAAGACGTCCAATCAGAAAGCTAAGCGATTCTACCTCAGCTTTATCCAGAATGTTTTCAGACATATCTTGGAATGCAAGACCATCAAGTTGTAAATATTTTGATGTATTCAGAGCAGTTAGCTTTGAAAAGGAAAACTCCTTAGCTAAATTATCAAAGGAAAGTTCACCACTCACTGAAACCTGGTGAGAAAATCTTGACTTGATCAATCCATCATTGTTATTTAAGGTTTGTTGTGCAATGCAACAAAGCCAGATCTGTTTCTCTATTTCTTCTAATTTGTCCAGTGCCACAGAGTCACTCTGTGCTAGCCAATGGCCAGCCAAGGTAAGCAGCAGATGTTTCTCCATAATGTTATTTACCTTCTCATCAGCTGAAGATTCAGACACTACGTTTGCCTGAGCTAAGAAAAAGTCAGATGCTGCTTTGTTGGAGATGGAATTTTTCATAAAACTGTCATGACATTTTTTCCAGAAGTCAATTCTAGTTTGTTTTTGATGCCACTGTCCAATATGCTTTAAAAGATGTAAATCTTGAAGTACCTGCAAAATTCATAAAAGCCGTAAAGGACTTATAGACTCATAGACTTTAAGGTCAGATGGGACCATTATGATCATCTAGTCTGACCTCCCGCATGTTGCAGGCCACAAAGCCGTCCCAACCCCTTTCCCTTGACTCTGCTGTTGAAGTCCCCAAATCCTGTGGTTTAGAGACTTCAAGTAGCAGAGAATCCTCCAGCTAGCGACCCCCGCCCCATGCTGCGGAGGAAGGCGAAAAACCTCCAGGGCCTCTGCCAATCTACCCTGGAGGAAAATTCCTTCCCGACCCCAAATATGGTGATCAGTAGAACCCCGAGCATGCAGGCAAGATTCTCCAGCCAGACCCTCATTGGCCATTGATACTATTTACCAGCAATGGCACGCTGTTTATTTGACTAAAATCACGTTATCCCATTAAACCATTCCCTCCATAAACTTATTTAGCTTAATCTTAAAACCAGACAGGTCCTTCGCCCCCACCGTTTCCCTCCTACAGAAACAATTCTCATTTCCTGAATAAATATGCACCAGTATTAGAACACTAGAATACTGAATTACAGTCCCAGTCTGTAAAGTACTAGGCATACCTGTTTTGCTGGATGAATAAAAATAATAGAATGATGCAGCAAGTAATAAAATGTCACTATTTTGTTCAGCCCAGCATTCTGAAAGTTCAGATGACTAGCAGATAAACTGAATAATATTTCAAATTAAGGCAATTTACATATGCCATTTCTAGGTCCTTCCGGATGGCATCCTCATATTGGTGAAAAGTAACACTTTTGATACTATCGGATGTATGGGAGCTTAACAACCAGAAAAGAAACTTGACTGTGTAAACATTTTACTTTAAGTAAAAAACAACATTCGATAACCATACTATACCTCTTGGATAACCACACTGTCCACAGGCAGTTCTGCTAATTCTGCAACCTTCCTCGCCAGTGAGAACAATCCTCTCTCTTGCAGCTGCTCTAGAACTGATCTGCATTCATTCTGAAAATGTTCTGCGTCATAACTGGTCAGGATAGAGCGATTAATAGATATAGATGAATCCTTCAAAATCTGACTGAGTGCACATAGTTTCTTCACATCTGGGCCTGTTTCAAAAGAGACAGTACAAATATTAAGGCAACTATTCTTTAATTGAAGAAGTCACTCATACACATTTTCAACAAGTAAGCCTGTGGGGAATGGAGTATATGTATAATATGTTTAACATACTAAAGTTTTCATATGATCACAATGCATTTTCAGTTTAAAACTGGAACATTTCTGTTCATTTTCCATACATTTCTCACACCAGCTCCAAAAGAAGCTTATATTTTCTACCACAGCTTTCTGTAAAAAAAACCAATTCTGGCTTCAGAAATTCCTTCACATTATAGTACAATATTACCTGCAGATTGACAATAAAAGTTTATCATGTTTTCCTCTCTCCATAAAAATAAACAGTAACATAATCCAAGCTACAGTACAACATTAGGGCAGAGCATGTAATTTTTAAAGTACACTTCTCACAGGGTTAGATTTTTTTAATCATTCTAATACATTTTGAAGTTGTTAAAGCAACCAGACCATCTGATACAAAAAATTGTCCTTACCATCAGGCAGAAGTTTATCTATATCTGCAAAGAGCTGTAAGAGTTTTCCTAATTCATACTGTGTTCTACATTGCTGCATCATCAATTCAAGAAGAAAGAATGCCTGTGACTCCAGCCATGGTACTGATATTATTGAAGGTGTTGGTTTATCTGCAATTTTAAGCTGTTTAAATAAAAAGGATTTATAAGTTTCTTACAAGCATATTCTACAGTGAATATAAATACAACTTGTTTCTAGTTAGATGAGGTCACACTGAAAACTAGAGAATACCAATGCTAATATACAAGATGTGGCTCTAAAAAAAGACGTGTTGCTCCATCACCAATATCTTGATTTTAATCTGGAAATAGTTCATTTTCTGTGCTTATAGACAAGATTTCTGGCAATTTCCCCTGAAAATCTGTATTAACTGAGTAGATAAAATGTCGGAAAGAGCATGGATAGGTAGGAAAAAAAACTTCATTAGAAACTAGTAGCCCTGATGTACCCCATCTGCTTTATATACATACCCACTACATGGGGTCACAACATGTTGCTCTGAGTAGGAAAAGGAAACGGACCTATCCTTGACTTGAGTTACAAGAAGGAAAACAACCAACACTAAGGTCATGAAATGTTAGTTTAGGAAACCAAGAAAACTGGAAGAACAAAGAGATGTAGAGGGGAGAGCAGGAGTAATTGCTGTATGTCTAGCTCTGACAATGTAAAGAAAACAAGTAAAGACACAATTGCAAATATTCCCTCTATGAATTTGAGTCTCAGCAACTTGTGGGCCAAATTCTGTCCCCAGGTGGTTGCTGATCTAGCAAAGGACTTGAGCATGTGCTCAACATTACACATGCTTCAGTCCCACTGACACCAATTGCTGAATCAGGGTCTTCATGGGGTTGCTTAGGTGTAACTTGGCCCAGCTGTTTTCAAAGAATAAGTCAACGTGGTCTTTGAGACTGCTGGCACCAAGGTGATCTTGCAGCCCCTTTCGAAAACTTCCATTTTTCCGAAAGCAGCCAATATATTCAAGAGCAACTGTTTAGCCCAAGAAGATTTTCTCTGAAAGTTACCACCTTATCAGCACCATCATTTTCACTTTATTACTAGAATGAATGCTATTTACTAAGGCCTGGAGAATGAGATACCATTACTCACCACGAATAGTACCTTACACCATAAGGAATCTGTGACCCTAAGAACCCT
Organism: Malaclemys terrapin pileata; assembly: GCF_027887155.1. Classification (NCBI taxonomy): domain Eukaryota; kingdom Metazoa; phylum Chordata; order Testudines; family Emydidae; genus Malaclemys; species Malaclemys terrapin. Next base: position 2,185,628 of record NC_071514.1, read on the forward strand.
TCAATGACCACTAGCAAGGGAGGGGGTTATAAGAATATCCTTGTGCATTCGTGTTCACCAAAGAATTTCAAGTGAGGTCTTAAATAAAAGCCAGAATCGTGCTGGTTGTTAATATCATTGTGAAAACAAATACTATGTAAGGAATCATGTATCTATGCACAAAAAGTACATTCCTAAAGTCTGTATAAAGGCAGACTTGACAAAGAGTTTTCTGCCTGACAATGGATGTTTACTCACCTGTCTCTATCAGTCCGCATGTAAATTAAGCATGGTAAATTAACACAATAGGGAGTCATTTACATACAAAGTCAGTGGGGGATGGGAAACCAGCACACCAGAGAATAAACTCCGAGGAGGTGGGGGTCATCCTGACTCTGAAGTACAGACCATGAACTTTGGAAAATATTAGGGGGAAGGCCAGGAAGACACCCATTTATCCTGCAGCTAGGAAGTAATCCAGCACTGCAATTACATTAAGGAAAATAGGATCTCATGTAGGCTTGGTTGAAATGCTGTTAAGGATATTTTGGTTGAGATAAACTTATTTAGACTGAAGGTTAGCCTGTTAAATTTAGCTTCCAGGAATCATGTTATGATTTTGTTTTATATATAACTCTTCTGTTTCCATTATCCTTACTCATTAGCTCTAAAATCTTGATCTTTCATAATAAACTTATGATTGTTTTCACTATAAATATGTCTCAGTGCTGTGGTATTTTACAAGGAGACAATCTTGAGTTGAATAATTCAAGCAGGTGTCTGCACTGTTCACTTGGGGACAGCAGACCTGGTATTACTGTGAGTACTGTTAACCTGCAAAGCAAAGTAAGGCTTGGCATAAGTCAGACCAAGTTGCTAGGGTGATTAACCGGCTGGAGGTATCAGAGAGGTGACAGCCACTTAAGCGCAAGCAGGTCTCCCTCTTACTGGAGGCAGGCGGGTAACAAGGTGACTCTCAGTCCTGGGCACCCTAAGAACCATCATATAATCCCACTGAAGTTCAACGGGATTGCTCATGGAATAAGATACTACTACTTGTGAATTAGGGTATCACAATCTGGCCCTAAATAATTAAAATGTACTGATTTAGAAGTGCATGTAGTTTATTCAAGCAACTGGCTCCTTTTTACTCCAAAATTCAGGTTTTCCACCAAGTGGAAATGATGGAGGAGTTGTTGGACACCTATTACTCCAAAACCATCTCCTGAATTATGTTAAGCAGACTCATATTTTTTGTTTTAGCCTATGGCATCAGAAAACATCAAACTGTAATATGATGACATCTAAGCAAAGACATTTACAGAACATCTGCTTACATTTGCAAGACTTGTCTGGAAGTTGTGGAGTTTGGTTTTGGCTTCATTGTATTTTTTGTAGTCCATGCATAGTTCATACATTTCCAGCATATGTAATAAAGGGGAATCCTTTAAAGATAAGCAAAAAGGTTACAAAACTCCACTGAAAGTACATTTGTCTAATAAATGGAAAGTTTGTATCAATCAGTGTAAGAACAATGGTTGTCTTGGTTTGTTGTTTACAAAAAGGTATATAAACCTGACAAATTATACAGTTTGTAACTGTTTATTTTCCAAGTCTAATATTTTCTCATAGGGCTGAGTAGCAGAGTGATTAGCTTGAAAATAACTTGAAAGACAGGGTGGAAAGCCTCCTCTAGGCAAATAAGAGACTCTCTAGTACAGGAGAGCTAAACACACAGAAAAAAATATAGTCTAAAAATACCTAAGTAAATCATTACCTTAAGAAAGAGCTGGAAACCATTCATGAGAGTTTTACTTTTTTGTCTTCTTAAAAACATCTTCCAGATGGTAGAAAGGTCATGAAGATCCCATTCATGATTTTCTACTGAGCTTTGAATATGGTTTGTTGCTTCAGCAGCAGTAACATTATCCACAGAGGTAATTATCCAAACACAGAGACAGTGAATAATGTTGGCATCCTGCCAAATGGACAAAAAAGTCAGAGACATTCTCTTATTGCTTAGTAATCTAGCTAGAGAGCTGTCATACACCACATGAAATGTGTCATGATGGTTCATACTAATCAAATTATTTTGATAATTGGGGAATACTTGGTGTATACAACATATATATTTCCCCCTGACATAGGTATGTGAAATAATTTTCTGAATTGTCTCCAGATGTGTAGATTTTTCCTTGTATTGCATCACACCTGTAAAAGAGAAATACTTTTGAATAATTCTTACCTGAAAACAGGCTGCTAAGACACTCAAGAAGGGAGCATGGTGCCTCACTCCTTCAGCCAAAAGGTAGCACCCAGGGTTAGGACTTTCTTGACAGCATAACAGAATTTGAAAGAGATCACTTGTATGTTCGCTCTGCCTGTGTTCAGTCCTGAGTGGACTGGTGGTGGTGTTATGACGACTTCCTGTATCAGAGCGAGAGCGCTGCAAGTTCTCAAAGGCCAGCATCAAATGATCTTGCAAAATGGGAGTGAAATCTTGAAGAATGGAAATGACCTAGAAAAGATCCAAGGCAGTTACATGCTGAAAACTTTCCGAGAGCAACGGGGGGTGGAGGAGCTATTGTGTACATGAAATAAAAGTAAACACAGAAGACACTTTATCAACCTGATTTTACAAGATATATTTCTGGAGATCTACAGATGAAAGTGTTCTAGAAACGCACAGTATCACAATAAAATATTGAAATTCCTCCCTTTCCATAAAACATACACTCATTTTCAGCCCCAATGACATCCCTGGCATAGACGGTATATCATAGAAAGGAATTTTTCAGTAAGTTGCTACCTGAGGTTTATTTGCAGGTGAATGCACACTTACTTATATTTTTCTACTCTGAAAACATTCAGGGTAGGATTTTCAAAGAAGCCTAAATTAAGCTCCCCACTGGCAACAGGATTGGAGAGGCTAGCTCTCTTAGGCTTCTTTGAAAATTCCAGCCTAGAATTGTTTGCATAAGAGACAATATGCTAGTATTTGTGAAAGGATACCTTAGGGGCCGGTTGTGCCAGATATGTTTGTTCAAATCTCACCAATTTCAATGGAAGTTACCTACCACGGTTCTTATTATACATGTGGGCTGCCAAAGATGATCACAGCAACGCTGTATAATGTACATAGTGTAACAAGACTGAAAAATTCTACTGTAAGTATGTGTCTTCTACATACAGTAAAAATTGCAAATATATTTATGAATATTTCAGAAGTTCTGGCTATGTCAATTTAACCTTCCCAGTTACTATGATGATTATACAAGAGATAGTTAAACTGGGTGTGTGAATATATTTTAAAACCTTGATTTTATTTTAAACTAGTCCATAATTGAAGTGTATTTGCAGTTCACAGCTGTTTCTTAGAAGGGAGACTCTGGTTTTCTGGAGAAGCTTTTTAGCTTAATAAATACAAATTCTAAGCCTGACTTTTTTTAGTCCCATTTAATGAATGATCACCTACTTGTACAATACTTTACCTAGATCAGGTATTTTTAAAGATTATGTTGCACAGTAAAAGTGGAAGACTTATGAAACTCTCCCAAAACACATAATATTATTACAGCATAAATATTTGCACCCCAACAATACCATTAACTAATCATTCTATATGTGAAACAAAATATTTATTTTATTAATACAAATGAGACTGCTGCAAATATTAACATATCTCCAATACAGAAATAGTAACTGAAACATTTAATTTTTAAAAATGAACTAAACCTAAAAATCCAGGATGTACATACCATAGCCATAAGTAAAATTAAAACAGAATTAAGTCCCATTTGGACAGGTATTTATGAATCCAGCTCACCTCAAAGGACACTCAAATTAAGTCACTTCTGTCTGAAAATGTTGCATATGTTACACAGTGGAACCTCAGAGTTCCCTTGAGAATGGAGGTGGTTCGAACTCTGAAATGTTCAAAAAGTTGCTTCCAAAAGTTTACAACTGAATATTGACTTAATGCAGCTTTGAAACTTTACTGTGCAGAAGAAAAATGCTGCTTTTAACCATCCTAGTTTAAATGAAACGCACAGAAACTGTTTCCTTGCCTTGTCAAATCTTTTTTTTTTTTTTTTTTAATCTTTCCCTTTATTTTTTTAGTAGTTTACGTTTAACACAGCACTGTACTGCATTTGCTTTTTTTGGGGTCTCTGCTGTTGCCTGATTGTGTACTTCTGATTCCAAATGAGGTGTGTGGTTGACTGGTCAGTTCGTAACTCTGGTGTTTGTAACGCTGAGGTTCAGCTGTACCTACTACTGATAGAAATTAACGCCTCATGATAATATAATTAAAAGACTAGACTAAAAACTTCTATTTTACCAATTTATTCATGTGCATTTGACAGTTCTTTGTGTACAGTCCTTACTGCTTCTGCTGTAAAGCCTGCTGCTCCTTTTTGTGTCAACTTTTCACATAGCAACAGGAAGGACAGAAAAATATTATGCAAAAAACAAGAAAATGTGACTAAAAAAAAAAAAAAGAAATTATAGGGAGATTCATGGGCAATTTAAGAGCCTGAAACAATTTCTAACATCATTAAACTGACTAGATTTAAATTTGATGTTGTTTCTTTAAAGAAAGATGTGCTTTAAAAAAATCTTAAAAACAAAGACTACTCCAATTACAATGCTTGTTGTTTAAAATGTCTCTTGTCGTTTTTAAACTAAACATAGTCGCTCACCTCATCTATTTGGTAGCTGTACATCTGGGTCTGGATGATAAACTGCAGCCAGTCGTTGGATCTAGCACATTCCTTTAGGTAAGATGTACTCAGTTTGATATCATGGAGCTTACAGAACTGCATCACCAAAGACCACTGTCTTCTAGAGTCACTGGATGTTCTGTATAGAAATGAAAGAATTTTAACTAAAAAAAATGTGTCCACTTTTAATTATTTAAGTAGTAATTGTCCATATTTAACAGCCACAGATGCAGGCAGGTCTTCCAATTGTAACGCATCAAGATTCCCTTCCTGCAGCTTCAGCAGGGACTGGATCAGATTTGATCTTGGGGGCCTAACCCTACATTCTTTGCCCATCCAAATTCCCAGTTTTCAGAACCGTTTTGCCCTTGCAAGGAATTCCAGATCACTCTTTGCTCCTAGTTCAGGAAGTCCCAGTAGTGCAGTAAAGGTAACACAGTCAACGTTATGCACTAGCTTCCCTTCCTTATTCTGAGTACTGATGGAGGCCTACTGCCTATGGTATTTGATATATTCAATTCTTACCTCCAACATGTGGAAACGCTTGTTGCTCACAGGTTTTGTTTACTGTACCTGCCATGCAGAGTAGCTGTCTCTATGACACATGGATAATGCCTGACCACATAGAGGGTAAAATTCAGTGCTTTATATCAGTTGACCAGTATAAAGAGCATTAAAAGTGTAATTCACTCACTTCTTTATTTCTTGATGTTCGATTTTATCCCAAAAAGCTTCTTCCAAGGAGATAAGCACTTCTGCTGCTGCTGTTTTTTCACCATCCACCAATTTTGTTAGCTTTTCAACTATTTAAAAAAATTAAAATAATATTACTGGGGCTCAGTTTTCACATTATAGTAAGGAAATTTTTCAAAAGTGCTTAGGTAAACTCTCCTAAGTGCCTACATCACTTTTGAAAATGTGAGTTAGGCTCCTAACTCAGGCACTTTTGAAAAATGTGCCCTATATTTAAATAAACATACTTTAAAGAGCTTTATCACACAAAAGCTAAACAAACCAGAAAACTAGTTAGGTTTCCTAACTGGAGAAAAAAGCTACATCACATGGAACCCTAGTTAAAAATGTAATTTTCTTAATTTAAGTTCTTCCTAGAAAAATTCTCACTGTCAAGTGCACATATCTAATTTCTATGTAGTTTACAGAATGAATGCAGCAAGGGAGGAGGAATTTGGCATTTTTCTTCTAATCATCTTGTTACGTTACAATATTAAACAAAAACTGACTACCATTTTTGGAAGAGCGCTTACTCTATGCCTTTGGGTAGCAGATTGACACCAATGTGTTGCATATGAGTCATGTAGACTATTCCAGTTCCAGCCGCCCCTTTGGCACACAGACCCTTTACTATTTTATCAGTAGGCTGAGTCTGGATTAACCATGGGATTACCCCTCCGCAGATTAGTGAAAAATGGGTATGTAAGAATGGCAAAGCTCTTGACTCCTTAAAGGAAGGGGGCTCCTCCTACACTTCTTGGACATTATTCAGGCTGGGCACATAACTGCCTTCATCCTCTGATAGCGATTTATACTGCTCAATAATGATAAAATATGCAAAAGTATACTCTACCCATGGATTCTCTTATTAAATTGTGTTGAGACTCTTCATTTCTAGACTTGACGTTCCAAATTATATTTGCAACTTTAATATCAACCCGAAGTTTAAGGCTGTCAAGGCCAAGTAACTCTAGAAAACAAATACATGCTGCTCCTATTGACGGTATATAAAAGAAAGAAAGAGCTAGAGCGTAGGCTTCATTCCCTGCTTGCTGAATCCTAAAACAAAGGAAATGTTAAAATCAATTCAATAGAAATTATGACAGAAATTTCAAAACACAGTAATTTACAATATAAACTAATACCTACAATTGCTGAAAAATACCATCAACTGAATTTGGAATAAGTTTAATTGTGCTGGAAATACGTTAACTGCCTTGGGCAAATGTGGACCTGAATATAGGAAAGAGAATAAAACATCCCACATGAAAAATGTTAAATGGACATACCTTAAAATTGGGCCAGAATTTGCAATTTGTTTCAATAAGCTTTTATAAAACCTTGAAGCTAAAGAAAATGATTCCATAATTTAGAAAAATGATTCTGATATCTAGGCAATGTTATTAGTGACAATGCAACCAGGGAATACTCAGAATGGCACCTTAATACTCCCACTGAATATTTGGAATGTACTTTATTTCAAATACTGAGTGATAAAAGTTTCATTTGTTACCTACAGAGTGTGGGTGGGTTGACAGATAAGGGGGTGAGATTTTTCTTGTAGTCCTGTAGCCTCCAAGTATCTTATGGTCATTACTATGGTAATATATAGGCACATATATACTTACAGAAACTCATGTATGTACTTATGTGCATATAAATTACCATAGTAATTAGCATAATAATGTAGGATACTTGGAGGCTATAGGACTATAAGAAAAATCTCACCATCTATTTAAAGACCCCACATTAATGCCTCTTTGGCTTTGCCCAGGTGAAATGTAACAACATAATTACTTTGATGTTATAATCTAGCAAATGGAGTGACCGCAATACTTTCCAACAGTGAACAGGGAGTCAAATGCTATAGTCTTTCACAGGACTGGAATTACCAAGAGCACAGAAAAATGTATGATTTAAATATTAGTACTTTAAAGCTTTAACTCTCTAGAAAAACTTTCTACACCAGCAGGTTGGTAGTAAAGTAAACACTTGTCATGGGATGAGCTTTCCTTTATTTACATAAATTAAATTTGTGCAGTCAAAGTTAGGAATGAATAGCATTACATTGCTATCAACCTCAGGCAGGGTTTTCTTCTTGAAAAATGACCTGAACTCCAGCATAAAAGTACATTCTCTGTATAGAGAAAAGATGTCCCTTCTTTGAACAGTCTCCCAGTAATGTTGCTCTTTCAGTTCAGGCACTAGGAGAAAACAGCTCCAGATCCTTGTACCATAAAAAGTGAGTGAATATATGAATGTTTATACATTATCAAAACCCCATCCACACTAAAAGTGACACAGTCAAATTAGACACACTTCTGTCTGATGATGTGTAATAACCTACTGATGTTACAAGCAACACTGAAAATTACTATACCAAAGAGATCAGAGAAGAAATAATAATCTATTTCCCCAAAGTGTTTAGTTGGTACAGTTGGCAGCAATTCCCTTATAGACATTTTCACTGTTTCTCTCATATAGTCAGTGAAGTTACCTTTTTACTTATGTTTCACACAGCAACAGAAGATGGAGACCCAAAGGCAGGTGTACTAAGTGTAACTACTTTTAGCTTTTTGAAGTTTATTAGATTTCAGATTGATGGTGTCATTTTCACACTAATTAATACAAATAAAATGCCATATATACACACACACACACACACACACACACACACACAGAAGATGAAAAAAAACAACTTTTCCTATTGTTTTGGTTAATGTACTTTAAGACTGATTTCTTATTTGTATGTCAGATTCTGGGATTGCATTTTATACACCTCCACCCCGATATAATGCGACTCGATATAACACAAATTCGGATATAATGCGGTAAAGCAGCACTCCGGCGGATCAAAGCAAGTTCGATATAACACGGTTTCACCTATAACGCGATAAGATCTTTTGGCTCCCAAGGACAGCGTTATATCGGGGTAGAGGTGTATTTAGCTAAATAACTTCTATAAATTAAAAGCGAGATTAAATTTACACTTGATTTACGTTTTCTTTAGTTTAAATAGGGAAATGGAAATTAATACAGTTAGTGAAGGAACGGATAAGGAAAGAAAAAAATAACAGGCATTTTCCCTTTATCTAATATTAATTTTCAAGTCTAGGCCCAATCCTGCAATCATTAACATGAGTACTCCACTCAGGTAAAACAGACTTGGCATATGTATGAAGAAACTAGATGCCCTTTGTTTCCAAGAGTAGACTTTATATATTAATCACATCCCCAACATCCTATTAACCAAAGACAATCCTTTCTATATTCCGCCCTTGTATACTAACTCATACAAACACTCTGTATCCCAATTTACTTACATAAAGCAATTTTCAAAAATCAACTTCCTTGGGCCTAAAACTCCACCATCCAACTACTTAATCTATACTTTTCATTTTCACCATTCTTTACTTTTTTTGTTTTTAAAATGATTTTTGTAGTGAACATCTATATGTGATGCAAAATAAATGACATTTCAAAATAGAAAGCTGCGAGTATTTCTAGCAGGACATTCCTGCGTCTCATTTTAATTTTTTCCTAGCATGCCTCTATACAGTCACATGGCAACTATTACTTTTTAAATACTCACAGCTGCTTTGGGGATTTGCTCTTTGCTAATTGCTGGACCAAAAAGGTACCAAAAGCAAATGATGGGCGTCCATGGTGCAAGTAGTAGGAAAAATCCAGTCGTTCCATTATGGCATACTTGTTTACCAAATCAGGGGACGAGAAATGAGGGAGGTCACTTGAGATGTCTGGAAAGAATGTCACAGTGTTTCTTAATTGCATAAACGTCTGATTTAAAAATTGGGAGCTACCTTTCAGCTACTCAACAACTTCTATGGAAGAGGAAACCAACTACCACACTGGCTCTGCTTTAAATTATTAAACTTTCCAGTACCACTCAAATTCTAATTCTGGTTCCAGTACAACTGGAACTCTGACACTGACTTCTATTTAAATTGCCATGGGCAGGTCACTTAAGTAAACTGAGACAAGGAGGCTCTCGCTGTCAGAGGGATCATATTACTTATCTAATTCACAGAGATTTGTAAAGATTATTGTCTTATAAAAAATTTCTTGTGGAAAAAGCTCCACTAATATTCAGATATTCCCCATTCTATCTTGCAGAAACTAAGTGTTGTAGCCAAACCCAATAACACCATTGTAAACAACCATTTTAAAACAAAACCTTTAGAAAAATATAAGAAATCTTTTTATACAAAGGAATACCTATTGAAAAGAGTAATTTATTGGGCAATTCTATTGTGGAGAAAGGAATATGTTAACTTGAAATGGCATGATATGAGATGTTGTTGTAGGGTAAATGTTGTCAACCAACATTGTTAAGTGTTGTTATAGTGGTATGTTGTTGAAGACCGAAAGAGCACATGTCAGTGGTGCACAGAGACACAAAGTCTCAGACTCCTTGATGGAAGCTTCACCCCAACTGCATGTTCAGAACTTCGGGGGTTTTAAATTTGATGGGTCATCATTTGGCTCCTGAGCAGAGAGGGAGGGAGCAGGATCACACAGGGGGTTGGATAGCTAGACTGTGTTCTGGGAGGGAAGCACTGCCGGGCTCTTATAAGTCTAGGCATTCCCTCTGGGAATAAGAAGTAGAAGGTCAAAAGTGCTGGAACTAGGCGTGCTGGGGGTGCTGCTGCACTCCCTGGCTTGAAGTGGTTTCCATCACATCACAGGGTTTACAGTTCGGTTCAATGACTCTCAGCACCGCCACTATACAAATTGTTCCAGCAGCCCTGCAGAAGGTTGCTGAAAACTATTGTTCTGATTATGTTATGTTTACTCTGGTCAAATAAAAGTTTAGTGGTTTTTGAAACCCAGGGTCAGAGGTGTAGTCAATTGGTGGGTTCTGAAGAGCTCCAGAAGACCTTCAAAATAGAATTAGGGAAAGCAGCCAGGATATTCACAGGCAAGTGTCCCGAGAGGAAAGTTAGAGGGTTGTCCTAGCACCTCAGAGAACCGGGGTTGAACAAGGTGTGTGCCCAGCAAGGGGGAAATTGTGACATCCACTGAAAAGTACTTCATTCAAAGTTCGCAGCCTAAACACAAATATTTTACATTTTAAAATTAATTACCTGCTATGGCAAGAGTATTTGACGACTGCCAGCCAAATAATTTAGTGGGATCAAAAGGCGCTAATGACTGAAAAATTAAAAACAAAATATATTCAGAGAAACTGTTCAAAGCACTATGATTTTAAAGCCAACTAGAACAAAAAAATACATCAGGTGTCTACAACAGTTGATAGTGAAGCACTTGCTTATGCTGCAGTAACAAATATCTTGGGCAACTCTTTCTGAGAAACCCGTATTTTCAACTCAGATGAGACCTGATTGTGACTGCAACTTTAAGCACATATTTAAGTGGGAAAGCATTGCTTTGCTGAATGGTAGCCTTAGTGCGGCTGATACTTTTCTAGTAGTTATTAGTCCAGTAGACTATTCCCAGCTATTAGGGGGTCATCTCATCAACCGCCTAAGGCCTTGGCTACACTTACCAGCTAGTTCGACGGCTGGAAATCGAAGTTCTGGGTTCGACTTATCGCGTCTAGTCTGGACGCGATAAGTCGAACCCGGAAGTGCTTGCCGTCGACTACGGTACTCCAGCTCGGCGAGAGGAGTACCGCGGAGTCGACGGGGGAGCCTGCCTGCCGCGTGTGGACCAAGGTAAGTTCGAACTAAGGTACTTCGACTTCAGCTACGTTATTCACGTAGCTGAAGTTGCGTACCTTAGTTCGAATTGGGGGGGGTAGTGTAGACCAAGCCTAACTTACACCAAGGAGATCTACCAACAAGGAGCTTTCATATGACTGTCTGTATGGGGTCCCTCCATTTTCACCCATCCTTTCATTCTAGATCTCAATCTCCTTCCTCCCCCACTTAATTTAAAAAATAACTCATTTTCAGTCATAGTTGATAACCTGCCTATTGAAACCACTAATAACATAATCCTAGAACTGCCAGTTCTCATTGGAGTCTGGGGTTGCAGCATATGTGAAAAATCAGGCTGCTTATTTAGGTGCCTAAATATAGATTCAGGTGCTTAACTTCAGGCACTCACTGTCTAAAATCTTGGCCTAAAACCTTAGTGTCAGTCCCAGGATTTGCAAGGAGTAAAATATAACAATATATTATATGTTCATTTGTGAAAGCAGGCCAGCCTAGGAGACATTGAAGAGTAGTTGAGACTTTGTCCATAAATGATTGGGTTTGAGCCTTTACATACAACATTTTAAAAGTATCTATAAAATTACAATAGGGATGCTTTAATACAAGTTTCATAATTTTTGTTCTGATGAAGTGTATACTCCACGCTGGCAGCAAAAGGGATAACAGGAACCTGGGGGTTCAATTAGCCCAATTCATTATCAGATGCAGTTAAGGAGGAAGTAGGTGTTGTTCATACAGGGAGCAGCTCAGAGCAGTGAGAGGGAGCTGGGAGACAGGAAGTCGGGGGAGAGTAGGCCTTGAGATCCTCTCCTGAGGCAAAGGGCCAGGAGAGGCACTGGGAACCCACAGGGGAGGAGCAAACTCCAGTAGTAAGCCTTGACAAAAGGGCAGATGTCAGGGAGTTGGGTTTACAGAGGAAAGAGAGAGAGACACACACACACACACCCCCTTGTGAGAGGCAGACAGGAGCTGGGCCTCCAGAGTAAAAGCCCTAGGAGGCATCACTCAGTACAAGAGCCAGAAAGGGCTCTGCAGAGTCTGGGAAGGGGCGAATAACCTGTGGAGGAGTGATCTCAAGAAGGGGCTGAGGAAAAGGGCCTAGAGACAGGCTCAGTAGTTCGGGGAGCTGCCATGGAGTATGAGGAAGCTGAGCCTGGAACCTAGAGAAAAGGGAAGGCCTGGGTTACTTTACCGACCATTGAAAAATGTGGTGAAAGCCTCTGGAGATAAAAAGCGTAAGGACCACTGAGCCCAGAGCTGGGCTGAAGACCTGGTGTACAGACAGTGGACTACTGTTTTGTGGGACTCTTGTTACCCAGATGCGATAGGACTGGACCTGTCTGGAGGGACGAGTCACAAGAAGAAGCAGACCACTGCAAGAATGGAGCACCCATCAGCAGGGGGCATGACAGGAGAGGCACCTGCTATGCCACACCTAGTCATGAGGGGGTGCACCAGCCAGCAAGTCACTCCTTCACACTTGTAATAAATTGGGATGGGAACACATACTTTCAAACTGTCTGTTGCTCAAAATGGAACTTCTCTGAAATTCTTATGCTCACTTTGCTATGCAGCTTAATTTACGCTGCATTATATATACCTGCATAAGATGGTAGAGTGAGATATCAGGTGGCAAAATTCCATGTGAAGTGTTCTGTGGAAAGAGAGCAGCTTTGAGTTTGGGGTAAGGAGTCAATGCCATTTTTAACAGCTGTGGATCCACCTTCTTCAGAGGCTTTTCAGTATCTTCATTCTGAAGAACCTAGATTGAGAGGAAATAAGAACAGAACATTTCACTAATAAAAAAAAGTTACTGTACATGGCCATGATCCTGCATTCTTTGTACACCTGAAACTGAAGACCCCAAACTACCTTATCCACCTCAAATCAATAGAAATATATTGGGTGTTCAAGAAATGGAAGACAGGGCACTAGATGTTGAATTTGTTGCAAAACTTTCATGATTTACAGTCCAGAAAAATATCCAAGGATATCCCTGAGAATTATTCTAAAAACACCACTTTCAGCAATCACTGCACTATTATACACAGGCAAACAACTAAACTGTTTGTATTAAATGAAGTCACATCTGAAACATGAAGCAGTATATTTAATAAAAAGATATTAAACATGCTTATATTTTAAGTCTTTACAAAACAATAAACCAATAAGCACAATATTTTCTGTTACGTGCCATGAATCATAACTTGACAAACAATTGAAAAGTGGAAGCGGAATATTAGGATTATTTTTTTATATTATCACTTGGATTTGTGGTCTGTTACTGTCCAAATTAAGTTCTCATTTTGATTTTACAAATTACACCCACAAGTTATACAGATACAGTAAGACAGGTATCTACGCCATGCCAGGAGTCCTAGACTATTGTGATATTAGAGATAACTCAACCAATTACCTTACGCTACATCTAATTTGCATGCAACAATTTCATTGGTTGTGAGGGAGACTGTACGGATAGTGGATTACTCAGCCCGTCTGTGTGCCCAACTGCGACCCACACAAATCAGCAGAGATCTAGCACAACAATACAACACAGCAGCATATGCAATAACCCTAGACATAGCCCCTTACCACAGCATACATCCCTGATTTGCCACCCACACAACTGTCCCAGCACAACTCAACCCACACACAAATCAACAACTACCCACACAACACAACCAGCATACACAATAACCCCAATCATCATTCTGAAGCCTATGGAAATGAAGCAATGGAAACAGCTACAAGCCTGGCGGAGAGCTCTTTGTTTAGAACATTACCTGTTCAATCATCACTGGGATTTGCAGTCTGTTACCATCCCCAACTTTTTAAGTTCTCAACCATTTTCAGCCTTTTTTTTTTTTTTTTTTTTTAAGCACACATGACTTTACGAATTACACCCCTGTGACAGCACAGGCTTTCAGCTCCTAGTTACAGGAGTAATTTTCCAGAAATAGCTGACTAGCTTCTGTTAGTCTCAAAGGTGCCACAGGACCCTCTGTTGCTTTTTACAGATTCAGACTAACATGGCTACCCCTCTGATAGCTGACATATGTGTTATATATTAAGTACCTGATCTATACCGCCGGGTGCACACATTGTGGTTGCAAGTGCTAAAAGTGTATGTCCTTCCAACAGCATGCTGCTCACGCTAGCTTGATTACTAGGAATCAAGATCTGAGCATTTGCAAGACTAGCCTGAAATATCATCTTTGGATCTGGAAAAAGAGAAAAGTGAGATTTTTCTTCTCCGAAAAAACAATTAAATGATTCATGTTTTAAAATTGATTCAGGGTTAAGAAAAAGTACTTTATTAAACTCATGCAGATGGCACACTATATAGATGGGCAGACAGGATCCTAAAACCCCTCCAATGTATTGACAATGTTCCTATTGAACTTAAATAGGAATTCAGCCTATAGAAAGAGGATGGGAATCAGGTCCCATATTTTTACAATGCATTTCAAAGCAATTCTTTATCCTATAGTGTACATATTTTCTGAAATAATAAATGCAAGCTTCATTCAAGAGTTATTAATTTGTTAAGCAATGATGATATGCTTGGCCCTGTAAAAGGTGAATGGGATTTCCAAAGTATCTAAATGACTTAAGAGCACAAGTCCCTTTGTCTTTCAGGGACATTGATTAAAAACCATCCTGCTGAGGGGACCATATAATCTAAGACACTGATAAGCCAGCACATGCCAGAAAACCCAGAGGAGGAGTTAGCTGTAAATGTATTGCTGTGTGTGCTGTTTCTGTTCAGACTTTTACTAACTAAGGCAATCGTCGCTGCCTCCAGCTGACAGTACACAGGGTAAGTTCATCCAAAGAACGTGCAATGAATGAAAGTTGGGATCCTACCTCTTGGGTTACTGGCAACCCCTCGACACTGCACTAGAAATTCAAACCAGGGGTGAGCCTCATGCAATTCCTTTTTATCCAGAATAGGACAATTCGAAGGAGTTAAACTGAAAACAAGGCAAGAACAGTAGCATAATGAAAATATAAAATATATTAATAAAAAGCAGCAATGTACAATCACCGTCCTCTCCTCTAAACAGTTACTATGTTGCACTCTTTGGGACAGGCATTTCTAAAAGAACTAAACTTACGGACTCGCTCACTTGTTTTACCCACCATTCCCTCCATGGGTACGTCTAGACTCAGAGCAGGGGTGTAACTCCCAGCTTGAGGAGACATACCTGCTGAGCTCTGAGTGAGCGGGCACACTGAGAACAGACTGTAGCCACAGTGACACGAGCAGCAGAAAGGGCTCGCTGCCCCAAGACATGCCTGTCCCAGGTGCTTATTTGGAGCAGCTCTCACTGCTCGTGCCACTGTGACTACATTATTTTTAGAGCACTAAGTAGATGAGAGTTACACCTCCCAGACCAAAGAGTGGACGTATCCTAACAAGGACTGCTGGGGAATTTTCATTCTGCTAGGACAGGATAGAACAGTAATCTCAACAAATACGATCTGCTTCAAACTACTATTTACTCCTTAGCCAGAGGGGCTGGGAGCAGGGAATGGTTCTTAAAGCAAATACATTTTCTCTTCTCCCAGAGCCTTAACTAATTCTGATTTAGATGTAATCTTGCTATGAATTTAGCAGCCAACGTGGGTCAAGAGTTTGGCCATACCTGAGCCTGATCCAGACTGGTTGTTGTTTATAATAAAATAAAATAAAATAAAATAGCACTAACTCACTATTAAGATCAAATTATTTAAATCATTGCTCTGTTTCAAATGGTCACAATTATAATGCTTCCCCTTAAATCCCAAATGGTTTGAAAACAGTTGCCATCAAGGATGACACAAAGGAAACTAACATCAGATGGCAAGAGGAACTCAAGAAGTGATAGTCCGAGCTCAGTGTTAAACTCCGGATTACATTTGAGAGCCAAACCTGCAATTACAACAGCAAGCCATTACAGTGCTAGTTATGGGACAAAGCTCAGTATCTCTCGCTCTCCAAACTTTTCACCGAGTCAGCACTGTACTGACTCTAACCGCCTTTAAACAGTCCTTCCCAAACAGTGAGGACCTAAATTGCACTGGAAAATTCTCATCAACTATTTAAGCATGTATTTTACCAGCTTCCATTTTTATAAAGATCTGCACATAAAACACTTTTTTTATACTGATGAATAAATCCAAATACTTGTACCTGTAATAGTCTAAATATGTGTACAGCAGATGCTGCAGACTACGTTCTAAACAATACAAGATGAAATGGGCATGGAAATCTAAACCACTCGCAGTATTGTATTTTGGAACAGGATGTGGATTTTGCATCACTCCTCCAATGTGGATCAATCTTAAGAGGAGGAGTTCAAAGTCTTCTTGTTCAGATGGGACAAAAATTCCATTTCTAGCAAGAAAAAGAGAAACCACACGCTTTTAAATTAAAGCAGCTGTCTCAGCTGAAGATGTCTTCACTGAATGGCTAAATAAGAGATCTTCTGCTGACACTGAATTATTTTACTGCAGAAGTGAACATAACATGCAAAAGTACATTTCTTTACGATGCACTATATATTAGTTTAACTGATGGAGTTCACTGTGAAAAAGTGGAAGAGAAAGAAATATTACATTTATGGATTTCTGGCAGCTAAAATAGGTAGTAGAAACTGTTGTGCATGATAGCTAAGGGCCGATCATGCATTTTCTTATGCCTCTAAGACTTATATTACATTTAATGGGAGTTTTGGGCATGCAAAGAATCCTGGACTGAGCCCACACTTCGTAAATGATTAAATCTATTTAAATAAAAATACCACATCATTAAAATTAAATGTATATCTACGATTTTACACACATACATTTCTCCATCAGATTCTGGTTCTCCAGAAAAGGTAAACTTAGTATTAACACAGTGAGGACACATACCTAGCCAACTTGTCTAATATTTCATTTCTCATATAGGTGCTGCATAATGTATTTTGGTCAATAATATCTGGTGTCAGAGAAGGCCAGTTAGCCTGTTGAAATGAGGTATGACTATGTGGCTGGGATTCTTCAATCCATGAGCAAATGTTAAGCCAATCATGCTGGGATGTCAGATACATCCAAAGAACCTCAGGATTACAGGACTTGAATTCTGTGTTTAAAAAAAAAAGAAAACCACACACACACAACTTTAGAGTAACAGTGAATCCCTTTATAGTCGCATATGTACACCTTGTGAATGGATACAAGGTTTCTTCCTTTGCTAATACAATGCTAAATTCAATACACTGTCATAACTAGTTAGAACTTTATGGTGGAAAAACAAAATGCTCCAATATAAGAAGTTTTCTGGAACAAAAAACATCATGCAAGTCTTTCACAATCTAATAAATTCTTTTGAGAAGTCCTTTTTAGCTAGCCTCTTTCCTCTATTCCCCAAAGCATCAGAGGGTAGACTGATTTTCTTGCCCACATTCTGAAGGCTGGTTCAGACGAATTTCACAATTTATCTGAGTTTTTTCTCCCAAAACACAAATTAACCTTTCCTCATACTGGAACTGCGAAAATAAAGTGAACCTGACTCTGAGCCTCCGTTTTGCTCATCCTGAACTCACCACATCTATGCTCCACCAGCCCAAATGCAATTCAATGCTACAAAGGCACCTTTAGTTTTCAATGTTTAATTTCTTCAACTCCTTAGGCCTGGAATACTTGCCTTCATGTGATCTTTTGGGAAGAAGAATCATTTCCTGAATATGCTGATCCCACCACTGACCCCAGTTTAACATAATTCTGTGCTCCCTGTTGTGAATCTGAGGTTTGTCACAAGTCAAGAATGTATCCAAAACAGCTGTGTGACTGGACAGATCTTGTTCTTTTTTCCAATTCCTGAAACTGGCAGAAATATTTACCCATTAAGATGTTTTACTAAGCTTCTTACAAACTGTAGTTCACAATATTGATACATTAACAAATTCATTAACTCTTTGTTATTTATAATTGTTAGTGGTGCTTTACAAGGGATACCAACAAGATCTGTATCTTCAGAAAAGATTTGGGGAATGCTTATAATGTACTAGTAGCTTCAGAACAAATGAATGTAATGCGGGGGGTGAGCTACTTAATTGCTAGGCACAGTAGTAAATATTCAATGCTGTAAAAACTGAACTGAGATCACAGGCACTGTAATAAGCGTGCTTTATAATGAATATTATATTAATAAAGCCTCTTAGCGTGTTCTCATTTCAAAGTTCTGTGGTTTGCAATATTATAGAACACTCATAGCGTTGAAACAAAAATGATTCACCTGAACAGCAACACTAATATTTAGGGAATGTGTGTTCCAGCCTACCATTAAGGAACTATCACGAGAGAAGATAAAAATTAAGAACCAGATTGTGAACCCCATAATGTTCTACTTTTTCATAAAATACTTGAATAGTCATTTTGGGGGCAGAGTGAGGATGATTCTATAAGCCCAATGATTAGGGCTCTCACCTGAGATGGGGAGACCTGGTTTCAAGTCCCTGCTCCAGAGCAGGGATTCAGATCTGGGTTTCCCACTTCCCAGGTAAATGCCTTAACCACTGGGCTAACAATTACACATGGGCACAAGCACTACCACCGCCTCAGGTTTGTGAATCTAGCTCTTCATGGCCCTTGCTTTTCTTAAAAATGCTCAAAATATTTTGTTCAACCCAAAAATGAAGTTTTATTTTTCTGACTCTTTCGATTTGCCAGAAATGTAGTTTTGGTTCATCCTGAACTGAATAATTAAAAAAAAAAATCTTTTTCAGAACTGCCAGCAAACTGAAAAGTCAGTTATTCACACTGCACTAGCTCTAGTAAAGGGTTCACCATGTGATTCCAACATTGGTAGAGCACCTTAGTCTGTACTGGCTGGTGCCGCACCTCTCCCGTGAGTGCTGCAAACAGCAGTATTACAGGTAATGGCAGAACCATTGGTTTTAGTACAAGACATAGATGGATAAATGTTTTGCAACACACAAAGACATTCACCGAATGTTACAGCTTACAGAACTCTCATTAGAGGTTAACAATGGAAGAGTCCTATTAAGTCACTGAGCTCATCTCTCTGCCAGTGCAGGATTGTTCCACATGGTAGTTACCCACAGAAGTAAAATAACTAAAAGCCAAAACACTTTTTTTAAATTAACTGCCATCTATTGTGCCTCAAGCAATGAATAAAGAAATATCATAATATAAGCAATGCATGCAGTAGGCCTTAACATGTCCTTAGTTTGGTTTCATATACCTAGTTTATCAATAGTATAAATTTCATAGATTCCAAGGCCAGAAGAGATCACTGCGATCATCTAATTTGGCCTCCTGCATAAGATAGGCCATAGAACTTCCCCCAAATGATCCACAGAGCAGACCTTTTAGGAAAACATCCAATTCTTAATTGAAAAATTGCTGGTGATGTAGATCCTCTATGACCCTGGGTAAATTGTTCCAATGGTTGATTACCCTCATTGTTAAAAATGTACACCTTGTTTCTACTCAATTTGTTTAGCTTCCACTTCTAGCCATTAGATCATGTTATATCTTTGTCTGCTGGACCTAAAAGTTCATTTTCAAATATTTTTTCTCCCTGTAAGTACTCATCCCTTAACCTGCTCTTTAAGCTAAACAGACCTTGATCATTATAAGGCAGGTTTTCTAATTATTTAATTGTTCTCGTGGCTCCTCTCTGAATTCTCTACAGTTTATCAACATCCTTCTTGAATTACTGACACCAGAACTGGACTCAGCAGTGGTCACACCAGTGCCAAACAGAGGTCAATTAATCTCTCTACTCCTACTCGAGATTCCCATTTATGCATCTAAGGATCACATTAGTCTTTTTTTTCCCCCACCACTAGCAGCATAAGCCACTGTTTTATTTACAGTAGTGGTGACATAAAAAGGCCGCCACTAATTTGACAGTAAGAAGTAGGCCTGGCAGATTTTTTTTTTTAAAGAATTGACAGATAATATCAATGTTTATATATTTAAGGGATTTTTTTTTAGATTTTTATTTAAATTTTCACAGTTACCAAAAGCTATGGAGGAGCCAGACAATTATTTAATGACAGCAGATGCTGAGATTCAAAAAAAGCTTTATGAACCACTAAAAATACAAACGGTCAACATCACATCACAATAGCCACAGTAAGTATCCTTAAATCAACAAATCGTACCTATTTTTACTATTCGCTTACTAGTCCATTTGTAACAAGCCTAATTCCAAAGTCTAAATCACTGGATTGTGACTCTAAGAAGTTCTCAGGCAAAGAAAGAAAATGCAGCTTATCTGTAAATTTCTATTATGATCGATGGAAATATTTTTTGTTGGTTTGTGTATACAGCAAAATCAACATTTACTGATATTTGCCCATTAAAAAAATTGTCTCCTTCTAAGACTAATAATAGACCGAGAGTAGTCTGCAAAGATTTTACACTAAGTTCAGGATAACAAGGGTCCTGTCCATGAAGAAAATAATCAACTTCCAGATCTCTTAAAGACACTTCACACTATGTAAAAGGAACCCCATGACACTGTAGTTGGAGAATTACAAAAGTCCACATTTGTTAGCACAGCAAAACCTATAGAATACACATCTCAGATTGCCATTGTTCTTAGCATATTAAAAACTGCATCGATGTTGTTCATTTAAGATAAAAAGGCAATTAAACCATGTTACCTGGAAAGAGGCTGAATCACTTTATTGTCTTGGAAGGATCCTGAATAAAAGTTTTCAACCTGATGCACAAAGTCTATCACGGTCTTCTCTTTTTCAGAAAAATAGTTTTCTTCTTGCAACACTTTCACCTTTGAGTAAAATTAAAATACTACCTTTGATCACAAATATATTTCACAAATTATTGTCATGACATAAAAAAGAATGTAATCTTTTTGCTGACTTCTTTGATAATAAAACATTAAGACAGAAGTGATTCAGGGGGAAAGAACCTGAGGATCTGTGAGTGCAGTGTGTAACAGACTATGGGAGAAATCCTGGCCCTACTGAAGTCAATATGAGAGTTTTGACAGCGACTTCAGTGGGGTCAGAATTTCATCCTGTGTATAAAGTCATGCAAGAAATACACCTGGGACAGGATAACCTGTCACTTCAACCAATTTTAACTTCAACTGCAGAAGGCAAAAAAAAAAAAAAAAAAGGCAATGACAAATCTAAGACAAGTGCCTGGTTGCAGGGGGCACAATAGAGTTTGTATCAGATGGGTTTTGGAATAGCAAAGAGTGTGTATTCTACATACAGATGTACAAAACGTTAACTGTTCTGTGCAACTGATAATGTAAGTCAGAAAAGCCTTTTTCTCCACTTACCAACAAGTTACGTATGTTTTTATCAATAGTGTAGAAACATATCTTGTGCAACTGCTCTTTTACATCAAAACCCTATAAAAAAAATCAGATTTCCATTATAGATCACACAGTGTAATACAAATTCTATATGTAGAAGTAGTTTTCATCACTCAAGACAGAGCACATATTTTCTTTCATAAGCACAGCATCTTCAATATGTGCATCATAATATTTCCCTCCACAGATCAGAAGAGAGAGAATTCAGTACTTCCATTTCCCTAGTCTGCATATAGCCAACAGAAGTATTGCAAATGCCCTGGGGCCTGTTTGAGCTCTCTAATCCCTTTGGATATAAAATTTATATATCCAGCCAGCTGTTAGTGTTCAAGTCCAGAAAATGCACGCCCCTATGTATACTAAGCATGGGTATACTGAACTCAAAACATAAGGCAATAAGTAGAGAAAGTTTTTATGCCATAATATTCTGTTAGCAGTTTCTCTCACTAATCACTAATGGGTAATGCCGCCCCCCCCCCCCCCCACACACACACCCCTGTGGAATTTGGAGGCAGGCCACTGTTGGTGCTGGAGACATCAGGACTAAACCCTACTCTTCATCTCAGGCCATGAGAAAAGTTCTTCCAAAGGTGGAGAAACCCTCCACCAATTGATTATTATTATGACAAAACCTTGATCTATTAATTAAACTTAAAGCAATTACATGTCTAAATAAGTCTCCCTTTAGAGAAAAACTTTAATTGGTTACAAATTATATTCCAATCATTTCCCAGAATACGGGAGGGCGGGGGGTGACAAGTACAATGAAGAGAAAAGTTGCTAACGAAGAAAATTATCTGGTAACAAACATTTTTATTCTGCTGCACAACTTCTATCCTCATTCATCACTAATGAGAAGTAGCAAGCAATGAATCACAGAAGTGGGGGGAAAGGATAAGCAGAGTTATAATTATTATAGTAGAATAATAGGTAGAAATGGAAGATCCTCCCATTTAAAGCAAGCGCATTATAATGTAAGGAATAATGTGGGAAACATTCTGTTCAAAAATGCCAATTCGTCTAGCAAAGACTTCTGCGGGAACATATTATTTTGACAAAATTTTACTTGGGGAGAAAAAAATCTAAACAATGCTTTTCGATAAGGTTGAAACAGAATGTTTTAGTTTTCTGTTTTGAAACTACTTCATTTTGAATTTTTTATATATTTTAGATCAGATAAAATAAAAATTAACAATAGTGGACCACCTCTGAATTCCACAGATGGAGTGTCATTAAATGTTAGTCTTGAATGAGAAGAGAAGCTGTGCAGCAGAAAGACAATGAAGATACCTAGATAATGTAAAAATGATTAAATTGCATTGGGACAAAGTCATCTCCTATGAGAACACTCTCTAATCCCATTCCTGAAGTGCTTTAGCTTGCTAAATGTCTGTCCCTCCGAAGAGTTCTTATGCATTTCACTTCTCTAGAAAGTCTTTTAGGGGCTCTACGACTAAAAACCCACAAGGAAACCAGTAAGAGTCAAGGAAAAATTAGGATAAGCTGCTTCCTTTCCCTCTTCTGCCAGGAGAGTTCTACCCAGCTTCTTGCTATGAAAGTTATTACACTGGCAACTTTCACTTCTTTGTAGATGCATTTTAGACTTGAAGGTCTAGGGGTTTTTTTTTTTTGGTTTTTCTTGTTTTTTTACTCAGACAAAACAGACACTGAAAGAGCAAGGAAAATATAAAGAAAAACATTTTACTTCTCTTCTATACACACCTAGTAGCAGCATATTGTATCTAAACACTGCAGGCAGAAAGCTAGGTTAACTGTATTTAACAAGCTATTAACAACTCCTCATTATTCAGTTGAAAGAATTGTCTTTATATTCTTTCCTAACCATTATATCTGCCATAAAACATTCACAGCATATTACATAAGAGTTTTGAAGGACTGTTAGTGGATAATTTTTCCTACAAATAATGTTCATTAGACTATTTAATATTCAAAATAAGTTTTTGTGTAATCATAACAGCTGTGGGAAGCTAAGAAAAAACCCACTTCTAACGTACATTTGTTTGTTTTTTAGCCATAAGGAAATTCTTTCAGATTTATCAATATTGTAATCACACATCACTCACCATATTCCTTAGGAGTTCTGAGGCCTCTTTGACATTGCCCTTTAGAAGACTGTCATAAACAAGTTCAAAACCTATTTGAATCAGCTCCTGAAGACTCTGTGCAGGGTTCTGATTCACTCGGAAGAATGTCTGAGCCTCTGGTATTCTGTTGTTTAAAATGGCCTCAAAAATAACTTGCTAAAAGAAAAAAAGAAAGAAAACAAAAAAATTTCTACAGATCTGTTCTCCAATAGAGATTGCAGGCTATGCTGCTTATGATCCTTGTGCTCTTTGTTTTGAGCAAATATAAACCAAGTTTATTTAATTTTTGCTTATTTTGTCAGTAGTTGGAAGATAACTCCATGCTGATCATTTCCTTTAATACATTTCATGAGAATTTAATATCCCCAAACTGATTATTTGTTTTTACCTCCGGAGTGAGCGTTTCCCACATTTGGCTTTGTTCTGTTCTGGGAATGTCTTCATCAAAATCACATCTTATATTTATGAGATTTCTCTGCTTTCGAGGAAACTTTATCATAAATGTTCTAAGTTCAATAATGTAAGTAGTTAAAATATCCACACATTTCTGCAAGCACTCATCGAGTTCTGTAGGGGACAACAATGGGCCACTTGAATAAAAATGAACACTACAGCACTAACCCTTATAGCTCATTAAAGTTTAGCATTTATCTCTGATCTCAATGATCACAAAGCACACTAGTACAAACAGAGACCCCAACCTGTGTGGGCAAGCCCATGATATCAGTGGTGCTCCACAAAGGCCCACCTGCATTGATTTGACTGCAGGATCAGAGCCCTAATTTTTGACATTAAAGTTATACAGTATTCAACCAACTCTTATTTATAAAAGTTACCTTTAAAATATACGAACATTTTAATATAACATTCAAGTGCTACTTAAAGTTAAGGCTACAATTTAGTCATGAGTATTTTTAGTAAATTCATCGATAGGTCACAGGCAATAAACAAAAAGTCACGGCCCCTGACCTGTCCATGACTTGTACTATAAATACCCATAACTAAATCTTAGGTGTTGGGGGGCGGGGAGCTCCAGCGGATGCTGCTGCTGCTGCTCTGGGGTGAGGTGGGGTGGGGGGAACTCTGGCGGACGCTGCTGTTCCTGGCGGAGAGGTGGCCTGGGACCATGCTGCTGCTCCTGGGGGGCGGCCCGGGGCCCTGCCGCTGCTGCTGCTCCAGGTGGGGGCAGCCCAGGACCCACCGCTGCCGCTGCTGCTCCAGGCAGGGGGCGACCCAGGACGCCGCTGCTGCTCCTAGACCACTGCTCTGGGACAGCAGAGCCTAGGACCAGCTGCCCGGGGCTGTCCGAGCGGCAGCTGGAGCGGCTGGCCCCGGGGCCACCCAAGCTTCTCCCACGGGGTCAGCTGCACCGGCCGCTGCAGAGGTCACGGTGATTTCCGTGACAGACTCACAGCCTTACTTATAGTGCATAACATGTTACAATGACTGTCATGGCCTCCCCATGGCTCTGTGCACTACTGCACGAGATCAGAGTTCAGTTTCTAGGTTATAATCTCTTTTCCCCCGGCTGGCATGAACTACTAAGCACTCTTGAGACAGGAGCTCAGCCCCAGGGGAAGGGAGAGTGAGCCAATGTGTTGGTCCAGGGTTCTCAACCTTTCTCTTTCTGGGGTCCCGCCAACCAGGGCCGGCTCCAGGCACCAGCTTACCAAGCTTACCCGCCGAATTGCCGCCTCAGATCGCAATCACGGTTTTTTTTTTTTTTTTTTTTTTTGGCGGCTGCTTGGGGCGGGCAAAACCATGGAGCCGGCCCTGCTGCCAACATGCTATAAAAACTCCCTGGCCCAGCGGTGCCACAACAACTGTTTTTCTGTATATCCACTAGATTAAAAGCCAGGCCAGCGTTAAGGGGCAGCAAGCCGGGCAATTGCCCAGAGGCACACGCAACAGGGGGCCCTGCAAAGCTAAGTTGTTTGGGTTTCGGCTTCAGCCCCAGCCCCACACGGTGGGGCTTAAGCTTCGGCTTTCTTCCCTGGGCCCCAGCAACTCTAACGCTGGCCCTGCAAAACTCCTGTAGGTTTTGGCAGACCCCCTGAAACCTGCTTGCGGCCCCCCAGGGGGTCTTAGACCCCTGGTTGAGAACCACTGTGTTGGTCCACAACAATCCTTCCAGTTGATATGGGGGTAGCATTTACAGGTTTGAAAGAGTCCTACCTTGTTCTCTTTGGCTAGAAAGATCACGACACAAGGCTTTGGAAGTGGGATTGTAACCTGGGGAGCAGGGAAGGGAAAAGTCTTCCACCCAAGAAGAAAGGAGCAGGGGAAATAATACTTAGCTACTTTTGGAATTCAGGATTAAGAGTTTACAGAGATATCAACTCTTATGTTACACATTGGCCCTTTTAGGGTCTGATCCTGCATCCTTATACATGCAAATCTCCCACTAAGTTCAATGGGGGTTACACATGAGTTAGGGCTGCATGATCAGACCCCTACTGGCCTCGAGCTTGGTCAGTTATTTATCTTAGTTATTTCAGCTGACACGTGCATCTTATTCAGCCTAACTTTTCATCTCCCCCTTCCCTGTAAATATGATCTCTGATTCAATCTAATTTCCAGCCCAAGTTCATTTGTGAGAGTGAGAATCCTAAGAGTATAGTTTTGAAAAACTTAGAACCTGTGCACAGAGTTTGGGAATCTTAAAAATAAAGATGTGCTATTTAGTTCTTCCTCATGGAAACAAGGCCAGATATGTGCTACTATGTTTTATCCATGTTAGTAATCTTACCTTCTGTGTTGCTAAAAATCTCTCTGATTTGTTTGTTAAGGAAAGCCAAGGTAAGGTTTAGCAGCTGCTCAGAGAAGTGTTTACTCTGAGCTTCCAAATCATTTTCTCTGATTGCTGAGCAAAGTAAATCTAAAGCTGGCTTCAATTCTTCCACACCTATAATTATATAGGAAATTAAAACCACACACACAATAAAAGATGATGGATCACATTACATAACAAGAATTAAACTAATAGGCCAGAAAGGTAAATCACCTAAATCTTTTACACTGTGTTATTAACCCAGTCACACTTTGCAAATACACCACTTTCTTTTCACATTAAAAATGTTTAGTGTAGCACAATATTGGAACACAGCCAAGCAGCTTAAATATTGAAAGTCTTGTACAAATTTTCTCTCATTCACTTGTCGGGGACAAGCCTAGACTGAGTATTGCCATCCAAACATACACCAGAGTGGGAATAATTGAAATGGCAATTTGACCTAACACAAAAATAACTACCTACAAATAAAAAGCAATTAAATTGAAATGTTAATGTTGCTTAAAATATTTGACTTACTTCTCAAGTAAAATTGGGGTGTGATATTGGTAGATTGCTCTGGTAAGGAACAGGCTGTAGTAAGATTGAAAAGATTCTCTTTGCTCTTTAAAAAGAAGTCAACTGTGTCTAGCTGACGGTTCTCCAAACCAGCCTAAAAGAAAGATGCAAACACGCAGTCACAAATATTCTAAAAAGGTGCATTGGTGAATTAATGCTAATATTTTTTCTTTAAGTTCAGTGATAATAAAGTGGAAGCATATGGGACAGAAAAAACAAAGCAATTTAGACACAGTGTCAATTCAGCAATGAATATAATATCTCATCAGGGTTTAAAAATAAATAAAACTTGTCCAAGATCCAG
Organism: Malaclemys terrapin pileata; assembly: GCF_027887155.1. NCBI lineage: Eukaryota > Metazoa > Chordata > Testudines > Emydidae > Malaclemys > Malaclemys terrapin. The sequence continues at coordinate 2,212,865 of NC_071514.1, forward strand.
TTCTGAATAGTCAGACACTTACTAAGGAACTAGTGTAGGTCGACAGTTTTAAAGGTCCAACATTTTACCAGCCATCAGGACTTTTAACCAATGCCCTCATCTAAAAGATGGAACTGCAGCCTTGAAAAATTCTAGAGAGACAAGCAGTTTGTTTGTTTTGTCAGGCAAGTAAATGTTAATGTTGTGCCTGAGCTTATAAATTTTCATACTGGATCTGTAAGGCTGAAATAGTAAAAGCAAAAATCTAGTACTAGTGACTTGTGAAATATCAACTGTTAAAATCATAGGAAAGAGAGAGTTGTAAACATGTTGATTTGGCAGATCAGTACAAATGCTTTCAGGACCAATATTTTTCCATGCACTCGTCCAGGGCTCTCGCCTAGGAAAAAAAATGTCACTCTCTCTACAGTATGTTAGCCTTTACTTCACATTTCCTTATTTTCTTGGATTTTTAATGCTTGTTTTTTTAATAACTACAATATTCTTGTACTCTGTTTTTTTACCCTTAAGTGACTGATACACACTTACACATTCTTAACCTTAACTCAACTTGTTGTGGGGTTTTTTGTTTGTTTTTTGGACTGGTAAAATCATTATTAATGATGAGAGACTAAAATAAGTTACTTACACTACTTTAAGGACATATTCTCCTGACCTATAATAGATAAACTACATTTTATTTTACCTCTAACGCATGTATGGGAATCGAACATCTTCCCCACCCATTGAGATGACAAAGAGAATCTACAATGCCAGCATTTCCATGGATTATCAGTCTATTCAAGAATTCCTCTTGAGTTAAACCAAACAGAATCAAGGAGAGTCCATGCTCTAAATAAAAGAACCAAAATGACAGTCAATATATTGTTTACATTTAATATTTTTAAAACTGGACTTTCCATCTGTGATGCCCCTTTATGCCACTGGCAAAGGGTACATCCATCACACTGTTGTTAGAATATGTAACCAAACAACGTCCTGTAAAGTATCATATACCTGGTGACATGCGGGTCATGAATATCATTGTGTGATCTATGGATGGGTGGTGTACACACAGTTATGTAGGTGTGCTGGAAATATGTTCTTAAAATAAATTGTGGAAGCAGCTGGTAATTAAGTCTGTCCTAGTGAAAGGAATGTGGATTTACCTGTCTGCACAGATCAGGCCAACAGGCGGATGAGAAAACAGCATGGCTTGATTACAAGCCAAGAACAATGAAAGGCCATTTACCTCCAAGGTAAACAAAGTGATCAAGCCAACTGAGAAAGCAAATTGACCAGAAGATGAAGAAGTGGCGACTTGGCACCTGCACCCCAAAGAACAAGCAACCAGGGAGAAAAACTTTGTCTGGCTTTACTTATCAAAGAATACATGTCAAAGATTTTCTGGACCATCAAAGGAAAGAGAGGGAACTCCTTTGTTATCCATCACTTTGGGGATGAAGGGACCAAACACCCTCTGGTTCTGTGATTGGAGGGTCCTCCTGCCTGAGGGGCTGGAGATGCTGATAGCTTGATGGAAGTGAGAAAGCTGTGTAGGCAAAGACTGTAGCTTGCTAAAGTTCAAGCGAGATTTTGTTTTGTTTGTAACCAGACCTGTCGCTTTCTCTTGCTCAGTATCACTTAATCTATGTGCTTTGTTAATAAATGTATGTTTCGTTTTACTCTGACCCATCTCAGCGCTGTGTATTAAAGTAAGTGGGGTCTTCAGGTAAACGAACAGGTTGGGGTGTGCACAGTCTCTTTGGAAGCAGCAGACTTGGTCATTTCTGTGGCTGTTTAGTGATAGAAGCTGGATACTGCAGAGACGTCTCTGGAGAACTTGGGAACTGGGGTGCACTCAATGTCACCTGCAAGGCAAGGTTATGGCTGGCAGAGCCTTAAGGAATTTGCTGGTGAGACAGACAGACTGGTGTGGCTGGGAGCTGACACAGTTGAAGCGCCAGCAAAGCTCTCTCTTGCTGAGGCAGAGAGGTAACACAGCAGCTTACGGTTCCGGGCTCTTTGAGGAGAGAATGTCACACCATCATCTTTTCACACCCATCTTACTAATTTTCTTACGACTTTCAAAAGAAAACATCTCTAAACTCACAACTTAAGTATATAAACATCAAAGTTACAAGGTGATATAAATTCTCATACAAAAAAATAAGTATTTTAATCAAAACTAAAAATACATGATACTTGCATGACAATCTAGTGTCCCATTCCTGAAAGAAACCCTCATGTCCAAACATAGCAAAGAAATCAGTCATAAGCAAAATCCTTATCCACTGAAATATACGATTACATGTGCTCATGTCCAGAAGAAGCAGAAGAGAACACAAGAATGTAGTTTGAGTCAGAGAATCAAGTGACACAGCAGAGGACCATTGTTTGGAAGGCATCCTGGGCAGAGTGATTTACCTATGTAAATATCCATAGAATCTGTGTTTTATGTGTGCAGTGTTGTTGTAGCAGCCTTGTTCCCAGGATATGACAGAGACAAGTTAGGCGAGGTAATATCTTTTATTGGAGCAACTTCTGTTGGTGGAAGGTACAAGCTTTTGAGCTTTCCTTCCTCCTTATCCCTTCCATCAACAGAAGCTGGTCCAGTAAAAGATAATACCTCACCTACCTTCTCTCTCCTGGTACTAAGTCAGAATGATTCACGGATTCAGATGAAAAAAAAACAAACAATCATTGGATTAAGGTCAAATTCAGATATTCAAAACATAAGATTCTCCAGCAGATAAAAGAATGCATTTAACAAACTAGTTAATACGATGTACACTATACTAAGAATATCAGTTAGTAGACAGATTCAGGTTTCATAATGAAGATCCATGGAGGCAAGGAAACTCACTAAGCACTCCATGGAGCTTGCGTGTGTGACCTATGAGGAAAGCATGAACTACCTGCTTGTGCAGCAATTACAAAAGGCCCATTCCTAGATCAAAAGAGGCTGCCACTTGCTCACTTTGCAGCAAAAGTAAAAACATCCACGCTGAGGGTAACATAAGGAGAAACTAAGGGAAAATACAGGGGAAACAAAGCAGCCAAAAAAGAAAGGAAAAATGTACTCAACAGAAAGACCCCAATCTGATTAAGATTCAGGGTCACAGGCCATGAGTAGGTTGCCAATCCTCCAGGATTGGCCTGGAGTCTCCCGGAATCGGCACTGATCTCCCGGAGACCACTGAAAGCAATCCAGGAGATTTTAATAGGATATTTTAAGAAAATGACATTACGTCATGTTGGGGGGAAAAAATCTCCTGGAATAGCTTCAGTCAGAGTTGGCAACCCTAGCCATGAGGAAGGGCCCACGTTTTATGGGCCAAACTCTGCCTTCAAATATAGCACACACAACTCCCAGTGGAGTTTATATGAGGTGCAAATGTATACCTCAAAGCAGGATTTGGCAATAAACTTTTCATGAAGCCCCTCACTTACAACAAGACATATGATAAATCGCTGTCTTTGAAACAATGTTCTAAATGGCAGGGTTTAAAATAAAGCATAGATTTAGCAAATATAACTGTACTTCCTATCTAAACCCTGAAAATAAAATTGGACGGTTATAGATTTTTCTATACAATGTAATTATTCACTATAATTGGTGAATTCATACTAAATCAGTATATGAAAAAATGACAAACTATGCACCAATTTGTTTAATTTACACATACTGAATTTCTGTTAAAACAGGGCCACAAAGCTATGGTAGGGCCCTATATGACACTCAGCCTCAGCAGAAAAGCATTATGAATTGGGGAGAATCATATTAGGTAGACAGGGGAAGCATATTGTTAGTACAGATCAAAATGTTTTCAACAGAAGTCTTCACCATATTAGTTAAAACCAAAAAACTCACCTGTCTGAATGACACACAACTGCTCCTCTCCACTGCAATCCACATAAATACAGTTTTTGCCAATGTGATAATATGTAACATCTTGTGTCTCTAAGTCCCACAGAGCAACAATCAATCCTTTATCACCTGCTGATAATGCAAACAGTGCACTAAATCCCGTCACAGATTTACACTCAAGTTTCATCGTTTCTTCTAGGCCTCCTGGATGGATTTTTTTCCATTGTCTTCCTACGTCATTGATATTTGCATAATCTTTCTTTGTTGATTCGGAAAGGATATAGACAATGTCTTGTGGTATGGAGGACAAGATCTTCTCAGATGTCTCACAGATTTTATAATCATAATGTTCAAGATGGGGAAGGTACTGATACCAAGGTAAGCCAATGTTAGACACCAAATTTGGAGAGTGAGGTCTCTTTGACGTGTTATATAGCGAGGACAAGTGTGCTTTCCATGACCTCGAGAAAGAGAGAAAAACGTACAACCACCAAAATCATGATAATGAAAGTCATTTACAGGCTTCAATTTTAAAAGGTTACTTTGACCAAAAACCATAAACTAAGATTTATGGACAACATCCAAAATCCTGCACCCAAAATACTGGCAAAGTAATCTATCTAAAACTATTTTAATACTGATTATTTACTTGGTGCAACTGAGTTGTATGCTTACAGCTACAGTAGCTCATAAATTTCACTAAGTTCAGTGTTGATCTTTGTTTTTAATTTTCTCATAGAATTACTCAAGGACTTCGTAAGGTTTTTTGGTAAATAAGACATTCATTGAATCAAGAGAACTATTCTGACTACATAAAGCTGTTACAGCTTAAGATTTAAGAAGTTAATATTAATAGTATATTGTTTATCTCTAAGACTAGCTAAACATCATAGTTAAAATACAAAAATTAAAATACTACATGTGAACAAGACACATTCAGACTATTTTTATTTTAATTCATTGAAGAAGTCAACAAGCATGTGGACAACGGGGATCTAGTCGATATAGTATACTTGGACTTTCAGAAAGCCTTTGACAAGGTCTCTAACCAAAGGCTCTTACGCAAAGTAAGCTGCCATGGGATAAGAGGGAAGGTCCTATCATGAATCAGTAACTGGCTAAAAGACAGGAAACAAAGGGTAGAAATAAATGGTCAGTTCTCATAATGGAGAGAGGTAAATAGCAGGGTCTTTCAAGAACTTGTACTGGGACCTGTGATGTTCAGCACATTCATAAATGATCTGGAAAAGGGGGTGAATAGCGAAGAGGCAAAATTTGCAGATGATACAAAATTACTCAAGATAACTTTGGATTTAACTGACAGTGAGGAATTACAAAGAGATCTCACTAAACTGAGTGACAAAATGGCAGATAAAAATGCAAGTAATGAACATTGGAAAACATCATCATGTAAAATGATGGGATCTAAATTAGTTATTGCCAGTCAATAAAGATCTTGGAGTCATCATGAAGAGTTCTCTGAAAACATCTGTTCAATGTACAGCGGCCGTCACAAAAGCTAACAGAACGTTCGGAAGCATTAGGAAAAGGATTAGATAAGAAGACAGAAAATATTAAAATGCTGGTATACAATGCCATGGTATGCCCACACCTTGAATACTGCATGCAGTTTTGGTTGCCCTTCTCAAAAAATGATATATTACAATTGGAAAAGGTGCAGAGATGGGCAACAACAATGATTAGGGGTATGGAACAGCTTCCATATGAGGAGAGATTAAAAAGACTGGGACTGTTCCGCTTAGAAAAGAGATGACTACAGGGAGATATGATAGAGGTCTATAAAATCATGAATGGCATGGAGAATGTGAATAGGGAAGTGTTATTTACCCTTTTATCACATAATACAAGAACTAGGGATCACCTGATGGAAATAATAGGCAGCAGGTTTAAAACAAACAAAAGAAAGTACTACTTCACACAATGCACAGTCCATCTGTGGAACTCTTTGCCATGGTATGTGGTGAAGGCCAAAAGTATAACTGGGTTCAAAAAAAGAATTAGATAAGTTCCTGCAGAATAGGTCCATCAATGGCTATTAGCTAAGAAGGTCAGGGATGCCACCCTATGCTCCAGGTGTTTCTAAGTCTCTGACTGCCATAAACTGGGACTGGACGAAAGGGAATAGAACACTCAGTAATTACCCTGTTCTGTTCATTCCCTCTGAAGCATCTGGCACTGGCCACTTTCGGAAGACAGGATACTGGTCTGACACAGTATGGCCATTCTTATGGAAGAGGATATGTATTCATCTATGTCAAGCATATAAAAAGTTTTGCGGGGTCTTGTAATAGGACACGTCTGTCGGTACTGTTAAAATCTAAGTCAAAGTAGTATGACAAGGACACTATTGTCTCAAGGTTGGTTAGTGGCCTATGGAAAATGGACTAAGACCATCTAATTAATTTCCTAGCAGTGACCTAAGGACCACACGATTTTTAAACTAAGATGAGCTAACAAATTTGTGCACAGCTGATTTCAGAACTTGCAAAATTTGTAATTAAAATTAAGTAATCTAGTAATATTTGAATCACCTAGATCAGTGGCTCTCAACTTATTTGATTGTGCCCCCTTCTTTGTGTCTGTAGTTTACGCCCCCTTCTCCCAGACACAAGTACATATACTGATAAAAAAATCCCTAACATGCAACTCTCACTAAATATTAAAAACAGTAAGTCATTGATTCAAACAGAGCCAATGATCTATTGTAATAAAAGCAAAAACAAAACTCCGATTGCAGTCAATGCTTACAATTAAATGTGCACTCCGCATCGTAGCAAACGGATTAACGTACAGATGGCAACAACTTTGTATAATACTATGGAAGCTTAACAGAAATCCGTCAAAATGCACAGTGCTATCTAGAGTCAAATGCACAGCGCCATCTGAAGGAGGACCTTGTATGTCTGGAGGAATCAGCTTTGCTAGTTATTCATTGCTGTGGGTAAAATGTGCGCAGTTTTTTCCTAAAGCTTCTCACGCCCCCTCAGAATACATCCCATGCCTCCCCAGGGAGGTCTGCCCACCAGTTTGAGAACCTCTGACCTCGATTATGATGCAGAAGGAACTGTCACTGCTTGTGTTAGAAGGTATTTCTATTTACATACCTGTCTGTCCGGAAAGAAAACCTCGTAAGTTTCATGCTGCAGTCAGAGCTAGCAAGGTCATCCTCATCAATTCCTTCCAGTCGTGTCACAGGAAGATTTTGAAAAATTTTCTTACAAAATAAATGCCCAGGGAATTCTCTGCAAATAGAGATATTAAAAATAATTTAAGTTACACCTCCTCCAAAAATTGTAATGACTATTTTTAAAATGCAAATTTTTATATTTATTCTATAAAGTCACAAAATTATTCTGATGAAAAACTGGAAGATAATATTGCAGAGAAGTGGTCCTCTCTCTAAACTCAACAGCATTTCATATAAACGCATTCACATAATACAATCCCAGAGTATGATTCTGCAATCCTCTTTCATGCGTGGAATTCTTGCAGGGTCAAATCTTCAGTCAGCAGTTATCAAATAGAGGTGGTAAATTTAAATTGCTAGGCAGTTCCAATATAATACCTGTAGATACTTGAAGGAGCTGCTACTACCCAATGCTATCTGATATCCTTCGCCTCCTATAGCAATAGTACATGAAGGCTATTTTTCTGCTTGCTCAAGTGGAAGAACATATGTTGAAGCACACTGATTTGCAAACTCTGAAGAAACATGATTTTTTAATATGCTTTTACTATATCTCAGGCCCAGTCCCTACCCAACTGGAAGCTAATGAGAATTTGCCTTCTGATCGCAACAGATGGAAGTTTGGCAATAATTTAAAACTAGCTAGCCTCATAAAAATTTATTTTAAAATTTTGCAGCAAACATACCTGAAATACAAATTTAGATCAATAGAAAAGGCATAATTAGAAGAATTAACGATCACAGCGACATTGAGATCGTGCGACACCTTTACTGAAGTGAGGGGAGATAAGATGGTTGTATTCTTGTTCTCATCATCCACATTTGCTTGGAAGAGTGCAACGTCAACATCTGCTAGATGCACACCATCTACTGTATCAAATATGTCTTTACACCAAAGTCAAAGAAAGTGACAGGTTTCAAACTATTCAACAAGCAAACAATACATAACAAAATAGGACAGTGAATTTCTTGTCCTTTGTTTCCCAAGGCAGGTGTATATATATATAGTCTTCAAGTTCTTGCACAGCAAGGTATTTATCATTATTAATTTGTTATGGTGTTTTTGAGTAGCACTCAAAGGCCCAATCAGGATTAGAGCTCCATTGCGCTAGGTGCTGTATAAAATGCAAAGTATGACGTGTGCCCTGCTTCATAAAAAGCTGACAGTCCAATTTAATTAGAAACTCTATGCCAACAGAGCACATATTGAACACCGTTTCTATATCCACTCTCCCTGCTGCCCCAAACTTCACTCTTCGACAATATGTGGTTTTGATTATAAAAGCAAAACTGTGCAAAGTACAGTTTTAATTAGCAATGACTAGAGCAGAAGAGGTCTTTTTAAATTTTGGCAGTACAAATTGCAAGGTTGTTGGAACAACAGACTGAGTGGACTGAAGTTGAAGTAAAACAATCTCTCTGAATAGTAATTAACGTAATCAATATTGGAGTATTGGTGAGAGGCTGCTTGAAAAATGTTCACAAGCCTGTTTTTGAATTCTGGACAACAGCTTGGAGTAGGAGCATTAACAAGAAGTCAGCCACCAAAAATGATGCAATGGACTCCAGTCTCTCATGAGAAATTGTACCACTGCTATTTAAGCAGGACAACAAGCTACAGAATTTGCTCAAATCTGAACGACTGTATCTAGTTGTCTTGGAAAGTACAACCTATAAATTGCTTTAAACAAATATTTTGAAGTTACTAGTAAAACCATTAGGAATGTAATTAAAAATCAATTAAAATCTAAATACTATTAAAAAACGCTAGACCTCTCTAAACGTGCATTCACATTTTTTTGGCAATTGCTTATTGCAAAACACAGTTGGAAGAACAATGGGATTATTATACAGTGTAAGAAAAATTAGCTGGGAATAGAGATAGCTGAACAGTTTGTGAAGCAAATGGCTATCATCCTGCCACAAGAGACCGAAAAATTAGCTTCTACAGTGTAATAATGAAGCTCCACTGGCTTGGTGAGAACTTGTTGGTACCTGTACTTCAGCTTTTCACACTGAACTATGCTATTACATGGACTAGATGGATGAAATAACTTCAAAATAGTGAGGCTTGAATTTCCTTCACGAAATTTGTGTTTAATCCTCAAAGGGTTTCAAGAAATTTTTTTTTCTTCACAGGATGACTTTACATTTTTTGATCAATTATATTGGGAAACAGTCTCCATTGCAAAGGATACATATCCAGCCAGAGTTATCTAACAAAAATAGAACCCCTCTACAAAAGTTCACATCTGTTATTCTTTCCAAAGCTTGTGGAGACAAATCAAGGATAAAGCAGTCAAGTGCCTGTAATTCTGTATCTTCTCCAGGAAACTCAAGGTGCACAAGAATAAAGTTATTCAACAGTAGCAAAGATGTGTTCTTTTTAAATGACAGAATCCTCACAGACGATATTGAAGAAAGACCTGTAAAATTATTTTTAAAGAATCAAGTTGTTTACATATCCAAATTGGTAGTTTTGATTGGAGAGACACTTTATGGCTTAAATTCATTGTCTTATCCTTTTGATCAATGTAGTGTGCCAAGATCACTGAGGTCAGAACAGTTCCAAGAATAGCACTAATTTGTTTAACCAACTTCTACTACACAAAGCCAACATGGGGAACAAACAACATTTTGATAGGCACTAAAAATACTAATTTTGAAAATAAAATATTTTAGCAAGGAGACTTCAGGGCGGGGGATCTTAAAGTTATTTAATGTATCAAGGCCCCAATCCTGCAAAGATTTACACATCTGCTTAACTTTATTCAGTGACTTCAACAGGCTAGTCACTGTGTAAAGTTAAGTATATGCTTAAGTCTCTGCAGGATCAGGGAGAATAGTCTCAACTATAGTACCTTCTTATTTTCATTTGATCAGGTGAAGTGCATGATCGTCTGTAATATTTATATCATTGCCATTCAACAAATTCATTAGCACTGAATGAGTTCCAAACCCACCAGATTAAAAATGACAGCATTAAAATATTTTACACCTTCCTAAGGCCTAATCCTGCAGCCCATTCTTATGTTAATAGTTGTTGCAAGATTGGGTCCATAATCACCAAGAAATTAAAAATATGGAATATACATTGAATGTACTCACTAATATTTTTAACTTCCAGAAGTTTTTTAAGTCTCTCTTCATTCCAGCTGTACAAGGCAGTTGCGTCAGATTTTCCATCCTCTCTATTGAGCTCATAGACAAACAGTTCATTGTTTTTACTAAGAGCCAGGAGTTTTGGCTTGTTTCCTTGTGGATCATTATTTTCTGCATCCTCCCACATGAAGCTATATTTAATAACAATATTTAATATGTTACATTTATTCACATTACTCTCTTCCAACTTCAATCGATTCCACAGTTCAGAAAACATAACAAAGCAGTTTAAAAATATCCAGTGTGGTGTTTTATTCACACACACACATAAAACCAGGACACTGACAGGAAAACAGTGAAATATACACACACAAAGTGCTATCACATGTCCAAACTAAACACTAAAAAGGAAAAATATTTTCTTGCTCTTTTATCTATTTTAGTTATAGTGATCATAAGAGTTACTTGTAACAATAATAGGCACAACGCTTTCAAAACATGATGTGATTTTTAAGCTGTCAGTGACGCTTCAATTTTCAGGCAGGCTGTAACAGTTTGTCTGTGTTCCAAGACAGAGGAGATTGCCATACTTCAGAAAGATAAGGTGGGTGAAATGATATCTTGTATTGGACCAACTCATATTGGTGTGAGAGAGAGAGAGACAAGCTTTCCAGCTGTGCCTGCTACACAGTGACAGAGCTCTTCTTCAGGTCTGGGAAAAGTTCTCCCAGGGTCACAGCAAAATGCAAGCTGGAACAGATAGCTTAGCAATAAGTAGTTAGCACATATTGGAAAAGCCATTCCAGGGAGACAAGTATCAGGGGGTAGCCGTATAAGTCTGTATCCACAAAAACAACGAGGAGTCTGGTGGCACCTTAAAGACGAACCGATTTATTTGGGCATAAGCTTTCGTGGGTAAAAAACCTGCTTCTTCAGATGCGGTTCGTCCTTAAGGTGCCACCGGACTCCTCGTTGTTTTTATCCCAGGGAGAGTGGCCGGTTAACATCTCTGCAGTCAAAGGACAAACAGAGGGGGCTACTGGGTCACAGCAAGCCCTCTCCCAGTGCTTCTATATTGTGATGACAACTTTTCCCAACCTAGCGCTAAACATTTCCCACATCTGGTGAAAAATTCCCAGATAAAGTTTTTTACAGTGCTTCTAGAGCCTGGGAAATTTCCCCAAACCTGGGAATATGTGAGTCAAATGTTTCAACGTGGGAAATTGGGAATTTTCATTCAAAACGTTGGACTCCAAAGTTCCCAGCTTTGGGGAAATTTCCCAGCTATAGAAGCACTGCCCTCTGCAGTCTCGCTCCTTCCATTCCGTCTCCCACACTTAGGGCTGTGAGGGTTTGAAGACGGCCCCGGAGAACACGCTTCGGTGCATCCCTGTGGCGATTAGAAAACCATACCCAGCCCCGGGAGAAACGCGGACACGTCAGGGCGCCGCCCAACAACCCGTGACAGCAGGAGACCGAGCGCGGCTCGGATCCCGGCGTGCCCGCCCCAAGCGCCGCGGCCCCCGGCCTCCACGGGACCCGCCACTTACTCCGCCCACGGCCCCGGGGTGGGGCTGCCGCGGGCCCGGCCAGCCCTGCCACAAGCCAGGGACCGGAGGTGGAGCCCCCCCGAGGCCAGCAGGCTTCCCAGCGCGTCCTGCGCCCTGTTGAGCCTGACCAGGGCCGTGTCCCCCAGCGGGCTCCGGGCCTCCCGGGCGAGGGGCACCAGCAGCACCCGCAGCTCCCGCTTCGCGCCCTCCATCCTCCTAGGGGCTGCCAGCCAGCTCCCCCCCCGACCGAACTTCCGGCTTCAGCGGGGGGACAAGGGCCGCGGCCATCTTGTGCAGGGCACTACTTCCGGCCAATCTGATGCGACTCGCTGGGTCCGAGGAAACCCGGAAATCTCTCTCTTCGCTTTAGGAAGTGGACCTGCCACTGAGACTACAACTCCCAGAATGCCATGCGGTAAAGACTAGAGGCTCTTTGTCGCCACACGGAGCATTGCATGCTGGGATTTGTAGGCTTCCTGCGTGCTAGCTGTGAAGTGCAACCAAGAAGCATGTGATTGAAATTGGTAGTCTGGGGCCACTCCACACTGAGACGAGTTGTCTGCTCAGATCAGGAGGATCTCTGGATAGGTTGCTTGCTAGCTAGTCCATTTTAGATGAAGCATTATATGCTGTGACTTCTGTTTTCAGTGGGCTCCTAACCTCAGATGCAGTCTTAGTCACTGAGCCTGGGGACACGCACATTTGAGCAAGCAGTCGGGAGTTTGGAAGGGGCCTAGAACCTGGATCAAACTTAACCCGTTAACCATCCATCTTCTATTTTGTAACTCCTAACTGGTTTGACCTTGACTAATCATTTTGTAATGGAGATGAAGCTTACGACTTTATCAGCTGCTCTCTGAAAATCTTACAGGGTACTAATGTTTGAAAGTAGCATGATTTCTCAAAGCAGAGCGTCAGAGACTTTTGACTCTGCTCCTGTGCGTGTGTCAACGCTATCATTTATTTGAGGGGAAACTCTCAAATTTAATAGGTTCAAAATATTATCCTAAAACATTCCCATGACTCCTTCCCCCACCAAGACATTCCATAATAAAATTTCCTGGTGTAAAATACCCACTGGAAATAAAACAATAACACCTAGTAGTCCTCCAAAGCAAGTACTACAACATTATTTAAATTCCAGCAGCTAGATTGTGAGGTGCACAAACTATAAAGTCGGAGGCTGGTTTAACTGGGAGTATAGATGTGTATGTATCTATGACACCAGGCTGTTCTCCAGTTAACCTATTTCTTGCTCTCACTGCAGGAAAAGCAGAGGAGCAACAATCCCAACAAATGGTTTATATCTGGGATTTTATGTCTGCTGCAGCCATGATTTTAGATGCTGATCAGTTTTGTACTGTATTGTACACTGGCCCCGTTCCGCATTGAGTTGGCAGCTGCAAGGAAGGGGACTTTGTTAGTCTCTAAGGTGCCACAAGTACTCCTGTTCTTTGTGCTAGTATACGTTGTTGCAAGATCAGAGCCTAGGCACCACTCTTGCCCTGTGCTGGATGGAATTTCAGACCTGCTCAAATCCAGATTGTTTCAGCCACCAGCCACTAAACTACAGTACAAATGAACTGACAGCACTGAAAGAAGAACAGGAGTACTTGTGGCACCTTAGAGACTAACAAATTTATTAGAGCATAAGCTTTCGTGGACTACAGCCCACTTCTTCGGATGCAACTAATAAATTTGTTAGTCTCTAAGGTGCCACAAGTACTCCTGTTCTTTTTGCGGATACAGACTAACACGGCTGCTACATGCCAACTCTGTCCACATATCTATTCAAGTGACATCATCATAGGACCTAATCACATCAGCCATACCATCAGGGGCTCGTTCACCTGCACATCTACCAATGTGATCTATGCCATCATGTGCCAGCAATGCCCCTCTGCCATGTACATTGGCCAAACCGGACAGTCTCTACGCAAAAGAATTAATGGACACAAATCTGACATCAGGAATCAAAATACTCAAAAACCAGTGGGAGAACACTTTAACCTGTCTGGTCATTCAGTGACAGACCTGCGGGTGGCTATATTACAACAGAAAAACTTCAAAAACAGACTCCAAAGAGAGACTGCAGAGCTAGAATTGATATGCAAACTAGACACAATCAACTCCGGTTTGAATAAGGACTGGGAATGGCTGAGCCATTACAAACGTTGACTATCTCCCCTTGTAAGTACTCTCACACTTCTTATCACACTGTCTGTACTCGGCTAGCTTGATTATCACTTCAAAAGTTTTTTTTTTTTTTTTCCTCTTAATTAATTGGCCTCTCAGAGTTAGTAAGACAACTCCCACCTGTTTATGCTCTCTGTATGTGTGTATATATATCTCCTCATTATATGTTCCATTCTATATGCATCCGAAGAAGTGGGCTGTAGTCCACGAAAGCTTATGCTCTAATAAATTTGTTAGTCTCTAAGGTGCCACAAGTACTCCTGTTCTTCTTTTTACTCTGAAACCTGACAGCACTGAGGGATTTCCTTAGACCCCCCAACTGTCCCATCCTCCTCCAGTGGTCAGTACCCCCGCAGTGTTGCCAATGTAGTCATTTTCCAACCCTTCTTTCCCCCGCCCCGTAAATTCAAACACCCCCTCTAATTTCAATTCCTGGGGAAGACTCTGCTACTGACATCTCCAGAATGTGCTGTCACCCTGCAGGGGTTGCACCCCCACAAACGCTGCCCAGGTATGACTGTTTTAGGGGCTCCTGGCAGGCTGCTCGCCCCAGCCTGGGCAAGGCTTTAACACACTGAATCGTTGCAAAGCTCAAGTCAGGTTTCTGCCCCTGGCCCAGCTGCACGCCAGGGACGCGCTGGGCGGGGCGGAGTAGCCTCCAGGCCCCCAGCTCTTCCCCCGCCCCTAGGAGCCCGGGCCCTGCCTCAACCCCTGCCCGTTCCCCAGCGTGCCCTCTATGCCCCGCCCCTCCTGGTCTGGCCCCGCCCGCTCGCCGTCTCCTATCCGGAAGCTGCCGGGGAGGGCCGCAGGGACGGTGGCCGCGCGGGGCTGTTTCTCTCCGATGGCGGAGCGGAAGGATGTCGCTGGTGTCCGGGCTGCTGGGCAGGGTGCTGCGGCTCTCCGGGCTCCATAGCGGGGCCGGGGGCCATGCGCAGGGGGGCCCGGCCATGGAGCAGGACAGAGCGCTCGAGGTGTATGGTGACTATCGCAGCCGCTGCCGGGGGCGCGGGCCGGGGCGAGGGGGGCAGGCTGGGCACAGGGGCGGGGAGCGGCGCGTCGAGGTAATTCGCCCTGCCCCGAGGGCAGGGGACCGGGCTAGGTGATCTCTCGAGCTCCCTTCCGGTCCTGTGGTGCCCCGGCGGGTGGGCGCCCTGGGGGGAGCGGTGCCCCTGGCAGGTGGGTGGGTGCCCTGGGGGGAGCGGTGCCCTGGGAACGGGTCGGTGCCCTTGGCAGGTGGGTGGGTGCCCTGGGGGGAGCGGTGCCCTAGTGGGTGGGTGTCCTGGGGAGGGGCGGATGGGTCGGTGCCCCTGGCAGGTGGGTGGGTGGGTGAGTGTCCTGGGGGGAGCGGTGCCCCTGGCGGGTGGGTGCCCTGGGGAGGGGCGGATGGGTCGGTGCCCCTGGCGGGTGGGTGGGTGCCCTCGGGGGGAGCGATGCCTCTGGCGGGTGGTTGTCCTGGGGTGGGGTGGATGGTCGGCGTCCCAGCGGGTGGGTGGGTGCCCTGGGGGGAGCAGTGCCCTGGCGGGTGGTTGTCCTGGGGTGGGGTGGATGGTCGGCGCCCCGGCGGGTGGGTGGGTGCCCTGGGGAGAGCAGTGCCCTGGCGGGTGGTTGTCCTGGGGTGGGGTGGATGGTCGGCGCCCCGGCGGGTGGGTGGGTGCCCTGGGGGGAGCAGTGCCCTGGCGGGTGGTTGTCCTGGGGAGGGGCAGATGGTCAGTGCCCCTGGCAGATGGGTGGCTGCTCTGGAGGAAGGGGTGGGTGAGTGTTCTGGATATTGAGAGCTTTGGGATGCGTTGTTGGTGCCCAGATGCAGTGGGGCAGAGAGAGAGAGGTGCCTGGGGACCCACCTGGCCCTGAGATCTGTGCAGGGTGGGAAGCTGTCTGCGCTGCTCAGTTCTGGTGTAAGGTGAGCCACTCTCAGGGTCACTTCCACTGGGAAGTTACTTTGTTACTTCATCCCTCTGGCTAGGGTACAGGCCAGACACCCTTGGCAGTTAATGCGAGACTGGTAGCTCCAGAAAGGGCAGACGGGCCAGACTAACCTTTTGTGTGCCAGGTGCCAAATATATTTGTGGCCCCCATGGAGGCAATGGAGCATGTTGTGGGGACGTTAGTCCCCAGAGCGAGGAGCCAGCCAGAGGCAATGGGGCATGGCATGGTAGGGGCGGCCCCGCTCTGCCCAGCGCGAGGGCACTGTTTACAAACCGGCAGTTGCCAGATGCACAGTGGCCCAGTCCTGTGCTACCAGCATGCCCCTTCCCCTTGGGGGCGGGCCCCTGCCGTGCCACACAGTTCCCTCCCCCCCCCAAAACCGGAACCTTTTCCCCCCAATTCCCTGTGGCCAGAACCCCCCTGTACCTGCTATGCCCAGCACCACCCCACACACACATGCACAGCACCCTGCACAACACCACCCTTGCCCACAGCCTCACCACAACTGCCCAGCACCTCCCACAGAATCCCCACTCTCTGGTGCCTCAACACACACACAGATCCACCCTGCCCCTTCACAGCCCAGCACTCCCCAGAGAACCACCCCCTGCCACCCAGCCGCACTCACTGGCCCCTCAGGAGTGGCACGATCAGCCAGGCTAAGGCCTGCCCCGGCCAAGCTCTCTCAAGACACAGGCAAGCCCCCCACACTGTCACCCCCTCCCCCCCCCACACACACACCTGGCTGAGACTGGCCAGACTTCTGCACCAGTCCCAGAAAGCTCAGCTCCCGGGAGACAGACAGGGCCCCACAGGTGATGGGAAGCAGAGACTGCCCGGAGCCGGAGGTGCACTGGGTCCAGCCAGGGGGCTGAGAGGAGCAGGGGGGTGAGGCCAGGGGGCCTGAGGAGCAAATGATGGGTGGGGGCAATCAGTATGTGCTCAGAATGTGAATCTTGATAGCCCCTGTAACTTTTATCCTAGTGATTGTAACTAGTAGAGGTTCTGCTGAGATGTTAAATATTTGTTATCCAATTTTAGGGTCCTCTGTGGCCCTTTACATGGATTCTAGCTCCTTTGTAAATTCCATCCTTAATCTCCAGCTCTCCAAGACAGTTGTAAAACAATGCAATACAAATACTGTGTTTTTTCCTATAAACATAGGAGCAATTCCAAACCACAAGTCATCTAGTTCACAATCTAAATATTAAAACCAAATCTGGTGGCAAAAGCATTTCTTCCATACATTATAAATCAAGTTTAGATTTAGTTTGTAGCCAGAAGGGCAAAAAATAGCAAATACTGAATTGAAGGCCAGATTGAAGCCCTTGTGCACACCGTTCTAGAGCCACTCTGTTGTAATTACTGTTGGAGAGGGGGATGTTTGCAGACTTGAGTGGGTCATCAGTGGCACGCTTTTCATTGGCATTAATTCAGGTTGTTAGTTGCACTTCAGATACTCAGTATTTGGATACCATATGCTATCTGAAACATAGCCTTTTTAATATACTAAGTAACTCCAGGGCCGCCCGGGTGGGCAAGTGGGGCAATTTTCCCCAGGCCCTTCAGGGGCCCCCACGAGAATATAGTATTCTATCGTATTGCAAATTTTTTTATGGAAGGAGCCCCCAAAATTGCTTTGCCCCAGACCCCCTGAATCCTCTGGGCAGCCCTGAGTAACTCTAAAATCTTAACACTGTTCAGAGATGAATTTTACTGGGAAGAAGGCACTCTGATTCTAGACTTTTATTATGCAACAGATCATCCTGGACATATATTAAGTTCACTGTGTAAACTGATGAGTCACTGACTGTCGGTAAAACTTCATGGCAGGAAAGTTCAGTAGGTCAGTTTCAGCCCTTGTCTAACTCCACTGTAGTTAATGGCATTACAACAGGGCTGAATTTGGCCCATTTATATATTAACAAGTTTGTGAAAAGGTGACTATGGTATTTGATTCAATATTAGCTTTTATTGCCAACATTAAATGCTATCACACATGTTGGGTGAATATTGTATTCACCAAAGGGCTTTGAGATATTACTTTTAGAAAATGACTTCTCATGCAGTCTACGGGCAGAATATAAAGCCAGTTGAGATGACCACACTGAGTACTCAAACAATGTAATCAAAGTCCTTTTGTACACTCTGAGTTCATTGCTGGAATGCTTTTCCACTGAAAGAGTTTGGGGCTGTTTGCATGGCATTCCCCTTTTAAAAAAAAAAAAAAAAAAAAACAGGTTAGGTTTGTAGTATGGGTTCCAGCCAGCCACATCTATAGTGGTTTGATTTAATAAATAAATAAATAGAAGGTTGTTAACAAGGTTGAATTAATCTGAAATTAATCAGATAATGATTTTTACAAATTTATTCTTTGTTTGCAACTGTTGACAGATCATACAAACAAATTTTATCCTGTCATTTGTTCATGAATTCCTCACTGTGTATATTTGGTCACGGAAATCTTATAGTATTGTTTCTGTCCAGTGATTGGATGACCTAAACTTATGAACAGGAGGATATCTCTTTTTCGGGTTGTGAATTGTCCTTTAGCATTTGTAATAGTTTTGAATCTACACTGTAAGCACTTCATCCTGGAAAATGCTTAGTCTCTCCAACTTCTATTGACTTTTTTGGGAGCAAGAGTGGCTTTCAATCTTGCAAAACTTGACCCATATATCAGAAGTTCCTCAAGTCAAGGATCTTATTTTCTTACTCTTCTGTGAAGTACTAAGCATACCAATTTCAGTAAGAGAGAGGTGTCAACAATCACATTGCCCTGGGTAAAGGGTTTGATGTAATAAGATAATACTATAAACTAAATTCATACTGTGTTCTGAGTAAGGTCTATGTTTTCCCTGTCAAAACAGTGCAGAGCTGATGCACTCCATTTGTAGGTAGTAAAATGCTATGTTCTTTGACCATGAACTGTAGAAATTTTTGCATTGTATGGAGAGGAGCAGACATGGTGAGATACAGGTGCTTTGGTTTGTGCTCCTCTTGTGTGAACTGAGTCAGCAAGATGTTTCAGTAACCAGGCCTGTCCTGGAGAGGAGTTGAAAAAATTAGGCTGGGAAGAACAACTTGTTAAAAATCTATGACTTTTTCCCTAATCCTCTAATTTTATAAAAGGTATTTCATTTCTGGTGTATTTCCTTCTGCTTTAGATATAATTCGAACTATCCGGGATCCAGAGAAGCCTAACACTTTAGAAGAACTGGAAGTGGTAACAGAAAGTTGTGTCGAAGTGCACGAGATAGGGGAAGATGAATATCTCGTTATTATCAGGTTTACACCAACAGTACCTCATTGCTCTTTGGCAACTCTCATTGGTAAGATTCATATTTCCTTAAATGGCCGAATAGTTTTCTTCTAAAATGTGTAACAGTAAACCAAATGCAGTGGAGGTTCGTCTGAGTAACGCTAATAAAAATAAAGTATTTTTTCACTTTTTTTTTTCTTTTTTGCTTGGACTTGTATATTAGAAAGCATTATACAAAGCAGTCAAAAGAAATATTGCAATATTTCTTAAACCGAATAGCATTTTATGAAGCAAAAAGATCCTGTAGGTCTTGTTTAGGGATGACGGCTTTCAAAAATCCTCTTCGTGCTTTGGTAGTTCCAAGAAGCACTGAGTTAAGAGAGGAAGAAAAGGAATTGTGAGTTACGTGTACATGATTGCTGCCTATTAGGTCCTAGCCACACTAGTTTGAATAGTATTGAGCTTGACAGCAGTTTTCAAAAATGCCTGTCGCGGATATGGACCTACAACTGTTTTACAGTTCAGTGTAGCCAGAGGTTTTCTATGTATGGTAGTGCAAACAATGATACTGGACTAGTCCCTTTAAGGTAATCTGTAGCACAATTTCTGAATATACACCTCTACCCCGATATAACGCTGTCCTCGGGAGCCAAAAAATCTTATCGCGTTACAGGTGAAACCGCGTTATATCGAACTTGCTTTGATCTGCCGGAGCGTGCAGCCCCGCCCCCCTGGAGCACTGCTTTACTGCGTTGTATCCGAATTCGTGTTATATCGGGTTGCGTTATATCGGGGTAGAGGTGTAGCTGTAATATGGTTTGATGTGGAAGTAAACCATTTAATAGCTTACTGTTGCTCTAGGTGTTTCAAAATGTTTAACAAGCTACAGTACAGATAGGGCTTCAGTATTTGCCTTGTTGCTTCTTAGCTAAGCAGCCGAAGGTTGCTTTAGATAACTGGTGGCCAGACTTTAGAAATAATGGGGAAAGGGGAAGCATTAGTGTTGAAATGAATGTAGAACAGTGATTGTTGAGTAATACTGTGCCTTGGTAGTATATGATGAATAGGGAGTAAAGCAGTGTGGCTTATGGTGTAGTCTTGTCTCGAGAGATTAATCTTCACTGATTTAAGAGAAATAACATATCGGGCTCTCTTCAGCAGTTCTTACTCATGCAAAATTGCATTGAAGAAAATACAATGGGATTAGATCTGTGATGGCTCCTGTGTCTAGGTCTGTTAAAAATTGAAGTTATATTTTTAATTTTTATTGATTACAATCTAGGGATTGTATATTTACCCAGCTTGTATCCTCCTGAATATGAATAGCTGATAGGAGTTGATTTTTTCCTTGGGCTAGAAGGGTATGTTCCGAAATGTTGCATGGTTCCGGCATTACTACAGAAGTTTAAAGAAAAGCAGTTTGTCAGATCTTAAAAATAAAAACAAACCCTCTTATGTACTATTAAAAGATCACAAAGTAGAACAAGATTATACTACTCTTGCTTATTTTCTTTGATTATGTGCTTAGTTGGGATGTTGTTCATCCTGTTTCCTTCCTGTGATGAAACGAGACTTCAGCTCTCTGAAGTTATGCTGCTTAGATATAATGTATCAAGATTAGCAAGCTTTATATTTCTAAGTTAACACAGACAAAGGATTCTCATTTTACATTTTAAATACTTTTTTTCCTTAAAGGAAAATAAATGAGTTTAACCAAGAGGCAAATCATGTTGAAGTATCACACCACTTCTTTGTATGGGAAAATGAAGTACAAATGGTTGAGAATTTATCGGCCTATTTTAGGACTGGCAGCTACCTAATTATTTACTATGGGCTTATCTACATAGGGAAGCAATTTTGAAATAAAATAGGGTGTGAATTTGAAACACAGTAGTTGGTCATGCTATCTCCCTGTATAGACACTCTTCTATTCCACACTTAGTGCCTTTGTGTAGAATAAGAGTGTTCATATTGGAAGCTAGTATGGAATATCTATTCCCCAATAGCTATTCCAGGCAATTTGCTGGTGTAGAAAGGCCCTTACAAAAAACAGATTCTATGAGCATTACTTACAGTATATGTATTTAAATAGTCTGAAGATTTTTATCTGATTTTTGAGAAGTAAAGTAGCTGACTGTTTTAGAGCGCCACGGTTTGATTTCCACAGGCTTTGTGTTCTTTTGTTCTGAGTAACCTCTGTTTCTCCACAGTTCCTCATTCTGTAAAAGGAAAGAGCTACAGCAAGTATATTTAAGCAGCTATGCAGCACATGTAAGAGTATAAGCCATAAGCCGTTTGTCAGAGTTCCTCTCATGCACAGACTACTTGATTTTAAATTTTTATGTCTTTTTAAAGTAGGCCCTAAATAGCCTGGGACCAGCCTAGTGAGAGTGACAGTCTGTGTGGTGCTGAATTTCTATCCTCCTTGATAGAACTGGGTTTGGCAGAATTGAATTTTTTTACACAATTTTGACAGATAATATCAATGCTTATTTTTAAATTTTTTTAAAATTATAGTTTTTTAATTTTCAGTTGTGGGAAATTATGGGCTGGTCTGATAATGGGGGGAGTCAGATAATTATTTAATGACGTGTTGAGATCCAAAAAGTAAAAGCTTTATAACCATTAAAACACACACTGTCAACATCACGTGTCTAAATATCTAAAGTAAATATCCTTAAGTCGAACTCAAATAAGTTCTCAAGCATAAAATTTCTTATTGTACCTATTTGTAAATTTTTATTTTTATCAATGGAAATATATTTTTCATTGGTCTGTATGTGTACATTGAGATCAACATTTACTGACATTTACCAATTAAAAATCTGATCTAAGCCTAGATATAATAGAGAGGGGAATGGCTGCCAGGGTGTTCTCCATACAGGCCCCAGGACTCTGGAATCCCCTCCTGTCCCTGCTCTGAAGTAGCCCAGACTTCCAGGGCATCTTGGAGGGCCTATTTATTTCAAGTGATTTTTGAGGCATGAGCCAATATATTGAGGTGTTGGTATTTCTACTGCTGCTTGATAGAAGGGTTGGGCGGTTGGTATTGCATTTTGTTTTAACTAATTGGCAGGGTGCTCAGAAACTGTGCATGGGCACTCTTTACTTTCTTTCAATTTAGAATAAACAAATATATTTTTAAGAAGTCTATGACTGCCTGGATATTTACTCTCTGAAAGGAACTGGTAGCTGGGAGAGTTATTGCTGTAACTGAGAGTGTCTCCTGGTCAGTCCAGTGGCTAATCTCCAGGTCGTTGAAAAATGGGTCACATACTTGTAGTGGTCTTCTGTCCCAAAGAATTACTGGGTGCTTGCCTGTTATGTCATACTCTCTAGTGGATTCAAGCATCCTCTTCATCTGCCCTATGCTAATGATTACGAAGATGAACACATTAGATTTCAGATGTTTCTCTCTAGGTTAGTTGCATGTAATCTCCTAATTTATCACTAAAAGCATATAGTTACTACAGTGATGGGTACAATAGAAAGGCCTAATTTAGATAACATTGTGTTTGAATGTTACGTGTAAACCAGTGGTTCTCAAACTGGGGCCGCTGCTTGTGTAGGGAAAGCCCCTGGTGGGCCGGGCCGTTTTGTTTACCTGCCAGGTCTGCAAATTCGGCCGATCGTGGCTCCCATTGGCCTGGAGCGATGAACCGCGGCCAGTGGGAACCGCGATCGGCCCAACCTGCGGACCCGGCAGGTAAACAAACTGGCCTGGCCCACCAGGGGCTTTCCCTATACAAGCAGCGGCCCCAGTTTGAGAACCACTAATGTAAACAGTCAATACTTTTTTTACTGATGTGTCACTTGCTGGTTTTTTAGATTAATCCAAGATTTAAATCGTAAGGTCCTTAGGTTTGTATCCTACTGAGCACATGTTCAGAGTTCAACAAATAATTTAATGTACATTGAAAATTAGCAAGGGATGGCTACCTGGGGTAGATGATACACTTGGGAGACAGAAGAATTTCCTGCTCCCCAAGTTGTCCCAAGATTGTGTTCTTTTCAAACTGTTTTCTCTTTTGTTAGAAGTTCAGTATCTTCCAAAAGAAATAGCTGCATTATGTACTCAGCAGAAGTTAAGTGCGGCCACCATAGTAGGAAAGACGTCTGGTACAGGAATGTAGACAAGAGGAGAGGAGTGATAGTTCTCTAAGGTGCTTGGAGACTAAAGTGTCTCTCTAGGTACAAAGCAGGCACAGAACAGGCTTCCCTATTATCCTGCCTGATCCTCGATGATCTGGAAGGACCATATAGTGGGGTCAGAGGGTGTCCGTTGTCATTCATTTGTTTTTCTGCTGAGAATGCTGCAGGGGTGACACTGAAAATTAGGCAGACCAAAAAAATTGTTTAAATCATGCACAGAACTCCTTGAAATTGCCAATGAAAAAAATGGTTTTTGTTTGTTTTTAAACAGGGCTTTGTTTGCGAATAAAACTTCAGAGATGTTTGCCTTTTAAGCACAAGGTAAAGTATTCATTTCTACCATTCTCATATCAGATTGCATGTTGATGTATGCCCAATACCAAATGACAAAATGAAACAAGCTGCAAGATTGCTTACTTAGTTTTAAAATTGTGGTCAAAAAGGTCTGTTGGTGTTTTTAAATAGTGCACGTGGTGGGGATGGATTGTGGAAAATACAGGACATCTTAAAACAAACAACCCCAAATAGCTAAGTCCTCCTAATGCTAATTCAAGGGAAAGAATTATGGGCCACAGGAACATTTCAATGCGTCCAGGGATTGTGAATTTTATTAATGTTTAACTAGTTACTGGGTTTGTTTGTACTTTTGGAATAACTGGTTGTTGTTATCCCCAATGATTCCCGAGTGAGTAAGCGAGACAAGGTGACCTGGAAGTAAGGTAGTGAGTAACGTGCCAGCATCAGTTTGAATTCTGACTCCAGTTAAGGAATAAAGGTGCCCTCCACGGTTTGTGTGAGGATTCTCTGCAAAACAAAAACAAGGGAAATGGGATCTTATAGTGAGTTTGCACTGAAGAGGTAGGAATAGAGTCAGGATTTGAAATGAGATTTCTTATTCCTATAATCTAAATAGGAACACAGGGATTACCATATTGGATCAGGCCAGTGGTCTACCTAGTCCAATATATCATCTCACAGTGGCCAGCAGAATCACACTGCATTGACACTTTTACAGAGAGCCCCATTAGCCCCCACTGGCAAAAGTTGAGAATGATGTGACAAGGAGCTTTGAAGAAGGGGGGGTGGTAAATATCACTAAGGATTTCCTCCCTGAAAGGGTCTTATTTTCCAAATGTGTTTAAATAAGCTGTTCATGGAAGTGACAGTTGCAGTTCCTGTAGCTTCTAGACAAACAGCTCCTAACTCAGGCTCTACAAAACACTAGCTTGTGGTTTACCGAGAGCTGGCTGGCAAGATAGTGCTGGCTCTCCTCCCTATTTCCAGCTGCTTAACGGCATGGAAAGAAAACTAAACATGCACTTAAGTACTTTCCTAGTAATACTTAGCCATGTAAGTAATTGATATGGTTATCTCAGTTTGACCACCAATAGGCATGATTACCAATAGGACTGTAAATTGGAGGGGAGATGCCTGAAAGACATTCTCGTAAAATCTAGACGATGAAAAAGCTTGAGACCTGCCTATTGTGTACAACAGGATAGGATGGGTCACAAATGTTAATTGTTAAATCAGTGTGCATACTTTGTACAGATATTTCTCTTTCCCAACAGTGTGCAGGAGTACAGCTATTCCTGTGTGTGGCTAACATTGTTTATTTCTTATCTAGTTGGAAATTTATATATCTGAAGGTGCCCATTCCACTGAGGAGGACAGTAAGTGGATTTTTATAAATTGAATGACTGTGGCTTCAGACTCTGTGTGTGGCCCACTATCCTAGGAATTAATGCAGTGGCATAGTTGCAGGATGAAGCATGCCACTGGGAAATCTCAAAATTTAAGTTGCTGCAATGAAATTGAAACTTGTTCATGTTGCACATCGAGTATATATTACTGTAGATCTTGAGGATTACATTTAAAAAGGGGGGGAAATAAATAGGAAGTATTACATATGTGCAGCTAAGTACATTTCTGGAATTTCTTGACTTTGAGTGGTTGATCTTGCAATCTTGTATTAATGCTAGACTATTTTTATTATGGTTTTTAAAATGTGGAGGGACTGGACTGGCAAGCATGTGCTGTAGAAAATCTCAATTGTAAAACTGTGTCTTTATTAAAATAAAACCAAATTTTTTCCAAATAAAAAAGAACCACGAAAGACTCTGCCCATGCCAGATTTTGACCTTTCACTTCTTTTGTTCTAAACCTGAATAGAATGTTTTTTTTAACATGGAAAATTTGGGGTGCGCTTGGGATTTTTTTTCTTTTCTCTCATTCACATAGCTAGAAACTGAAACTAGAGAAATTCAGATTGACACAATTTACCTAGGGATGCAGCAGATTCTCCATCACTTGGAGCTATTAAACATCCACTCTTGATTTTTACACTCTAGCTTAACCAGAAGTTATGGACTTGATGCTGGAATCACTTTGTGAAAGTCTACGGCCTGTGTTCTGCAGGCAGGCAGACTAGGTGATCCTAATGGTACCTTCTGGGCTTAAAATCTATGCAACTTTAGCAAAACTTCAATGGGAACAGGTAGTTGAGTTCCCAAATGCAGGAATATTGGACCCTAAGAAATTAAAAGCAAAATTTAGAGCTCATAAAATTTCAACTTTGACAATTCCTACCCAAGATCAGGATATAGACACAGATGTAAGAAATGAGTATTAGTGCTATTATGTCTCAATGATGGCTTTTCTGTTACAAGGAAGCAAAATACAATGTTTGTTCCATATTGTCCAGTTGTTATGAAGGGTTAAGAGGAATTTAGGGTCGGATGTGGCTCTACACATTTTATATTACTTAAGGACTGCAGAATATCCAGCATAAACAGGGTGTTACATATTCCATTCCTGGACTAGCAATGCCATGAAAGTGATAGTGATTTCTAGTGGCTATGTGTGATCATTCTCCCACTTGCCTCTCTGCCCCTCATCCCCTTCTAATCCCTCTTTGTTCCATCCAAGATTCCCAGTTCAACACCACTTTCATGTCATTTTCCCACTCCTGTGTGTTTCCGGTATGCCAGGAGCATCTCCTTGTACAGGTCTATCTTGCCATCTCCATTTCTACCTGCGCTGCACTTCTTCAGACAAGTCTATTATACAAATCGTAGTCCTCTTCCCCATAGAGCAAAGTGATTATAGTCCTGCCTATAAATATTTAAAATTAAAATAAGATAGAAGAAAGATGCCACAATCCATTTCTTATTCCTTTTGTCTGTTGCCTCCCATTCCCATTGCTTGAGATTGCTATTGTCTACAAAGATTTCAGGGACCTACCTCAGTGCAGGGTCAAGTACCTCTAGCACAACGTGATTCCTATACAAGAATTCCTCAGTAAAATGGCTCTGACTAACTTTTCATCTGATATTTTGCAGTCAACAAGCAAATAAATGACAAAGAGAGAGTAGCAGCTGCGATGGAGAATCCAAACTTGCGTGAAATTGTGGAGCAGTGTGTTACAGAACCTGACTAGCAGCTACAGTAACCACGGAGCTATGATCATTTTGATACATTGGTTTAATTATTTGTAAAACTTCAAGGCCTTGAGTTTAATACTTACATTGTTTGTACCTTCCACATGATTTTTTAAAGAAACCATTTCTAAAGCGAATGTAAATTATAAGAAGGGGGGTAGCAGTATATAAAATTAGGTGAAGTGTATAGTGTTCTAAAGAATTTGTAATATTCAGTGTTCAAAGATAAATATTTTAACTAGTTATTATGAACCAGCTGTGTTGCCTTCTTCTGATGCACATTGTGATACAAAATCAATTTTGCAGGTTAAATTTCCACTGTGCTCAAATGGAATATGTTTCAATCACTACACTGTTAAAAAAAAAAAAAAAATTAAAAAAATAAATAAAATTGATTCTTATAATGAAAAGCCACTTCCTGTTTTGAATGTTTGTGCTCTTAATTTTACGAACTCTCCTGGCATGGTAACTAATAGAGAAGTAAACATTTTGCTCAAGTGTTTTTACTGTTGGTAAAATGTTTTCTCATAAAAATAGAAACTAAATGTAAAACACTAGCTGAAGCTCTAAATGTGAATATATTTTATAAATGGTCAACAGATCAATAGTAGTGTACTCAAAGTATTAAATGAATACTTCTGCATTTCAAATGCTCTTTAACCTTTATTCTTATGTCAGCAAGAAAAGCACTTCTTGTATGGCCATTATGTCCAAATGATATTAATAGAATGTCAGTGTAAATTAATAGAATTTTTCAGAAGATTTTAGCAGCAAATGGAATGACACATGCTAAACACTTCATTGCTGTTTTGTTTGTTTTATGCATATTGTTTGTTTGAGGCATGTTGATTTAAAATCTGATCAGAGTTCAGTCATGGGACTAGCAGATTTGATACAGTAGAACTCCACTGAGTCTCTCTCTGCTAATCTTCAAACCTAAAAGATCTCCTACCCTCCCTTTCTAAAAATATTTAAGAATGCTGCAGTAATGCCTCGCTAGTAAAACTTTCTCTTTTATAAAAGTCTAAAGTATATCTATAACATTAAACTACACTTGATAAAGTAAAAATAAAATGTTTATGAAACAGTATCTCTGACTGTTTTCACATTGGTTAGTTAATTAATTTGTAAGAAGTTACTCAATCTACCAGTCATTAGTGTCAATTGGAGCTTGTATTTTCTGTGTTTCTGTCTGGAATTGGTTCTGGTAAAATGAAATAATTAGAAAACAGCAAATCTAATCAAGTACCATTATAGCTGATAAATAAGTTAAAATCTAAATTGACCATTTTTAAATGTATTTATATAGCTTTATGTAATATCCTGAAATTCCATAGACTGACTTGGTGCTGTGATAGGTACATCATGTAAGAATCTGGATTAATTAGGAAAGGAACCAATATTAAAAGTAATTTTTTTGTCTTTGCAATTTGGAATAAACATAATTTAAAAAAAAAACCCTATAAAATATTTAGGGAGTGAACACCTGCTGGAAAATGCAGAAAAGAAGTAATTCTGGAGAATGAAAGTGCACAGAAACCTGTGCTATGTTAAGCTTTAATCAAGTGCATCAGTCAGCATTTTCTGCAGTAGCCATTACAGAACAGCATAACATCTTCTTGCACACAAAAAAATGTCGCTCAAGAAGAGTTTATGTATTAGTTAGAAATGATCTAATGAGTATGATTGATTCTTTTAATGTTTTTAGAAAAACTTCAACACTAATTTAAATGATGCTTTCCTCTCCAAGTTATATGATGGCTATATTTCCAAGGGAATCGATATTTCCTATACTTCTTTGGTCAATGTCTCCCAGCCTATATAACAGTTTGTCTTTACTCTTGCCATCAAAAAAATAATTATTTTTCCTTTTAAAGAACTGCTTGCATTTGAATAGGTCCAAATTGTATGACTTGAAATTCAATTACTGTTCACTTAACTACTTAGAGCCTATATGCAATATGGGCAGAATTTCTGCCATAATGAGAAGGAAGTTGAGAATAGCCAAGACTAGACCATGCTATTAATAATTTATATTGGTGTTGGTGACCAGTTATGGAGACAAGAACATGCTATCTATGATTCCAGACTCTTCCATCTATTATGGATTCATGTTACTGTAGGAACCTTTCTGTATTTATTTGTATAACTGAATGCTCATACAATATTGTAAAAGTCTCTATTTTTATATCATTTATTTTTGCTGGTCTGTTGCACTAATAATGTCTTTCTATGTATCAAAAACAGATATAAATGATGGAGTCCTCCAAAAGATCTCTCTTGATAAGAATAATTCTTTTGGGGGGATTTATACCATGCTAATCACCTTGATGTCCAAGTACCTGTATTCAAATTTTGTTGACCATGCAATTCTGCTTGTGTGCCAGTTTGATTGTGGTTCCTGCAGAAGCATCTGCTACTCAGTTAAGCACAGAGAGAGACTGGTAATAGACGTTGGTATTTCAAATTTACTTTTAGGTGGAACTGATTTTTGTTCTTCTAGTTATCTCTGGCGTGTGAAAGAACACCAGGTTTGGAGCCAACCTCGCAATATGGCTGTCCTGTCTCAATCGCAATTAGCTTTGTTGCTGTTTTCTCGACATGGTTAATAGATCTATTTACTCGATATTATTATGAAGGATGTTTGACATACTCTGTGCTTTCTTCTACTTTTAAATTTTAAATATCACTTCTTTACTACTTAGGAACTATAAACTATGGTTAAAATAGTTATTGGAACAAGCCCTCTGTTGCAGTTCAAAGATTGATTTCTGGATATGTTTTTAGAATTCCAGTGTTTGAAATTCTTACTAAAGCTTTTTCTAATCATTATCATAAGAATGGCCATACTTGGTCAGACCAATAGTCCAGTAGTTGTCAACCGGGGTACACAGGGTCTTCCAGGAGTACATCAACTCATCTAGATATTTGCCTAGTTTTACAACAGGCTAAATAAAAAGCACTAGCGAAGTCAGTACAAACTCAAATTTCATACGGACAATGACTTGTTTATACTACTCTATATACTATACTCTGAAATGTAAGTACAATATTTATATTCCAATAGATTTATTTTATAATTATGTGGTTAAAAATGAAAAAGTCAGCAATTTTTCGGTAATAGCGGTGTGACACTTTAGTATTTTTATGTCTGATTTTGTAAGCAAGTAGTCTTTAAGTGAGATTAAATTTGGGGGTACACAAGACACATCAGGCTCAACCTTTCCAGACTACTGTACCCCTTTCAGGAGAGTCACTGCTGCAATGTTTTCAGAGAACTATCCACAGTGACTCCAAGGTCTCTGCCTTGAGTGGGAACAGATAATGTAGACTCCATCATTTTGTATATGTAGTTAGGATTATGTTTTCCAATGTGCATTACTTCGCATTTATCAACATTGAATCTCGTCTCTTACTTTGTTGCCCAGTCACCCAGTTTTGTGAGATCTCTTTGTAACTCTTCGCAGTAAGCTTTGGACTTAACTATCTTGAGTAATTTTGTATCATCTGCAAACTTTGCCACCTCTCTGTTTACCCCTTTTTTCCAGATCATTTATAAATATGTTGAACAGCACTGGTCCCAGTGCTGATTCTTGGGGGATCCTGCTATTTACCTCTCTCCACTATGAAAACTGATAATTTATTCCTACCCTTTGATTCCTATCTTTTAATTAGTTACTGATCTATGAGGGGACCCTCCCTCTTTAGTCCATGACAGCTTACTTTGCTTAAGAGCCTTTGGTGAGGGATCTTGTCAAAGGCTTTCAGAAAGTACAAGTACATTATATCCACTGGGTTACCTTTGTCCACGTGTTTGCTGATTCCCTCAATTAATTTTAATAGATTGGTGAGGCATGGTTTCCCTTTGCAAAAGCCATGTTGACTCTTAGGCTTACCAACTAGTAATTGCCAGAATTGCCTCTGGAATCTTTTTTAAAAATTGGTGTTACGTTAGCTATTCTCATTCAGAGGCTGATTAAAGCAATAGGTTACACACACAGTTAGTAGTTCTGCAATTTCACATTTGAGTTTCTTCAGACTCTTAGGTGAATATCATCTGGTCCTGGTGACTTTTATTCCTGTTTAATTTACCAATTTGTTCCCAAACCTCCTCTATCGACACCTCAGTCTAGGACAGTTCCTCAGATTTGTCACCAAAAAAGAATGGCTCAGGTGTGGGAATCTCCCTCACATCCGCTACAGGGAAGATCAGTGCAAAGAATTCATTTAGCGTCTCTGCAACAAGTTTTTCTTCCAGGAGTGTTCCCCACTGATTGTTTGGCAGGCGTCCTGCTTCTGAGGTTCTGGTGTGCTTAACAATTTTTATGCTGTTAGATTTTGTGTCTTTTGCTAGTTGCTCTCCAAATTCTTTTCTGGCCTGCCTAATTATACTTTCACACTTGACTTGCCAGTGTTTATTCTCTTTTTCTATTTTCCTCAGTTGGATTTAACTTCCAGTTTTTAAAGTATGCCTTTTTACCTCTGCCTTTTTCACACTGTTTGGCCATGGTGGCATTTTTTTGGTGGTCCTACATTTTGGGGGGAGAGACGGGGGGTGTACATTTAGTTACGGTGTTTTTAAAAAGCTTTAATGCAGCTTGCAGGCATTTCACTCTTGTGACTGTTCCTTTTAATTTCCATTTAAATTTCCATTTCCTCATTTTTATGTAGTTGCCCTTCGTGAAATTAAATGCTACTGTGGTGGGTTTCTTTGGTATTCACTGCCCCCCTACCTTACAAGCATGTTAAATTTAATTATATTATGATCACTGTTACTGAGCAGTTCTGCTATATTCACCTATTGGACCAGAAGAGGACACTCTTCTTAAGGTACCTTGTCTGAGGACAACTTAGATCTGAAATGTTTGTGCTAAATAAGAAAACTATTGTCAATTTTTATAGCCAAACTGAGTTGTTATATCCTTATCCTAAGTGCACAAACAAGCCTCTTATGTGCACTTAAAACTCTTGCATTTGCGTGACGGGGCCTGAAAATAAAAACTAATCTTCCTCCTCAGTTTCTTTATATGCGCTATTGAATGGAAATATCTGTGCATATGCAGGGCGTTTACATTTTCAAGTAACTATTGCAAACATAATAAATCCTCACTACATCTCTGAAGGACTCTTGTAGGAGGTGGCGTATACAGCTAGGCAGGTACACACATCTTGAAGAGGTTATAGATCCAATGGACTAAACAAAGTCCTAGGAGAAACTCAAAAGTAGCAGGCCATTTAGTGCCCTCCAAAAGGAATCAACGAGGCTTAACTTTGAGCTCTAGGTGATGTCCTGCACCCAGAGTGATATTTGCATCCTCTGTCTTGTGCAGAGCAAAGTGATGGGTGATGCCTCCCTTTAAAATAGAACAGATGCTGTAATCAGAAGATGCCGTAGGAGTTGGGAATGACAGTTGGGATGTTGGAACTGGAAAGTTCTGGGGCAGTTGGGGAGAGATGGAACGTTAATCCCAAGATCCTATAGCAACTGAAGGTGGATTTGGATAGCTGGAGAAAGCGCCGTGACAGCAGCAGGTTCCTTTTGAGGAAGAGTTTAATAGGAAGCAGGACAGTGTAGATGAAAAGAACTCTGTAAGGGACATGGGGAAAGAATTGCAGGGATGGAATAAAAGGAGAAACCAATCTGAGCAAGGGAAAGGTGGCGGAAAAAGAGACTGAAAAGATAAATGTGCCTCAGTTTCTTCCTTGGAAGGGTTTGAATTGCTGCCTCAGGCCTTAAAATATGAGCTTTGTTTTTCCCCATTGGCAAAATTCTTTGCTCCCCAGGCCACGTTCTGCCTTTGTGTAAAATTCCTGCAGATGTCCTGGTGAGTTCTGCAAGGTGATGAATATAGCCCGAAGGCGGAATTGACTCTGGTGAAGGGTTTAACTGGTTGGGCAGTAATCACTGTTATATACAATGTGGCATGATCGTTGGAGGTCATAGACATGATTTTTTGAGTAGGGAATTGTGGGTTGCTCTTATTTAGTTATACATGAATGCATAGCTTTTAAGTTTAGGTCAGGAGCAAGTAATATTTATTTATTTTATTTATTTTGGTTCAAAGTGGGATTTTGGTTGCTCTGGATTGCTGGCCTTTACAATTTTTTCTTGCCTGTGTGCTCTAAATGGAAGTATATGTCTTAGAACACATTGAACTGAGATGCAAAAATCCCAGTGAATGTCCAACTGACTTCAATTTGTGAGGATTTCAGAAGTTTCTTTGTTTTAGTTTTAACTTTGCATCTAAATCCACTACAATCTGTGACCTTGTGATACAATCGTTGCAAATAATGGTCCACTTGGAGAGACAGCTCTAGAACTTAATATTAACTTTTGAGCAACTAATTCATTTACATTTCTTATGTCTTTTACACAGGGCTGGCTCCAGGGTTTTGGCCGCTCCAAGCAGCCCCCCCCCCCCCCAAAAAAAAAAAAAAAAGCCGCGATTGCGATCTGCGGCGGCAATTTGGCGGAAGGTCCTTCGCTCCGAGCGGGAGTGAGGGACCATCCGCTGAATTGCCGCCGAATAGCTGGACCTGCCGCCCCTCTCCGGAGTGGCCGCCCCAAGCACCTGCTTGCCAAGCTGGTGCCTGGAGCCGGCCCTGCTTTTACAGGTAAGCAGTACGGGTGAGGGAAGGTAGCATTTCCTGCTTATTAAATTGAGAGCTGTGGAACTTACTAGAATTGTGTGAATAATGGGTTTTTGGGTTTGCTGGCAATTTGAAAAATTGGGTGAAAAACATTTTGGGTCAAATAAAATGTTTTGATTTTGACCATTTAAAACATTTGTATTGTTTAAAAAAAATTAAAAGGGAATTTTGAAACAAGTCATTTTGATCCGAAAAATTGAAGTTCTTTGTTGTGAAAATGTCAATTTGAAACACTTTGACATATTTGGAATTTTGTAGGTGTTTGTTTCAGAAAAAAAAATAAATAAATAAATAAAATAAAATAAAATCTGGCATCATGGGATTTGCAAAACATCTCTATCACTGAATCTGCATTTCTTTTGGTCTCCCTCTCCCCCCACCCCCCACCCCCCCAAAAAGCTTTAGTACAAAAAATTTAGCCCAGCCCTGACTCTCAGAAGTTAGGAGCAGCTGTGGCTGCAATGGATTTGATACACTTAACCTTTGTGTATGGAACTTCTCTGCATCTATCTTTTGGGGATGACTTCTGACTGTTCCTTCACTAATTGTAAACTTAACCAATTTACCCTTTAAAAGTGTGCTTCTAATTTAGACAAAAAACAGTTTAGTATTCTTTGCAGGTAAGAGGTGATGTAATTTTATCTGCATGTATAGTATGTGCTCTTAGAAAAGGTGGGGGAAGATAAGGTTACCCGACATGTTCCTTAGTACGCACCTTTCCTCTGCCTAGGGGGAGAGCTTATGATTTTGACTTCAGAAGAGCAGCACTGCCATTCCTCATGGAGCCATGGGAGGGTGCTGCTGGATTGGCCAGCATCTCTTGCTTGACTCATGGTGAGGACTGCATTCTTTTGGGTTTTAAATGAGTTGTATGTTGCTAGACTTTTTGAGACAAGGGGATAGGTTTTCTTTTTTTTCTTTCTTGAAAAAGGCTTGAAAAATAAACACTTTTTTTATTTGCAGTAATTGTTTGTAGTACCTTGAGAACCTTTAGGCAGCAGCCACTAATTCAAAAGGCAGACTATGCTCTGTCCCCCAGAAAATGAGTATGAGTGCAAATGCACATACACCTCTACCCCGATAGAACGCTGTCCTCGGGAGCCAAAAAATCTTACCGCGTTATAGGTGAAACCGCGTTATAGCGAACTTGCTTTGATCCACCAGAGTGCACAGCCCCGTCCCCCCGGAGCGCTGCTTTACCGCGTTCTATCCAAATTTGTGTTATATCGGGGTAGAGGTGTATATGTATAGCAGGGATGTCTTGGGCCTGGAAAAATAGCTTTCTTTCAACTGACATACGTGAGCATTTAAAAACAACAACAACAAAACACAGACCACCCAAAATGTCCTTGGTGTTCGGAACTAATTTTATAAACATAATCCGTCTTCCTCTCTTCTTGCTTGTAAGCAATAACCTGCCCCTGAAAGGATTGATTTTATGGCCACACAAACTGATGTGATCTTATTCAGAGATGTGCCCTGTGTGTATCAACGTACATAGCTTCATTACTGTAGTATCTGAGTGACTCACAATCATTAATGGATCTAATTCTCTACACCTGGTGAGGTAGGGAAGATGGTTCTGTCCATTTTACAGATGGGAAACTGAGGCACTGCATAGATTAAGTGATTTGCCTGATATCACACAGGAAATCAATTGAATCCAGCAGGTCTCTTGAGTTCCAGTCCACTGCTTTATCCACTAGACCATCTGATATTTCTTAGGCTACATCTACACTACAGGGGGGGGCGTCGATTTAAGATACGCAAATTCAGCTACGCGAATAGTGTAGCTGAATTCGACGTATCGCAGCCGACTTACCCCGCTGTAGGGACGGCGGCAAAATCGACCTCTGCGGCTTCCCGTCGACGGCGCTTACTCCCACCTCCGCTGGTGGAGTAAGCACGTCGATTCGGGGATCGATTGTCGCGTCCCATCGGGATGCAATAAATCGATCCCCGAGAGGTCGATTTCTATCCGCCGATTCAGGCGGGTAGTGTAGACCTAGCCTTACATAATATAGATTATGTTTCTGTGAAACAATTTAGTTGGACAACATCTGTCATACATAAGGTATCCCAAAGTACCCTGCAGTCATTAGCTGGACACTGCAAGGTGTGTAAGTGCCAGTGTTCATCTTGACAGCTGCTCTATGGAACCTGTTTAATTGGAATCTGTCTCTTCCCCGTCCACCCCAGGAGATCTGCTACATCTAGAGAGAACGGCTATTTTCTGGGCATTCTATCTGAGCAGGAATTGAATTTTATAGTTTTCCTGCCACATTGCTCTTCCCCCCCCCCCCCCTTAGTACTAATTATACAAAAGTAACTGGATTAAATTTTATGGCCTTTCAGATTAGAGGATCTAATGGTCCCTTCTTGCTTTAATCTAGATATATTATAGCAACTGCTTAGTATGGAATGTGAAACAGTAGAACCTCTCTGATTTGCACTAGCAAATGGAAACTCATTAAGGAATACTGAATGCTGTCAATTAGTGAATATTGAAAATATAATTAATTCATATCTTACTTATTCCACTTACTGAAATGCGTAGTTAGATTCTAATTACAGCAGTTACAATGCTGCTTCATGCAGCTTTGAAGGCTTGTTATAGGGTAGGTGTCCCCTTAAAAGAAATGTGCCCAGCTCTCCTGTTCCAGTCCGGCTGTGCCCTGGCTGGGGGTAAGGAGGAGGGTGGGGCTGCCCTGGGAGGTATAGGTGGGAGCCTGCTCAAGGGCAAGAGAGTGGGGACTCCACAGCAATGAGAGGGACAGCTCCAAAGAAGCAGAGCTGAGTTAAACGCTTCAGGGAGGGGATGCCCCTGGTGGAGGGAACCGGGAGAGTTCCTAGATGGGCAGTGGAGTCAGAGCAGGCTGAAGAAAGCAGAAGGCAGTCCGGGAGGAGGAGGGGTTGCCTACAGCTCTGCACAGCTAGTGAGGGTTGAAGGTTGAGAGCAGCAGACTGAGATCCCTGGTGGGGTTCTGAGCCAGAGAGCTGAAGCTGAAAGCTGGGGAAAGAGGGTGGTGAGGCTAATGATGTCTCTGGGTAAGAGCTGCAACCGTACCTGGGAAAGAAACAGTGCAAAGTACCACCCCAGCTAGAGGAGCTGGAGTGAGGTCTGAGGAGAGATGCTAGCACCATGCTGGGGAGCTGGGGTGTGGTGTGAAATGCCTGAGCTGTACTTGGTGTTGATGGACAGTTGGGATTTGAAAGATGGAATGTATTCTTTAGACTGTGCTGCATTATGGTAGTGGGACTCTTGTTATGATTTTCATGTATGGGACTTCTGTAATCAATTAACCCTGCCAAGGGTTAGTTATATGTGGAAAGCTTGAGTGGAGTTACTGGAGACTCTGAAATAAAAGGGAAAACTGAGCCAGACACACCAGTTGGGCTACAGGCGGGCACTGCCCCATCACAAATCTCTTCCTGCAGATCAGATGATACTTGTTTTGTAGGCTACTGTTGATCTTTATGGTCACCAGACAGATTCATCAGACCTTGGCTGTAAAGCTTCATGGGTGGGAAAGGGACATACACAGCAATCCAGAAAGCCAAGAATGCCACAGGCACAGATGAGCCATGATTGCTGATCAAACTGTCTAGAAGAACTGCTTTTTCTAAGTTTATGCAGCTGTACCACCTTTGAACAGACTTAACTTTAAATGCTTTGTATCCATATCTCTTCACAATTGAAATACACCAGAATGGGGGCTCCAGGAGTGTCAAAAATGCACCTGTTTCTGTAGCAGGCTTCTGAAAAATGGACTGAAACATGCTTCTATATTTCAGTTGACTGTTGAATAACCTCTCAACATCTGGGCTGATGGGTGAATATTCCATTCTATATATTGAGAACTCCCACTTCTGCTAATCTTACACATTTGCAGTAAGAGGCTACTCAGTCCTTTAGTCTGACTGGAATTGTAATAGGGGTAGAGGAGGGGGAGAGTTTCTCATGATTCTAATATCCTAAAACCTGGGTATCTAATGTGAATCCTCTCGGAGAATATCAGTCTTAAGTTAAAGAAATTTGGTCTTTAAGAGGGTCATTAACTGTGTGCTGTAGAGTCCGGTTAATGTAAGAAACATGATGTTGCTGTAGATTGCAGAATTACATATAAACAGTAAGAGTAGCTTCATGGGAGAGGAATTTGAAGATTTTTAAAAATCAAAAGACCCAGATGAGAAGATGCTGAAATTTATTTTGATACCTGATAAATACATTAAAAAATTCTCAGCATGGAAACATTTTCATTTGGGACTTTTCTTTATTATAAGTATGAAGAGGGTCAACTCTTCCCACGCAGGAGACCAGGAAACTCAGTCTGTGTGTGCTCGTTCCCAGGGTTGGCTCCTCTGCAAAATAAGAAGGGGCTTTGGCCCCCAAATCCATGCATCCATTGAGAGCAGCTAGATTGTTGTGGTTCTGCAGTGCTTCCCAGCCACCCTTGGCTCAGGCCCCTCTACCAGCGTGAGTGACAGACCCTAGCATACCGAACTGCTGCTGGCCAGATTCTCCCTTGAGAGGAATTTCACACTGTAGTGAGGGAACCACTCTCAAATGATGATGTCACCATGAATTTAGAGCTGGAATCCCCTTGGAGAGATGATACCTTGCACAGCAATCTTCCTACTGCCCCCTCCCAACTGCTAGTGCCCTGTCCCCATGTGGAACCATGGGAGGGCCTCCACGGGGGCGGGGGGGGGGGGGGGAGGACACCACTGACACCGCCCATCAGTTCACTGCATGCTGTAAATGTATGTACCAGTCAGAAGCCAGAGCAGATCATCTGGCCCATATGTGATATTTACTCTTTGGTTTCAGAGCAAACTAGAGAACCGTTCCTCAGGAAGTGGTCATTGCTACAGGAGGTTTGGTCTGTTACCCTGTTGCAAACGTTTTGAAATTCATTGCAAACATCTGTTGAGATTTCAAGGATTTTGTAACCATTTTAATAATAAGCCCCATAAAGCCAGCCTGAAGGCACAGTGTTGTTTGAATGAATTCCAACTAGCCTACAAACTACAAAGAGTGGGAGAAATTTTTTTATGAAAGAATGGGACAATAACTGTGCCCCCTAGAGGCTGGAATCCTCTTAGATACAATACCAGAGACAGCAAAAAATGGGGGAAGTTGCACATACCATTTTGTATATTCGTTACAAAACCAGCTGAATGTCATCTCCATTTTGTGACTAAGGACAAAATTTTCAGATCTGCTAATTTTGGGTGTCCAGAGGAGAAAGGCTGCACTCTATTTTTCAAAGGTTCTAAGCACCCACCACTCCCACTGACTTCAACTGGAGGGGCCCATATAAATACTTAGTTAGATCTTTCTTCAAATTGGTACTGTGAAGTTTTATTAGACAAATGCTTTACATAAACCTTAAGATGAAACCCCACAAAATATGACTCTGTGAACTATTTCAGTCCTTTAACATGTGAAGGGAATCTTCTGTCAGGGATTGCATAGGAAGTTAATTGCTTGATGCCGTCTCAAAAAGAAATAAAGAATATATGGAATAAAAGTAAAAACCACCTTTACCAAACCTAAACCATTAGTGCAGTGCTACAGGGGGACTTTGTGTGTTGAAAACTCCCGCTGGAAGCATTTACCTCTTGTGTATGGCACACACTCAAAGAGAGAGCTTCCAAACAAAGCGTTGTTACTAAGCATCCTCAAACCGCAGAGGGATTCTCTTTTGCTCAGCTGGACAGAACCTTGGAATGGTAACTGCTGCTGTGAAAATAATGTCCTCTATATGAAAAACATGTGGGGATGTTTTTTTAGGATGAGATTTTTGTTTTTGCTACACTAGGTCATTAAAGCAGAATGATAAAGTGCAGTGTAACTGTAGATTTTTTCCTTCCCCATGAGCTCCAATTTAGCTTAGTAAAACCATCATACCAGTGAATTTGGAATAAATGGCAATCGCCACTAATTAATCTGCTCATTGGCTGCCCTGAAGCTTCATCTCTGCATGTACTGAGATACAACTTCTATTTGTGCCGAATCTATTCTATATGCCAATATTGATACTACTGACTGTGATGTTGTTGACTCACCGATTTGCTTTGGTTGGGGTACCTAGGAACTTGCTGAGTGGTTTTGTTCTTTTCTTTGAGAGAGATCCCAGCCTGTGGCAGTGGGCCATGCTCATCTGTCCTGGGGCTCTCTTGCAGGGTTCAGTCCTGTCACCCATCTTTGCCGACGTGCATATGAATCACTGTGGAAGGTATTACACTTTGGGTTTCTGGACATAGTACTCCAGCTGAGGCCTCACCATTGCCCAGTAGAGTGGGACAGTTACCTCCTGTATTTTATCCAATAATTGGATCCATGTATGTGTTTCAAGTTCCTTGCAAACAGCTTGTATAAAGCATGGTTCTGACCACACCCAAAGTGGCCTGGTTCTAGATGGGTTAACTGGCTTCACAGTGTAAAGTTCTTCAAGATGCAGGGATGTACATGTGCAAAGTCCTGCTCTGAGTATGAATTGGGTTATTGCACGTGTACAAGAGAGTTTTCACACTTTTTACAATACAGACCTCAGTAACTATCAACCGGTGAAACTGATTTTCCCCTACTGCACAGTATATTGGTGGTGGTGTGCATTTTAATTTGCCAAATTTGTTTTGACAATGTACTGTGTTTACCTCAGACCAAATCTTTTGGAGTCCTTTGTCTGTTTCTTGCTTTCTAGGAATTTTAAACCGTAAATCATGGCATACAAAAACATTTGTGAATGTTTCATTGCCTGAGTTAAGGCATATTTAATGTATCAAAACAAGAAGCTCTCCTAATGTTTCTCGTGTCTGCATTTTATGAAAGACAGTGATGATCCAAAAAAAAAAAAAGGGGCCTCATGTAAACCCCCTGACCAGAATTTCATTTAGCAGATTATTGGAGACTCGACTCTACAGCTTTACCCCAAAGATTTCGGATTAGAAATCTGATCAGGTGTTAATGCTGATCCTTCTGCAGCTGCTACTGTGCAGTCTATGGTGGAGTTAGCTCAAGGTTTCTTCTGTAACCGTCTTGCTGGAGAGAGAGGGTGTTATGAAAGAGATAGGACCCCCCATGCGTCACAGAGAGACTCTGATTTGAAGGGATTGACCTCCCTGCCCCCAAACTCCGAAAGAACGATGAACACGAAAAGCCACAAGTCACAATCTACTGAATCTATTGCCCACTGTCTGGGAGAAGCCTGTGTAAGGGAGAACAGGACTCATAGATCAAAGAAGCATTTGCTTAAAGGGCAGCTCTAAATTATTGCCAGTGTGTGTTTAGTGGAAAGAAAGGCCTGAAAAATCGCATTCACAGTCTTACACCCCTACCACCGCAAGTGCACAAACAGGTGTACGATCCCAGGGGAAAGGGCCAGCCTGTAGAAACAAGTGAAATTTGCTCGCACAGAGAAAATATAAATTCCATCCACGGAAGATGCAAAAGAAAATGAAAAATCGATAGTATCTGTGAATGAGTAAGCCAGCTCCTCTGCCTCTCTGGGGCCACCTTCCTGTTTAGTGAAGGATATCAAAGGGGAGAGGATGGCACTGTATCTTCATATGTTAGAGAAAATTATAAAAATTGTTGCTTAACAAAGGAGGGTTTGTTGGTGATTTATTTGGCTGAGTTACTAGGAAGGGATTAACATGCACCCCATCCAAACCTCCTGTGTGTGTGTGTACGTATACACACAGAGAGAGAGAGAGAAAGTGTGTGTGTGTATACGTACACACACACACACTCTCACTCTCACACTCTCTCTCTCTCTCTCCCTGTTCCAGATTTAGTTTTTGCCATGGTTCAGAAACTGCAGCTTGATGTATCATACACATGATATGTCCCAGAAGGCCCTGCTGGTAAACTAGTTTGACAGAATGAAACTGAGTTTGCAGGACAACACACAACAGTCAGAGCTTCACTCCCCACATTTTAAAGAATAAACTGACGTATGTTTTAGGTACTAAGGCCTATCAATCACTATAATGAAGCCCCTTGAAAAAACAGACCATGACAGAGTAATCTCTGCTCAGATGACACTGGCTCTATTCTGATTTAAATGTAAGTGTGTCTAACTCATGAAAGACGCCATAACAAAGCCCTAAATGCTTTGGAAAGAGAAAAACACTCCCCCCATCCCCCAGGTGGTATTGATCTGCTTTATTTTGTTAGAAATTTAATACAAGGGGGTTATTTTATTCAGTTTCCTCAACCAATATCAAAGTCCCCCAAACTCCTGGCTTTTCCCCACTGATTCTCAGTCCATATCAAATGATGTTGAATTTAAATAGATTTTGGATTGTAATAAGATAAGTGAGGGTAAAATTTATACATAAATGGATTCTTAAGTGAATGAAGACAGCAGGTGGCTGTTTAATGTACTGTGTCTTTTTCTTGAGACTTGTATCTAGATGGCAGTTGAGATAGCTGCATATACATGGTGTGGTTTCTGGTTGTAGTTTCCAGCTTCTATTGGACAGAGGAATTTGAGCAGATATGTATACAAATTGTTTTTTAGATTGGCTGTAATTGGGGAAAAATTGATAATGTACTGAGTAAAGAGCAAAACCTCAAAGGAGTCAAAGGGTCTCTTCAGTTTAGTTAATACTACTACTAGTAATAAATACCTAGCATTTAGCATTTTTTTCATCTACATAGCTTCAAGAACTTGGATAAGTATTACAATTCCCATTTTACATAGGGGGGAAACAGGACAAAGAGAGGTTAAGTGACTTGCCCAATGCAAGGTAATGGCAGAGTAAAGAATAAAACTCAGGTTCCTTATTGCTAGTGCATGGCTCTAACCACTAGACATAACTGTTTCCCTCATAGCTGGATAATGCTTCCAAACTCTGCCCAACTTCTTTTGTCTAGAATTCCCATGAGAAATAGAGCTGGTTGACAAAATTAAAAAAAAAAAAAAAAAAAGAATGACAAACTGTGATAGTGGGAATTTTCTGTAATATGTTGTATTAATATGGTGGTGTGAAAACCTGACACCCCAATATTCACCACTGTCATGTAATTAGGATGTGGTTTGTACAAAATATGCCTTGTGAGGGATCATTCTAAAAGTCTCCATCTGCTAGACATTACTATCTCATTGGATTGTATGTGCTATCGTTGTATGTGAAGTTATGAAGTTTGGCTATGTATGTGTTTACTGAAACATGTTGCGAGGTTGAACACACCCACAAGCAGCCTTTCAGGTACAACAATAAAAAGGCCAAACAATGTTAATGGCTCATTGAGGAAATACACACAAGCACAAGGATTACCCCAGGAACTGTGTACAATAGAAACCTCTCAGAGATAGCTCTACGTAATGGGAACTGTTTGACCCAGGTCACAGCAAAAGAGCCTTCCTGCAAGTGGGAAGAAGATATGAAAGGAGGACAATGACATTATGGGGGGTCCTCACTCTCCCTGCAACAACACACCTGGAAACACTGAGGGGCATGGACTGAACTGTGGGAAGTGATGGTCCCAGCTAGAAGGATCTTTAGCTGTGTATGAAAACCTGGGAAAGCCAAGACAGCTTGTGCCTTAAGAATCTGCCAGCCTGTTTATCGCTCAGGGTGAGCATTTGCTAATTTATATCCTACCTATCTCGTGTGTTAAGCTCAGTTTGCGGTTTTTGTTTATTTACTAAAGGTAATCTGCTTTGATCTGTTCGCTATCCTTTATAATCACTTAAAATCTACCTCTTGTACTTAATAAACTTGTTTTTGTTTTCTAGACACCAGTTTGTGCAATTCATAACTGGGGGAGGAGGTGACAAGCTGTGCATATCTTCCTCCACATTGAGGGAGGGAGCGATTTTCCTGAGCTCACGCTGTACAGATTTCTGTGCAGCACAAAACAATACAATTTTGGGTTTACACTCCAGAGGGGGTATGCATTTGAGTGCTGGGCAATTCCTTAGCTGAAGCCTTCCCAGGCAGAGATGATTTCAGTGTCTGTGTCTTTCTGCAGCTGGATGTGTCCCTTCCTGTGTCTGTGCTGGAGGAGGCTTGAGGGCCTGGCTTAGGAGGACAGGGTGAGGGAGCCCAGGCTGGTGGAACAGGCGTGCTCAGTGATACCCCCGTACATCAGGTGGTATCCCAGAAGGGGGAGCAACCTGTCACAGGTGGATGCCTCAGTTTCCCCTATGTGCTGCATGCTTAACTAAGGAGTGGGAAAAGGTTGTTTACTCTTTCCAGAGACCCAGACATATAAGAGTGACTGACACCTAGCTGTCTGCACCCTGGACCCATGTCCATGGAGAGTCCAAGAAGACAATGGCCACTCCAATTGCCTGGACATTTGTTACCTAGCACTTAATGACCATGAAAGGCCCACTCCTCCACAGAAAGTCCACCATGTTTGATCAGATGGAGAACAAAGGGCTGAGGAAGGCTAGATGGGAGCAGGCTGCTGGGAACTGGGATAAAAGAGGGATCAGAGAGCTCTGGGCTTGGGGCTGACCAAGATGGACCATGCTGTAACTTTGTTCTCTATGCTAACCAGACATCTGGTCAACTGCTTTTACAATGCTGGCTGAGAGTCATTATAGATGCTGCCTTTGGATGTATATGTTTCTTTCAGGTGTCCAACTAGGGTGGACTTGCTGAAGGGAGCGGACGGTGAGAAACAGGGGTGCTGAAGGCTCTGAGGTTCATCTAAAAGAACAGTGAAGCTAAGTAGCTTACCCTAGTGAGTAAGACTGGGGGGTGTTGGCACACTGAAGGGCTCCTCTCAGGGACTGTTCCAAAGCACTAGACCTCTGGATCCATGACAAAAGCAGGGACAAAATTTTCACAAACATTTTTTGATGGGCTCTAATTAGAAATCTTTAAATGGAATTCCTTATTCCCATTGGGTCAAAAATCCT
Source organism: Malaclemys terrapin pileata (assembly GCF_027887155.1). Taxonomy (NCBI): domain Eukaryota; kingdom Metazoa; phylum Chordata; order Testudines; family Emydidae; genus Malaclemys; species Malaclemys terrapin. Next base: position 2,257,088 of record NC_071514.1, read on the forward strand.
TCAAGAATAGCCTTTCAAATGATGTTTTGATGCAGCTGTTTCTTGGTGAACTCAAGAAGGGGGAAAAGCTATCAAAAAGTTTCCAAAAGGAGGCTTGAATTTTGAGTGAGAGCATGGATTGGTTTATGCTTTAATGGAAGTGGGTTTTCCTATCCCTTCCACTTAGACGCAGTTACTGGAAAGAGTTTCGGAGCAGATTAAGAAATACGATATTACTTTTACAGAAGGGACAAAATTATGATCTGAAAATAAGTCCTATGTTATTTCAGAATCTGTTTATGAAAGGTTGTTGGTTGGGGCCCATACTATGCAAATAAAGTGAAAAGCCTGAGATTCTATAGTGGAAACAAAGCCATATTATCTTTTCCTGACAAATGCAATTTTCTTCTCTTTTAAAAGAAGAGTAGGTCTATTTTAATTAATTAATTCCAGCTAAAATGGACTTTCTAACTTCAGTTTGGGATATGAAAGTCATATCAATACCTTATTTTATATAAAATGAATATAATGGAGCTTTAACCATGCTGGCATACATAGCTATGATAAGACATAAATTTGGAAGAGATAATGACATTTTTCTTAACAGCTTTAGTGTTTGTCTATAGTATTTCACTGATGGCCAGCATGGACTAATATTACTGTACTGCACCAATAGAAAACACACATTTTTAGTGAGGTTACTTCCAGGAATACAGAGAAAATACCATTCAGAGCAAGTTTTGTTAATTGACCTTTCTGTACTGCTAAAAAATGAAGCAGTATCTCATTCTAAACCACACTAATACGAGTCTGAAGCAATATTTTTCTTCAAGTGATGAAGTCCCATAAAAAATAATTAAAAATTCATATGCCGGTACTCAGAATTGGAAAGGATGCATACAGTGATTGCTATCCTGTATTAAAAACACTTGGAAGGATTTCAAAGGAGAATCTTATAAAGAATGCATAACCACAGCTCTAAAAAAAAAAAAAAAAAAAAAGTTTATGGTGATCTAACTTTAGTATTCCCTTAGAGATAAGTCTAAGGCATCCACTTTTACAGGAGAGGAAAGGATGCCTTCTGAGTTGACATGAAGTCTCTGTAGACATTTTTTTTTTGATAATCAAGTTTCTTATTGCTTGAAAGCCTTTTGAAGGAGCATTTAAGTAAATTTATTTGTGTACGAGCACATCAGAGCTAGACAAGTACCCTGTGTTACAACTATTTTTATAAGAGAAGTTCTTATTGACTGATAAATACCCTGAAGAGACATATTAATTTGAACTCACTAACGTCAGATGGAATTATTGTTCAGCTAGTACATTGAAAGCTCACTGCTATTTTTTTTCCAGCAAGATGATACGTATTTTCCCTCTAGAATTAAGACCTTTAATAAAAGCAATGAGATTACTTTAAGTACTATGATTGTGAGATATGAGATTTGTTTCTTGGACTGACTTGCTTGGTAATTTATTGGGTGACTGATTGCCAATGAAAAGCCTCGGATTACATCAGCAAAAGGTGGTTTTCAGCAGATTGACTTCCCCCCCAGGAATCTGTTTTGAAGGGTACCAGATTTTGTTCTATACTTTATTGACAAAGTTACACAAGAAATCTTCATCAAAATAAAGTGAAGTCCATAGTCCCTAACTGAGATGGGCTGAGGAAGCTACGTTTTGGTTTGGCAAATCTTCCTTGGTCTGGTTTTGTCAAAATCTAGGCTGGATCCACTTTCTCCAAACCAAGTTGGAAGATGGGATGTTTTGGAGAAAAAGTTTTGGTATGGGCCAACTCTACCTACCAATCAATATACCTGCCAGCAAAGTAAGGAATTAGTGTAACTTTGAAACGTTCAAAGGATGCTATACTCTCCCCTCTTGCTCTTCTAGCCTCGTAGCAAATCAAGACTTGCACATCTTTTAACCTCGCCCCTCAGTATGCTGTGGGGTCTATTCTTTGTTTAATTGTAAAAATAGATGCTTTTCTGATCAGGATACAGTCCCACCTCTAGCACTAGTCAGATTATCCAGTAGCGACAAAATGTCTTGTTGAACTTTTGCCATTTCAGATTTCTAAATCAAAAGCCAGGAGAAACACATTGTCAACTCTCAGGAGAGAATTTCGCCCTTTATGGAGGAGAAATGGAATGGTTTGACAGTTCACTTTCATTTTTTTCTGATGTGACCCAAGCTTAGTCATTCCCCACTGTTTGTTTGGCACTGGAAAATGGAGGCTAATTTTCATGTTCAGAAGCGCTATTAGCTAGAAATCTGACACCCCAAAACTACTGATCTGAGAAATCCTGAATATTTTTGATTCTTCAAAAGTGAGGAAGTATTGGGGTGGAGTCATAAGTATATTGATTAAGATTCTCAGATTGGCAGTTGCTCTCTTATATTGCCCACGTATATATTATTGGCATCTCCAAGAACAACACATCAAATAAAATATTGTGGCTGATAGGTAGCTCATAAACAAGTTCAGATGGAATGAATATTCTTAAAAACACACATACATTATTACTTATGATGATGATTTGTACAACACCAGCATGTGCTCGGTGCTGTACGGACAGGTATTATGACACAGTCCAAAACCTGCTCAGGTACACGAGGAAACAATTGGACTTTGCACTCCTGTAACTGAGAGAACAATTTGGTCCAAGTTCCCTGCCCAGACAGCTTACTGTCTAAATAGAAAATGTGATGAAGGATGGAAGACTACTAAAAACAGAGTGATTGAGCTGTGATGTTTACTGTGTGTCTTGTTAACGCCATGATTTGTGTTGTTGTTCCAGTTGTTAATTATCCTCACTGTCAAAAATTTACACCTTATTTCTAGTCTGAATTTGTCTAGCTTCAACTTCCAGCCATTGGATTATGTTAGACCTTTTGCTGTTAGACTAAAGAGCCCAATATTAGATATTTGTTCCCCACCTAGATACTTATAGACTGTGATCAAGTCACCCCTTAGCCTCCTATTTGTTAAGATCTTTGAATCTATCATTATAAGGCAGGTTTTCTAATCCTTTAATAATTCTTGTGGCTCTTCTCTGAACCCTCTCCAATTTATCAACATCCTTCTTGAATTGTGGGCACCAGAATTGGACACGGGATTCCAGCAGAGGTTGCACCAGTGCCAAATCTGGAGATAAAATAAACTCTCTGCTCCTACTCAACATTCCCTGTTTATGCAGCCCAGGATCGCATTAGCTCTTTTGGCCACAGCATGAGACTAGGAACTCATGTTCAGCTGATTGTCCACCACGACCCCCAATTTTTTCCCCCAGAGTCAGTACTTCCTAGGAGAGAGTCCTCCATCAAGTACGTATCTTTGTTCATAAATATATAGATTTACATTTAATTGTATTAAAGCACATTGTTTGCTTGCACCCACTTTACAAAGCGATCCAGATTGCTCTGAATTGGAGACCCATCTTCATTATATACCACTTCCCCAATTTTTGGGTCATCTGCAAACTTTATCAGTGACGATTTCTATTTTCTTTCAAGTCATTGATAAAAATGTTAAATTGCATAGGGTGTGTTTCCAGTCAGGGTCACCCGATGCACTCAGTTGCATGGGGTGACCCTGACTGGAAACACACCTACTTGATGACGATTCCCTGTTTACAGTCACATTTTGAGACCTATTAGCTAGCCAGTTTTCAATCCATTTAATGTGTATCCTGTTGATTTTCTTCTAGTTTTTAATCAAAGTGTCATGGTATTAAGTCAAACCCCTTACAGAAGTCTATGTATCTTATATCAATGCTATTACCTTTAGCAACCAAACATGCAATCTCACGTAAAAACGTAAGAATGGCCAAAGTGAATCAGACCAATGGTCCAGTTAGCCCAGTGTCCTGTCTTCCGATAGTGGCCAGTGCCAGGTGCTTCAGAGGGAATGAACAGACCAGGGAATCATCAAATGATCCATCCCATCATCCACTCCCAGCTTCTGACAGTCAGAAACTAGGGACACCCAGAGCACGAGGTTGCGTCTCTGACCATCTTGTCTAATTGCCATTGCTGGACATATCCTCCAGGAATTGATTTAGTTCTTTTTTGAACCCCATTATAGTTTTGGCCTTCAAGTTAGTTGACAGGATCTATTTTCCATAAACCCATGTTAATTTATATTAAAATTACCTTCTTTTAATTAATTAATTTGAGTCCCACCTCAGCCACTCCATTATCTTGCCCAGGATCAATGTCAGACTGACAGGCCTACAATGACCTGGATCATCCTGTTTTCCATTTTTAAAAGCATTGGTATTGCAAGAAGGTTCTCGTTCTCTGAAACGGGATCCTGCGAGGATGGGAAGTGTCACGTGTCTTGTTCCCATTGGTCTGAGAGTGGCCAGAGAACGCCACATGGGCCTGTATGACTTGATCCCAGAACTAAAAATTAATGGTAGCTTAGGTAAAAGTGATCAGGCCTTGATCACATTTATAGTGTTCAAGAGTAATGAAGTCCAGACTAGTTATAGATAGATAGATATATGGTGCTCTAGTAGGGCCAGTTTCACAAAACTGAAAATTATGTGCCAGATCAGCTGGTATGAAGAATTTAATCAAAATATCAATGATAATTGGGAACTATTTAATAGCTCCTTACTAGATGCCCAAAAAGAAAGAAGGATGCGTAGGTTAAGAAATCAACTTGGTTTAGAGGGGAAGTAAAGGCAGCAATAAAAAATAATAGAACAATGGAAGAAAGGGGAATTTGGTAGTAATGAATATAAATGAGAGGCTAGGCATTGTAGAAAATTGATAAGGGAAGCAAAGAGAGACCAGGAGAAATTTATGACCAGCAGAATTAAAGACAGTAAGGAATAGTTTTAAAAATTAGAAACAAAGAGAATTCTGACAATGGTATCAGTCCATTACTAGATGGAAATTGTAGAATTAATGATAATACAGAAAAAGCAGAAGTGTTCAATAAATATTTCTGTTCTATATTTGGGGAAAAACAGATGATAGTCTCATCATATGGTCATAATACTCTTTCCATTCCACTAGTATCTATGGAGGATACAGACGCTAGTATAGTCAGACATTTTTAAATCAGCAGGTCCAATAACTTGCATCCAAGAGTTTTAGAAGTTGTACAAGAGCTTGCTGGACTGTAAATGTTGATTGAGTAACTCTTAGAACACTGGAGAAGTTCCAGAAGACTGGGGGGAAAATGGCTGTTGTGCTAGTTTTTAAAAATGGTAAACAGGATGATCCAGATCATTGTAGGCCTGTCAGTCTGACATTGAGACAACTGGGAATTTCCCCACTTTGAATATTAAATTGACTGAAGAAAACAACCCTGTAAATCCCTTTAAAATGAAAGGAGGTTGAGGTGAAAGCCATCCAGAAACTGAGGCCAGGAAGTTGTCCATGGAACACTGGCTCCACTGGCTAGGTAGGTGTACACTAGGAAACTGTTCAAAAGTAACTTGTATTAGAAAAGGGATTTTATCTACTATGGAAGTTTCAAGCCTAAAGTTGCATCTTTATTTATTTTCTTCATAACTTGTATATGTTTGCTCCCCCTTTTTATTGAATCTGTCATTTTCTAGTAAATAAATTGTTTATTTCTCTGTTAAAAGTCCCCTCGGCGGTGCAGCAGGGCTAAGGCAGGCTGCCTGCCTGCCCTGGCTCCACGCAGCTCCCGTAAGTGGCCAGCATTTCCCACCAGCTCCTAGGAGGAGAGGGGTAGCCAGGGAAGCTCCGTGCACTGCTCCCACCCCCAGTGCCACCTCCACAGCTCCCATTGGCCAGGAACCACAGCCAATGGGAGCCGCAGGGACAGCACACACACACTGCACAGAGCCATCTGGCCGTGCCTCTGCTTAGGGGCAGGACATGCTGGCCACTTCTGGGAGCGGCATGGAGCCAGCAGGCAGGGGGCCTGCCTTAGCCCCTCTGTGCTGCCAACCAGAAGTCACCTGAGGTAGGCACTGGCCAGAGCCCACACCCCAAAGCCCCTCCCACACCCCCTCCCACTCCTCAACCCCTTCCCACACCCCAAGGCCTGCTCCCACACTCCAAACCCCTTGGCCCTAGCCAAGAGCCCCCTCTTGCACCCCAAATCCATCATCCCCATCCCAGAGCACACACCTACAGCCAAAGCCCTCACTCCCTCCTGCACCCCCAGCAAGTGAGTGAGGGCAGGGGAGAGCAAGCAACAGAGAAAGATGGGCTGAAATAAGGGGGGTAAAGCCTCAGAGAAAGGGGGCAGGTAAAGGGTGTTCAGTTTTGTGCAATTAGAAAGGTGGCAACCTGGGTCCCAGAGTCATCATTCATCTCACCAAGGTAAACAGCTAAAGGCAACCCCAACAGTGCCTCAGCCTTTCTGGCAACCAGCAATCCCTCTAGGTCTCAGGCACTGGAGTGGCCCTGTCTGCTCCAAGCTCTAGCAGCAGAGAAAAAGATCTCCTACTCCTTCCCCCCAAGAAAGCTGGAGGGCCCACCTTTTATATTTCTGGTTCCTGGCCCGCCCCTCTGCTTTCAGTGGGGCAGGCATGGGTGTCCTGGCTCTTCCCACCAGAGGGCAGTCCTGGCTGTCCCTCTGTCTATCTGGGAGAGAGGCCACACCCCTCACTACAGGTACTATGGAATTAGGCTACTATGGAAAGGTTAGATCACAAACTGTTAGGTAGTTATATAGTTAGACTCCTGTGAGCCATCTCTGTGCCAGTCACTGTGGTTTAATGGTCTGAGACTGGATTGAGGAGCTTTCCCAAGAAGTTTACCTGTGGGTGGGTTTGGTCAGCATGAGCAGTGTTGATTCTCTGACACCTGATGAAGCTATTTCCTCCCTCGCTTATAGACTGCACCTGGGAGGCCCAGGCCTCTGCCCTGATAGGGAGTGGGGCTATAAAAATAAGTCCTGGGGCCTGGCTTAGGGAAACTTATACTAAAGAAGAGAAGTTCAGAAATCTGGACAGGGAAAATAGTAGGAACTGAAATAGGGAAAGCATTGTAAAGGGGGGCTCTGAGGAGCTTAATCAGGGATAGAGCTGGTAGACAAACCTTAGACTGAGAAACTGCAAGAGCTCTTAACAGACCAGCATGGCTTTGAGAAATATAGGGACTTAAAATCCATGGGACTCCTTTTACAATGTCTGTGTTCATTCGCTTGTTTGGCCCAACCTGCTTTTTCTGTGCGGGGAACTGTTGAAGTTCCATTTGTTTTAAGCTCGGTGTTGGACAAGAGCTATGGGGGAGCTTAGGCCTAATGGCTGCCCAAGCCCCACTCCCACCACAATCTTGCAGCACATATTTTCTGGCAAAACCAAACACAGCCTTCTGGTGGGCAGGTTCTGCAGCAGTAGGCAGCCTTGTCATTTTCCCTTTGTATTTCTTGTTTTCCTTCCTCTCTTCCACTGATCATACCCTTCTCCACCAGACGTGAGATGTACTTTTGCCCATTGTGTTGTTTCCTACATCTCTCCTCATATAGTCAGATGACCTAAACTTCAGGTGCGAGGTATGCAAAAGGGACAGAAGAAGTCCTGTCTACACTGTGGTGTTTTGGAGACTCAAAGGGTATGTTTTGGTAGTGCTTCATAGGCACTCATGAACCAATTGTCTGACATCACTTGACCTTTTTGAGTATTGCCAACCTCTTTCATTCAAAAATTGTCAGCCAGAGCCCCAAAATTGTGAGATTGAAAAATCCTTTTAAAAATCTTAAAAAAAAAAAAAAAAAAAGTGGAGATTTTCTTCTAATCAGATGAATCTGAGAGCTGGGGCTTTGAGAAAAACATCAACTATAATGAGAGTTGGCAACAATCCCTTGTATTAATATTACTTACCTCTTATAAGACTCAGTGGGGCATCCCTTGATTTACCTGAGACTATTCACAGGGGTAAATTCTTTGCTGGGTTAGGGCCATATAGTATCTTTTAGTCATTGCTGTCAAATCCCTCCACAAACGTGCTGCTCAAGCTTCTGAAAACTAGTTCACACTGGGTGTGTGTAGACAGGGCCGGCTCCAGCGCTTTTGCCATCCCAAGTGGTGAAAAAAAAAAAAAAAAAAAAAGCCGCGATCGGCGGCACTTCAGCGGCAGCTCTGCCACCGCCGCTTCATTCTATTCTTCGGCGGCAATTCGGCGACGGGTCCTTCCCTCCGAGAGTGACTGATGGCCCGCCACCGAAGAGCCCGACGTGCCGCTCCTTGCTGCGCTGGTGCCTGGATCCGGCCCTGCGTGTAGAGTCTTAACATAAATATTAGTACAGTCACAAACAGACTAGCAACACGTCTTCTTGTGTCCATAGTTACTCCCATATTAGTAACTTCTTGTTACAACTTCCACACTGCCCTGACTTTGTGCGAGTCTGCTCTCTTTCCCATCCCTTTCCCTCTGGAATCCTGTTTCTCTTTTGTCCCTGCCAGCTCGAGCTCCTTCCTCCCTGAGCTCCCTGATTAGCGTGGGGAACTTGTCTCCTGGTAGTCAGCTGACCTCTCCTGTAACCTGTGGTTTAAGGGTGGAGTATTGAAGTGCAGGGATCTTCTCCCCAGACAGCTTCTTTTTGCCATGGAATGTCTCCCACGCTCATGGTGTCCTTCTGAAAGCTGGGTCCCTAGGGAGCTGCCTGTCCAGCCTGTGCCTAAAGCCATCACTAAAATGACTTATGTTCACTTTCCTGCTTTGCCAGCAGGCACATTTCATAGCACTACATTTCATTTGTTTGTTTCCTTCTGTCACTGAAATGAAAGTTTTCATCGGATTTAGATGCCCGGCTATGTTCCCTTAAACTCTTTCCTCCTCACTTCTCACATGCACATGTACTTTCTTCCTCCCAGGGTTTCTAGTCAGAGCTGGAGAGGCACCCCTCCTTTTTGCCGGAACACACAGAACTGGTTTTGATATCATGTACAGTACAAATATGCCCAGTGTGAATGGATATGAAAGTTAAGGAACCTATTGTAAAAATCTTACACAGCAGAGAAAAGTTATTAAAATATTGACATGACTTTTCAGTCCAACAGGCTACACCCAGAAAACTAATCTGATTTTTTACTCTCATTTTGAACTGTACGGAGATGGGGAAAAAATACATTCTTTGTGTCCTTCAAGAGGCCTATTATCTGATCATTAAGTAATCCAAACTCATTGCTTTGGTTTAAATAATCACATAGCCAGATGAATTCACTGTAGGTAGGCGATCTTACTTCATGTAACCTTGGCCTTGCACTATTATAATATAAAATCCAAATGTTACGTATTATATTAAGATGATCAGTAAATCAACCACCATTGTCTAAATAATCAAGTAATTTTTATCTCAGAAATCCTTCTATACCTGGCTACACTACTGTAACGCCCCGATGAACCAAAGCACTAGAACATGTACATCGAGCCTGTCTCGTGCTCAGATGTTTGTATCTTGTTTTCAATAAATGTTTAAATCTTCTCTCTAGGCAGCCTCCAGCTTTTTGCCTCAGAGAGCTGATCTTGCCAGGGAATTTCAAAACCAGATGTTGGTTGTTTATTTGGTATAGATGCAAGACAGTTAGTTGGAGAAGGGAATAGTGCAGCAGAGGCAAAATGTCCCAAACGCCAGGGATGTAGGAGACGAGGGAGTAGCAAGGCCGATAGCCTAAAAAGATGTCGTCCAATGGAACGTCAGGTTCGCTAGTCTCTGTGACAAGACTTCTAATGCTATGGAATAACGTTGTGTCCGTGTGCCTAGATTCCGGAGAACAAGATGGCTGCGACCGAATGTGGGCAGGGTAGGGACCAAATCCTGGGAAATGGCACATAGTCCAAGTAACACGAGCAGAGCACTCACACAAATGATTCCATCCTCCACTGCCCATAGCTGGTGCACAGCGGAACCACAGCCGTGCTGTTTTGTAGGAAGGCTGGTGAATGCAGCTTGATGATTTCCCCTTACGTGGCACCCACTGGCGAGGCCCCCAGCAGGCCCACTGTCCATGCTGTCTATGTTCCACTGCAGAGAACCACCACGGCATGTCCACTGCGTTTTGAGCCTCCTGTGACTTTGCAAGTCTCGCAGGATTTTGCTCTTACGCAGTTTGTCCCTACGTGAGATGATTTCTCTTTTAGTTCCACCACAGTATAATTGTGTTTTAATGGCCCCACGTACTGCAGTAATGTGCTGGAGTGTCTTGCTGTAGCATGCAGTTCATATCTATTTCTATCTGAATAAAAGCAGATGCTTATCTAATATGAAGTAAAATTTTTATCTTGTCTGCATAAGTAAAAGAGCCATTTGCATACCCTGCTTTTGGAGTAACTCAGGCAACACCGACACCACAATCTCCATTCCAGCTAAATGTAATGTTCAAAGAAACAATTGCAAGCGATTGAGTTTGTGTGGGTTGGCTGCAGGGGGATCCAGCCCTTCCCAATAAGTCAGAGCTGCAATAAGTCAAGAGAGTGGTTGTGCCAACGGCGGTTTGGCAGGAGTGTTCCTGCGAGCTTTCCATTGTTGCTATCGCAGCATTATGTCACTGAATGGAATCTTTTCTTACCAAAAATATGTGGAAGTTCTTCTTTCCCCAGGAAGAAGATGGACGTGAAAAGCAAAAAGAGCAAAAGTTGGTCTTTTATTGTCTAAATAATGAGACATTGGAACCAGGCACCGCAGCCTGTGGTTTCACATCCCATGATTATGTCTGCTGAAAGACCACATGTAATTTGGGTGCTCAGTTGTTAATGGTGTACTCCATGGGATAAATTCACTCCGGTGTAAGCGAGAGCTGCTCCGTAGAGATCAGTCTTTATACCCTATCTGCAGGGAACTCTACTGAGTGACTGTTCCATACAGTCAAAAATATGATTAACACTTCCCACAGTAGGTATCTAAGTACTCTGGTCTGTTCTTTGAAGACACCTGCAAGAAATCACTCATCCCAGAGGGAACACGGCATCACACTGATCTCTGGTACAATTCCCCCGAAGTCACATGGATGCGCTGCATTCATTTGGCTCATCTTGTTTCTTTAGCAACGAGAAGATGTTTTCAAATGATAGTTCTAGTATGAGAGCATGGAGACACTACCCTAGTCACCTAAAATTGCTATTGCTAATATAATATAATATTTTCTGTTGCAAAACTGGGCTGATTTGTCACGACAATTCCAATCACCAATAGAGTTGACTGAATACAGCAAACGATTCATGGCTATAGTTTAAATCTTAGCACATTCACCCCGACTGTGTGTGTGCACATCTTTTCTGTGCACTTTCCATGAATAGTCTAGTGAATTAATTTACTGGCAGGAATGGTTGCCAAAACAGCAAATGTTAAGCAACTATTGCAGAATATTTGTGGAGCGAGAATTTTGAATTTGTAATTATAATAATTTGTCTGTGGAATCTGATTCTAAAGGTTCTACTCATCCAATTAGAATAGAAATAGGCCCTGTGGTCCATTTCCAAAACACCTGGAATTATAAATAGAGAATATTTGCACCAAGGAAGGAAAGAAACTTCCCCGTGGAGAGATTATGCCATGAATGACTCTGATGCTGTTTCTTGCGTCTTCCTCTGGTGCTGGCCACTGTTGGAGACAGGACAAAGGAGTAGATTGACCCTGGTCTGGCGATCCTTATGTACCTCGGAAGGTATGGATCAAGAACTACTTGCAGGATTATTCACTGACTTCATCTGAAAATCAAAATCCTCTGAGAAAATTGATTTCTTTGCAAACAATTCACCAACTGAAAAAGAGGCAAAAGTAATTAATTGAAAAAATATTTATGGCTTATTCATGAAGTTCCTCTCATAGGCCTGGAATGAGAGAAATAGCTGTGTATTTTTTAAAGAGATCTAGGTACTTCGCATAATGTCACCGTTTAAAGTAGCCATTCTAGCAGTAGATTCTAGTCTAATGGAGAGGGAATGGATGCACTGTGATACTCCTGTCTCATTTATTTAAATCTGGACCATTGTGCTAATGCAGAAGAAGGTGCAGGGACTGGTTTAGAGTAGAGATGGGCAAACCTATTGGTGAACCTCATGTTTTCAGGCTTTGCTTGTTTGACAACCTGAACTATTTCCCCCTGTCATTTTAAAGCCATGTTTCATCAATAGAAACTTTAATTAATCAAACCAGCCACCTTTTTCTTGCTGAAAAGGAAATCTGTGCTCTCTTTAGGGCTAGAGGAACTCATCCAAAGATAGGCTGGCCCAAGAGGGTGCCTGGGGAGACTGATTTTTCATCAGATCATTTTTTTCTCTGCCTTGTCTCAGACCTTTATTCAGAGTGGGAATGAGCAACCCATAATGTAACTGTTTGAACCAATGATGTTTGAGTGAGTCTGAAATGCGCTGGCCTGTCCCTGTGCTGGAGTTTGTAGAAGATAGTAGTTCAAACTCTTCAGTGTTTCCCTGAAGAGGTTTATTGCTCCATAGAGTGGGACTGTGGTCTGGCTTTTCTGTGATTTTCTTTCTCTGTTCCAGTTAGTGGTGCTTCCTTCCTTCCTGCTGCAAGAACAGCCCATTGAGCAGAGCCCACCTAAAACATGTGGGGTGGGGAGGGAGGAAACCTTTAACACCTGTCAGAATGGAGCGGCTTGTACGAAGGCCAATCCCCATCAAGGATTGTCTCCTGCTAATGTTGGAGGGACGTATTTGCTTTCCTTTGCTGTCACTATTCTGCCTTTCTGTCAATGGGCCAGATCCAGTAGCCCTTGCTCTGGCAAAAGTTTCAAGGAAGAATTGCCCGAGTTAGGACTGAGTCATATTTTAGTGTTCATGAAAAATAAGTAAACTGATAAGTTACCATGGACCTGATGTGCTGACCACTATCCAGTCATCCAAAAGCTCCAAAGTGCAATTCCTTAAAGGTGGTCTTCAGAAGAAAAGGAATGTGGTGGTGCCCTATTTTTGGGGCTCTATGACATATAAAGAAAACTTGAAAGGTTTGTCACCTTCCTCCTAAACTGGTTACAGGTTTTTTTTTCTTGTTTTCTTTACAGTGGAAGTATCAGGATTGCCAAGTCTGGTTCTCCCTGCTTCTGTTGGAGAGCTTAGTTGACTCAGAAATGTGGGTGGCAGCTCTCTCAGCCTTTACCTGAAGGAGCTGGGACACCTCAACCGAGACAGCTTTTCTCCGAACACCAACCCGTCCAACAATTCCCATCAGAGTATTAGTCAGTCTCCATAAAACTCACTTCACTTCTCAATTAGTCAGGTTTCACTTCCTTGTTCCTCTAGTTGTCCAGTCATGTCCAGAGTCTTCTAGGGGAGCCAAGACCTGAATTCTGAATGTAAAAACAAGCAGAAAATAAGACTTCTGCTGTTCTTCAAAAAAGCCTTTGGAGCCTTCTTTACATATCCAAAAATAAAAACAAAACACAAGGGTGCCAGTTGAAGTATGTTTTCCTTTGCTAAGCCTTTAAATTGGTGTTCAGTTTGCAACCATATGCTCAGGACACTTGCTGTGGCTCAAATGTCAAGTGTACCTTGTTGTTGCTGGGCCACAAGGTCTTTGCTTTGCAGACTTTCTGTCTCTGTCTGATGTGCTTTCCAGTCGTTCCACTGCATATCTAGCTCTATATCCTGTGTTGGGAATTCTCAATTGCAGAGATTTCTTTGTACTGCCTCGTTCGTTCTCTGCTATAGCAGGACCATGTTCGTTTGCTCTGTTCCGTAACACCTAAGAAACAGGAGGGCTAGTGTGCTCATTGATGTGCCAGAAAATTCTGGTTCAGAATAAGCCTGGCTCTGGATATGATATCATGCCTGTATTAAGCATGAGAGAGATCCTTGTCAGACTCCCTGTAGGTCATAGAATCATAGAAGATTAGGGTTGGAAGAGACCTCAGCAGGTCATCTAGTCCAACCCCCTGCTCAAAGCAGGACCAATCCCAACTACATCATCCCAGCCAGGGCTTTGTCAAGCCGGGCCTTAAAAACCTCTAAGGAAGGAGATTCCACCACCTCCCTAGGTAACCCATTCCAGTGCTTCACCACCCTCCTAGTGAAATAGTTTTTCCTAATATCCAACCGAGACCTCCCCCATTGCAACTTGAGACCATTGCTCCTTGTTCTGTCATCTGCCACCACCGAGAACAGCCTAACTCCATCCTCTGTGGAACCCCCCTTCAGATAGTTGAAGGCTGCTATCAAATCCCCCCTCATTCTTCTCTTCTGCAGACTAAATAAACCCAGTTTCCTCAGCCTCTCCTCATAAGTCATGTGCCCCAGCCCCCTAATCATTTTCATTGCCCTCCGCTGGACTCTCTCCCAGTTGTCCACATCCCTTCTGTAGTGGGGGGACCAAAACTGGACGCAATACTCCAGATGTGGCCTTACCCGTGCTGAATAGAGGGGAATAATCACTTCCTTCGATCTGCTGGCAGTGCTCCTACTAATACAGCCCAGTATGCCATTAGCCTTCATGGTAACGAGAGCACACTGTTGACTCATATCCAGCTTCTCATCCATTGTAATCCCCAGGTCATTTTCTGCAGAATTGCCACGTAGCCAGTTAGTCCCTAGTCTGTAGCGATGCATGGGATTCTTCCATCCTAAGTGCAGGACTCTGCACTTGTCCTTGTTGAACCTCATCAGATTTCTTTTGGCTGAATTCTCCAATTTGTCTAGGTCACTCCGTATCGTATCCCTACCCTCCAGCGTATCTACCACTCCTCTCTGTTTAGTGTCATCCATGAACTTGCTGAGGGTGAAAATCCATCCCATCATCCAGATCATTAATGAAGATGTTGAACAAAACCGGCTCCAGGACCGACCCCTGGGGCACTCCGCTTGATATCGGCTGCCAACTAGAGCTGTTGATCACTACCCGATGAGCCCGATGAGCTAGCCAGCTTTCTATCCATCTTATACTTCATTAATCCAATCCATACTTTAACTTGCTGGCAAGAATACTGTGGGAGATCATATAAAAAGCTTTGCTAAAGTCCAGATATATTACGTCCACCACTTTCCCCATATCCACAGAGCCAGTTAGCTCATCATAGAAGGCAATCAGGTTGGTCTGGAATGACTTGCCCTTGGTGAATCCATGTTGACTCAGCACCCAGTTCCTGGTTGGTAAGGAGTGAATTGAGTCACTGCCCGGAGCAGTAGGTCAGTATTTAAGTGCTCAATGCATAAGCATTCTTGTTTGTGTTCTAATAGTGTCTTGAGGCCTGTATGTATGTGGTGCTCTACCTCCATAAAGAGAGAGACAACTCTGCCCCAAGGAGCTTACAGTCTAAGCATAAGGCAAGAGACGGATACAAGAAACATGCAGGAGGAGGAGAAGGTAACAACGAGGCAGTTGTGATCAATGTGGTAACCAGCAGTCACTGCACACATCTGTCTAACCACTGAGTGTTCTGTGGGTACACAGCAGAAGGGAGTTTTTTGGGGAGATTTGAAGGACAGTTTTGTGTATGCAGCTCCTCGTAAAATTCCACAGCAGCTCATCTCCCCTTCAATTACAGGTCTAGCAGGGGGAGTCTCTATATCTTACCACTTTGTTTAAAGCTCAGTGCTGCAATTTTCTGGTTTTTTCCTGGGACCTCTGCCCTAAGGAAATCTTGGTGTGCAAGTGCGGAAGGCTAAAAAAAGGGAAAGTTCAATTTTTGCTCCATTTCTCCTGTTTAAATATTTGTATTCCTGCCTTTCCACTGGAAAAAACTAACCTTGTTGTGGAATGTTATCCCCTTGCTGGCCATCCCATGGTCATTCCTGGCCAACAGTGGCAGTGTGCCTGTCCTGGGTTGGTGAATTTCTAGCAGCATCTGTTACCCTCATTACTGAGACATCACTGATCAGAGCTTTGCTTCTACTTCCATGGCTATGCATTGCTATTCTTGGCCTCTTGCCTTCCACCTCAGACACGGACGGTGCACTTGTCTGTTGAAGGTCTCTGGTGTTTGGATTTCATTATGTCCAAATTTCATTTGGTTTTTCCGTCTCTTCCCTTTGTTGCAGTAAAATGCTCCACTGTAGGATCCATTAAAGATGGCTGGATTCAGCTGGAGCCTAAAGTTGTTTCCAGGGATGAACACTCCATTCATGATGAGCCGCTTGCTTTGATTAGTGATCTGATGACAGGCATGACCTTGGACTTTGTTTATATTAGAGACGCCTGTTTATTTCAGTTGCATTTAGTAATCCCACTTGATGGATGTCCTCCCAAATCCTCATGTGCCCCCCAGGCCAGACCAGAGCACATTTTACCTGAGTAGCAAGAAATAGTAGAGCCATGAATGATACCAACCATGAAATCTCAGGATCGGGTTCTCAGTTTGGCAGTCCTCCTTTCCTCTTTCTTACAGCTTTGTTTGGGAGACCACTGCCAGGGGGTCTGTGACACGGTTTATTCTCCTTTTGTACACAGGACACAGGCACCTATCACAAATTCCTAATTGGATCATCCCATTTTATTTCCATATCCTACATGACCCAATAGGGAAGGGCTGTGAGGAGAGATCTAGGCATGGGCTTGCATACTTGCACAGTTAGTGAGAATGCTACTATGGGAATTACATCTACCACATCTGTCTCCAAAACAGTGGGCTGGGTCCAGTTCCTGTTGAAGTCACTGGCAAAACTCCCAGTGAGAGCGATGGAAGTAGTGCAGGGCCCATTGGTTGCATCATCACTCAGAGGCAGCTTGGGGGGCACAGAGGATGTCATGTAGGAGACACTCGGTAAAGCCAGACAATCACTGCATTTAAGGCCTGATCCTATGAGGTGCTGAACACCCTTGACTCCCACTGAGCCCAAGTTGGAGTTGAGGTCTGCACTTCCCAGGAGTCACTCAGCACCTTGCAGACACTCATGGCTGAATTCTGCCTACATGCCTGGTGCGTCCCACAGTGATGTCAGCTGGGTTGCAAAGGACATAAAAATGAGTGGGGTTCTCCGGCCCCGAGAACCCCACTGCAGCATTCCAATGAGGCTGCTGCGTTAGCAGAGGCTTCCAGTTTCCCCATCTCTTGGAAAGTAATTTTCAGGGATTTCAGGGTCTCGTGCCAGAGGGATCTGTGGCCTGTCAAAAGACATTGGATATTTAACAGGCAAAACTAAGGCCAAAGGAGTTCAGCTTATTCCCCAGCTAATGTTTCCAGTCACACGGATGTTTCCACTTTATTGGACAGTTGCTCTAGTTCTAAATGGGTGTTTACTTTACCAGGCAGTTAATAGCTCTGAGAGACTTTGCGCCAGTTGCAGCCTATCCTCTCCCTTCTAGAAACCGGACTCGGGCTTGGTGTGTGAGTATCTACCGGCACAGCACCTCCTTGGCCCAGTGTTCTTATCTTCACCTAGGGTGACCAGATGTCCTGATAAAATCGGGACTGTCCCAATATTTAGGTGTTTGTTCCGTGTCCCCACCAATGTTTGGTCAGGACGCAATTTGTCCCGATATTTTGTGCCCCCTCCCCCCCCGCCCATTTGTCCCAATATTTTCTTCCTCTCATCTGGTCACCCTATTTTCACCCCCAGCCTTCTCCGTGGAGCCATTGATTATTAAAAGGCCAAGTCCCCTTGGGGAGCAAGGAGAGAGGCATGCTACATTGGTGTCACTTCCCTCCCACAGGTGTACAGCACCTTATGCCTGGCCTCCCATTCCTTTGCTTCCCTCCAGGCTGCGTAACAGAGAGCGCTGGGCCCATTGTTAATATTTCATCCATTTGTTCTAGAAAAAAAAAGTTTGCAAAATTTCCCCGTAAGAGAAGCAGGTGAACTCTGCATAGAGGTCAAATGGATTAATGTACTCAGTCGGTCAAAGGTTAGGCAAACCAGCCTTGACAATATCCTTTAGATGCAAAATCATGTAAATCATTAACATTAACTCATCTGCACACTCCTTGCTGCAGAGATGTCCTGGGAACTGGGTTAGGACTGGAAGTTATAGATATAAAACCAATGATGTAGGAGTCCACACAAAGAAATCTACCGCCTTTCTGAAATGGCCTTATATTTGCACCAGAAGCAAAGCCCCTGGACTTCAAAGAAGCCAGGATGTGAATTCCAAGTCTTCACCCCATGGTACAGTCAGCTGGATCCAACTAGAACACCAGCTCAAAACCCTCTTCAGCTTTACCCCAGGTCAGATCCGGATCCAAACACTGCAGCCCAGCCCCAGCTCTGCCTGTGATGAAAGTAAATTCTGCATACAAATGATGACGCTCCACGTTCTGCAGGAATGGGTTTATTTCACAACTTTAAAGTGTTCAGCTCTTTCTCTCTCTTTTCATCAGTTCCTTGTAGAGTTAGTGTTTGTGGAGTATTATTTAGTGTGTATCCTTCAGTATCCGTTCGGCCTGTGCAGGGAGAATGGCAGCAGGCCCTGAGTGGCATGGCTTCACTCCACACACTAGCAAAGCCAATGGCGGTATATTCGCCCGGTTTGCCATACAGTATATTCAGCGATGTTGACTCTGAATACCACACAGTGCTTTCCCTAAATCTGTTAGATTGTTAATTAATCCTCATGCCTCAAAGTCGCTTTCCACTGGTTTATCCACAGTAGATTTCAATAACTTTCCAAATTCAGAGAGGTTAAACTACCTGGCCTACATTCTCTTGGATCTTGTCCACACTTTTCAGGAATAACAGCAGTTAGGTCATGGCAGTTGTGAGTGTTCTTTCTAGTCTCCACTCACTGGGTCTGAAAATCCTAGAAGACCGCATCTCAATGGGAATTCTGTTCATGGAGCAGCTGGAGGAGCTGGGACATCCCTGGGCCAGGATAGCAAAATTCAGAGGTGAACATGAACTTTTACAAGGTTGGTGGAAGGGGATAGCAGAAGGTTTCAGACCCTCTGCTCTGGTGTGGGCCTCTCTCATCAATTCACTGTTATGCTGTATACAGGGGCAAAACTTGCACCCTACTCCTTGATATGGTTCTGCTGCATAGGCCAGGAAGGAGGATTTTTGAGTGGCCATTCTGGAAGTGCATATCCCCAGTGTGGTGGGAGAGCCAAGTTCCCCAGGGGATTCCTGCATCAGGGTGCCTGGGGGAGGTAGTTTGGATCACCTGACTCTCTCCTCAACTGCAGAAGAGGGGGCCTATGACTGTGAAGGCTATTTCAATTGCTGGTCTCTGCAGAGTGCCCCATAGTCTTCGGGCGAGAATTCCTCCAACCTTCCTCTATGGAAATCCCCACCGCCCAGCATGGTTATTTAGTCAGGGCGCTAGCTGATGATTTACCCTACTGTCTAGCTGAAATTAGTGGCTTCCTGCTTTCCTTTATTTTGTAGCTACTGGTGTCACATTTTTTTAAAGAAACCCCAATGGTCCATATGACTAGGGGACAATGAAGCTTAGTTAACTTACTAAGACTGAGCTAAGATTAATATTTTGAGAAGGGCATGGCTGAAAAATGGTATTTTCCATGAAAAAGTTTTGTTTATTTCCAAATTTCTCATGAAAACTTTTGATTTTTCATCTAAATGAAAAACTTTTTGTTTGCTGTTTCCTCCTTCTCCTTTCTCTTCATTTCACCCTTTTATTCCACTAGGAAGGGAAGAAGAGTGGAGGGGGTAAAAAGAGAGAGAAAGGTATAGCACTACCAAACCCCCTGAACTAAAAGCCCAAATGCTTTTGATTATATTTGGGAAAAATAAAAACCTTCAATGGAACAAAATTTTCCACAAACATTTTGTATAGCTTGAAAAGCCTTTTGTTGTTGTTATTGATAAAACTTTGATGAAAAAAATTCAACTAGCTCTAATTGTGAGTCCTTTATTTCTGATCTATGTATTTATCTCAAAATATTTACTCAAACCTCTGCATGGCAGATCATAAAATTCTGTTTTTTTAATTTTAAAAGGCGGCTTCATTTAAATTAACGCATTTCTGTCATTACCATACAAATATTATTCACTTAAAAACAAAATTAAAAATTTGCTTCACAAGCATGAATGGTCTGGATCGTATGGAGAGTTTACTGTGCATTTCTGCAAAACTCTTAGTACAAATCCACATTTTATCCCCTGTCCAGAATAGTGCATTGTTCGAATAACTTACTATCACCTCGTCATACCCAGTGCTGCTGACACAGCCTATGTTTTTAAGGAAATCATTTTAAACCTTTATTTTAGAATCAAATTATTACAGAGCCCAATTATTCTCCGGAATAATTTGCATTTATTAGTTCTTTATAAAAGATGCCATGGAACCATAAATATGAAGGCATTTCTCTTGTGTCTTTAATGCCGTCCTTAATTACCGGTAGTCTGGTTGTGTGCATCTGCTAGGTTGGGGGTAACTGTGGGAAAGGGTCTTGGAATGCATATTGGCGTTGTGAAATATGCATTGTGTGCGGCTCGTACACCAAGCTTCTTTTGCCTACAAGGAAACTTGTTGCATTCTGAAGGTAACAAAGAGAATATAGCCTGCCCAGTCTGATCCATTCCAATTCTGAGTCTAAAGCGACCTCCTGGAGGGATTTCTCAATAGATCGGTACATGGATAACAATAGTTCCACACACAAAAACCCACTGTACCATGACAATTTTTCCTTGTCCAAAAAAGCCTGTCTTTAGTTTATAATGTGTTACTCCAAAAAATGGCATGTTAAGCTCCTGTGTAAATCTTTCCACATTTGGTAATTAGCTGCCATAAGCCACTGCCAAAACACGGTAACACAATGGATTTTAGGAAACTTTGCTGAAACACAGTTAAAAAACCATTTTGTTTGCTTTGTTTCCTCTGTGGGAAATATAGGAAAAGACCACTTATAAATATATCAAAACTTAATGCTCCACCTATGTAAATAGCCTTAAGGTCAGAGAGAGATCATATGGGATAGTGCACTGAAGAAGTTAAGAAAAAAGGACCATTTAAATATGCTCATGTTTTTATGTTTATCAGGGAGGACTACAGCGCACAGATTTTTGGCTCTGATCTTTGAGGAAGCTGGGATGTGGATCCAAGCTCTCAGTGTTTGGAGGGGAGTCCAGGGAGATATTAGATGCCAGAGTGTTATGGCAGGCCAAATGACAATATTTTGGGGTGCTGGATTGTTTTGATGTTGGAGTACAATGGGAGGTGAGATGAGTAATGTAATTCTCTAAAATGGAGAATGAAATTGTACTTTTGTCTGACATTTTACAAGGAATGTGAAGGTTGGAATGTCAGCCTCTTGCAGTCTCTTGCTGAATGAATTAAGATTCTTCCTCATTTTTCTATTTTTGGATATTTTTGGTTGATTTTGATTTTTTACTCTTTTATCTAGATGTGCAATCACTCTCCTGTTTGAAAGGAACTTCCCCAAAACCAGCCATTTGAAACATTCCTTATTGTTTTTAACAATTAAAAACGTGAGAAGGCAAATTTTGGAAATCATAGCAGTAGAGTGTTGAGTATTAACTCTTTCCCGCACAGACAGGAACTTCCATAGTGTTATTTAGGATGATATGATGCAGCTATACAATCATGAGTAAATTTCAAATGTACATGGAAACAAAGAAATGGCCTATGAAATCCTTAATTAACATTTTGCTGTTTTCATTCAACTGAATCGATTTGTGAACCTTGAAAAGATTTGCCATGAAGTTCCAGCTAGGTGCATGCAGATGCCTTGCAGTTTCTATTTGCATTTGATTCATGGTCTAGGAAAAAAGACCCTTCTGTTTGCAAGTGTTCAGTTCTTTCAGCCACGGAAGTTGTTTGTGGGCTAAATCTGATGCAGTAATTTTTTAGGTAATATTTTTTGAGCAGAAATCAGAGCAGTTTTATAATCAGAGCCCACTACTTCATTATATCAAGTGATGCCCAGAAAGATCAGACTGGCTAATTCACAATAAAAACTTGAAGTTTTACTTTCCAAACCAAGTTGTTTAAAGCACCTGCACACACCCCCAACCAAAACAACCTCCCCTCCCCACAAATAACAGGAGAAACTCTCTCTACATGGAGTGCTGTCCAATACACAAGCTAAAGTAACTGGAAAAACAAACAAACGGGGCTAGATCTCCTTTTTCTCTAGCAAGCTGCTGAGCACATGACAACCTGGCTGCTCAGCTTATGTGCCGGGATTTTGGGCTAACAATCAAAATAGCCAACGTACAACCATAAGGAGTTTTAATGAGTTCAAGAATCACTGAATTTTATTACAAAGCTATTCCAACTCATTTGTCAATGAAACAATGTATCCACTACAAAACACGGCGCATGAGAATGTTGCAGCGTTCAGTAGCTTGAGGCTTTACTTATTTTGATTTCCTGAGTCTCTGCTTTGCGGTTTGAAAGGCGGTGTGTTCTTTTCTGATCTCTAGTTCAGTGCAGTGGGGTTGTTTTGGGATCACTACCCAGTCTGGAGCCCATCGGACCTGACAGAACTGTATTCATTAGAACAATGATTTGTTTATTTCATGACTGACCCCTGGAAAGGCCAATGAGTTTCAAATCAGGGCCCACTCACAGCAGCTGAGGGTTGGGCTGCATATGATCTCCTAATTCCAGCTCTGATCAGTGCTGTGATAACTACTGCCTTAAAGTGAAAACTCCAGAGCATTTGGACAAAAAGGGTGTGCCTGCTTGCTTGCTCAGAGGTGGTTTGCGGCTGGAATCGAATTTCTAGGGCTCGCTGCGGTGGCATCATCAAACTCAATGAAAACTGAGCCCAGGAGAAATGCCTGGATAGGAAAAGCTGGGTCCGCATTTACCTCTCGATCACCCACATGTCTGATCTCCGAGATTTTCTAACAGGCAGCTCTTGCGGTGACTATCCAGGGAGCTATTGAGCTCAGCTTTGCCTCGTGAGCACTTACCGATGTATCAGTGCAATATCTGAATTCACATTTAGTGAGGCTAATCCGAGGACACATTTCAAAGACTCGCTCTGTGCTTTTGTCTCTTGTATTTACCAGACATTCTGTTTCCTGAAACAGCCATGTGTATTTTGAACTTCTTCAAAGCCTCTTCCAGCTCCTATTTTCCATTTCATTTACAGTTTCCTTCACGGCAACCCGCCCAATTATTTGTCCTTCCGTGGTTCATAGGTACTGCAGCAAAAGGAGGTGGGGAAATAGCCCTAGGGCCTGATTCAAGGCCCTTTGAAGCCAATGGTAGTCTTTCCATTTGGCTTTGGCTCAGGTCCTATGTGAGTAATGAGTTGTTTTTTGCTACCTAGTGACATTTTGGCACATTGCTAATAATATAACAATGCAGCACCACAACTGGGCTGTGAACAATAGTAACAGTCTACAGAGGGCAGAGGAGGGAAGAGCTGGTCCCTTAAGACATAATAGGAAGCCTAAATTTAAAACTAAAAAGAACTCAGAATGTCTCAATGGCCCTGGACATTTGCTGTTGGATTTCCTCTGGTCGATGGGAAACTGAAGGGTGGTGCTTATACAATTAGGTTACGAATGCTATGTGAACATACTAGCTACATAATTACTTGTTTTTTCACCCCCGCCCACTACGGTACGTTCTTTTTTTTACTATGTCTCTGTTTGCCAGGCAGATTTTGTTTTCCTCCAATGGTCTAGTCTAACTCCTTTGTAATGTCAGTGGAGACACACCCATTGCTTTCAGTGGAGGGTGGCTCAGGTGCTAAACATTTTGGGTGAAATGCCCTTGACTTCAACGGGGCCAGGATTTCACCCTTTAATGCTCTGTACAGTGTTAAGCATCCAAGATGCACCAAACGGGTGGTCGAAAAGACCCCAGAGAATCAGTTATTGGTTTGACAATACAGAAATATGAGTGCCGAGACAGGAGGGATACACTGAGTGCCCACGCAGAGGGGTTATGCTGAAATAACTAATCCGGAGTAATTATTCTGGATTGGCTATTTTAGTAAATTTCCAAGTGTAGACAAGCCCTGACGGGTGAAATCTTAATATCCTAAACGTGGTTTGTGACTCTCCTAAGAGAAAGCTGAGAGTTTGACAGTGTGTCTTCTTTTAGTCAAGTCTTTTGGAGATATTTGTATCCTTTTTTCATATATTTTTTCACCAGACTCTGAAATGAGACGTTACAACAGGTCCTCCAGCAACTTGGTCTACCAAGAACATTTTTTTAAGGACATGTTCTTCCAGGTGTAAGAAATAATATCTTGAAACTCCATCCACTGGGGTAAAATACCCTTGATTATTCTATAAAACAGGCATGGAATCAAATGGAGGGTAAAAGTGACAAAGCTATATAGGAAAAACATGAATTCCCACCTATGTCTCTGGCAAGACTAGACTCTGTGCAGCATCACACAGTAAGCATCCCGTTAACTACACCCATCTTCTTCTCAGAGCAAGAGTTCTTGTGCAGTAATTCAGGGTTCTTATCATCACTAAACCACAACAGAGCAGAACCAGGGGCTTGGCTATATCAAAGCGTTGGCATATGGAAGAGATTTAAAGAGCTGTCTTACAGTGAAGCAATGAGCTAGAACATGTTTCCAAGAGGGGCTGGAGTCAGGTAGTATTAGGATATTTTAGTAAAAAGTGGATGACCTGGGGCTTAAAATGAAAAGGGAAATATTGGGCTTGGAGCCTAGGAATAGCTGACCAGCATGACTGCCTTTACAGGAGGCTGGGAGGGGATTTTACAATGATCCCTCCGCCCCTTCCCCCCCCCCATTGGCTATAAGATTTTATTTGCGCAGGAGTTGTCTTCTGACAACTTCTTTTTTTTTGTTTAGGTTTTATGACAAGAGGCTGGAGACAGGAGAGCTGTCCTCAAACCGTTCCGGACAGGATGGGTCCCTGGGCTGCCTCTGTTCCTGCCCTATTATGTAAGGGTCACATGATCCATTTCCAATCAGGAAGCAAAAATGTGTCCCATCCCTTCCCTGTCCAAGCCCTTTATATAATAGCCACTGGCTCCAGTACACTGCAAAATTCCTGCCTTAGACGAGAGAGAGAGGCTACTTTCCATTCATGTACAGTGGAAAATGTCAGTGATACGTAATCCAAGCTTGAATACCCCAAAGATATTCACAGTGTTTTCAAGTGAGACACGTGTGTAGGTATTAAGACAGATCCTCCACCCTCATCCCATCTTACAGCCTAAACTCAGCTGCTGCAAATGAAATATTGCACTTCAGGAGAGGAAGGTTGGAAGGAAAAGCAAAGAACTGGGAACTTCTTAGTGCCAGTTGGACTATTGAGTCAAACGGAGGCAGGATCAAGCCCATTATTGCAGCCGAGATTATTCATAGCCCCTACTGTACAACGCAACTAGAATTTGCCTGGGATCTCAGAACAATTTCTCCTGCAGACTCCCTCAGTTTGGCAGGAAAACCAAACATTTTCAAAATTGCTAACTAAAATTGAGTGGCCAAAAGGTCTGCAGAATGGGCTTCTTAGATTCTTGCGGAGGTGAATTAGCTGACTCACAATTTGTGGGATTCATCCCCACTCTGTGGTAAATGATGCGTACATGGTTTGTAGAGTTGGTCTTCAAAAGAACCTTTCTGAAGTAATGAACCAAAAGCAACTTTTAGTGACAAATTGGTTGTGTCCTGAAGTGGGCTGTAGCCCATGAAAGCTTATGTTCAAATAAATTTGTTAGTCTCTAAGGCCTGGTCTACACTGGGGGGGGTGTCGATCTAAGATACGCAACTTCAGCTACGAGAATAGCGTAGCTGAAGTCGACGTATCTTAGATCGACATAGAATTACTTACTTCACGTCCTCACGGCGTGGGATCGACGGTCGCGGCTCCTCTGTTGACTTTGCTTCCGCCTCTCGCACTGCTGGAGTTCAGCAGTCGACGGGAGAGCGATCGGGAATCAATTTATCGCGTCTACACTACACACGATAAATCAATCCCCGATAGCTCGATCGCTACCCGCCGATCCGGCGGGTAGTGTAGACATACCCTAAGGTGCCACAAGTACTCTTGTTCTTTTTGCATATCTATCCTGAATCTTTAATGAAACAAAGCGCTACCTTGGTCTTTATTCTTTATATGCTATTAATAGCACATGTCCTTTTGGAAGCACTGAGTAAGAACAGTTGCTATCGAGATGAGAGACCAGGAAGAGCCTTGCCCAAAAATAACAACTCCAAGAGAGCTTGATCCAATGCCCATTGAAGTCAGTGGGAGTCCTTGGTGTTGGGCCAGGATCTAATAGCAGTGGGCAGATGAACCATTTAAGAAACCCTGGGGGGAGAATGAAAAATTCAGATATTGCTGAAATAATTTCTGCTCTGTTCTAACTACTTTGGAAATGTCTCTCACACTTCCTGTTTGTCCCTCATTTGTTTGTCATCTAGGGAAGTGATGCCTCCTGTCGCCCATGAAGGGGAGTGCTGTGAGGTGCCAGTGTTCGTGGCTGAGGGCGTGTTCCTCCAACAGCTCTCAGGGCTCAGACTGTAGGTGAGATGTATTTTCACTCTACACTCATCCATCACTAGTAACAGAAACTGTCCCTTAGTGCAGAACATAGTAAAGAACTGCACATTGTGTGAATGTGCACAGATTGCAAACCATTGTCTATGGCGTGTGCATGTATGTAACCACTGATATGGGGACACCATGCTAAAATACCCTTTTTACAGTATGTTTGGAATAGTCAGTTATGGCCTTGGCTAAGTTGAGTAGGGACCATGGAGCCAGGTTCTGGTAACCTGCGAGCTATTGTAATTTTCACAGAAACTAAGCAGAGCTGCAGTTTCACCTTTCCCCAGTGTACAAACAACATGAATAAGGCCAAGGAAGTGAGATGAGACTGCTAAGAATTGTGGGAAAATAATTAGTAATTAGTTGTTTGCCAAATCATTGAGAGGAAACTCTCTATTCAGTGCAGTCGTACTCAAGGATCGTGACCTATAAACATCCTAGCAGCACAGGCCTGTAGGATGAAGACAAAATAGTAATGCAAACGATTACATGTTAACAGTCATCTAAGTGAACAAAATTAATTTTACAATTAACTGTAATTAATTAAAACTTTTGTTTTTCTGTCCATGTTTTTCTATTGTAATTCTTTTTTTATAAATAAAGGTAAATTGGCTTTTTTTAAAGTTGCCCTTAAACGCTTTTTGACAGACCATCTTTGTTATTACTGAGACATTTCCAGTGTATAATTATTTTCATGCATTTTCAGACTCCCGTTGGCAGTTCTTATTCTAGTAATGCCCCTGCAGTGCCTGTATTCTGAGAAAAGAAGGTCAGAAAATAAGAGACATTTAATACCGTTGTTTGGCTACAAGGGGCTAATCAGAATGTTGCTATTTAACTGAACAAAGCAAGTTAATACATTTATAAAGTTTGCTCCCAGTAAACATTTGGCTTCTCTTCAACAGGAAATGATGAACTTTGAACTCATAATGCATGGAAATATTTACATTTCAATTTATGTTTTATTCTTGTTGAGCTAGAAAAGCCTCCTTCATTGCAACAGAAACTTAAGACCTGATTCAGCAAAACACTTAACATTTACTGGAGAAAATCTCTTCCTTAAAATCTTCATTAGAATTCAGTTACCCCCCCCCCCAAGAGGGAGAAGAGAGAAAGAAAAGAAGAGCCGTGCACAGTGAGACTGTTACTGATAAATCTCACATCTTTCACAGAACATTATTCTTTAGAAATGGAGAAGCTGGGCCAAATCAACTTCTCTGCTGCTGTAAATGGGTGAAACGCTATCAACTTCGATGGCATTTGGCCTGTTTTCACAAGCAAAGAATTTGGGCCACAATATTTAGCTGTTATGGGTCCACTCCAGTAGGCGTCACTTATTTCTTGCCATGGCAAAGGGGGCCATAGAAGAATCCTTTCTGTGATGGTCCCTGCTGGCCTTGAAGTTTGCAAATCCTGCTAACTATGTACTAAGCCCCGTACTACAGCTTTCCCACTTCTTATCACGGTGATGCTACAAAGCAAAGGAAGACAAGACAAGAATTTGCGTCCAAGCCTGGATACCTAGAATCCTTCTTGGGTCTCGCACAGGCTGTTCTCTCCATAATCGTCGAAGGACTGCCATCCCCTAACAGGCAATAACTGCTGATATTTGTGCAAAACACTGGTGCCACATTCTCTGTCTACAGCAGACTCACTGAGGATTACAGGATAACTGACCCAAGAGATCGGGAATGATGTTGGCTATTGAGAGACTACACAGCCAATATGTCAGTCAGTGCCATATGTGGTAAACCAGGCATCAGGACTGCATCCACCTGTTAGTGGGATGGTGGGGTAGGGGCTTCTGCCCAGCAGGGCGGATGGTCTTGGAGCTTCAGTCCCACAGGGTGCACCTGCTGGGGCTCAGGGCTACAGTAGGAGTGGTGCTGAAGCCCCAAGTCCCAGCCGGCACCTCCTGTGGGGCTGAAGCCCCAAGCCTAGCAGGTGTGCCCTGGCTCTCGAACTTCTGAAGATTGTCATATGCAGCTTGCAGGGTTAGTAAGCTTGGCCACCCACGGTATATAACATTACCCCTGATAATGGTACTGTTCTGCAGCGTTAACCTGGATAAGAAGTAGTAGAAAACTTGGTTTTGTCACTAAAGTCACACTGCGACAGGGAACAGGTGCCATTGTCAGTCACTTTTCAGAGTAGGGATGATAACTCTTGTCATGGTAGATTGGAGAAAAAGCTTTTCACGTTCGGCTCGGGACCATTATGCGGAATGGGGCTGCTGGTGATGGAAGTCCCTAGGCTTAGAACGGTAGAGCTGGTTCAGTAAATTACAGTCCCCTTACGTTGTACAAAGACTGCAAATGACATATATTTCTTAAGGATTGTCAGTCTCATACAGATTATTTCCATGTGCAGAATAAAATGAAATTTCTGCATGTGGCAATGTCTGCATCTATGGTGTATTGTAAGCCCATGCCTTCTCATGAGTACAATGGAGATAGAACGTTACAAACCCCTCCCTTGTAATAGATTTTTATGAATGGCCATGCAGCTTTTGATGATCATGTGGGGAAAGAAGGGTATAGTAGCAAAGATTTAGGAATGTAATGGCCAGCAGTCTCTGCCAAAGACTTATGAATGGAAATGTGCTGGTGGTTGGAACTCAGAACCAAGTATTTATTTATAACCAATTTATTGTAATTTTGGTATTACAAAAATCAAAAGGAATAATTAGGAAAGTGGATTCTTTGATTGTTTTGTTACATTAAAGATAATGCTTGTTAATTAGGAGGCAAACAATTTTGTGATAAACTGATTATCTTTCAAAGCAAAATATGCCACCAAAGAGAGACACTTCTTTTGATCTTCTTGGACAGAGAGACTTTAATATGCTCCCGAGAATGCATGAGTTAGGCTCCAATCCAGCTCTCACTGAAGATAACTGAAAGACTCCTGTCTACTTCAATGGGATGTGAATCAGACCCATATAGTCATTAGGGCCTTGCTTCAGCAAAGCACTCAAGCATGTGGTTAACTCTATGCTCTGAGTAAGCAGGGAACCTCAGAGGCGCTGGAACAATGTGTATAGTGGAGGTGCTGAGAGCAATTGAACCGAACTGTAAACCCTGAATATGATGGAAACCACTTCCAGCCAGCACCTTTCGCTCCAGCATATGGGAAGGAATCATTCTTCAGTTAGTATCACCCTTTTCTAAAATGGATACTGATATTAGACATTGCCAGAGTTCATGAGGACAGGCTTTTAAGAGACAGGTTCTGAATAAATTACGTCTTGTGTTTTCCCTTCCTGAATTGCAGTTAGCTCAGTTCACCAGCTATTTCAGATCACTACAAAATATCTTAAATTATTTGTATTACCATACATTTGTATTTGAATCCTCCTGGGATGTCTACCTTGTCATGTATTTGGAAATCAAATGGAAAGCCCGTATATTATGGATCCCCATAGAGTAGTTTAAAGCAGATAAACTCTCTTGCAGCATTTTAAGTAACCGCTATGAATGTCTACTGGGTTTCTGGCATGGATCTGATCTGTGAAGCTAGATTTGTAGCTGTGCTTTTGGTTTAAATTAGTTCCAACTGCTCACAATTTGAGTGCTTGGAATTTGCCTTCACCAGTTTTTTTCCCCCAAAGCCATGCAGTGTTCTCCAAGTTGAGTATTGTGACAGCTGGAACTAGTTGTATTTCTAAGGAGCACAGCTCCCATCCGGATATACTGATCCTCTAAGACATTTTGTGGTTTACAGTTCTTGAAATATTCAATTCAATTAACTTGGAACAGGTCCCCACAGGAGGGCACTGGCTCTACTCTTTTGAGCTAGGCAGAAGTAAGGTTTGATTTACATGGTTGGTGCTTTTGGGAGTGCTTGTATGGCGCAGAGGCCAGAGGCTAACTGCCTTGTAGAGAGAGAAGGTGGGTGAGGTAATTTCTTTTACTGGACAACCTCTTTTTACACTCATTTCTCCTCTCACGCCTGTCGAATGTAGACATTGTACCTGTGGCGGGACGGATTAACCCCCCGCGGTACCAGCGCGGGGCCGATCCGCCCTATCAGGGGAGGCTGGTGCTGGTAGCTTTAGGCCGACCGCTTGGCTCTCTAAATCGTTAGCGAGGCCCCAGCATCGCTGAGTAGTGCCATGATGCCATGGGGGTAAGGCTGCAGTGCAGGGTCAGGTTTGTGAGAGGGAGGCTCTAAGTGAGTGGGCAGTAATATTTATTCCGTGGTGCTCTGATTCCAGTCTCTCCTCACTCCCACGGGCTGCTGGGAAGGAGCAGCATGTTTCTTCTCCTGGCCCCTACTTCTGGCTGCTGGGGAGGGAATGTTTCCCCTCCTGCTCGCCTCCTCCACTTCCTGGATGTTTGCAATCCGCATGATCCTTCCCCCTCCCACCCTCTTCTCTGGCGCAGTTTGGCTGTCTGAGTGCACTGGGTCACTGCCAGCAGTAGCGGCGTGCAGGGCTGTGGACCTGCCCCCCTTAACGCCTGAGGGCACCTGAAGAGCTGTGCTAGGGCCCGGGCCGGAGTTCCCGTTAGGCACAGTCGGCACGTGCCTCCAGGCACCGGCATTCTAGGGGCGTCCAAAAGTGAAAAGGGGGTTAAAAGTTTCCTTTCTTAGGGAAAACACAAAGGTCAGCTGTAGGCAGGGGAGGGGTGCTGAAGGTGCTGTGCCTAGGGGTGCGTAAGGTGTAAATCTGGCCTTGGCTAGGGCGGGGTGCATGGTGCATCTTTTTCTAAACTGAAGTATCACAAGGGCCATTGTTCACCTTCTCCACCTTGCCTGGTGGCATCCTACCAGCCCATTGCTCTCACAGGCGTGGTGCCTCCTGCCACCATCACATGGGGATTGCACCGGCCCACCTCACGCCTCCAGCCTGAAGAGGTGTAATTTGGACCATAGTGTGCAACTGGGAAATCTAAAACAATATTGCTTCCAGGTGCACATTCATCCCTCCTCCCTCACGTCCCCAGGCAGCTGTAGCTGATGAAGGTGGTGCAAAGGGAGCGTTCACCCTTACAGCTAGTAACAGGTCCCCAGAGGCGGTGCTAGCCCATTCGGGGCCCGAAGGAGGACTATGTTTGGGCCCTTCCCCCACAATATATAATAAAAAGGGAATATGGGGCCCCCTGGAGCTGCTCAGAGCCCTAAGCAATTGCTTACTTTGCTTATGCCTAGCACCAGCTCGGCTGCATCCCTGTGTTTTCTAGCTGCCTTCACTGAGGTAACACTAGTCTAATTGTTTAGCGGGTTCTCTCTGGAAAGGCAAACTGAGTCCTGTGTCGGATTACCAGGGGACACCTGATTTCCCCCTACATTGCTTCCATCTGTGACCTGGAGAGCAGGGCTGGTTAGGGTTTTGCTACATTAACAGCTTTGTGAAATTCTGCCAGGATGTTATCGCACTGGTGCACAAAGCTCTGCTGTTGGAGGTCCATTTCATCATTGTATCCCTCAAAGGCTTAAACTCCGCAAGAGCGAAGCATTTGTATGACTTTACATCGACACCTCAAGTGTTTCTGTAGTGCCTGCTATATCACCGTCCAGCCAGTTCGCCAGGTCTGCCTGGTTTCCATGAACGAAAAATTCATCCATATCTGTATAGCAAACTTGTCTGGCAAGGCAGAGTGTTAATGACAGCAAAGTCTTTAGAGAGGCTTTTGAGTCTTTTCCACTGCGCTTTGCTTTTACAGGACCGGGTGAAAGAGGCATTGGTTTCACAAGATCTGGATCTGTGGTTACCTTTGTGCACAGCACAAATGTTCCCAGTATAAAAGAACTATCATATTTGTAATACTTGGGCCATAGGAACATCCATTATGGTCTTTGTAGCCAGGACAATAACAGGGTTTAAAAGAGAACTAGATAAATTCATGGAGGTTAAGTCCATTAATGTCTATTAGCCAGAATGGGTAAGGAATGGTGTCCCTAGCCTCTGTCTGTCAGAGGGTGGAGATGGATGGCAGGAGAGAGATCACTTGATCATTTCCTGTTAGGTTCACTCCCTTTGGGGCACCTGGCATTGGCCACTGTCGGTAGACAGGATACTGGGCTAGATGGACCTTTGGTCTGACCCAGTACGGCTGTTCGTATGTTCTTATGACAACCAGCTAACACTGTCTCACTAAAGGGGTTCCCAATGGCTCCGTACTCAGGGAAGTAATGGACATGTTTGGCACATGTAGTTAGTACACTAAGCATTGTTTTGTGGTGAAAAGGTTGTTCTTGGCACAGGCTATTCTCAGGCATTTGAATCCTTCTGGATAGCTACAGGATAGCCCCTGAGTTCTTGGGCTAAGTTAAGCACACAGCGTGTTGAATGGTTGAGGCTATGTAAGGGAAGCTATACACAGCTGTGCATGGTACAGAGGCGCCATCTGTATGGTACCAAGAGACACCAAATTGCTCTAGAATTCTGCTCTGCTTTGTCATGAACGCAAACTGACCTCCAAAAGGCAACAAAGAAGGGCAAATAATTAAGGCATATGTACACCATGCCAGTGAGTCTGTGATTCGACAGAGAGCTCCAAACTGTCCTCACACAAACAGAATACCTACAGCAGAATACATTACCCAGAGTTGGAAACCTGCCTTATTCTGTTGGTTTCACTCTGAATTAGAGGATGTAGCAAAACCCAGTGGTGGTTTCTCTACATGGATGGTGAATTGGAAAGTGCTGTAGGAATATTTTTGTAGCATGTATACAGTTGCTTCTGTTATAACTTGGTGTGCAGGTGTTGATTGGTTTGATACTATGCTTGAATGAAATGTACTTGAATGAATATTTCTATTGCAATATTTGCTTGTACAATGTCCGTCCTTGTCAATTCAGTAGCTCAGCGTTTCAGTAGCTCAGAAGTCTGCCATGTCTTCTTGATGAAATGTGGCTAGTGCCACTAGATCTGCTCACATATTAATTAAAATAAAAGGAGGGTCCAATGCTCATTTAACGGAGGGTCACATGTTGAAAGGCAAGTTTTCTGACTCGCATGTTAGGGAGGATCACTGCAGCTATGTGAGAATTCTCCATGATAAGTAAAAACAAAATGACTGGGAAGAAGCCATTATGACTAGTTCCTTCTAGAGGCATGGGATGTGTGCACCATTGAAAACAATTGTCTTTTTTTACTTTAGATTTCTCTTCCTCATCAGCAACTTATAAATATCAGTTTCACAGCATCTTGATTACCTGAACCAGTCGTATCAGTTATCAAAACTTCCTTTCCTCATAAAATATATGGAAATACATATATTTTAAAGGAAAATTGCAATAATTCTGTTGGAGTGTGACCATCTAGATTTCCAAATAAGATACCTATGTTCATCAAAGTGTCAACATTAGCAAATTGGCCAAACACTAGTCGCCTGTGTTGTGAACATCCTGGGCCACTTTGAAATGTGGACTATCATTGAAAATAACCTGTCTGCCACAGGGGTAAAATTTGCAAAAGCACCTAAGTGACTTTGAAGTCAAAAAGAGTCCTAAGCCACCTAGGCACTTTCACATTTTTACCCCAAATCTGCATACAGCTACATGCTTTATATTTTAATCACAAAATTAATAATAATTTCCATCAGCAGCCTCAAAGGATTTTCAGAAGCATCCTGATTGTTGGTTTCTGCTGTAGATAAGAGGAAAGTTGTCAGGCAGCCAGTGCTATCATGGTGCATAAACTTTCTCTATGGGATTTTAATGAAAAAGTATTGAACAGCGAGAGAACAGAGAAATCCGCAAACATTAAATTTCCTTTTGTAAAAGTTTAATTTAACACACTTGTGAGCTACAGCCATTTAAAAAACAACAAACTTAGAAACTATTTCTCAGTAAAGTCTTAGAGCCCTGATGAATGCAACAAAATGATGCATAGGACGGCACCATTGCTGGGAAATAAAACAAGAACGTACACAATCTCTTTAAATATAAAAAATTTACATCCGCTTGGAAAGAAACAAAATACAGGTGGTAGGTAACGTGATGGGCTGCAGTTTACATACAAATTAGACACAGGAATTCCCCTTGTCATCTTGGCACTTGTACTGAAAATGGCTTCGTACAGTACAAATCAGGGTGGCACTAAAAAGGTTCACTTCTTCTGAACTGTACAATTGTATTGCACAACATCATTTAACTGATACTGGGCTCACTTCTACTTCCATTAAAATCAATGGCAAAATCCCATTTACTTCAGTGCAAGTAGGAATTTATTCACTGTCTACAATTATTTGGTCTTTTTTTTTTTTTTTTTTTTGTATCCTGAAGAGTAACATACAAATGAAGGTTTATCAAAATGTTTTGGACCTTCTTCCAGGGACCAATATAATACGTCCTTCCTAATACACTGAGGGAGTAACATACAGTCACTATTGGACCCCGGACAGATAAGAACAATGCCTGCCTTGATAATTATGTATCCTTTCCTTTTATAATATTGGACAGTCTAGTTAAAAGAATCAACTAACTTTAACAAAAGTAAAGCTATATAAGCAGAAAGAAGA
Source organism: Malaclemys terrapin pileata (assembly GCF_027887155.1). Lineage (NCBI taxonomy): Eukaryota > Metazoa > Chordata > Testudines > Emydidae > Malaclemys > Malaclemys terrapin. Next base: position 2,291,831 of record NC_071514.1, read on the forward strand.
TTTTTAAATTTGTAGAAACAAAGACAAAACCTTAATTAACCACCAAACTTATACAAAGTGTTGTAATCACATGCAGAAATCCAGTTATGCCATTAATAATCCAATTTGTCATTCGTGCCTTCCAGAGGAAAAATGTAAAATAGCAGTAGATGCAGTTTTAATACCTTGCTCATGAATTAGACTAGGATAGCACTCTGGACTCTTTACAAATATATACCGGGGACAATGTAACTTTTCCTCCAACCTAAATTTGTCTCTTCATTCATGGTTTGATGTCCTCACCCCTCTACCTTCCATCAAAACACACTCATATGTGCACTCACTTTTACACAGAAAACCAGCAACAGCATTAAAAGGGTAAGGAATAGTCAGTCATACTGGACGATCTGCAAGCCTAATACTCTTGGTGATAATGACTATTGCAGGTATTTTTCTTCCTTGCTCACTCTGATCTGTCTCTGTTTCTTAAATGATGGAGAGCTAACTTCAATTTGTAAACATTCGTAAGTACATTTCAAAAGTGGGTTGCCAGCTTTGAGTCCCTCTAGAAAAAAAGGAAAAAGGCCAAAAAAAAAAAGGTAAAAGCTACACTGTTTGGAATGATAGATGCTCACTTATATATAATAATAATAATTAATAATAATAAAAAGTCACTTGGTCAGAGTTTTGTGCTGGCCTGCCAACACCAACCAAAAGCTGAAATTGTCAGATGATAGCACCATACATCTTTTAGAGAGATCTCCGCAAAATGTTTGCTATTCTGTTTTAAGTTTGTTTCCTAAAATGTTCTCTTGAAGATTGTCTAACATTAGGCAAGACATGAGAGATGGAAAATTGTATCTGTTTTTCAGCTACTTGCTAGGAAACATTAAATTTCTCCATGGTAACTAGCAGGGCTTTGAGTGCTGTCTAGTGAGAGCGAGGCTCTTGTTTTCAGACTGATCATTTGAGCACCATGTACTGTAGTTAAAAAAAAAAAAAAAAAAAAAAATCTTCCCTGTGTTTTTAAAGAGCACCATACAAAATCCCCAGTGGAGGAACTTGTAGCAACATTCTGCATTGCTATATGAACAGACCATGTGGCAAAACCTAGTTTTAAGGAGTTCCTTTTGTTCACTGCATAATGTATGTTCTCTTGAAGCTTCTACAGCTCTGTTTTTCCCCCTCCCCATAAAGGGTCCTTCTACCTAAATGATTTCACCTCCTGGAGACACGTTCATTCCCACGATCCCGAGCACTGTGACCGTGTTGGCGGCAGGTTCGGCAGCACTGCACGTTGACAGTTGGAAGATGGCATCTTCCCAGAATCCTTAGGGTTTGACAAAAACTGAACGTGAGGCGGTCCCGCTCACAGATGAAGGCTGAAGGAGAGAGAATGAAGAGACAGAAATAACATTACCATGAATACAAGGTTTGATGCAAAAGTCTGTATTCGGCTGACAGTAAAGTAAATATAGGAACAAAGACCAGTGCAGCCCCGGAAAGCGGGGTCCTCTTTTCCTCTAGGGCTGAATGTTCATATTTGTTCCCATCTAATCTAAGTGCCAATGGAAACTCACCCATCGCAGATAAGACCTGTGACATCACCTTAGCAAAATCAAGCAATTAGAATTATTGTATTCATTCATTATTTATCAGTCATGGGGCCACAAAGCTTGAGTAGCAGGATTTGCATAGATGGGGGCGGGGCTCTGTGCTGACATCAAAGGGACAGAATCCTCCCCCACAGCGACTTCATGGGATAACGCTGCCTGTCTTTGGGATGCTAAAAGGCACTGGGGTGGCTAAGTTTTGTCATGTATCAATTTCACAGCAAGCTCTTTAATCAGATATGTATTGCTGAGAGTCCACTGAAGTCAGTTGGAGTCGATGTCATTCAGCTCCTTGCAGAGATTAATTAGTTAATGTCTGGAAACAGCTTTGAAGTCTTAAGTGCTATATAAATGCAAATTATTATTATTAGTGGGACTCATGGCAGGTCTGTACCAATGATTTTATCTGCCTGGATCTGTCCCTTAACTGTTCTCCATCTTCATTTCCAAATCAGTGAATTATATGATAAAGGTTGATCATATCATAAGTATGTGGCACAGTGCAGCATTGTGGATGCCAATCATTCACCTTACTATTGGAATTCAGAGGAATGCTTCCAGGTGACTTCTGGGTATGAATGCTCCATCCCCAGAGTCTGTATGGCACATAATTTTCACAGGAGTGTTGAGTTCTTTTACATTCTTACAAGAGCACCATGAACTAACTGGATGGCTTTTAATCAAAATAACATCAGCTTTTTGGCTATGGTTTAAGATACTGTCCATTATGGATTACCGCATCACAACAGCATTCCTTTACAATACAGTTACAAAACCCCACTGGTTTAACTATGATCTGCCTCTAATCCTCCCATCTAATTTAAAACCATCAGTGTTCTCCAAATCTTGTCTGAGTCACGGGTCAGCTGTTAATAAATGCAAACAATGTCCCCTCTTGAGTTTGTATGCTAATACTCTTTCTGTCTCAGTGGGAACATTAGATTGTTTCCTGTGCAGAATAAATCAGCGCAGTGAGCAAGATAACCTGTGAGTTCACGTCATACTCACCAGATTAATGCTCCTCTCGCTGATCTGAAATATTCCAAGCTGTCATGAAACTTTAACTAGCAATAGGCAAACCTCAAATGGCTCAGCACTCTGGTTTTCCACTCCCGCACGTCCTTTTCCCTCATGGCCCTGCCCACTCTGCTTCTCTTCCCACCTCCGCTCCACCTCTTCCCCCTGAGGCCCCCCCTTGCTCTGCCTCTTCCCGCAAGGATCCCCCCCACCTGCTGCTCACACCTCTTTGCCGCCTCCCCCAAGGCTCCTCCACCCGCCGAGGAGCGGCAGGTGGAGGGGGCCTCAAAGGGGGGGGCAGAGCGGCGCTAGAGGCAGGGGACTTGGGGGAGGGGGCCAAGTGGGAGTGGGGTCTGGGGTGGAATGGGGATAGAGTGTGGGCAGGGCCTCAGGGGAGGAGGCAGAGCAGGGGGCAATGCCACAGTCTGGGCGCCAGTGGGCTGCCCCACTTCTAGGGAGCTTCCAGCACTCACACCCAGCCTCCCCAAATGCAGGAGTCATGTGCCGCCCATGTACATGGCTACGTTAAACACCATTAAATCACCTCTGTCTAGTTCGACTCCCCCCTGTCATCTATAGGAATGATTACAGTAAATTGTGACTCCTTCTTAAAAGAACAATTTAGATCCTTCCCAAAGTCTAAATCTGATGGGTGGTGGTGGTAATCTGCTAATTCGCTCTGTATTGTCTACTCTTGGGCAACACCCTCTTATAGACTCATAGACTTTAAGGACAGAAGGAACCATCATGATCATCTAGTTTGATCTCCTGCACATCACAGGCCACAGAATTTCACCCACCCACTCCAAAGGAGACTGAATTGTATACATTATTCCAGATGAGGTCTCACCAGTTCCTTGTATACTGGTACTAATACTTCCCTGTCTCTACTGGAAATACCTCAACTGATGCATCCTAGGATTGCATTAGCCTTTTTCACAGACGTATCACATTGGCGGCTCATGTGATCAACCCAGGTCTTTCTCCTCCTCTGTCTCTTCCAACTGATACCTCCCGAGCTTATAGCAAAATTCTTGTTAGTCCCTAGATGCATAACTTTTCACTATTAAATATCCCATTTCTATTACTCGAGTTTACAAGGTCTGCCAGATCTTCTTGTATGATATTCCGGTCCTCCTCCATATTGGCAATACCACCCAACTTTGTATCATCCGCAAATTTTATTAGCATGCTCCCACTTTTTGAGCCAAGGTCAGTAATAAAAATGTTAAATGAGATTGGTCCCGAGACTGATCCCTGAGGAACTCCACTAGTAACTGCCCTCCATCCTGCAGAATTAAACACTTGGACAAGTCTCATAGACTCAGAAGAGGTATGATTACTAAACACAAATCTACTGTTATTTACACTGTTCATGATAAATTTAGGCTATTTGGTACTGAGCTGGAGGGACACTGGTCATTGACCATCACTTCATGTTGCCTCAGCTCAAGGGACAAAAGGTTTTGTTTAGGGAAAGGCCAATGCCTTGCTCCCAAGAGAGAGAGAATTTGATCGTCGGTTGTTAATGGAAAGAATGTTGTGCAATGTGGAACGCAGAGACTGTTGCGCCCATTTCAGATTCCACACTTGGCCTCCCAGCCGCTCACTAACAAAGCCAATCTGCTTTTTAAACGAATTTCCTATTTCAGTGGAGATCTTTCCTCTCCCTCAGCTATTCCTGCTTGGCAATAATTGTTTGGGGCTTGAAAAACTTGTTTACAATAGACTAAGCCCCTAAATGCCAGCCATTATCCATTAATTCATTGTGCTGGCTCACTGGTGAAAAGCTGTTTAAACACCCTACCTCTACTATCCTTCCCCTCAGGGCATCTACTTAAAGGGAGCCCCCACTAGCTAGAAGCTGCCTGCTTTGCATGGTTACAATTTCCAGCGCAGTCAGCAGAGTTGCGGAATCCATTCAAACTCCTTGAAAGCTGAGCTGTACTCAAATCACTGGCTGCTGGGGGACAGGGGATTTTGAAAGCCCAGGCTGGGGTTTTCAGGAACTCCGCATCAGTGTGAGAACTGGCTCAAGATCTTAATGAGAAATCTGCTCCCTAGCTCATTTCTATACGCAACGGGCCAGGTGGTGAGTGGCTCTTGCCTAGGTTTACAGGATACCCAGAGCTGTCCACTGCCCCCGTTCCAATCACCATGCAAAGGCTAGCACTATAGTCCTGGTGGACCTGAGGGGCTGCTTTCTACCTGTCCCCTGAAGTGGCCTGCACCTCGCTACAGGACCAGATGTCAGAGTGCGATGGCATTCGGCACCTGCCCATGCGCCCAGAGATTCTGTATCCCCCGGTCTGGCCCCTGAGCCATGGAGTGCCCTATCTGGCCTTAGCATTGCTTTAATGGGTTTGTTCAGTAAGTAATTTAAAATCGCGGCAGACATTGTAAGTGCAGCAGAACTGGTACTACAGGAGCCATCACAGGACACTTTCATACTGGCTCAATAGTCAGTAAGTGGTTTTTTTAGTAGACATCAGGTATTTTCATAGAGAACTACAGACATTTAAGAAAGTGGAGTAACTTCATTGTGCTTCTTCCGTGTTTATAGGTTCACAGACTTTATGGCCAGAAAGGACTATTATGACCATCTAGTCTGACCCCCAGCCCAGCACAGGCCGGAGAAATCCATCCTGTAAATTATGCATCAAGGCCTAACCTTCACTTGAGCTATAGCAAATCCTTCAGAAAGATATCGTGTCTGGATTTAAAGGCTTCAAGTCAGAGTCTTCACCTATCAAAGGGGTAGCCGTGTTAGTCTGGATCTGTAAAAGCAGAAAAGAGTCCCGTGGCACCTTATAGACTAACAGACGTATTGGAGCATAAGCTTTCGTGGGTGAATACCCACTTCGTCAGAGTCTTCACCATGTCCCTCAGTAAGTTGTTCCAATGGCTAATTACCCTCACTGTTAAAAAATAAAATAAAATAAAATAAAAATTCCACCTTATTTCCCTTCTGCATTTGTCTAGCTGAAAATCCCAGGCATTAGAGCTTGGCTTCCCATTCCTAAACACGTCCATGTCACTAGGCATTGAATTCTGAAAGCTCCGCTTACAAAATGAACTCCCTGGGAATGAGGGTCTCAGTCTATCTCCCCGCCTCACAGCACTTATCCCTGTACATCAGCAGCCCACCTTTGGTGTACAGGCCCCAAGGGGAGGTGGTTCCTTCAGCATGTTTGCTGGTCTCTGCCAATGTCAGGCCATAAGACATACACCTCTACCCCGATATAACGCTGTCCTCGGGAGCCAAAAAATCTTACCGCGTTATAGGTGAAACCGCGTTATATCAAACTTGCTTTGATCCGCCGGAGTGCACAGCCCCGCCCCCCTGGAGCGCTGCTTTACCACGTTATATCTGAATTCGTGTTCTATCAGGTCACGTTATATCAGGGTAGAGGTGTACTTGTGTCCAAGCGGTTTGTGTCCCACTCCCAGACGCTGCAGGGCATGGGTCTATTGTGAGGTAACCCGAATATCTCCAAAAACACTAAAAATCATGGGCTGAAGAGAGACACTGGATTGATGGCTCATTACAACAATCGGTGACCCACTAACCTGCCCCCCACAGCTGTTTCCCCCCTCCCTTTTCCTCCCTATGACTGGAGAGGAGTTAAGAGGCCACCTTGAATGGTCTCTCAAAACAGGTGTTAACTACTTGTGTTAAACAATCTGCTCCACCTTGTATTTAGCAGTGACCTGAGTTAGGGTTTGTCTTCACCTACAGTGCTGGGGTTGTGCAGCTGCACTGTGGCTGTTCCGCTGTAGCGCTTTGGTGAAGATGCTACTAAGTCAACAGGAGGCGCTTTCCTGTCTGTGTATTTAATCCACCTGCCTGAGAGGTGGTAGCTAAGGCAAGAAGTGTTTTTCACACCCCTGAGTGATGTAATTATACCAATGTGTTTGTAATGTAGACCTGGCCTTCATCGCCCAGACCTGAGGAAGAGCTCTGTGTAAGCTTGAAAGCTTGTCTCTCTCCCCAACAGAAACTGGTCCAATAAAAGATATTACCTCACCCAGCTTGTCCCTCTAAAAATGTTGCCACATTTCAGCCTGGGGTAACCCCCTTGAAAGTAAAGGTGTGTGATGGTAATGTTAACAGATCATTGACCGCCAGGGTTATAAAACTGGTTAAAACTGTACATTTGAATGCACAAGCTCACAATCACAATCTTATGCCATTATCTCAGTCACTTAGGCACGTGAAACCATTTCACCTCTGCAGGGTTCAGTAATCATTTACTCTTCAACGAGAGGAATGACCTCAGGTTAACCCAAACCTGCTGAATTTCAGGTTCCTGTGGAATTTCTTGGCTTTGCCTCTAAAATCTCCGCACTTACAGAGCTTCCGCTTTGAAAGTAACATTGAATAGAAGAGAGAAGGAGCAGAAGATGTGTCCTCTCTAGGAACGCGGCAAAGATGACAGGTTTTGAGCTCTCCATAATGTTCATTAAGCATTGAAGTTAAATAGGTGGAAATGAAAAAACAAAAATATCCCAAAAAGGTTTAAACAGCTTGCCTAAAAAGTACCCCATGCTGTAGACAAGCCGCACTCTAGCTAGCCAAAATTCCCATAAGGTTTGTATTGCAGCCCTGGTAGGGTTACCATATTTTAATAAAACAAAAGGAGGACACTCCATGGGGCCCTGGCCCCGCCCCAACTCCACCCCTTCCCTGCCCTGGCCCCGCCCCAACTCCGCCCCCTCCCCTGAACGTTCTGCCCCTGCTCCTCCCCCTCCCCTGCTTCAAATGTTCGCAGGAAGCCTGAAACAGGCAGGCAGCAGGTAAGCTGGGGCGGTGGCGGGGGAGGGGGGGGCACGAGGAGACGTGTCCCAGTATAGCCCCCCCGGCCGAGCAATTCCCTCCGGCGGCCGGCTCCGGCCAAGAGGCTCTGGCCCCAGCGTCTCCGGCTCGGCTCGTGCCCTGGGGCGCCGGCCCTGGTTCTGGCCGAGCGGCTCCGGCCCTGGCAACTTCAGCTCGGCTCGGGCTCCGGGTCACCGGCCCCAGCCCTGGCTGAGCGGCTCCCAGCGGCTCTGGCCCAGCTTGGCTTGGGCCCCGGTTCCAGCCGAGTGGCTCTGGCCTGGCCCCGGCCCTGGCTGAGCGGCACCGGCCGGCAGCCGAGCACTGCTGGCCCCAGCGGCTCTGGCTCCGGCCCCAGTGGCTCCAGCCCGGACCCAAGCCCCACGACCCCTCCCTATTTTCCTGGACATGTCCGGCTTTTTGGAATTTCCTCCCCGATGGGGATTTGAGGACCAAAAAGCCGGACATGTCCGGGAAAATCCGGACGTATGGTAACCCTAAGCCCTGGGTAACTAGCCCTAATGCACTGAGGGGACATACTGAGATTGACATCCATTGGGCACTGTGTATTTTTTCCAATGTTTCAATTATTTATAGATTCATAGAATTTCAAGGCCAGAAAGAACCATCAGGATCATAGTCTGACTTCCTGCATAATACAGGCCAGATAATTTCACCAACTGATTCCTGTATCAAGCCCTTAACTTCTAACTGTGCTAGGCTTCCGATAGAATAGAGAGTCAGTCATGTTCTTGGTTCTTATCCTCATGGCTCTCAGTGGCCTGGGCCCAGGATATTTAAAAAGCCTAAAGCTCCGTGATGAAGATTGTGGTTGTCGACTCTGCTCCTCAGGCAAAATGGAGCTTTCTACCATCAGGCTAAAACTGGTCTGTGCAGCAGATTGAACATTCTCAAGGGCTGGCCTCAGGCTGTGGAACAACCAACCACAGGAATTAAGGACCATTATAAACCTACCCCTACCTTTGCGGATACAGACTAACACGGCTGCTACTCTGAAAACTACCCCTATTTGTTATCCTTATTTAATAGTCATGGAAAGAGAGATGCTTGTTCTTGTGCTGGGAAAAAAATCTTCTTTTCCAGATCTCTAGAGGGTGTCATGTGATTTAGTGCTGCTTGCAGTTAAATCTTTGTATTTATTTCTTTAGAATCCCAAGTAGCGATCTGGACGCAAATCCCAAATTACAAGTTTACTACAAACTTTAGTCTAAAGCAATTGCTTAAAAAAAAAAAAAAAAAAAACCAGGGCTATGCTGACACATTAGGAACTGAAAACTTGTTTTGTTTTTTCAAGTTGGTATGAAAGTCACTTTAAATTTCATTTAAACTGCTGCCATTCAGACATAGGCATTTACTTTTATGCTGGAGGGGGCAAAAACTTCCTGGTATAGGTTTTGTAATAACAAGGAAAAGTTTAGCTTGGAGCTGAGTTGACAAAACCAGAGAATTAAGCTTCTGACCTCTGGCCTTTGTGATTTTCTGAGTACCAGTTCCGACTTTAAAAAGTATTACCCCAGTCTACTGCCTCTTTCAGGGCTGCCCAGACTATTTTCATGTTAAAATAAATTGTGCAAACATTATCACAGAACATTTTATATATGTATGTACTGGTGTGTGTGTGTGTGTGTGTATTTATGTGTACACAAATTTTATCTCTCTCTCTCTCTCTCTATATATATATATATATATATGGAGATATATTTATCCCTCTCATGTAACACATTTTCTCACCTATGCGATGGTAAAGTTGTGATTGGATTTTTCTAATGCTGAAGCAATCCCATCTCAGAATGTCAGTCTAGCAGCATTGGGATTTCTAGCCAGGGATCAGAAAGCATTTTTTTGTTTTTAAAAACTAACTTCCTATCTCTTTTTAGGCATGTATCCAGTGTGAGATGCATTGGCATTAACACAACACATCCGGCCTTGGTGTTCCCTCTTGTGGCATTGAAAAGCATGCCGTGATTAGCCCATTAATAAGGTTTTAGGGATGGATTCTGTGCTTAATTTGTGCCTGGCAGGTCAGAGCCCCGGCACCTCTGGGCCCAGCAGGTCAGAGCCCCGGCACCTCTGGGCCCAGCAGGTCAGAGCCCCAGTGCCTCGGGCCTGGCAGGTCAGAGCCCCGGCACCTCTGGGCCCGGCAGTTCAGAGCCCCGGTGCCTCGGGCCTGCTGCATCAGTTATGAATGAAAAAAATTGCTTGAGTCCCGGCACCTCGTTCATTACAAATTAAGCACTGGCCGGATCCTGCTCCCACTGAGCTTAATGTCAAAACTCCTGTTGACTTCAGTGGGAGCAGGATCATTCCCTTGTTAGAGCGCGACTAGCTGAGCATTTACAAGCCTTGTTTTCACTCCGTTGGCTAAAGTGCTCGTATCAGTAATTAGCAACGGGCATCCATGAGTGACCCTGGGAATTCAGAGTGTTGTAGATTACAAAGCTTTAAAACAGCTCATACGCAATGAATTTCGATTTTCACTATGGGGTCCAATCTTGCAAAGGACGAGCATCCGATGAGAGATACTGAGTGCTCTCAACGCCCACAGACTCCACCTTGTAAAAGCAAACCACAGTTGGACGGGGTTTCCAGTCTACTTGAATGTGCATGAGAGGATCAGGGGGAACCTTTGTGATTCAGAGAGAGGCCAGCTCACCTGAACAGAATTCAGTGGGATGATCGTTGTGCCCTAACCATGTGATGTGCATGGCTACTGCGGCTGTCATCTCTGGTTACCAAAGTGGTGAATTTAGGATAGCCAGTGGAATAGTGAGATGTCAAATGGACCAACTTTCCTCTGTAATTAGGCTAAGGTGATGACGTAGGTTGTTGCAGGGAAGTCCATTTGTGATCGTTATGTCACAGAGAGACATAACACAGATGCAGCTTTTTTCCCCGGGGCTCCTTGCTTGGTGACTTCCTGGTCTCTTAACTCCCTTAGTCCAGGATTGTCCTGTTACAGAGGAACTTTTTTCCCAGCATGCCTTTCTGGGGACTGGCCCTTTACATTTGGCAGAGGCCTAATGTGGCCATTTTCTCTCTTGTACAATACTCTGAATCCCTTTCACATTTCCTCCAGTTTTCCCTTTCTTCTTCCGGAGGAGGGAATGCATTCTCAGCATGGGCTTTTGACCTACTGAATTGTACAAAACTCAGAGCACTGGGTGAGCAATTGCTACACGTAAATAAATCAACAATCCTAACCTACCATGTTTATTATGGGGCACATTCTTCTGGGTGCAGCACTCCCACAGAAATCTGTTGTATTTTCCATAGGAAGATGGCAAGATATGGCCCCATGTTTGTAATATTTCTTATAAAGGCACAGGCTAATCCATGACTGCATTGCTCCCTCTGATGGACCACTGAGATTAGAAACCAATTACTATTTCGTAAAGAAAGTTGTTAAAAGATATTTAAGGTAAATCAGCTAATGTTTTTTTTCCCAAGGCGAATTCAACAGTTTACATTTGATTAAATAAAATAATTCAAAGATGAATCGATATGATTAAGAAGCAGTAGATGTGGTATATTTTGACTTTAGTATGACTTGGGATACTGTCATGCATGACCTTCTCATAGACAAACTAGGAAAATACGACCTAGATGGAGCTACAGTAAGGTGGGTGTATAACTGGTTAGAAAACCGTTCCCAGAGAGTAGTTATCAGTGGTTCACAGTCAGGCTGGAAGGAATTATCGAGTGGGGTCCCGCAGGGATCACTTCTGGGTCCGGTTCTGTTCAATATCTTCATCAATGATTTAGATAATGGCATACAGAATACACTTATAAAGTTTGCGGACAATAACAAGCTGGGAGGGGTTGCAAGTGCGTTGGAGGATAGGGTTAAAATTCAAAATGATCGGGACAAACTGGAGAAATGGTCTGAAGTAAATAGGATGAAATTCAATAAAGACAAATGCAAAGTACTCCTCCACTTAGGATGGAACAATCTGTTGCACACATACAAAATGGGAAATGACTGCCTAGGAAGGAGTACTGCAGAAAGGGATCTGGGGGTCATAGTGTATCACAAGCTAAATATGAGTGAACAGAGTAACACTGTTGCAAAAAAAGCAAACATCATTCTGGGATGTATTATCAGGAGTGTCATAAGCAAGACACAAGAAGTAATTCTTCTGCTCTGCTCTGCTCTGCTCTGCGCTGATCAGGCCTCAACTGGAGTATTGTGTCCAGTTTTGGGTGCCAAATTTCAGGAAAGACAGAAGTCCAGAACTGACAGAAATTCAGAGAAGAGCAATAAAAACTATTAAAGGTTTAGAAGTCCAGAGAAGAGCAATAAAAATGATTAAAAGTCTAGAAAACATGACCTATGAGGGAAGATTGAAAAAATTGGGTTTGCTTAGTCTGGAGAAGAGAAGACTGAGATAACCGTTTTCAAGTACATAAAAGGTTGTTACAAGGAGGAGAGAGAAAAATTGTTCTCCTTAACCTCTGAGGATAGGACAAGAAGCAATGGGTTTAAATTGCAGCAATGACAGAGGTTTAGGCTGGAGATTAGGAAAAGATTCCCAACCGTCAGGGTGATTAGTGGAATAAATTGTCTAGGGAGGTTGTGGAATCTCTGTCATTGGAGATTTTTAAGAGCAGGTTGGACAAACACCTGTCAGGGATGGTCTAGATAATAGTCCTGCCTTGAGTGCAGGGGACTGGACTAGATGACCTCTCAAGGTCCCTTCCAGTCCTATGATTCTAATTCTATTGGAATGATAACTAGAGAGTATGGGCTGGATTCATAACTGAGAGGACTTGTGGATATTTTCCCTCTAGGTTTGAGCTTGTACAGGATAAAGTCCTGATCCTGCAATTGTCTCTGGATGGGCAGAGCTCCATGGAGCTCCATTGACTTCAAAGCTGCCACGTATGGGGTCAGCTGCAGGATTGGGACCTACTGTCATTCCCAGTCATAGCTCCGCTCCACTCGAGCATTAGTGAAATGCTCCAGATGTGACAGCTGTTGCTTTAAAAATATATTTATTAGAGAGCAAGTAAGCATGTAGCAATATGCTGGCTTAATTGTGATGAAGTCCATGTAGGCTCTTTGTAGCTGATAGGCTGTAGATCACACGGATTGGCAGAACTCCACTGAAAATTTGCCCCCCCTCCAAAATATCATCCCATTATGTCCTCCTTTAATCCAGCCTTTGACAGCCTCTTTAGCTGAATATTGTTCAGCCTGGCAAATGTATATATTTGTGTGTGAGACTGAGAAAGAGAGAAAATATGCACTTCTATTTACAGTTTTCTGACCTTTTAAAATAAGCTCTGTCCTTGGTCACTGTATTAAGAGGGAGAAGATAACATAACTTGGAGCATGCACAGCCACCAAAAGAACGGTAGAAATTAAGTGATATAAGCTTCCTGCACTGTTACCCCCCTTTTAGATTTTTGTCCTTGTTCTATAGTGACTAAGTCCAATGAACTGCTACATTCCAAAGGGTGATAAGGAACCCTGAGTAAATACAGGGTTAGAGTGCAGAGGCCAGGGTGCACATTGTATGCATGCAACCAGGAAACTAGACTCTCTTGCGGGCTGTCATTAAAGAGAATGGTTTAACACTTTTGTCATTGATTTCTTTCCATCACAACTGATATCACAGGCCCCTGTGTCTGCATTTCTAAAGGGACTATCCCCATAGCATTTAGGCAGGATCTCATGCATGGACTGTGGCAGGCTGAGATGACGGAGAATAAATACAATTTATAAATAAATAGAGAGATCCTATCTCCTAGAACTGACCTTGAAAGGTCATTGAGTCCAGCCCCTTGCCTTCACTAGCAGGACCAAGTACTGATTTTGCCCCAGATCTCTAAGTAGCCCCCTCAAGGATTGAGCTCACAACCATAGGTTTATAGGCCAATGCTCAAACCACTGAGCTATCCCTCCCCTAGTTATGTTTATGTGCTAGTCACATGAGAGCTCTGGAAGGGATAGGGAGAAAAATAAAGACAGAATTTCTATTTCTTTAGAGTCTGTTCCTTGTTTTGGAGCCTGTTGCTATTCTCTTTGGGGGGGACTCTTTTTAGATGAGGGAATTTCAGGTGGTAGGGCCTGAAACGAGTTTACATCTGTCCCTTATGGTGTCTGTACAGCACCCAGCACACTGGAGCTCAGGTGTTGGTTGGAACCTCTAGTTCAGTGGGTCTCAAACTTTTTTACTGGCAACCCCTTTCACATCGCAAGCCTCTGAGTGCGACCCCCCCTAATAAATTAAACACCCTTTTAAATATATTTAACACCATTATAAATGCTGGAGGCAAGCGGGCTTTGGGGTGGAAGTTGACAGCTTGCAACCCCCCCATGTAACGACCTTGCAACCCCCTGAGTGGTCCTGACCCCCAGCTTGAGAACCCCTGCTCTAGCTGCTAACTGTAATACAAATAATATCAGATTTATTTTCAGTGGCCTAAATCCAACACTGAGCAGAGATGTGTGGGGAAACTTGCATTACTGTTGACTTGTTCAGTCATTCGTCAGCACTAAATTACCTTTAAAAAATGCTGATTACCACAGATTATCTTGCAATGTGTTTAACGTTTTTGCAGGAACAGGAATAGCCACAATGCTATTATACTCATTCCTTTCCTTATTTTGGTGGCTGTCCTCATGCAAGGGTTTGTTGGCCAGACTTATAAACGGAAAAGCCGGTTAATCTAAGCCATAGAGAGACCTGTCTTCCCTCATGCTTTTTACAAGCATCTTGGGCTGCACGCTGCATACAGGTAGGGGCGCTGGGACAATTTGTATAGTGGGGGAGCTGAGAGCTATTGAACCAAACTGTAAACCCTGGATATGATGAAAACCACTTCAAACAAGGGGGTGCAGCAGCTCCCCCAGCACTCCTAGTTCCAGCACCTGTGCAGACAGGAATCCAAAACCTGACACATTCATAGGAGCTACAGCCCAGTGAATCTACTAGGATTCCAATTTTTTGCCTCTTTAAGATGTGCACCATTTCCTGCATGGGAAGCACATGCAATACTTTGCTTGTAAGTGCAGAAAGGGTGGTTTGCAGCTAACCTTGGGGATCTGTGCACTTCTTGCAAGGAACTGTAAAATGTGAATTTGAAGCAAATCAAAGACTTTTAGAAAGACCTGGTAATATTCTGTGTCTCAGAGAGGTTTAACAGACAGACAGCAGAATCTCATGAAGCCTTTGTGGATTAAATGTATTTCTGATAATAACCAGGAGAGTTGTACCCTTAGAAACATGGGCCAAGATTTTCAATACAGGGCGTCTACTAAAGTTAGATTCTGGAGGCACCCAAACTAGTGGGCTGATTTTCATAAGAGCTGAGCATTCAGCTTAACTCAGCGGTGCTCAACACTTTTGAAAATCAGGCCAGTTGTTCTAAACATGGAATTCGGAGCTTAGCTTTAGTGGTTTTCTTCTGAAAATCTTGGCATGATGTTCTACAGCTCTATATAACTATGTAGAAGATCTGTCTCTTGTTAGTCCATGCTGCATTCTTGCTCCTCGCAACTTACCAGGTAACATTTTTATTTTATTTTGTAATCTAGGCGTTTACACAGCTTTATCTTTTCCTTTCTGGAGATGATTATTTTGGAGGAGAAACAATGGCTGTAAAATTGCAGACAGCTCATAGCTGTGAGAGGCTAATCCATCAAATGGTTAAAGAGAAACATATTCTAGAGGTGCCATTGTGAACAGAGATCACTAAATCTGCTTTTAAGCTGGGTTACACATTAAAAGAAACAGCCCCTTTAAACCATGGCTTCTTCACTGGCAGCAGCAGCGTTGTGGAGTAGAAATAACAGAGTGATGGGCGGGGAGGATGTCACACATTCAGACCCCAAGGAGAATAGTGTGTTCATTCTGAATGCAAGTGCTATGTTCCCATCTAGAGCAAGTAATGACATCACCAGGTCAGAGGTGACACCAGTCCCATTCTACAGTTATCCCTGAACTAAAGCACAGTCCAATTACGTAGCCAACATCTAACACTTCCTAAGTGTCTGACTTAGAGAATTGTAGACAAAGGGGGAAAAGGCCTGTGCCTTTGGAGAGGTTAAGAGGGGTGATCCCCTTTTCAGTCTGTGGATCTAATGCCAGAGAGAAATTCTCCTTTCCCAAGAGCTGAGGCAGAGCCAGAACTGAAGGACTTTTCTTAAACTCATGAAAAATGAATGCCCTTTCTTTCATTTCATTCTCTATGAACAATAGGGGGAGAAAGAGCCAACGATGGCTAAATGGGTCACTTCATGCGACCCTGGGACTTCCTATCCAAAATATGAAACCAATTTAAATACATGTACTAAAGGATTCTCAAAACTCTTGCAAGTTGCATTAACTCCAAAATGAGAAAATAATCATATTCTTATTGCAGCAAATAAATCTTCCTGGGCAGCTATTTTGCATAAGCAACATTTTTTTTTACAATACAAAGTTAAAAGGGATAGTGATGCAGTATTTAGGCCTTCGTTATTGGTGGCATGTACTGATCTCTCTGTTTTGACATCAACAGGAGTTGCACACACAGCTGGATTGCAGGAAGCAGGATTGCTTTAGAGGAGGGGGAAGTGTTAATTAAAGTTGGCTGAGTTAAAACATGGATAAAACATGATTTCTTAAAATGGGGTGGAGAGGGGAGGGGAGGGGAGAAGTGCTTTAAGGAGCATGTTGATGTCTCCCAATTAAATGAAATGTTCAGTGATGGGGAGATTTGTTCTATGATCACATTATTGGCCAATCTTCTTGTTTTTTTCCTTTTATCTTTTGAAGGCTACTTTAACAGATAATTACCCACCAGAGTAGCTCTGAACACAGATTTGATAAATGGCACTTTGCGGGTGCAATACATATTTTTATTCTCTGCTACAGACCTGAGCTTGGGCTCCTTCATCACAAAAACCCCTCTTCTGTTCCCAAATTTTCTAGAATCAAGTTGCGTACAAAAAATCTGGGCAGTGGATTAGCCAGAAGCTGTAGCAACCCCTGTCCCTATAGCTTCAGCTCTTCTCTTCTCTCCTGTATGTCTCCTCAAAATGCCACAAAATGGAGCAAGAAAAATGCCTGATGTGTTTTGGAATGTTTTCAAAACAGTTAAGTAAGGGTTAATATTTTGTTGCACAGATTAGGTCTCACTTCCTCATTGAAAGGCCTCCTTATCAAAGGCTTTCAAGAGAGGCTCCTTGACAGAGCTATTTAAATAGCCAGCAAAGGAGTGCTATCATTGTAACAACCCAGATTCTTTTTAGGATGAGACTCCAGAACACTAAAGCTGCTTACGCATTCCTACTGGTGTAAGACAAAGCATAAGATAAACAGAGAGAGTCTTTCAGCCTTCTAATTGGTTGCACTAGGCAGTAACGCCCACTGGGATTTAGTTTTTAAAAAGTTATCTGCACAGAGATTGTTTGGGGGGAGGGCGGGGCAGGAATCTTCCGGATGAGTTGGTCAAAAAGCATGATCACTTCAATAAAAACTGCACAAGACATTCACCCTGTGATATGAAAAATCTACTGTTGTAATTAGGGAATGAAATACCTCTTTGTAGTTGCATCTAAATGATCATTATTAGATTTATTATTATTTACCCAGTTGTGCTATTTGATGTTAGAGTTGGCAATTTCCTGGGAAAAGCTAATTTAGGACAGGACACTGGTAAATATCAGCTTAAACCTGGTTAAACCAGGAAACTGGGAAATATAATTGCATCAGTGTCCAGCAAGTTCAGCAAGCACAGCATTAATCTGTTCAAACTTTGGATACAGCCATTCAAAACTGAGGAATAGGCTCGGTCTAGCCACTATATCAAAGTTGGTCTTCTGCTACAAAATGCTGCAAGGCCAATCTGGACTGGTATCTGCAACTCTGTTTGCTTCTGATTGCTTAATGCTGCAAGCCAACCACAATGCATTATTGGTGTTTTCATATAATCGACTGGTTTTGACTTTTGTATATATAATATTGAAAACGGAAATATGAGTCATGACACGTATAATGTGGTGTGTATTGATGAAACTGTTCTTAAAATAGAAAAATGTCTTAAACTGGGTCTGCCTAGTGTTTCCTGGGCAGTAAAAACCAAGATTTTACCAGCTAAAAACCACCCCTGGTAAACACCCTGCCATCCCTGCTCACTGCACAAATACAGAAGACGACAAAGTCACTGCCTTGAGGATGTGTTGTGGTTAAAAGGGCGTGTGTGTATTTTAAACAAAAAATGTAGAAGCAGTTGGTGTCCATGAAAGATGCTGGATTGATTGCCATACTGAGTGAAGTCCACCCACCTACAGCCATTCTCCTATACCCCTCCCTCAATACACCTCCCCTCAGCAGAAACGACCAGTATTACCGGCATCCGAGCATGCTAGTTCAGCTACCATGCTCCTCATATTGCAGAGTGTATTGATAAATAAGTCTAAAGTGTCCACCAGGTAGCACTCTGACATTAAATCAATGACAAAGTATCATTTGGGAATATCAATTCTTCACTGCATATCATTGGTATTTCGCAAGAAATAAAGGAAACTCAATGGCACATTTATTGCTGTTTCCTCATCCATGGGATAGGACACAGACTTATATGCACAAATGATTCTGAAAATCAGAATGTGATGCAGTGATTTCTAATACGCCTTTTTCGAGGCCAGCTCAAACACTATATTAATACTCACCTTACCTGCTAACTAGTACCAAGTGCAACAAGGCATTGCATAGTGTAAATAGCTTTATGGAGAGGAAGGAACTAAAATCAGAAAACAATGCAGCTGTTGTGATTCCACCAGCCCCGTTTTTAGAGTAACAACAAAAGTACCAGGAGGTCATATACTGTGTTACACGCTTCGGTAGAAGATAGACCCAAACCAGCCACCACCCTCACCCCACAATCCAAACACACACAAACTCTGGAGAAATTCAGAGTTGGATCCCAACACCCCCAGATTATGGGGAAATCTAGATCTAAAGGCCACCAAACCAGAGCAGTACATTGCACAACTATTGTGCACTTGCTTTGCACCAGGGTACATAGCTACACAAGTACAGGGCAGTGGAGAATCAAGCCCTTTAAAACATCTGTAAAATGGGGATAATAATACTTGCTTTCTATTTACATTATACAGGGCCAGCTCCAGCTTTTTTGCTACCCCAAAGCAGCAAAGAAAAAAAAAAAACAAGAAAAACCCGACTGAGCTGCCACCGAAGTGCCGCCGAAGAGGAAGAGACGGAGTGAAGGACCCGCCTCCGAATTGCCACCAAAGACTAAAGCGGAGCACTTGAGCTTCCACCGAAGTGCCGCCCCGATACCGGACGGAGTGCCGCCCCTTTCTATTGGCCGCCCCAGGCACCTGCTTCCTTCGTTGGGTTGGGGCCTTTTGGCACTACTGCAATCAATAACAGTAATCTTTGGCTGTTCTAAAGGCATGTCAGAGACACTAGATACACTATGGGAAACAAACATCATGGGGAAAAATGAAACAAAAATGGTGTGAAAATAATAACCAAACAAAAACACTGCGCCAAACTCTGTTTCCCATGTGTGACCCGTTACGGTGTTACTGAGGGCAGAATTGACCCACTGCACTCACAAGCACTATAGATTGGCACCGGCGAGGGTTTCCAATCATTCTACCCCTCAAAGAGAGATGATAAGGGACAGAAAATGTAAACACCGGGGAAACCATTCCCTTTGTAACTGGAACTCCAGTACTGGCTGCCTGGGTGAGCCATAGGAATCCCCGAGTTTGAGCAAGGGTTGGCGAAAGTGCAGCACAATCAGAGGAGGAACATTTGATTCTATAATAAAACACATGGAGATTGCAGGCCACGGGCGTCCCCATTGTAAGCATACGTTTCCCTTTTAAGAACGTTCCAGGACCAGGCTTTATGGTGAGAGATGGGGCCAAAACTAAACGGTGACGGTTGGATTTGAATTCCGTGATCTGATTCTGCCCCCGTGTTTTTCAGAGGAGGGATGTTCCGAAAGCACAAGGTGTCTATTTCCAGTTTCAAACGCTCCTGCTAACAGCTGGCTTCACAAGATGTGTTATTTAGAAAGCCCTTGAAATGTGCCAGGCACTTTACAGACAGAAAGGCAGAGAAGATTCCCGTCCCAATTTCTGCCATTTGGGGCTGAAATCCTTGCTCTGATTGGAGCCAGAATACCAGCTCTGATTCAGTCTTAAACCCCAAATGAGCTCCGAGCAGGCTTCCCTAGCTCCTTTCTAATTCTGAAAGCCATTCTTAGTGCTCAGCACGCTCTAAAGAAAATCTTTCGTTGCCATTTCATTTGAGCGCAGGATCTCAGGACTAGGAATGGCTGACCATCCCCATCAGCTCTAGGGCAGCTGATACATAGGTCTTCAACACACCTGAATTAAATTAACTCCAGCAAGTGACATTTACTAGCTAAGAAAAGGCAAGTGGCGGTGGTGGGGAGAATCAGGGAAAGGAACACAGAAGTTGATGACCACCTATAGGGAATGAAGTGTTTGGTTTTAATGACACAACAATTGACGAAGTATTTTAATGGTACTCTGTATGTACACACTGCTCGTTATCCAACATGTTTATACTGCTGAACAGGGTAATAATGCTGACAGATCCCAGCTGTCTAGCTTAACCCTTAGGCCAGAGCAGATCTTTCCCTCCTGATGCTATTTGTTAATACATTTTTCACTAGATCCTAATTAGCCTTCTGGCTCCAAAGGAGAAATGGTTTCACTAATAGGTCCCCTGAGCAGAAAATCCACCACAGAGTTACATGTAATATGTAGCTGTACTTTGAACCAGACATTTAAAAAGTGTGTTCTTAGGCACAGTGTGCTGGCTAAAATGGGGAGAATCAGCGTCTTGACAAGGTAAGACTGACTTTTCATTATTAATCATGGGAGCTGATGGAATTGTTGTTCTGTTAGAAGGAACTCTGCCTAGTGATTTGGTTTCTTTTCATACGGTCTGAAAGAGTTTTGATAATTCGCCGTGTGGCCCGTGTAATGCACCAGCTTCTTTTTAGGGCTACACCATAAGTTTAAGAGCTTTTGGGATCTGCGTAGAAATAATATAACTCCCACGAAGTGAAAATTTAGCTAAAAACACATTAAGGCCACTTACAGGGGACACCGACCCACACAAACCCTTAAAGCAAGGAGGTGCCTAGGTGAGGGATCCTTCTTTAACATGCCTTAAAACCCCACACAGCACATGTACTCACTCCGTTCCACTATAAATAAATCTCTATGTACAGGGACACTCCCCAGTCCTCAGGATTGCACTATAATGCAATCCTTAACTCAGCCCACAGCACATCAACGTATTTGTCAGTCTGGCATCCAGGAACCAGGAAACTAAATGGTATGCTCTTTTTCAATGGAGATATATGAGGGCCGAGTTATGAGCTATAGACAGCCAAACACAATTTAGAGCAGCCCTGAGGCTGCCCAAAATGTGCCCAGGTCAGCTCCAGGATGGGGGTGGGAATAACACAAACATGGTTTAAAGCCACCTCTGCACTCACTTCCCCATTGGGTTCTGTGTGAATCGGGCCCCTCCTTTTTTTTAATTGGGTTAATGCTGCACAGTTCTTGGCTGGGGCACATTTCCATACAGTTCAGGATCGAACACAGGCTCACACTGAAGTTTCACAGGGGTATTAAAAAAAAATTAGGACCCCTGAAGCTCAGGCCCATCACTGAATGACCTATAATAATTTCAGGTCACGTACTAAACTAAAGCATTCTTGGCAGAGAACAGAATGCAGACGGTACAGTGAATCCTAGCGAAGCGGGATTGTCCTCTCCATATTTCTGGTCTGCAGATTTAATCAGCAAAGAACTATTTTCTTCTCGCTTTTAAAAGAAACCTCAAGACCTTGTTTCTGCAGCAGCATGTTAACTACTCAGATAGGTTCTTAATTTATGATGGATTGCGTCATTTTCCTTTGCGTGACATGAGCACATGTACGTATGTGCCAAGCGTCACAGCTCGGCGTAGTTATTTAAACATGGTGAATTAATTGACGTCAGTGGATTTACATCACTGTATCTGAGCAGACTACTGACCTCCGCTGCAGCTGTAACTACCACAGACAGGACCTGCTCCAACTCTCAGTGAAGTCAATGGGAATCTTTCTGTAGACGTTAATGGGAGTTGGATCAGTTCCTGACTGCAGAAAAAATCATTTTCGCTCTCAGCTTTCAGACTGAAAAGGAGGCAACGAACCCAATGGTGTCACCAGTTGGAATAGACTTGGCTGTGATATAATACCCCTGGGGTGCGGTTAGGAACATCATCACTGACTTCCCTATCCTGCCCCACCAGTATGCCTCATCTCTGACTTGCACGTTGCCCCTAGTCGCCACACAGAGTCAGTGCTTGGCGTCTCTGGTGGTCTCAACAGCAGTGATGCCATCAGTACCAGGTTTGACAGTGGTTTCAGTGATATGGACACCAGCCTGTCATGAACTGGACTGACACTCATAGGTGCCAACTTCGTGGGTGCTCCGGGGCTGAAGCACCCATGAAAAAAAATAGCGAGTGCTTAGCACCTGCCGGTGGCCCTGCCAATCAGCTCCTCCCCGTCCCTCTCAGCGCCTCCCACCCACCATGATCAGCTGTTCAGCGGCATCCAGGAGGTGCTGG
The DNA here is from genome assembly GCF_027887155.1 of Malaclemys terrapin pileata. Lineage (NCBI taxonomy): Eukaryota > Metazoa > Chordata > Testudines > Emydidae > Malaclemys > Malaclemys terrapin. Next base: position 2,313,898 of record NC_071514.1, read on the forward strand.
TGGGAAGGGGCAGGAACCGGGACAGGAAGAGGTGAGGTGGAGGTGGGAAGGGGCGGAGCAGGAGAGGGGGCTTCGGGGAAGGGGTAGAATGGGGACAGGGCCTGGGGCAGAGCGGGGATCAAGCACCCCCCCAGGGACTCGTGAAGTTGGTGCCTCTGCTGACACTTCCACCTTCCTTCATCTAGGGCCTGGCCTAGGCTACAGTGTTAGGGTGATGTAAGCTGACTTACATCCACCGAACTCTGCAAGCGTCTACACTAAGATGTAGCTCCCTGTGACACTGCCCCCCATATGCTTCACGGTTGTCTGATTAAGATATGATTATGGCATAATTATGATGCATTTTGTACACGATGAGTCATGTGAGGTATCATTGGAAAAGTTATGATTTGCAGAATACGATTATCCTATTTGTATGCATGACTCATTTTTGTATCAAAAGTTATGAAAATTGACTATGGGTCTGTATGTCAAATGGGTTACTCTGGAAAACACCCACAGCCAGCCTGACAGGTACAACAATGAAGAAGCCAGACGGTGCTAATGACTCATCAACAAAGACAATGGGCTGTGGAATACCTCAGCCTTCCTGTGGACATTTGGGCCAGCCTGTAAGTAATGGCTGCTCTGACTCTGCGAGGGCATGTGACCAGACCATATGACTCTGGATGCCATTTTGAGTACCTGTATTTTTCCACAAATTGGGCTGGGAGCTGTTTTTGGAACAAAGGGTTCCCACCATATGCTAACGCTATATAAGGCAGGGAGTGACCTCATCTGTGGTTCTTCGCTCCCCCACAACTCAACACCTGAAAGAAGTTCCGAAAGAAAAGGATTTGGAACAGGGGTGAGGCTCCCAAGCTACAAAGCAAGTGCAACTTGTGCCTTGAGTATCTGCAGGCCTGTTTGTATCATCAGTCAGGGTGAGAAATTGCTAATTCATATCCAATCTTTCTAGTATTTTAGGCTTAGTTTGCAGTTTTGTTTATTTACTAGGTATTCTGCTTTGATCTGTTGGCTATCACTTAAAGTCTACCTTTTGTAGTTAATAAATTTGTTTTTTGTTTTAAGTTAAACCAGTGTGCCTTTGACTGAAGTGTCTGGGGAAAAGCTCAGCTTTGTTTAACACGAGTGAATTGTGCATATTCCTCTCCACACTGAGGGAGAGGTGAACTTTCTTCATGAGCTTACATTGTACAGTGGCTGCAGCCCATAACGTCCCTTTGTTCTCCACGTTTAACACTGAACCCTTCACCCAAATCTGTGACCATTCTGGCAGCATCACTTGTGCCACTAGAGTTCAGGGTCTGGGACTCTCAATTGGAAACCACATGTTTCCATGGTTTAGAACCTGTGTGAATAGATTCAGTTTGGAGAGGCACTGTGCGGACAGCTATGGACATGGGTGAGGAGGTTTAAAAAAAAGCAAGCCCCAAAAGACCTAATTGAATGTAAATGCAAGTAATCTGGATCAGTTTAAGATGCTGACACATCCTGACTTCTCAGTGGCAAAACCCACTGAGTGAACGTCTGAGTGACACCATCTGCAATACTAATCTCAGCCACAAATTCTGCCCTCTCTTCTTTGGGTGTCCCTGAGAAATCCCAGCATGGCAGTGCGGGTAGCTGAGGGTCACAAGTGACCAGTACGACACAGCAGTCTGTACTGAGCAAGCCCAGGCCCCGGTCCTGCACCCAGTGAAGTCAATGGGACTCTGCACTGGCCCAGAGGGCTGTGCTAGCACACCTGTTTGCAGGATCAGGGTCACAGCAGCAATGTACCATATGCATTGATTTGATATTGAACTGAAACCTGTGGCCAGAACAGATGTTCACTGGTAGGAGTGAACGAGTTAATTAATAACGTCACTATTACCTGTGCAATATTCTTACTGCTCTGAAAAATCATAATAACGGGTCGTTTTATCCTGGACAGATGAGGTCTGAACAAAAGGAATCACACACCCAATGACTATGCATCTCCTGGCATTCACTGTGGCATGAGGACATACTCCTCTGTTTACCCCTAGACATTTTGCTTGAATATAAAGAAGCTGTTGCCTTTGTGTTTCAATCAGCTTTGCCATCTAGATAAAAGGGCTCCTGTTACTTGGGACTCCTGCCGTGGGATCTGTTTCCTAGTTTGCTTCCAAGGCTGTAATACAACTAGATGCACTGCATAGCTCTTTTCCATTTCCTGCCTAAGTGGCTGGAGAAATTCTTATCTGATGATAGAGGGTTAATGTGGCTGAGCTGACCCTCTGCATTGCTCCTGGGCTCCGAAGGGTCGGGCAGAGACCCAGCAAGGAGCTTTACCGAGGCATTTGCTGTCTCTTCTCTCGATGGCAGCCGTGTCTATATTCCAAAATCTGCTCCTGCTCTTATCTTCGAGGAGAGTGTGATAGCCAGATACTAGTTCGGAAAGTCAACAAGAAATGGTGGGGTTTTCATATGAAGGCAATGCTCATAGCTGAAGGGAAGTTCCCATCCAGCAAAGCAATTGGAAAAGATGAACATCTCTGCACACCCACAGACAGGGATTTTTCTGGCTGGGGGCAGGAATGGATCTTGGGACTGGAAACTGAAAATGCTTCCAGCATTTGCAAACTGAAATTTTCCATTTACCCATAGACAGCTGCACTGTGGGTGTTTTTCTACCCACCTCTCCAAAAATTTAGCTCAATCTAGGGGTGAAAGGCGATTCATTTTTCATGCTGGTGCAGTTCCAAGCATTCTTACAGCAGACACTGCTAGTCACATGAGATTACACACAACCTGTGTGTTTTGCCCAACAGTAATACCACTATAAGTGGACAATGTGCTAAGCCACCCAGCTCCTGAACCAGACTTTGACGTGAAAGTGTTTTGAAACAGGTTGGGTAATGACCCATGAACACCCTCCCACGTGTCTCTACTAGCTTTTCTAGTGATTCTTTGGAAGAGATGCTGCACACAATACCATAACTGAGTGGAAATCTGGGGATCCGGTCCCAGTGATGGGTGAACCTCACAAGGCGTTAGTGACTTAGTGCAGTTTGGAGAGGGAGCTGAACATTCAGATACTCATTGGAAGCTCTGGACGCTTTGGAGGTTTGTTTTCCCTACTTCACTTCCCATAAGTCTCCAACTGGCTCCAGTTGTGAGGTGGGTTTGTGCTGGCATGGAGCAGTACATTGGCCCAGCAATTCCTGAGGGTAGCATCAGTTCCCACAGAATTTGAGCTTTCATTTAAAAATAAATTTAACGTCTAGCCCTTACGGTCATGATGAAAACGTTCTGAGTGTGATCTGATGCAGAGCTGTTAGACCAACTTAGTGCTTTATGGACCACATTTTATCACCAGAAGCATTTACACTGTGCCCACCACTGCAATATGCAGCCTCTCAACAAGGGTTGTGGGGAGAAACAAAGGGTATTCTTGTGAAGGCAATGGATTGAGACTCAAAAAATCTTGGTTGAGCTCCTAGCCCCTAGCTCTGCCACACACTTCCTGTTTGACTTTGGACCAGTCACTTAATTTCTCTGCACCTCAGGTCCCCACCTGTAAAATGGGGTAATAAATCATTACTGTCTTGGCGGGGTGCTGTGAGGATAACTCTGTGTGTGGTTCTCCAATATGTCAGTTCTGTGGGCCATGTAAGGACACAGATACTATCATCTTTGCCTACAGCTGCATGGGGATTTAAAATTAGAAGCTGTCTTAAAAAAAACTTCTATGCAATCATTAATTAATTTATATCATGGAGACCGAATAGGATTCTGGCTTTAATTAGTTCTGACTTTCTTTAATTAGAGATCATTAAAAGTGAAATGTTTGTTTATTTTTCAGAGTAGCAGCCGTGTTAGTCTGTATCCGCAAAAAGAACAGGAGTACTTGTGGCACCTTAGAGACTAACAAATTTATTAAAGCATAAGCTTTCGTGGACTACAGCCCACTTCTGCATCCGAAGAAGTGGGCTGTAGTCCACGAAAGCTTATGCTCTAATAAATTTGTTAGTCTCTAAGGTGCCACAAGTACTCCTGTTCTTTTTGTTTATTTTTGATCTCTTTGCCACCTCTTTTAAAAATCAGAATTATGATGTTTTTAACCTTTAAATTCTGCTGAATTTATTTGCATTTTTATGGCCAACATAAACATAGTCACTTAAAGAGAAATAAATGATTTTGCTGATATCCTGGGAGCTTATTTTACGGAAACATTCTCTATGTTCTTCTAACACAGACACAGAAATGTTGCAGCCTTTATGACTCCTGTTCCGTAAAAGCTCCTTAAAGTCAAAAAGGAGAATACAAGTTTATGTTCATGCCTTTTACCTGTGGATTTACACAGCTCTCACTTCCTGCCACGTGAAGGTTTTGTTACTCATCATAGTTTGGCAGGAAATGTCTGTGTTTCCCATTGATGTTTCCTGCCCTGAGCTATATTGAACATTCATATCATTTTTAACCAAGAACTTTAGGGTTTGTTTTTTTAAAGAGACATTTGTGTGTTGAACATGTGCCCAAATAGTTATTCTGGTAAATCCATGGCTATATAGTTCAGTATTTATATGGCCCTCACCCTAGTAGTTTCTGGCTAAGTCTAGGATATCCACTTTCTCTTTGTTCAAATAACAAAAACATTTCCTTACTACTATTACTAATGGAATTTAACTGAACATTCCCTAAGTGTACAAGTGCCTTATAGAACTACAGACTCTGTACGGTCAGATCACCTATCACTAAAATGCAGCCACCTGTGAGGTGGAACACGCCAGTGATTATAACCCTGCTAGCAACACTACATGACAGTTAAGGGACAGGAAGTAAAGAATAATTATTTGTGATTGTGTTTAATTGAAGCAACATGGGACTTGGAGAAAGCAGAATGGAGTTGTTATCCTTATGGAATCTGGACAGAAAACCTCTGCTATTGGAAAGGAGATAATTAATTACAAGAAATCATCAGGGCCATTGGTTTGTTTCATATGAAAGATCTGATTCAAATCCCATTAGTGAACAGAAAGACTCCCATTAACTTCAATGGGTTTAGGATCAGGACCTCAGAGGAAGACTGCCAGCTAATTATATGACAAACACCACTTGGAATCATAGAAGATTAGGGTTGGAAGAGACCGCTGCGAACTTGCTGAGGGTGCAAACCATCCCATCATCCAGATCATTAATGTTTAACAAAACCTGCCCAAGGACCGACCTATGGCGCACTCCGCTTGATACTGGCTGCCAACTAGACATCGAGCCATTGATCACTAGCCGTTGAGCCCAACAATCTAGCCAGCTTTCTATCCACCTTCTAGTCCATTCATCCAGCCCATACCTTTTTAACTTGCTGGCAAGAATACTGTGGGAGACCGTATCAAAAGCTTTGCTAAAATCAAGGTATATCACGTATATAGATCTTCGTATTTTCTTTTTCTTTGGACTCCTCCAACCCAATACAGTATTAATGAGGTCCAAAGGTTCTTATCTAATGAGATTAAGCCTGAGGTAGCATACCGGCCCTGACCTAATGACAAAACTAACCTTAAAAGTCTGACACTACTCTAGTAGCACTTCTCTAGTCTACATTGCAGCTACGTTGTGAACATGAATTTGAACTTACAATTACATGCAGCAGTAGTGAAACATCATTAGAGTTTCTAAATATATAGAAGTTAATTTTCTAATACAAAAGTTATTGCATCGAACATGAAATAACTTTACTTTGGACCTCATCATGGTGGATAAAGATAAATTAATCACTGGCAGGTCTGGAGGTTGCCTAGGGAGCAGGGATCATGACCTGATTACATTCAATATGGGCAAGGAGAAGACAGTCCCAACTAGTAATATATATACTTGGTGCTTCAAAGGGGCTAATTTCCCAAAGGTCAAGAAAATTATAAGTGAAATTGACTGGGAGGTAAAATGTCGACAGAAAGATGTGAGTGAACATTGGCCGTTCTTTAAGAAGAGTTTATTAGATGGCCAAAAAGCCGTGAGTACGCAATCAAGAAAAAGAGCACCTTTGGCTAAAAGCCCATCCTGATTCAGTGGTGAAGTGAAGATAGCAATTAACAATAAAAAAGCAATATATAACAATTGATAATAATTGAAAAAAAAGGGGAAGAGATAGGAATCAATATAAATTTAGAAGTTTATTAAGTCTAGAAAATTGATAAGAGAAGCAAAAGACACCAGGAAAAAATCCAAGGCTAGCAGGATTAAGGACAATAAGAAGGAGGTTTTTAAAGTATATTAGGAACAAAAGAAATCCTAGCAATGTTATAGGCCAATTACTAGATGGAGATGGTAAAATTATTAATAATGATGCAGAAAAGGCAGAATTGTTCAATAAATATTTCTGTTCTGTTATTGGTAGAAAGCAGGATTATGTGCCTGTATCACATGAAGATAATGAAATACTTTCCAGTCCATTAGTAACTAAGGAGGATGTTAAACTATATCTAGTAAGGATAAAGATTTTTAAATGCAACAGGCCTGTATAACTTGCACCTCAATCCTAAAAGAGCTGGCGGAGGTGATCTCTGGCCCTCTGATGTTCATTTTTCATAAATCTTAGAATATCAGGAAATTCCAGAAAATTGGAAGAGTGCTAAAGTTGTGCCAATATTCACAAAGGGCAAGCAGGATGACCTGGGAACAATAGGCTGGTTACCCTGACATCAATCAGTGGTAAAGATGATGTAGGATTCAATTAATAAAGAATTAAAGGCTAGGAATATAATTAATGCCAGTCGACATGGTTTTATGGAAAATAGGTCTTATCAAAAAACCTGATTTCATTCTTTGATGCGATTACAAGTTTGGTTACTAAAGGTCACGGAGCAGAAGTAATATATTGAGACATTTGTAAGGCATTTGAACAAGTACCACACAACATCCAGATTTTAAAAAATTAGCACTATACAATATCAATAAAGAACTGGCTAACTGAGAGATCTCAAAGTAGAAGTCAGTGGGGATCATTGCTTCATGGGGGTCTTTCTAGTGGGGTTCCACGGGGATTGATACTAGGCCCAATGCTCGTCAACGGTTTCATCACTGCTAACATTTGCAGTGACACAAAAATTGGCAGAGAAGTAATTAAGGACGACAGGCTAGTCACACAGAATGATCTAGATCGCTTGGTCAGCGGGGCCCGTTCAAACAAAATGCGTTTTAATACAGCTCATTGCAGTGTTATCCATCTAAGAACAAGGAATGCAGGCCTGGCCTACAGAATGGGGGGCTGTTTCCTGGAAAGCAGCGACTCTGACAAGGATTTAGGGGTCATAGTGGACAAGCAGCTCACATGGGCTCCCAGTGTGATGCTGTGACAGAAAGGGATAATGCGATCCTTGGATGTCTAAGCAGGAGAGTAGTGAGTAGCCGTAGAGGGGTGACTATCTCTGCATGGGGCATTGGAGAGAGACTACAATACTGCATATGGTTCTGGTGTCCACATTTTTAAAAGGATGTTGAAAAATTGGAGGAGCTGCAGGAAAGAGCCATAAAAGTGATTGGAAGGTTGGAGAAAATGGCAGACAGTGAGAGACTTAAAGAGCTCAATCTGTTTAGCTTATCAAAAAGAAGACTGAGAGGAAATACGATTGCAGGGTATAAATACCTTCACAGGGAGAAACTTACTGGGAACTAAAGAGTCTTTAATGTAGTTGAGAAAGGCATAAAAAGAATGGTGGTGAGCAGGGCCAGCGCAACCTATTAGGTGACCTAGGCGGTCGCTTAGGGTGCTAACGTTTAAGGTGCGGTGATCGCGGCAGCCGGATCTTTGGCTGTCATCGGTATTTCGGGGGTGGGATCTTCCGCCGCCTCTGTTGGGGGCAGCATTTTGGGGGCGGGACCTTCCACCACCTCTGTCGGGGGCAGCATTTTGGGGGCGGGACCTTCCGCCACCTAGGGTGGCAAAAAAGCTGGCAGCACTCCTGGAGGTGGATTCTCCATCTCTTGATATCTTCAGATCAAGACTGGATGCCTTTCTGGAAGCATATGCTTTAGCCAAACAGCAACTATTTGTGTCAATACAGGGGCAACAGGGTGAAATTTAAAAGTCTTTGATACACAGCAAGTCAGACTAGATGATCTAATGGTCTCTTGAAGCCTTAACTCTATGAATATGAGTTAAGGCTGCAAGTAACTCTGATCTCAGCAAATTAAATGAGTGGTTCACATTGCTTTGATTGCTTTCTCTGGATTGCATGTAAGCAACTCCACCAATTACTGAAAATGTAAAAATGGGCAAGGTTATGTTTCGGGTTGTCTAGTTTCACCAGGGATTTTCTTTGCTGAAGAGATGATAAATACGGGTCTAGTGGAGGTTGAGTCTCTTGTTTGCTATTTCTAACTGTTTTTGGTTTTTGTTTGTTTTGCAGTCCCTTCTGCATCCCCAGAGATAGCAGCAGCCTGTGAGCAGTCATTTAGACTGCAGTGTAGCCTCCCATTATACCACCTAGGCCGAATGCCCCCTTCAGCTGAACTTCTCAACTCTAGGCACAAGTAGCAGCGATCTAGCTTTTAATACATTCTTTGTGAAACACAACTCTGAAGGGTTTCATGTTTCTTTCTGGGCAGACAAAAAGCTCTTTTCCAGACACATTAAAGTGATAAGGATGACGAATATTTAACATGCTATTATCAGTGACATCTAATCCTCTCATTATGTTGCTTTTGCTTTTCAGCAATGTTAACCCTCGCAGCCCCAGAGAGATTTCCAGCAGACAGGAGATTGTCTGGTACCATGGCACATGTATATGTTTCTCTGACAGAAGGTGAAAGGAGCAAGGAATAAACAAAATGCCTGTTACATAAAAGAGCATTATGCCTGCAGCCAAGGTAAGTAAATAAAGCCAGTAAATAGTCTGCATTGTTCAGGTTAGAGACAGAAATGTCTGGGGCTAGTCCAACATCTCCAGGGATCAGTGCAGGATTGTGTTTGACAGGACATTTTCTAGTGCTTAGTCCACGTTTGTTTTAGTCATTTCAAGTGATGGGACATCACCACTAAATTGAGTGGCTGTTTCACAATCTAACAGATCTTCCTGTCAGCAAGTTTTCTTTTGATATTCAGTTCCAACTTCCCTCTCTTAACTACATCCTCTGACTTCTAGTTCTATCTCCTTGTACCACACTAAACAATTCCCCTCCATCCTTGGGGCTACTTTCAAACCAGTTTTACCCTGGTGAAACACTAGTGCCTCTAGTGGAGTTACTCCAGATTTGCATTGCTGAGAGGACAATCTGCCTGTTGCTGTTTGCACTCATCAGAGATTTGTAGGTGGTTTTCATGTTCCCACTTAGTTGTTGCTTAGCCAAGATATCTCTGTTTAGCTCTTGTGCAAAGCGCTCCTTCCAGCCTCCTAATAATGTTTAATGATCTCTGAACTCCCTCCAATTTCTCTACATCTATTTACCCAGAACCGAATGCAATAGTCCATGTGCTGTCTCCCAGATTATCCTAGAGAGAAGTGATCACTATCCTGCTTTATCCCATTGATACCTGTATGCTGTAGCCACTATCCCATTGGTCTCTTTTCTCGCCATACTGCATTGTAAACCTGTAGCTAATTTACGGCCCACTATCCCACTTAGATCTCTTTCTGCATTACTGCTGTTCAGATTTCTGGCTCCCACTGCTATTTCTTCAGATAGATTCATTGGCTATTACCAAGCTGACTATCATACTGTTATTTCCTGCCTTTCTTTCTAGTCACTTTATTACATCTCTGTCCTCGCTTCTCTTTGTATCACCTCCTGATTTAGTAACTTCCATGAATGTCATTAACACTCTGCTAGTCCCTAGAGCAGTAAGGTTTTCTGTTTATCATTACCTTTGTATGTGGCACATCAGCCGTTTGAAATCCATGTGACAGTGCTCCTTTCCGAGCCAAATTGATTTAATGTTGCAAATAAGATTTCATGAGACTTCGGATCAAATGCTTTCCTTGGTTTGCATATATAACATCTAATGCATTCCCTTCATTTACTAACTTGGAATTTTTATCACAAAAGCAATTAAATTTGTCTGGTCTGATTAGGTCTTGATTAGCTCATGCTGCTCACTGCTAGTGTTTCTATAATCCTCTAATAAACGCACACATAGTCTCTTAATAGTCTGATGAGGAGTTAAAATGAGTTGTAGTTGACAAGATAATTTATTTCCTTTTCCTGAACATCAAAACCACATTTGTTTTTTTCCAATCAACTTGTACATCCCAAGGGTTTAAAAATAATTATTTTTTATTACTCATATTGCTGTGGTGCCCAGAGGGCTCCAGTCAGTATCAAGATGCTGTTGTACAAGGTGCTGTACAAACACAGATCTAAGGGGTAGACTCTGATGCTGTTGCTTAGAGCAATGGCTTTCAACCTTCCCAGACCACTGTACTCCTTTCAGGAGGCTGATTGGTCCTACGTACCCCCAAGTTTCACCTCACTTAAAAACTACTTGCTTATAAAATCAGACAAAAGCCCACTAAGAATAAATCAATTGGAATATAAATATTGTCCTTACATTTCAGAGTATAGTGTATATAGGGCAGTATAAACAAGTCACTGTCTGGATGAAAGTTTAGTTTGTACTGACTTCACTAGTGCTTTTTATGGAGCCTGTTGTAAAACCAGGCAAATCTCTAGCGGAGTTGATGTATCCCCTGGAAGAGCTCTGTGTACCCCCAGGGTATGTGTATCCCTGGTTGAGAACCACTGGTTTAGAGTGCATAGCACTTTATTCCACGAGTAATCCCACTAAGCAAACAGTGTTGCTTCACTGGGTCTGGCCCTAAGCAGGGCCGGCTCCAGGGTTTTGGCTGCCCCAAGCAACCAAACAAAAGCCGCAATTCGGCGGGAGGTCCTTCGCTCTGAGCAGGAGTGAGGGACCATCCGCCAAATTGCCGCCGAACAGCTGAACGTGCCACCCCTCTCCGAAGTGGCCACCCCAAGCACCTGCTTGGTAAGCTGGTGCCTGGCGCCGGACCTGGCCCTAAGACGACAAGTGACAGGGAAAGAAAACACTAAAATATGCGCAATGTGTATGCACAATTTTTATGTGCAAATATACTCAGTTGGTATAAACCAATGCAGCTTCATCAAAGCCACTAGAGCTACATTGATTCATCCCAGCTGAGGATCTGACCCATACATTTTTCCTGGTGTTGCCTGCAGCCCAGCCATCTCTTGTTGGCTGATTTCTTGCGGCCATTGCAGCCGAACTCTTGAGAAGGTTTTAAAGGAGGAGAGAGCCCTGCATGGTTCCATGCACAAGGGGTGGTGTGGAAGAAGGCACACGGCAGTTGGGACAATGGGCAGGTGGGTGTTTGAGGCTGGGACTGTTGGCAGTGCGGAGAGAAGAGAGGTCAGGTCACAAGACAGTAGTGAAAGGGAGAGCAGCGAAAGGCCTCAATGGTGATGAGGAAAGAAGCTGGAACTTGAAATGGCAGACGTGGAGGGAGGGTTCATTGATTCAGAAATGTCTTCTCAGTCTATCCTGAGATTGTGCTCAAGAGTCATCCCACTTGTGCCAGTTACACCCACGACAGATCACGGTCGTTATTGTTCAGCAACAGCCGTAATTGTTCTTCTGACTTTTCCAGACTCCAGAGGCAGCTCAGAACATTACCAGGCCTCAGCTTATGTGGCAGAGTAACTCCATCTTCTGTCCAGTTTTTGAAAGTTGGAAACAAATGTGAAATGATTTGAGTTAAGCCAAAGCACCCTGTTCTCCTCTGGCATCAAGGGATGTTTTGGCTGGAAGCGGAAGTGATGCAGAAGTTCCACTGAACTCACCAATACTTAAAGCTGCTGCGAAGTGAGCTAACCTTTCCTCAAGGACAGGAATGGAAATATTTAGATACATTTCACAAGACAGACGTTCTACTCTGTTCTTTTTACTGCAAAACTTTATGGTGAGCAACATTATGATTCAAATCTTTCTCCTTAAAGCAGTGTTTATCTCCAGGTTAAAAGACATTTATGAGAAATCCTGATCTACAATTCAGGATAACAGAGAGAGACTTGAAAGACATGGAATGCAAGCACATGCATTTGGCATCTGTTCTATCTGATTTCCATCCTACATATGCCAGGCTTCCTCCAATAAAAAATCACCAACAGAGCAAGATGAGAGATTTTCTAGAAAAGAAAACTTTAAATGTTTCTCCTTCACCCTATATTACGGTTAGATTTTGTTAGCAAAGTTTTTTATTTGAAACATTTACCCCTACTCACACTGAGAAGCACCTTACTCTAAAAGTAGTCCCATTGATTTCAGTAGTCTTACTCATGCGGTACGCCACTGTTCAGAATAAGTAAGGGGATCACAATCAGAACCACTAGTCCTAAAAAGTGATCATTACTTTAGTGTACATTTGATGGTCCCCTTCCTATCTGTGATATTCTTATGAGAGCCTTTTAGATCATTTGAAATGTAATAAATAATGTACAACACCACAACTTCGTACTGTGATGAAGCGCACCCAAGTAAAAGAATGACATTCGCCTACTAGCACTACCAATCTTCTTGCAAATGTAGATGTGTGAATGTTGACATGATCCATTTCTTTGGAAGTAGCCAGTTAGTATTTACAACTCTTCAGCTATGAGCTTCTAAGATACCAACATTCCCCTTTCGAATGGCGAAGTGCCTTTGATCTTTGAGAAGATCATCCAGGCAGTCCCTGTGGACTGATGAGGTCATAACATGAGGCAGTACTGGGTGGAGGGAGGAGAAGAGGATGAGCCCCACTCCTGCTTGGCAATGTGCAGCCTCCGCAGTCCACACAGGTGAACAAATGAAGATTTTATAGCACACAAGTTATTTCTGAATTCTAGCAGCCCAAGGGAGGGGACCCCCTGCCAGCTCCAAACTTCTACTTATATTGGGGGTGGGAGAATTTTAGTTTAAAGCCTTATAGGTGTGTGCAATTATATTCTTTGAAGTTTTCATCTACTTTTTAAAAGTTACACTATAAACATTGAAAAACAATGTTTTTACCAACCTAGATGTGCTCTAGCCCCGTAGCACCATTTTGGTGTGTGCAGGGCGTAGGGGAGGAGACTGGTTCTTGGATCTGATGCAGATTGAATGAAGGTATAACTTCGATGTGCATTATAATGGCTATAAATAATCGAAGGAAATACATGAGATAAAGGCACTGAGAATTCAAGGAGTGATTTCTTGTATTGTAAATGTTCTGGACAGAATTATTTCTATGACTTGCTGACCACATAGTCTACTCCTCATGCTACCTGGCCACAAAACACTTTGGATGGAATCAAAGTATAACTATAGGCACCGGATAATGATACTGTAAGCACAAAACTTTCCTGAAACTGAGATCTCTCCTTCTCTGTGGTTTGTGCCATTATTATTCCTCCTGGAATGGCCATCATGCTTCTCTCTCAATGGTTCTTCAAAATGCCCCTCGGAATTCAGACTCCCCCGTACAGTACAAATATGCTTCCTCCCGAATTTAAATAGGTTCATAATTGCAATTATGGCAGCCCAGCTGCACGGTGATGAGGGGTAACTGCTTAGAGTGGCAGAGGAAAGGAATGTTAAATTTTCACGCAACATATCAGAAGATCAACTAGTCTTTTGTAAGCAGCTCTCAAGTGACTGGTTTGTGGAAAAACCCTGCAGCTCCAGGGCTGGCTTTCTGATTGTATGTGTTCCCAAATGTTGATTATCTGCATAGTCTGACTATCATAAAAGATACTCTTTGCAGCTGTCAGCTACATACTAGTATGTTAGAGCAGAGTGTTAGAATAGGCTAACTTATGGAAATAAGTCAATTTCTGTCAGTCTGAAGTCTTAGACTCATTCTACCACTATAATTACTTAGGGTACATCTACACTACAGGGGGGAGTCGATTTAAGATACGCAAATTCAGCTACGTGAATAGGGAAGCTGAATTCGACGTATTGCAGCCGACTTACCCCGTTGTGAGGACGGCGGCAAAATCGACTTCTGCCGCTTTCTGTCGGCGGCGCTTACTCCAACCTCCGCTAGTGGAGTAAGAGCGCCGATTCGGGGATCGATTGTCGCGTCCCGATGGGACGCGATAAATCGATCCCCGAGAGGTCGATTTCTACCCGCCGATTCAGGCGGGTAGTATAGACCTAGCCTTAGTTGTATTGCAGAGCACTCCACTTTTCTCTAGGTTATTGTAGCACAATCTGATTTGGATTCAGCCCCCAAAATGCTCCTGAACCCACCAAGTCTGGGGGAAAAGAGCAACAAAAACCAGAGCTGATGACAAGGAGGGTTTATAGCCAGAGCCACTTGAGGGATAAAGGCTCCTCTGCCACTTTCCAGATGACTCTTGAGAGGCACTAAACAGTCCAGACTCTCAACGGCAGCAACTCCCCTCCTTGGCTGTATAAACAGAGTGATATTGAGTAGGAGTAGGGAGATTATATTATCTCTGCACTGGGCACTGGAATCCCGGGTCCAGTTCTGGTGTCCACAATTCAAGACGGCTGTTGATACATTGGAGAGGGTTCAGGGAAGAGCCATGAGACGGACTGAAGAACTGGAAAACAGGCCTCTAGTGAGAGACTCCAGGCGCTCAATCTGTTTAGCTTAATGAAGAGACAACTCAGGTGACTTGATCACTGTCTGTAACTACCTACGTGGGGAACAAATGCAGGCTCTTCAATGTAGCTGACAAAGGTCTGACGAGATCCAATGGCTGGGAGCGGAAAGTTGACAAATTCAGAATAGAAACAAGGTGCAAATTGTTAATAGTGAAGGTAATTCTCCATTGGATCAACTTACTACGGAGTCTGCATTATCGGACATTTTAAAATTAATACTGGACGCTTTTCTAACAGATCTGCTCTTGTTCGAACAGGCATTAATATAGGGCAGTCCTATGGCCAGGGTCATGCAGTAGGTCAGACTGGATGATAGCCATGGTCCTTTCTGGCCTTAGAGTCTATGAACCCTTCCTCCCAGCCTGCCACTTCCAGCCCCAGCTGCCAGTTTGGCTTCCTTCCACTGTAGCCAGCTAGGGGAAAGCTGCAGGTTTGGGGGAATTGCCTCCAAGCCAAACAACAATCCAAAAGCCAGCTGCTGTCACTGAAGTGGGCCTCCCACACCTCCATAACTGGCTCCTGGAGGCAGTCACTGGGCCATGGCCTCCTCAGCTTCCTGTCTGCTTCCCCCACCCCTGCCATGGAGCAGGAAGTGAAGACAGGGGCCCAGGAAACTAACTAGGGTCTAAAATTAAACGATGCAAAAGGAGGTTTACAAACAAAACAGGCTGGGAGCTGCCTGGTCAGAAATACTCCGATACTGTCAGATTTAAAGGGGAGAGATACCGGCACTTTGGATAACCTAGCTACAAATCCAGCCGTTGGTTTTCCTCCCCTTCCTTAATCCAAGAAACTGTTTTAGTCCCACAGAGTCCCAGCCACATTCCATCTCTGTTAAATGGAGGGTGGAGCTAAGCTGTATTGGTTCAGAGATTCAAAGAAAGCTGCCCATGTTATTCATCTGGGGCAAAAATAACTTGGGCAACTTTCTTTTCACCTTGCGGCTGGTGACTGCTGAAGCTGGTTTGGATAATTTTTGGATCAAACAAAATCAGAGTGGGGGACATTATGATTTACAAGGCAGTAAAGGTTATAACATGGTCATGTATGATCCACCACTGCAAGCACAGCATGTGAGATTCCTCCGAGTCTGTCAGGGACGTAAGCAAAGAGGGCTCACACCTCACTGTATCAGTGACGCAGCGATATTTAAACTGGCCTAAGTGGGGTCAGAGGGTTTGCAGCCACTTCTCTCCTCCCCTGCATAGTCCATCTCCTTTCACTCATGGGAACTGCATGTGCTCAATGTTAATAATAGATGTGCCTTATAGCAAGCTGGCTTTTGGGACTTTGCAAAGCCAGCTGTCAGATGCTACCTGAGCACAATGAGCAAGGGGCATCGTCCCCTCACACAGTCACAGCTTCAGCAGGTTTTGAAGGGCATGAGCGTCACGGTATCTCTGACCAGAGTGTGTCACACAACACAATGCTACACTGCCTGCTGAGCTGCCCCCAAGGACACTTCACAAGCTTCTTCTGGGTCCAATCACTTAACTCTGCCTGCAAACTCCCGTCATAGTCTGTTAGGAACCTAGCCATGGCCATGAAATTCCATGGCTCTGAACCACTGCTGCATGAGGGAGTGACGGCTGTTTACG
Organism: Malaclemys terrapin pileata; assembly: GCF_027887155.1. Classification (NCBI taxonomy): domain Eukaryota; kingdom Metazoa; phylum Chordata; order Testudines; family Emydidae; genus Malaclemys; species Malaclemys terrapin. Next base: position 2,330,089 of record NC_071514.1, read on the forward strand.
AACGGTGGACGTTTCCTTGACTGAACCAAAATGAAAAGAAAATGTGCATCAAGAGTCTAAGGAAGAAATGACTTCTTTAGGGATATCTCACGTCAACTTGTCTGTATTTGGACAGGCTGTTTTCACAAGTAGGTTAGGTGACTGCCCTGTTCTCCGAATCTGCAGCATGTATTCTTTATTTTGTGTGAGAAGCACAGTCTCAATACGTTACAGTTGTTTGTGCTACTGGATTGAAATAAAGTTCAGAGTCTGTGCAATGGATCACAGAAAAATCATTGCCTACTGCCTCCTATTTAACTCAGGGGCAGGTAGATTCACATGGTTGTATTGCTTTCAATTTTTGACCTAGTTTAAAATGGTGAGAGTTTAAGGATTTTTCTTGTTTGCATCTTGGGGAAGGATGGGTGGAGGTAGAATGGAAGGCAGAAGAGGGTTTACGTTCTCATCTTGTATCAGTCACTCTGTGTAAACTCTACCAAACTGTCCCAGCACTCCTGCATTCAGAGTGATAAAATCCCAGTGTTTTGGGTTTTGCTGCATTTCAAAACACATGGCTATGAACTGGAACTGTTCAGCATTCACCCAGCTCTTAGAGGAGCCTCTGATCGTTCCTGGGCATTAACCTAACATTTCTGGCTCCAAGCTCCAAAAGGTGAGTTCAATCTATAATGCAGGTAACTCATCTGCAATCGATTGGTTCTGGCATATTAACCCCACATCTAAATGCCTGTATTTTAACCATGACCACTGAAACCTCATTAGCCAGCTTTGCACACCACCCAGTTTCCTAGTTGCATCCCTAATCAGTGTGATCTGGGTCTAAATTCCAGACTGCTTGTTAACCCTTTCATGGTTTAAATTCAGTCTGGGTGAAGGGAGAATGTGATGGGCATGAAGGAGCAATGCCACCAGCCTGGCCCAAGGACCGTATGCAGCCCATAGACTTGGTACAGCTGTTAACAGCTGTATCCCATGCACGGCTCTGATGATGGACAGAAATAATTGCCAGTTAAAGGCTATTTTAAATGGTTTATCGTATCACTGACAATGGTTACCAGATCCACTGCTGGCTGGATGCGATGGGCTAGATTATGGCATTGACACTCCCACTGTCCTAGGAAAGGAGCATCGTGGAGATCCCCCGAAGCATGAGAATTTTCCCCACCTGGTGTGCATGAATTTGAACCATGAAAGGGTTAATAAGTGCTTCTTGTGCAGCCTTCACCCTGCAAGGATCATTGTGACCTGTCCTTTAATCAAGGAAACCCGTGTAGCAGGGGGCCATTTGTTAAAGGGCCCCATACACCACGATGGGCCTTTGGCACACATTTCTCACTCTATGCCTCTGGCTGAGGCGTTCCTAGGCTTACAGAAATACAGTCCTATTACCACGGGGAAGCTACTCATCCAAATATGTATCAGTGCAGAGATATTTTGAGCCTATTTATCACTGCTATTCAGCATGAGAACAAAGGGAGGAAAAGGAAGAGAACAATCATTGTATATTGCCGTATGATTTTCCATCCACAAGGACTATCAATTGCCTGAGGTTCCATATTGGCAACATGTCTCTCTCTGCTGTTTTCCTTTTTAATGACGTGAAACCTCTGAATACCCTGATTTGGACCTATGTGCATGTCAGCTGCTTGCCTGGCCTTCCCCAGGGTAGATATTCCTTGCTGCCATTATAAAACAACTCCAGTCAAGGACCCTGCAGACCTACACACCCATCGGCTAGGCTAATCAGGCGTAGAGAGCTGAAAAACACATGCTGTCCACACACTGTTTAAAAAACATGTGCCCGATCTATGGCCATTCAATTGCACAGCGAAAGGACTAAAACTTCGCCGAAAACTCTTTTTATTAATAGGAGAGAACCTGCCTTGAGTCAAGGGTGGTGAAGCAGGCAAAAGGGATGTTCCAGCTGCCCCAGCTTGTGGAGGAGGTGCGAGCGACCTGCTGTTATCAATGCTCTGCATTGCATTATTTTAAAGGCAAGACTGTCATCTCCTATTACGTTAGCAGCCTTCAGAAAGTTATGTTAATTTCACAGATGACAGCCCCTCCCCCCTGTAAATATACAAACTGGGCAAAACTCCAGGCACAACCCTTTCCTGGCCAGTGCCGGGAGCTGAAAGGGGACTAAACATTTCCCACGAACAATAAATGGTTCGAGTGTCACACTATGAGGAAGGGAACAGGGAAAGAGAATAACGTATCAGGGGTTAATGAAGGTCCTAAACATACATTAAAGCCATGCATAAAAAGAATTCTAGCTGCTCCTTATAAACGTAATAAAGGAATATAGCTTGGAAAGGCCCCAATTCTCAGCCCATCAACCTGCCAGAATAGCTGGGCTGGGTTCTGGGTAGCGCCAAAGGGCTGGGGGAAAGAAACAACCCCCTTCCCTCTGATGCTGCAGCAGAGTGCCCCCTGGGCAGGGTAGGAAGGTCTATGCAGCGTATCAGCCAATAGCACGGCCCCATGTGCATTGCTAGATGGCAGCCGCTGCTCCGCGGATGTCCATGCCACAGGGCTGTGTACGCCTCCCTCTTTAGATCACTCCCTTCCCACGTAGCAGAACTGTGTTGGCTCCACTTTGCCAGGCAATGCTCTGCATAGCCATGGTGGAGACAGTGGGCAGGATTTCCCCCTCAAAGATTAGGTTTGCCCACTGTCGTTCAGCTTACCATCCACGATCTGCTCCCTCCAGTTAGTTACCCTGAGGGGTTCACGAGTGAAATGTGAGGCTGGGGTAACACAAACAATGGGAGGCTTTAAGTTCTGTTAGAAACAATATTTACATTGACCGAACCCAGAAAACGCATCGTGTTCCGATGCAGTTTTCAGTCCTCTTCAGAGCACAGCTTAGTAAGGGGCAAAGAGACCATAAATCCAAGGAAGAGCTTGCCATTTAAACAACATTTACCAAGAGTGTGTGAAATGATGCAGCGCTGTATTTCCCTGTACTTATTATAGGAGATAGCTGTGGGCACTCAGACCCTGTGGGCAAATGTTGAGTTTTTATCTAGTTACTGGTCTGGTCAATGTAGCTGGCTGGTACAGTATGAGTTCTGGGATGTTTCCAATCTCTGCAGGAGATATGGTAATTGCATTATTGCACAGATGTGCCGAGTCCTGCACTGTAAACCTGGAACTTACTTCACTCCTTCATAAAACTCAGTATTGAGGGGACTTCTCCTGTATGGCAGGACAATTATGTAACTCAATAAGGCAAGTTCACTGCACAGATGTTTAGGAGGCCTGAGAACCTGAAATTTCATTCTGTCTTTTCAGACGACACACTGCGCATTGTGCATGATTCATATCTGAAGTGGCATAATAAATCTTCGCCATGCAATGCTTGACTCCTCACTGAGTGGGTGGAACTGCAGGCTGACAAATGTTTATAACATATGAACTAGTCGTGTTTATTTTACACACTAGCCAGCCCAAATGAGGATGAGGGAAGCGAATGAGATGGCTGGGTGGAGGCATGGATGTTCAGATCAAAAGCTTCAGTCTGTTTTTTTTCCCCCAAGTAAATTCAAATTTCTTTGCTACATTTTCTCAGAATTAAATACTCCATCTCAGAAACAGAGAATAAGGGGCCTGATCCAAGACCCATTAAAGTCAATGAGGGGCTTTCAATTGGTGCTGTCCTAACTGCTCTCACTGACGTCCCCGGTAAATCTCATTTTGACTTCAATCAAAGCAGAGTTAGTCCAATGCTGAGCACTTTTGAAAGCCCCACCTGCACGGTATAGTACAATGTCTCTCCTGCTATTTAATAAGGCTGAGATGGAAATGTGATAACCTCATGCAACATCTGCTCTGCAGCTAGCCAGACATTTTCAAGTCCAGGAAAACCGTGTTTCCTTGTAAAGCTATTTCTAAATTCTGCCGTGTGTTGGACATTACGTAAAGCACAACGCTGCATCACAAGAACAACCTTGCAAAGGGCTCAGTCCTTCCGGGGGCTCAGCCTGATCCAGCCAGGCACTGAGGCATGTGCTTAATTTGAATTATGTGAGCAGTGCCATTCATTAAAGTGCTTTGCTGACTTGGGCCAGAGTGTTCAGCACCTCGAAGGACTAACCCTCAAAAGCCCAATTCTCCTGTCTACCAAACTGGAACATCTGGATGGTTTTTAAACCATTCCTATCAGGGCCGGCTCTAGGATTTTTGCCGCCCCAAGCGAAAACAATTTTGGTCGCCTTTCCCCCCCCCGTTTTTTTCTTACCCCACCCCCGGCCCCGCCTCAACTCTGCCCCTTCCCCAAATCCCCAGCCCTGCCTCCTCCGCCCAGGCTCTCAAGCCTAGGAGGGAGGGGCAGATCCCGAGCGGCCGTGGCGCGTGAAACAGCTGATTTGCGCGCCGCTGCTCCCCCTCCCTCCCAGGCTCTCAAACCCGGGAGGGAGGGGGAGATCCCGATCGGCCGCGCGAATCAGCTGTTTGAAAGCCTGGGAGGGAGGGGGAGCAGCGGCGCTGGAGCAGCAGCAGCGGAGGTGAGTTAGGGCTGCCGGGGCACATTTTTAGGGGCGGCATGGCCCGCACCAGAATGCCGCCCCTAAAAATGTGCCGCCCCAAGCACCAGCTTGTTTTGCTGGTGCCTAGAGCCGGCCCTGATTCCTATTGCCTCATCGAAATATCCTTGGCTCTCAGGCTGAACAGCAGCACTGACATCACCTGTGCTTACCTGGAAAGGCCAGATCTGCCGTGGGTGTAAACCAGCATAACTCCAGTGACGGCAAGGAAGCTACTGATTTAGACAAGCTGAAGATGTGGCCCAGCTCCTGTGTATTGTGGCTGCTACAGTATCTTTACTTACCCCAGGTGAGCCCACTGGTACAAGTCTGAGTACGGTTAAATTGGATCTACTGTCAACCTTTAGAGGATTAATAATTCTAACTATGTTTTATTGTAACTTTCCTAAATGGGCTCCACATGGTGTGTGATTCCAATTGGTTTAGCTGTGGCATCCTTACAGGGTTACCAACAAAATTGCACTAGAATACAGAAGTGATTTAATGCAAATATTTATTCTGAATGCAATCCCCCACTTTAGAGTTTCTTAACTGAAAGCAAAGTTCAATTGTCTACAATTCCCTTAGATCATAACCAGACCTCAGCAGAGTTCATGAAATGCAGAATTTCTACACTGGAAAGCCTTGCACAAGCCCTTGTGCAGCTTGACTTGCTTAAAGAGAAAAATATGTAACGTTAATTTCACTGGAAAGAAGTATCCCTGAATTTTCTGTGCTAAGTTTTTGAAGCCATATGACCTTGCATTAGTTATTAAACACTTACTTGACTCGCTATTGTCACAGTCCTGGGGATTGCACTTCTGGGTGTTCTCTGGCCACTGTTCATGGTCACACAAGCTACTGTCTTCTTCAGCTTCACCAGTTTTTGTGTTCATGCACTTCACCTGTCTCCGCTGGATGCCACCACCACAGGTAGCTGTGCACTGCAGAAAGTTAATTAGCTGGGCTATAATCAATTGCATCCAGAATTAAGGTTTATTTTTTATATGTTGCTGCTGGATTTGAGACTTCACTTAAATATCTATACGCTACATCGATATTCACATGTTTAAAGTGGGATCCGAGCAAAATTCCTACACTGTCTTTGTAGAACTTATTTCTCTTTTATCCCCTGCTCCAATTAGTTCTGTTTCTATGGGATACAAAGGCATTTCTATTGTACATAACCCAAAGTTTATCTGGTGCTGCTGCGCGCAATAGCTTCCGCTAAGTGAACAGACCTCTATTAATTCTGCTGACTGAGGAGGTGGGAGACCTCTTGTCTGACTGAACACGAGACACGGCTAGCAACACACGTCCATTAACCTTTATTGTCTTCATAGCTGGCCTGGCTCCTCCAGTTTTTATAAAGTATCTGGTCAAAACAGGACTTCTTTAGAAACAGAATTCCCCTGTGTGCCTTTTCTCAGCAGAGCTAGTCAATGAGAAACTCTTCATTGTGGTTTATTTTTGTCAATATTCTGTACAATTTATTGAAACTGAGTCACTCACAATACGTCTCCATTCACTTCTCAGATACATAGACATGGAATGGAACATTGGTCTGCACTGAAAACTTTTACCACCATAACTATGTCAGTTAGGGGTGTGATTTTTTTGCCTACATCGTTATATTGGGAAACGCCCTAGTATACACACAGTTATAGTGGTATAAGGTGATTTATACCAGCATCATTTATTTCATTTTGCCAAACCAAAATAAGCTACACTGGTAGAAGCACATCTACGCTAGGTTTTTTTTGCTGCTTTAACTATGCCAGGATAGTTAAAGTGGCAAAATGTTTAAATGTAGACAAGACCTTATAAACTCTACTATCAATTGTGTGGGCTTGATTGCAGAAACCAGTGTTACAGACCAGGTAGTATAGCAGGTGTTTGCTTATCTGAGATCACAGTTAAGTCCCTGGAAAACTGCTGTACAAAAATAATACACGTGATTAATTCCCAAGAGAAATTCAGCCGCAGGAGACATTTATTTCCCTTAAACATTTGCTCACCTCTCCCCATGATCCCACTACCCATTTGGTACATGGGTGAGTGTTGCAGGGTCTTGTGTTATTTGGCCTTAACATCTCATCACACCGTCCGAATTCTGGACACGTAACTAAACGCTCCTGCTCGCCGCTGCCGCATGACTCAGAGCACTAAGGAGAAACAAACAAACCATCAAATTGGAATCAGTCTGGAGTAACAGGGAAAAACACCCCACTTACTAGTCTCTTACGGAATTACAGTGTGAAGTGGCCCTAAGAAAAATTTGCCTCCAGTGTTGAATGCCCATTTTTGTGATTGTAACTATTGTCTGTGGGTGGTTTCAGTTGTGGAAGTGAGGCTACTAAATTGATTTGAAGTTAAACTCTTAGGCACACACTGCTTTGTAAGCATACAGCAGATCTCAGCTCATATACATTCACTACTTCCTAGATCCAAATATTTAGAGGGTCAGATTCTGCCCACAAGCAAAGGTCACACAATACTCCCACTGTCTTCTCATCAACGACAGTCGCACAAGTCGAACTGAGTGTGGAATGTGGCCTTCAAGCTGTCTGGCACTACTGTGTACTTCTTAAATAATAGCCAGTATACGCTGCACTATGAGGCTAAGCAAAAGTAAAATGCCAGCGAAATGTATTTGCAGGGAAGGGAATGAAAAATAAGTGCTGATGTGAAACATCACATCACAAACCAGACAAAAAATATATTTACTGGATATACAGATAAGAAAATGAATGGGGCATCTAGTGATAAATGGATCCAAGTTAGGAAGATATTTGACTGGGAGAGTGTAGAGTAAACGATAGATTTCAAGGCCTTCAGATTCCTTTATTTAGCTGACAGGCTACTTTTAAAGCTGAAGGCAAAAATGAACATGGAATAAAAGATAATGGGCTAATCCCATGCTGCAGTGTAAGCACGGGGGTTACGAAAGCAGGACTGTGCCAAGCTCAGACTGGTGGGGAAGGAGAAAATCAGTGAAGAAATAACATTTAATTAACCATTTAAACATTTTTCTGTGGAATCTTCCAACTGAAGATACCCTGAGACGCATCATTACGGGGCTTCACAAATACCAGAAGTCCCCTTGTAATCCCAGAATGCCTCATTCAGTGACATCTCCAGTAAGCAAAGAAAAAACAGGAAAGGAAAACAGATAAGTTACAAGCTATTTTGGGGCTGAGTGCCTTCACCAGCCTGCTCAGGGGACCCTCTGGTGGGCACCGCAGATGGCTAGCTTCAGCTGGATTCTCCTACGTCCAAGTAACAGCAGGGTTTGGAACACAGCACCAGATTTATTAATCTCCTAGTTTGTGGGGCTATTGATCTGTCTGTGGAAACCTATGGGGGCAAGTGGAAGAGAACATAGAGCAGCAGTTGCCTACTGGAATTTCCATTAGAACATTCAACCCGTGTCTGAGATTAACCCAATTTTCATCATAGTTTGGCAGTTCATCATTTAATAAACACTTGATAGTGTTGGGTTATTTGCAAACAGCTGTTAAAACATATTGAAAGGAACTTGGTCCATCTATGCCTTCATGTATTCCTTACAGAGAGACCTGCTGCATCAGGACCCTCTGAACTCTAGTGACGTTTGGACCAGGCCCATCTCCAATGATGTATTGCGTGCACCTTCTCTCTCTAGAAATCCCGCTCACCTCTCTCCAGGACGAGGTATACCAGTCCAAACAAGGCTTGGTTTGGCAGGGAGTCTGCATTGGGGGCTTGTAGAAAACAGCTTGACAATGAAAGGGCCGCAGAAGCCTCTGTTCTCTGGTGTCAACGCAGTGCACGTCCCGAACCTTCAGTCCCCCTCCGCAGTTCTTGGAGCACTGGGTAAACAATACAATGAGTCATGCTGGTGGAGCGGAGGCAGTAACAGTGTCCAGACATGAATCTCTCTGGCAAAGTGGAATTTACCCAGATATTAAAGAAATGAATTGTCAAGCTCTGTCTTTCATTAACTCTTTCAGTTTTTGCCTTTGGGTCTCTCCAGGATTGTACCTGGCCCAAGCTGGAGAGGGTCCTAAGCATGACTACCACCACCAGGACTTTCCACTCTGAAAGGATTCTATTTGCATTTTCAGAGGCGACAGCTTTTTGAGGTCATGTCCCCACATCCACAGATCTCGAAAGTTAAGGCCTGTTAAAATAATCCCTGGTAATCCTGCCGTTCCAGGAGTGTTGCCTACCATTTATTCTCAGTGGGATTGTCCAGCCTAGTTTTAAAAGTCTCCCACTATGAGGGATTCTTGTGAAACTTTCTGAGAGCCGAACACCCCCAAGGTATTCCCCAACATCCTCCCACAACTCCCCTTTATTTCGCTTCAGCCCAGGCCTCTTTCGACCACCCTAAGTGATTCCACTCCTACTTTCGCTGACTCCCTTCCAAGCAGAGCGATTATGTTCCCACCAGTTACTCTTTACACTCACTGGGTTTCCTAGTTTGGGCTTCGGCCCCAAGAGGAATGTTTACACGGCTATTCTTAGCTCCGCAGCCTGAGCCCAGCGTGTCTGAGTCAACTGACCCTGGCTCTGAGACTTGATGGGGTGGATTTTTCTTTGCAGTGCAGCCATACCCAGAGACACCAATAAGGGGCAAGGAGAAGGGAAGTATATTTGTTTACCTTACTCCAGTTTCCAATACGCCACGAGGAACATGGTCTCAGGTAACACCTTCGAGCAGGGACAGGTTTTTTTGCAGCAACACAATCTTCATCTTTGCCTGTGCTACAATGCACTGTCCTCCAGCTAGCTCCTAAGCCACAGGTTGTGGAGCACTGGAACAGTCAGTAACAGAGCAAAAATTAACCCCTGCCCCCACCCAGCCACAGAAACCAAAGCCCGGCAATCAGGGAGCAATGAGCTACACGGGCAGCAAAGCAAACAACTTGTCTTCATGGGAAAATCCTATGGAATTCGACAGGGATGAAACCACAAGGATTCAATACAAATTAAATGGGATTCTGCAGAAATGTGTCTTAAAACCTGCAGGGCCCAATTCACCACTGGATTACTGCGGGCAGGGCTGGCTCCAGGCACCAGCCTGGCAAGCAAGTGCTTGGGGCAGCCGCTCCGGAGAGGGGCGGCAGGTCCAGCTATTCGGCGGATGGTCCCTCACTCCCGCTCGGAGCGGAGGACCTCCCACCAAATTGCCGACGCAGATCGCAATCGTGATCACGGCTTTTTTTTTTTTTTTTTTTGGCTGCTTGGGGCGGCCAAAACCCTGGAGCCGGCCCTGACTGCGGGTCAGTGGCGTTACATCACTGTCAATGCAACAGTGAATCACAACCACAGAACGTAACAGAGACTGAAAGCCTTTCTATAGAACATTTAAACCATCCTAAAGAAGTTAATAGAGAACTTTATCCCTGCTAGCGAATTCTTTGTGTTAGTTTACAATTCCCCAGCCATATTCTCATTCTCTAGTCTAATCAATTCCTAGAGGACTTCAGGCTTCTTTGTGTTTTGGGAGGAAGAAGAGTAGGAAAGCAGTTCCTCTAAAATAACTTCAGTTGTGTGAGCTCTGGCTGGGAGACTGTGTCCTTTCTTCTCCACTCCAGCTTTACCTTTTGAAATGCTTTACAGATTCATGTGTTTGACTGTTACTTGGCATTACCCACCATGACTTTCTAACTGATTACGAAGTAGCTACACCTACTGGGCCATGAAACCATGGGGTAAGTGGATGCAGCTCCAGGGTCTTTAGTTGACTGGGGTGGATTTAGCCTGGTTAATTTTAGAGCTTCATTTAATTAGCATTGCTGGCTTCGTTTGTTTAACTGCTCTCTGCAAAGAAACTCCTCCTCATTTCCTTTAAGGCCAAGCATTCGTCTCAAGTCTTTTTATGTGATACAAGTTCTGATAAACTTCTCTCTCCTATCAGTCCCCTTCCGAAGTGTAGAACCTGCATCTTGTTCTCCTCTCTAGGCTCATCTCTAGCATCTTACTTTCCAGAGCACACATTATTCTCATGGTTAGGCAGCACTAAAGACTAATTACGAGGAGACTCTTGAGAAGTTTGCGTACAGAACTTAAGAATTTTGGGACAATCCTTAATATCAGTATAAGACAATCAAGCACACAAGATGTAGAAAAAGGGCATTGAACGTGGGCATTATTCTAGCCCTGCATTAGGAACTGATGAGCCACATTCAGAATATGTGATTAAATTGTGCTCTCAGTTAAACCAGCGTAATTCTGTTTCATTGCTGTGACATAGATGTCCCTGAGTAGCGTATGACCCACTGCACATTGTGAACGCTGTAAAAGACAGTCTCGATAGAGAAAGTGCAGCAGAGGGAAATTCAGATTATACAGGGGAAGCAGACAGGCACACTAACCTAGTCTCTCTTGGTGCTTTTTTGACTCACTTTATTACCATGCAATGAATTGCATCAGCCATTTGTCTGTCATTGTAAAGTCTATCCACAGAATAGTCCTAGGAAGCAATCACCATGCAATAAAGGGACACTAATAATTAGTGACAGTAGCTCAATACGCAGACTCGGTGCTGTAGGATTGTTCTGGTAAGCTGTAGTCTTGATGCGAATAGAATCCCTGTGATTTTATCATGTTTTGAGGCTCTCTCAGACAAAGGTGTAACTGAGCTTTCTGGGGCAGGGTCTGCGTACTATGGTGGGTCTGACCTGACAGGCCCCCAGGCACTCCAGTTATACAGATAGTGGAAGTGAGTTGGAAGCCCATTTGTGGCCGGGAGCTGGCACAATGCTAGTGCTATATATTTAACCACTGGGCGAAGTGAAGGGCTGGGCCTCATCATCGCTAGGGAACCGGGGGGACCCTTCCCTGTGAGGCTTAGTGCACAATGGGAGTGTGCAGGCTGCTCCATGCGTCACCAAGTTAGGACTAAGTTAGGGTTAGGTCTCCAGTGTCTGCACAGCGTGAGGGAGGGACTATGGAGCCTTCTCCCTGCTCTCCCGCTTGCGAGGCCAACGGAAGGGCTGCTCTAACCACAGCCTTTGTGCTTGGGGGGCACAGGCTGCTTCAGTGGGAGGATAAGGTCGCAAAGGGGGTGGGTATAACTGCACCCCCCGTTGCACCAGCCAGCAGAGCCAGAGTGTGTGCAGGGGAGGCAGGCCGCGTCCCTTTGGAGTGTAACAATGTGTGTGCTCACCCATGCACTGGGAAGCTCTGGCCAGCCTCCTGCTCTTGGTCTCCACCCCCGGACAGGGCACCTCTGTGCCCCCCCCCCCCCCCATACTGCTGACTAAGTGCCCCTAGCACCACCTCGCACTTCATTCCTTCTGCTAACGCATGGAAATGGAGCTTGGGACGGATCTGTCAGACAAGTACCTTTCCTGTAAGCCCCACAAGCGCACCCTACCCGACAAAGCCCTGCGAAAGGACCGGGCCCATCTGCCACACAGCACCTGGGCTACTCTTTTCATCGGGTTCAGCTGTACTTGCCTCACTCCAGCGCCCAACTTCCCAGCTGGTCGTCACTGTGGCTGCTGTGGTAGCAGGGAGCAATAGGAAAGAATCCTCCTTTGTTTCTGCCTCCTGCCACTGCTGCTCTGGAAGGCTGGGCGTGGGGAGAGACGTTCCACGGTCTCCAGCCCTGTCAGTAAATATCCTCTGGGTGCCCCATGGCGAGCTCTCATCCGGGCCCGCGCTTTCGTTGGGGCCTGCGCGGGTGGCCCCAGGCACATCCGAAAACACATCCTTTCTATAATGCGTTGTCTTTATTTCATTTGCTTCCCTCTCAGCCCACCATGCTGTGGTTAACTCAGCTGGCAAAGCAGAAAGTGTCCCTTCTGGACCAGCTGTGGGGTTTGGATCTGAGGATACTGGCACGGCTGGTGCTCGGGCACCCTGCTGGGCTAGACTGTTTGATGTAAGTGTCCTGCTTTCTTGTGTGGGTGGCTCATGCCCAGGGGGAGGCGTGGACCTCAGCGGGGCAAGAGCTGTCATGGTGGCTGCTTGCGTCTCATGCGTCTGTGAAACAGCATTGAAATCATCTAGCTGCTTCTGTACATCCTCTGCACGGGATGCATGGCCATCCGGTTCCTTGTTATCTGACTTATATGAACCCATCGTGGGGTGAGTGTCTCCACTAGTGCCTCTTGTTTCCGGCTCAGATCTGTGTTCAGTGGAGAGGAAAGGGGTGTCTTTAGCTGCAGGATGCAGCGGCTCATTTGTCGTTGGCTGGGGAGGCAGGTTATGTGGAGGCCCGTTCATGTCTGCACTCTCTGCTGTTGCGGTTATACCGACCTGTGCTTTTTCAGCTTCGGTTTTGGAGTCAGTGTCACCATCATCGATGATGACCAAATCCATTTCATTGGTATCTTCCTGGCCTGGCTGGGCAATACCAGCCAAGCCAGCATCTTCGCTGTCATTGTTAGCAGGAACCTCTGGGCTTTTACCATCCTCTTCTCTGCTTCCAGGCTCTCCTGTACTTCCCCAAATGTCATACATCTCTTCTCCACCAGCACTGCCCTTGTCAACAGGCAGTGGTGGAGTGGGGATGGCCAGATAAGGATAACTGATAGAGGGGATGGTGACTGTCGCATCCTCTTCAGAAATGGTCCTTGTCAGCAGGACTCCTCGGGTTTTATCAGTGGGCAGATTATCCTGGCTGTTTATAGAATAAAGGCTTGTTCCATTCTCAGTGGATGGATGATCTTTGGAAAGTGTTGTATGCATTTCCTCCTCCTCGTCTCCAATGTAGGAGGGGGTTATGTAGTGCGCAGTAGCTGTCCCGATATCCTCATGTTCTTCAGTTATACTGAAGAGAGTTTTATTGTCTCCAACACCAGCTTTTTCCTTTTCTTCATTATGCACATCTGCAGAAGTATTTGTCTCACTTCTTGCTGAGTTTCCTTCACTGGGTTCTCCTTCTGGTTTTACATTATACGGAATGTTAGGAGACATTTCATTAGAAGCCTCGCCCTCGGCATCTGGTTTAAACCCCTCACTCTTGATGTCTTTCTCACCCAGGGGATCATAGGACAGATCTTCATGGAAATTGATAAAATTATAATCATAGTAAAAATCATCCACAAACACATTTCCCTTTTTGTTACTGCTGCTTGAAAAATCTTCCTCTGTTATGACATTCTCGTCTTTGGATTTTGGATTATTCGGAATTGAGGGGCTGAAGTGGGAAATGTGGTGATTGGGAATGTAATTTATTTCATTAAATAGTTCTCTGCTTGAAGATCCGCTGCCAGACCAGTCAGCGTTGGCATTTTCTATTTTCTTCTGGCATTGCTTCAGGGAGCAAGTAGTTTCTGACAGTGGTCTCTGTGTAAGATCACAAGTTGTCCTAGTATTGTTACTGCAATAAACAAGGCGTCTTTGTGTTCCGTTTCCACATGTTACTGAGCACTAGAGAAGAAAAAGAAATGAAAATATCAAACGAGAGCATGTGAAACAGTAGTCAGTAAATGATAGTAAGGATGTGTATTACCATCCAACCAAGGGAGTGGCTATGCAAATGAGATGATTTAATATTTGCACGGGAGTGGCTATGCTAATATCAGTGCTAGCTTTCTGAGCCTGTAAAGCCAGAAGCCAGAAAACACTTGAACTGAGTAGCCTGCTTAGGCAATTAATAAAAATTCTGTACCTTCTCCAACCAACTTGACTCAGGTGTGTTTTACTAAATATTATGGCACTTCGTTCTGCTGGGTAGATATACAGTACCGAGAAATCTATATATTACAAAAAAAGGCTGGTAGTGAGACTATAATTAAGGGTTATTCATATTTCCGTTACAAACCACTTTTCTGGTGTATTTATATCTTGGCCTATTTTGCTTCAGGCTGAAACTTGCCCTACACGCCGGCCAGAAAGTTTTCTTGGAGTTGGGGTTTGTGGAGAGGACTGGAGAAGATGATCTAATAGCCCCAACTGCAGTTGCCATGAATTCTGGCCCTTCTCATGAAAGAGATTGTTAAATAAAGGGGTGATACCATGGGTGTGGGCCTGGTAAATGGAAAACCAAGGATTAACAAGACGTTTTGTTGAGGAAAAACACATAATGGACCCATTGACATTATTCAGTATAAAAGAGACCCACAAACAGGAAATAAGGTCAGTGAAATTATCCTACCTAATATGTAAGTCATAATTCCATTAACATCACACTTGCTCTGAATGAGCCACAGATCGTTCTGCTTAATTATAACTGATTTATGCAGCATTAGTCATGTATTACCAAGTCCCTTACATAATCAAACTAGAAAGGCAGACCTAAGCCCAGGGGATTTTAATAGAAATATCATCGATTTGGGTTGACAGGATATCAGTTTGGGCAAAAGGTTAATTTACAGCGACCAAAGCAAGGCAATCAGAATTCAAGGTGAATTACACCGATTAAGTTCTCAGACTATTTGCAGAGTTCATAAGTAAGGTCTGGCCAAGCAGTGCGTGGGGGCAGACCCATGTGAACAGGTGTGTGTGTGGATGGGGGTGGGTACGTTACATATGTGCAAAGGTCATTAGGTGCCAACTTTGTGCTTCCGCAGTTCCCCATGCTGCTGGGGGCCTAGCTAGCCCTTGGCACATATTAACGGCTCTCTGAGGGACTAATAAGGCAGCTGGGGCATGAAGTGAGTGGAATGGAGGTCACATCCTCTCCCGAGGGCACACAGTGCGGGAGTTGGTTATGAGGATGTGCACAGAGCCGGCACACTGGCCGTCTATCCTGGGTGCTCGCCCACACTGGAGAAATCCTAGTTGCCCAGTGAGGGCTGTGATCCCCAGTGAGGGGAACTGCGGAAGCACAAAGTTGGCACCTAATGACCTTTGCACATATGTAACGTACCCACCCCCATTCGTGTCACTGGCCCATACACTAAAAAGGACAAATGTATTAATATCTTCAATCAAAATATGGGGAAAGCAGGCCCATTCTCACGAACATACTAAGCTAGAGTTCAAGACTGTGTTTCTACTGCAATGGTTGAGGAGAGAGGAAGGTTGGCCCAATGATTAGGGCACAAGCCTTACTTAATTCCCTGCTCTGTCCCAGACTGCCAGTGTGACCCTGGGTAAGTCATTTAGTCTCTTGGTGCCTCAGTTTCCCATCTGTACAATGGGGATAACAGCACTGCCTTATCTCATAGGAGTGTTGTGAGGATAAATACATTGCAAATTGTGAGGTGCCCAGATACTGCGGTGAAGGGGGGCAGTGTGAATAACTTGGATGGATGGATGGATGGACAAGTAGGGGTGACATTGCGGTGGGGGGTCTTCATTCTGGCTTTATATGCATATGATGCTTAACACTTTGGGGAAAACACTGGTTTCTTGAACTCTGTTCTCAGCATGTCAGTGAAGGATTTTCAAATAACTTTTTGGTTGTAAATGTAAATCAATTCATGATTTTCTAGTTTTGCTCTCCCCATTGGGGAACCGAGGGCCAGGCCTGGACTAGCAAAGAGCTTATGGTCCCCACTATGATTGCAGCTGGGTTCTGTGTGCGAGGACAGACCCAGTGAAGCATCTTCCCCATCCTTGGCCAGCCCCAAGGTTCCCTGCATTTATTAATTGCTGACTCAGCAGCTTACAGCCTCTGCCTGAGTATCAAAAGGCAGGACTGAGCCTTTGTTTACTGTAGGTTACAGGCTCTTTGGAAATGTAAAATATGAGTGAATCTGGAGTAAGGAATGTGCTTGGCACAAGGAGCAGTTTATTTATAACAACAAGTGCTCATTGCCAGACATTTATACCAGTTACAACATAGCACTGAAATAACATGTTACAATGTACTAACATCTCTTAGCAGGATCTAAGCCCATTTCACACCACCCTGCTGCCACCATAAAAACACAACCCGAACAAGGAGCAATGGCTCCAGCCCATTCCTTATTACATACATAAGCCAAAGCCTGAGAAAACAGGTGGCCCCAACACTGTACCCAGAACGTCAACAAGCTCAGGCAGCTAAGGCACAAGGGAACTGAGTCCCAGAGTAGAAAACCTCCCCTGAGAACGCTCTGGCCCCAGTCTCCTGATGTTTGAATCTAGGGGATCTCAGCAGGCTGATCTCAACTATCAGGACGGCACCAGGAGGGAGAGATTAGGAACTTCACAGGGGCGGCAACCAACAAGTACAGGAAAAGTTTAACAACATACTTTAGCCTTTTGACCACAGCATTGAACTGGGAGCTCAGGTTCTGCTGATTATCTACCATGACCCCAGGGCTGGGTGGGGGAGTGGGGAAATTTGCCCCGGGCCCCACAGGGGCCCCGCGAGCCCTGGCCCGGTGGCGGTCCGGGTCTTCGGCGGCATTTCGGCGGCGGGTCCTTCAGTGCTGCCGAAGATGTGGAGCGACTGAAGGGCCCCCCACGGCCAAAATGCCACCGAAGACCCGGGCCGCCGCCGGGTGAGTACAAGCGCTGCAGCTCCCCCGCTTTGCCCCAGGCCCCCTGAATCCTCTGGGTGGCCCTGCATGACCCCCAAGTCTTTTTCAGAGTAAGTTCTTCCCAGGCTAACAGTCCCTATCCTGTAAATATGGCTTGCGTTCTTTGTTTCTAGCTGCATGACTTTGCGTTTGGCTATGTTGCAATGAATATTGTTTGCTTGCATTCAGTTTACAAAGTGATCTGGATTGTTTTGGATCACTGACCTGTCTTCTTCATTATTTACCACTCCCCCAGTCTCTGTGTCATCTGCAAATTTTATCAGGAATGATTTTATGTTTTCTTCCAGATTGCTGATAAAAATGTGAAAGAGCGAAGGGCCAAGAACTGTTCCCTGTGGGACCCACTGCAAATACACCCACTCAGTGATGATTCCCTGTTTACAATTACATTTTGAGACTATCATTAGCCTGTTTTTATCCATTTAATGTACGCCACATAGATTTTGGATTATTCTAGTTTCTTTAATCAAAATGTCATGTGGTAACTTGTTAAACGCCTTACAGAAGTCTACGTATTTTGTCCAGGATCAATGTTAGGTTGGCAGGTCTATAAATACCCAGTTCTTCCAATTGACCCTTTTAAAATATTGGCACAACTTTAGCTCTCTTCCTGCCTTCTGGAATTTCCACAGTGTTCCAAGACATATTGAAAATCACCATATCTGGTCCAGAGGGCTCCTCAGCCAGCCCCTTTTAAACTTTTAGATGCAAGTTATCCAGACGTGTTGACCTGAGTTACTCTTGAAATGGAAAGTATTTCATCATCATCTGATATGAATACTTCATCTGTTCCCCCCCCCCCCCAGAAATATTTATTGAACACTTCTGCTTATTTTGCATTATTATGGACAATTCTACCATCTCCATCTAGCAATGGAGTAACCACTGTTAGGATTACTTTTGTTTCTAGTACATTTTAATAAATCTCTTTGTTATTGTCTTTAACTCTGCTGGCCATAAAGGGCCATAAAGGGCTACTTGTATCCTTTTGCTTCCCTTATCAATTTTCTACAATTCATGTTTCTAATTTATATTAATTGCTATAAATGTCCCCTTTCTCCCCCTTTTTATATATATACATTTTTTATAGCTGCTTTCACTTCCCCTCTAAGACAAGTTGGTTTTTTGATCAGTGAAGCCTTCTTTCTTGATTGTGGAATTGTGGCTTTTGGGGCTTCTAGTAAAATATTTTCTTAAACAGTTCCCAATTATCATTTACATTCTTCTGTTTACCTTTTCATTCTGTTGTGGTTTTAATATGATTTTTTAAAATTTGAAATTATGATTCTTAGTTAAAAATCCAATCTGTGATCAAAGCTGGCAATACAAAACAACAAAAAGGTTATATTTTAATTAAAATATCTCTATATTAACATTCTATGGACATTTTTAATGAAAACGTAACTTTTTGGAAATTTATATACATAATGAAAAATACCATTTTTGAAAAATAGCCAAATGTCAAAGAAAAAAATATTTTACAGAAAATAAACTCTTGCTTTGCCACCAGCTTTGGCTGACCTAGGTCTTTGCCAAACTCCTCCCACGTCCCCAAACCTCCCCATTCTCATGAGAACCCCTCTGCTACCTCAATTTACTTGGCTGATTCATCTGTTTAAATAGCCATTAATAGCAGGGCATCATGTAAGCTGATCCGTGAACAGTCTGTGCAGCTCTGAATAGTCAGACACTCTAGCCTGCTCTCTGGTTGAAAAGTGAAGTGTCGATTTCCTCATGACCATATATGACAGTGTATGTGCAGGGCAGTTAACCACTCACAGACAAGGGTCTGTCTACACAGCAATTACAAACCGACAGCAGGTCCGTGCCAGCGGATTCAGGCTTGCGGGTCTTGGGCTAAGGAGCTATTTAACTGCGGTGTAGATGTTCGGGCTCGTGCTGGAGTCCAGGCTCTAGGATCCTCTGATGTGGGAGGGTCCCAGAGCTTGGGCTGCAGCCTGACCCTGCAGGTCTAGACTGCAATTAAACAGCCCCTGAGCCCGAGTCCCTTAGCTGGAGTCAGCTGGCTTAGGCCAGCTGTAGTGTAGACATACCCTTAGTGCAGTGTTTCCCAAACTAGGGACGCCGTTTGTTCAGGGAAAGCCCCTGGCGGGCCCGGCTGGTTTGTTTACCTGCTGCATCCGCAGGTTTGGCCGATCGCGGCTCCCACTGGCTGTGATTCACCGCTCCAGGCCAATGGGGGCGGCGGCCAGCACATCCCTCGGCCCGCGCCGCTTCCAGCTGCTCCCATTGGCCTGGAGTAGCGAACAGTGGCCATTTTGCTGAAGCTGCGGACGCGGCAGGTAAACAAACTGGCCTGGCCCGCCAGGGGCTTTCCCTACACAAGTGGCATCCCAAGTTTGGGAAACACTGCCTTAGTGTGTACACACATACAAACTCTCATGACTTCCCTAAAACTCCGTGTTGCAGTGGGCTCAAAACATTTGCAGGATTCTGCCAAAGTTTAGGGTGGAAATTCGTGGTGCTGCGAAATCTTTAAAAGGCTTTAAAAGCTTTTATTTCTGTCAATCTAATTCTTTGCACTAAGCACTGAGTATTTACTAGTCCCTGATGGAGGAACAGCCAAATTTGAAGAAGGAAAAAAGATTATAACAGCCTCGGGGTGATTCTTTATTTTAAGATCTGTCTGGGTCACAAACCTGCCTTTCACTCGATCTGGTTTTTATAATTGCAGCTCCTCAAACAAAGAGAGAATTAAAATGAATTTTAATGTTTAAATTGTCAGGACTCCAACTATTTCCAGGAATGTCTGACAGGTGGAGTTTGAATGACAGCTAGACACCTCCTGCCCCTCCCCCCAACCTGAGTTTTCTGTCTGAATTCCTCTCCTTCCCCCGTCTTTAAAATGGTTTAATCAGAGACAGCCCCTGGGTAAAGTGTTTCACTGCTGAGATTGTTCTAGGATGTAGTGATTCCCCAGAGAATTCTTAATGAGGGCCCTGTGCTTTGCATGTGAGTGCGGTAATGAACAAGCCAGCTGAATCAAGGATTAGTTCTCCAAGCCGGTGGGTCTCAACTTTTTTTCATTTTCGAATGGAGGTGCGGACTCCTTTGGAAATCTTAGATATATTCTGAGGACCCCCAAGGGTCCATGCACCACAGGTTGAAAATCACGGTTCTACTGTAACGACAACCTTTCGCAGACCCCTTAGCCACAGTCTGCAGATCCCCAGGGGCTGAGAACCACAGGACTCCGGCTGAGAACCACTGCTCTAAAATTCACTGTGGTTCCAGCAGAGCCCAGTGTTCCCTGAGCCTGTTTCTCTAAGTGACCCTTCAAGCTTCCCAAGGACCTGAGACTCATGTGCTCTTTACCCTTTGATTTTCTCACCTCAGACCAGTTGCCCATGGCCCATTGAGCAGGGCAGAGGATATCCCTATTACAGGGCGCAGTGGCGTCTGGCTTGGAGAGATGCTGACATTCTGTGTGCTGCAAAGCCCGCTGTTCGTCCAGCCATACACTTTGAATGCAAAGGACCGTCCTCTTCGTGAGCCCAGCTTCACCACAAGTGGCAGAGCATTTCTGCCACTCGCCAACCCACCACCTAGGAAAATGAAAGGGGAAAAGGTGGGCGCTGAAGGGAGCATTCATATTAGCAGGTTTGTTGCTAGCCACAATGCAGTATCTATCCTCCTTGATAAAGCAAAACACTCAGTGTTACAGACACGTTCACATCTCCACGTTCTCAAGCTGCACGGGCATTGGGAGCCTGGAGTGTGGTTTAGGTGTAAAGACAGAAGCCGTTTGCAAAGCAGAGGCTAGTTGGGACTGCTCTCCTGCTCTTCTATCTAGAGGTCAGAGGGGTGGGGGTCGCTAGGGAAACTTGGCTCCTGATCAGGGTTTTGGATTTCAACCTTCCCAAAAGTTCAGGGCATTGGGATTCAGGATCTGTGCTTGAGATTATCTGCAGTACTGTGTGGCATGAGTTGTCATCTACAGAGCAGCATGCGAGTTCATGGCCCTTTCCAGCAAGGTCTGAACCCAGAGGAGCTCAGACCCAGCTCCTCTTAACTTCCATTGATTTCAATAGGAATTACGCACCTAAATACCGTTGAGGATCTGTCTACAGGCCCAAGCTGCAAATGCCTATTCACAGGGACATCAGTGAGGCTCTGCATAGGAGCAAAAGGTCTCTGGTATGGCTCCAGTTGCAGGATTGGGGCCAGAGTTCTTACCAGATGCCAGGGTGGAGGGAGTCAGATGCAGAATCATGGAGTCCAGTGGTCACTTTTATACAGACAGGCCAGCGCCCAGGCTGCTGTAGGTAAGTGTAGCTCTGCTGACTTCAGATGCTAATTTGCACCAGCTGAGGCTCTGCCCTCCTGCAGTCACTCTGTTAAGTAGTGAGCGCATCCGGGGCTGGATGAGAATGAGAAGATGGGAAAGCAAAGGAAAGCAAACCTGGCTGGGCAGGGCTCTTCGCTACACGTCCTCTGCTTGTCGTCGGGTCGGGTTAACGAGTCACAGTACCGCTCCTCCACTATCCCAGCCATCTTTTCCACACAGTGCACGATCTGTCTCTGAACACCTGGCGACAGAGAGAGGCAGCAAACACGGGTTCAGTTTGGCAAGCAGGGCCCTCACTGAAAATGGCTTTGGCGTGTCAAGAGCTGAGTGTTTGAGCTGCACACCTGCAGATAGCTGTTACAATCAGCCCCCTTGACAGCGGGCTCGAGGCATGGAATGTTATAATGAAGTGGCCTCGGAATGAAATGATTTGGGCCTCGGGTCAGCAGATGTCAGGTTAGATTGCAGCGCTCCAAGACACACATGCACAGCACTTATCATAAAGTACGAACAACCAGTGCCTTTGTCTGAGCTTTCCCTTTGTTAGCCAGTCTGCCGGCAGCTCCCTCCCTCAACTCCCTAATTTAAATCAACCAAAAAAGTAGCCTCTAAAAAATAAAAAATGAAAGATGATAATGCTGACTATGTAGGAGGAATAAAATGAACTCCCGACAATACAGCCTTTAAAATGGTAAGCTACAAAAACATCAGGCAGGCACTGGCATAGTGTGCTTTTTATTCTCTTGTTTCATTAACCCCCAGGTGTTTGGCCATTAAAAATCCATTGCTAACATGTTACAGGAGGCCTTCATATAACCTGACTTACTAAGAAGAAAAGAAAAAATCCTTAAAAATTAAATGACTTGAAAAGTCTGTTTCTGCAGTTTGTCCGTGATGCCTGCCCAGAATCTTTCATATCGTTCATGAAACTCACAAATTGTCAACTTTCTGCTAGCAGTCACTTCATTTTGCTCCCTCTCTCACTCATCTGCACTGGACCAGCTTGTTGGCGGAACAATGCTTGCATTGTCCATGGATGTGAAATGGGCAGGAGGAAACCCAATATGTGATATGTTATCACGATCAGATTTCTGGAACTGCACAGTGCCGGAAAAGAATCCTGGATACACATCTCCCACTGGTCGGTGCAGCGTGGAGGTGAAGGGTTAGAAATAGTACCAATCCACCCAGGGCTCTGAGTCTCTAAAGTAAAAAAACACAGCAGGCAATGCAAGATTTTCCCCAGGGAAGCAGGATGTGTTATCTGTTTGGCTGGAATGAGATAAATTCTTAGATTCTGACTTTAGATCCAATCTAGGGCACTCCAAGCAGAAACCTATAGATCAATAGTAGAAAGATCTTGTAAATGTGTAGCTGTCAAAAAAAAAAAAAAGAAAAAAAAAGAAAAAGAAATGTGTCAGATTATATTTTGCCAACTCACTTTCAAAGCTCAGGGTGGTCAGGTAATAACACAGAATAAGCAAGGACATTTAAGTTCCCTGGTCCCTTGAATACAGTAGGTATTTAAACAAATCAGTTTGCTCAATAATGTAAAATGAATATAATTTGCCTCATTACACTTTAACCTTCACTCTGAGTGAAACTTCACATTCCATGTGTTCTGTTAATCCATTCCGAAAGAGTGAAGCATACATTTCTCAGTCTAGCGGACTTTTCATACAAGTGTAGGACTGGAAGGGACCTCAACAGGTCATCTAGTCCAGTCCCCTGCACTCCAGGCAGGACAAAGTATTGTATTTCACTTTAAGGAAAACAAGGAAGAAAGAGCAAATATCAAGTCTCCAGGAGAGAATGAATACCTGTAATGTGGCTCACTCGGTTACAGTCTGTATCTGCACGCCGCCCATGTGGTAGCTGCCTCACAGTTGCCTCTGCAGCAGTCAGAGAGGCCATTCTACTTTAAAGTTCCAGCACACAAAGAAGTGGACTGCTACTCTCTTTTTTTAATTGCACAATGTGCAGGTTTTGCTAATGGAAAAGCTCTCTGCAATGTGGTTTAGCAATCAGGTAAATTACACACAGCCTCTTCTGGCTGGAGTGCATAAACTGACTCTCTCAATGCAGAGCATTTCTGAACAGTAGAGCCTCAGAAACAATGTAGGTAGCATGATCTATACCTGCCACCATCTCCATTGGAGCCCTGGGGATAGGCTCCCCATGTCATGCATCTGGTGCAGTAATAAGGGTATTTCTGTAACATAGTGTAATTATGATAAGAACTCCAATGGGGGAGTGCAAGTTTCCCTACATGAAATCCTGGCCCCACTGAAGTCAATGGGAGTGTTGCTTAATTTTTCAGACCCTCCAGCTTATTTTAACACAATTGCTTGCATGAACAAACATGTATCTATCCACTTACTCATAACCTTGACTAGCTAAAATAGGAAGCATCTGGTGAAAGGATAAGAAAGATCCCCTGCTGACTCTTCCTGCAATGGGCATGTTGTTCATTATTACCTATGACAACATTGTGTATGACAAACTTCATTTCCTTTCGATTATAAACAAGTTGAAACATTAAAAAAAAACAAAACCCAGCTGTGAACCAATCTCTCTGCAGGTGGAGGGAGCTCACCATTCAAGGAGCTGGAGGGTTTCTCAACTTGCAATCATTGATAGTTTTTGATCCTTTGTACATATTATTTCACAAGAAGTAATTCTTCCGCTCTACTCCACGCTGATTAGGCCTCAGCTGGAGTATTATTGTGTCCAGTTCTGGATGCCACATTTCAGGAATGATGTGGATAAATTGGAGAAAGTCCAGAGAAGAGCAATAAAAGTTATTAAAGGTCTAGAACACATGACCTATGAGGGAAGATTGAAAAAATTGGGTTTGTTTTGTCTGGAGAAGAGAAGACTGAGAGGGGACAGGATAACAGTTTTCAAGTACATAAAAGGTTGTTATAAGGAGGAGGGAGAAAATGGTTCTCCTTAACCTCTGAGGATAGGACAAGAAACAATGGACTTAAATTGCAGCAAGGGCAGTTTAGGTTGGAGATTAGGAAAAACTTCCTAACTGTCAGGGTGGCTAAGCATTGGAATAAATTGCCCAGGGAGGTTGTGGAATCTCCATCTTTGGAGATTTTAAAGAGCAGGTTAGACAAACACCCGTCAGGGATGGTCTGACAATACTTAGTCCTGCCATGAGTGGAGGGGACTGGACTAGATGACCTCTTGAGGTCCCTTCCAGGCCTATGATTCTATGAACATCTGCCTTTGTATACACAACCCGAAACGGCACCAGCCTTTCCTCCATCCATATTTTATTTCAACCTCATGTCTGGTTTGTTACCCACTGTCACCTCTAACAATCTCAGCATCTTGACTTTCTAGGTGTCTCCCTTCTATCAAGATAAGAGTTTGGGGTTATTTCCCCCTAAATGTACAGTTTGCATGTTTCCTAGTTGAGTTTCAATTTATTATTTTTCTGCCAGTGCGTCCGATTCCTCTAAACTGGCTCACAATCATTTTGCTGCTTCTATTTGTTTATGCAGAACTAGCACACTCAAGAACATTGACTAGTTGAGTGTTTTTTTCCCCGATGAAAAATCTTTGTGTTCAAAACTAGCTAAGGACCCCAGTATCTGGTAGGTGAGCAGACAGCTCAGCTTATCATGGGAGCTGTGTGCCAGCCCCCCGTGTATTGACAGATTTGCTAATCTCACCAATAAGCATCTATATACGCCAGCGTGAGACCGTGAAGTGACCGGTGCTCTGCTGAGTTACACCAGATGAGCACCCCTCCCTCAGTCACCTACGCTAGATTCTTCATGCAGCCTTGGTCGCCTCTGAAATGACAAAGGCCATGGCTCCCACAGTAAACGCTCATTAGGCCCAGACCACAACTCCATAAACTGCAGGGAGTTTATAAAAATAAAAATCCCCAGTTCAACACCTGCTTGCTTTGTCCCCCAGCAGGCAGCAGATTTCATTTCCTCGAGGGGGTGACCTTTGCCCTTCAGAGCAGGACCAGTGAATTTAATAGGATCACAAGATGGTGTCACATTGTTTGCACAAACAGTCCCATTAACAGCATGGCCGGCTTAGCCTCTAACCCTAACCTCTTTCCTTAGCTGGGAAAGGGAGTAATTCATTACTACATGGGAACCAAAACAGAACGTACTGCAAGGTACAAGGGTCTGAAATTACTAGCAGGCGAGGATACTGTTTCAGAAAGGTGACTGTATATCAGTGTACATGTTCCTTTCAGCCCCTTTTCCCAGAAGCTACGAGAACCAGAAAGAAAGAACATGCTTTCTGACATGGAGACACTTCCTTGGTGTAAAAGAATAAATAAATCAGCAGTTCACTGTGCTCAGTAAGACCAACCAGGGCTTTGGAGTCTTTCTGAGAAAGGCCTGGAGTGCAGAACAGCCAGGTGGGCAGGACAAAACACTGGTAAAAGTTGAAATGATCAATACACATTGCAGGGAACGTTGTCATGCCCTTGTAGTGGCTGGTCATTTTCTGCTAGGTAAGCTCAGGGTGTGGAAATGGATCCAGGACCCTAGTGTTTGAATCAGTGCAGCCTAGGTTGGTGATGGAAGCAAGGGATCTGGGAAGCACAAGGAGAAATCCACCTGCACTGGGCTGATAAGAAGCGGGTTAGATGTTCTGCGGGTGTAGCTATAGGGGGGACAGTTAAGAAGATGCTGGGTTTTAGTGATCATAGGTGAGAACAACAGACCAGTAAATAACTCCTCTGTGTTTCTATAGCATTTCCATTTGAGGAGCTCAAAGCACTTTACAAACACTAATCAATAGAGTCTCCCAAGACCTTTTAGTGCATGTGATTATTAGCGCCATTCTCCAGACAGGGAAGCTGAGGTTCAAGGAGGTTAAGTGATTTGTTCCAGAGCTGGAAACAGACACCAAGTCTCTTGACTCCCACTTCTGCCCTTGAACCACAGCCTCATCCTTCCTCTCTTCCTGTCTACGCCGAGAGTAGAAATGATGTCAAAAGCACTAGCTCGTCCAACCACTGAACTGCAGGGTAGAGATTAAACCATGTCCAGAACCCTTGCTAGACTCCAAGGTTACCTTAATCTCAACTAACTGCAATGAGCCTCATGGGTCTTCTCTGTGCCACAATGACTGATGATTTATCTCTGCGTTTAAACAGTTCAGAGCCACAAGCCTGGTATAAAACAGACATGTTCTCTTTGCTAGCAAATTGCAGCCATTGCCACATTCACTCGGTGATGCCTCAGTGCTGGTATTTCTGGCATCTGACTTGCGCCTTTCATCTCACCCATACTGGCCCGTGGCATTGCTGGATGAATTAGGCAGGGAGGAGAGGCAGAGAATAGCTCCTTTGGACCGACAGAGTTTTATACTCAACAGTGACGGAAAAGAAAATGATCTCCCTCGGTGAAGAGTCCAATGGAATTTACGAGGGACGAACCCAACAGGGGTCTGTAGAAATGATGCTAAGTACATACAGGGCCAGGTCCTCAGTGTGTGTAAACAGGTGTAGCTCCACCGACCGACAATGAAGCGCTGCTGATTTACACCAGTGGTGGGCCACAGACTTTTAATAGAGAATTATACCGTGTCCTTTCGATCTGTTTTTGAACCATCCTAAAAGAGAGTGAAATAATAATAATAATCCCCAGCTCTTAGCTAGCACTTTTCATCAGCAGAGCTCAAAACGTTTTACAAAGTATCAGGTCAGCATCGTTATCATGATCCACGTGTGATGGATGGGGAAACTGAGGCACAGAGCAGGGCTGTGACTTGCCCAAGGTCACCCAGCAGGCCAGCAGCAGAGCCAGGAAGGAACCCAGGTCTTAATAAATTCTATAGGGCGGTTCAGAGAACCTACAGAAAGGCTGTCGTTTTCCGCTGCATTTTCTAGAGCTTTTCCACTCAGGTGGGATGAGAGCTCAGTGGGGTGTTAGAAGATGCTGTGGGCTAGATTCTGCTCCGGAGACCCATCCAGCTGTCGGGGCATTTCATGCACAACGCCTCCAGGAGAAGCTGGTTTCTGGCTTGTTGTTTGAGAGGGTGCAGCTATGCTCTCCCTGGGAGGGGCCAGCTCGAGGAACCTTAGCTGGGCAAAGCTAGTCACCTTGCTTTAAGCTCCCTCTGTTCCTCTGTGGGGGAGGAGGGGAATTTAGGGCTATCAGTGGTGTTAGACTCATGTCATTGTGCTGCCAGAATGCAAGGACTGGCATGGCCCCTGACCCCAGCTCATGGGAGGGGCTGGAGAAAGCAGAAAGTGCCTCTGTGCTAACAGTTCTGCACAGAGGTGAGGTACGAGTGAGCCCTAGATAGTCGTATTATTTATCATTAATCATGTTTACTACAGTAGTGTCTACAGGTTAACCAGGAACGGGGCCCTGTTGTGTGGAAATGGCAGTGATTCTCAAAGCAGCGCTTTCAATTGTATAGCCTACCTCGGGGTCTCCGAATAAGCCCTCCCAGCCTAAGACACCTACCACAAGCCGACTGTAAGCAGTGGACTTGACCACTGTCCGAGTGAGCAGTGAAGATCTCACCCACGTGTCTGCTGTGAAACGCTAACCCCTCTGGTGGTAGTATTGTTACGGCTGAGCTGAGTGGAAACCGTCAGTACCCCACACTGGTGAGCTGCTGCGGTGTGTGACGGTGCTCAGGGCTCGCGCTTCGGTTCTGCTGGGGTTAGGGCCTATCTACAAGCTGGTCAAAAGCATCCAAGATTCCCTGCAAATAAGGAAGAGGTGTGGAGGCTCATTTAATGTTTGAATGAGAACCATACTCCAGGGACCCACTAGCATGCAGCCCTGACATCTCCCAGTTGGCAGGCTGGTAGCCTGTGTCTGTGATTGGATATTGGTTTTTTTACAGCTGCACTTTTGGCAACAGTCTCAAAAAAAAAAAAAAAAAAAGTTTGACTGGCAAGAAACCAGCTCTTGCTTTCTTGGCACTCTCAGCGAATGGCTAAATCATCTGTGTCCATTCGGCAGCGCTGGTGGGGAGAAGCAGCTAAGGATGAGCTCACGGTCCACAAGCTGCTGAGATACCGTGTTAATTCTTGCAGCACGCACTTCTGCCGTGCCTGTGGAGAGCTGTAACTAACGATAAGGACGAGTTCCTGTGAAGTAAGGAGGCAGAAGGAATTCCTGGACTCTGCTGAAAAGAGGAAACTCCCAGACTGCGTGGCTCAGCTTTGTCAGTGAGGATTTTTGGAGGGTATTTGGCGCGTGTGAAATGTGTGAGGCTGGCAGCTCCGGTGCCTGTTTATTTACAGAACAAGCAGAGCGCGAGCTTTCCCACACCACTGGGCTTCGAACCTGAGCTGCAGGGGCCTTGTCCAGATGAGGGGAAGTTTGCACAAATTGTTGCTCTCGCTCCCCTTACTGTGTGGCATGATGCTTCCAGCATCACGGTGGGCAGAGGAGAGCGTGGCTGCCATCACACTGCTGTTCCCTCTCCTGGGCGGGAGGTGGAGGTGTGGTGGGCAGGGGCGCAGCTGACATGCACAAGCCGAATGGGAAATAAGCTGTGCTGGGTGCATGACTGATGCAGCTTCCCCCATGCAGCAAGGGAAAGGAAGGGAGAAAACTGTGACTCCAAGTCATAGCTCAGCCCTGCTCTGCTCCTGGATAGCACAACCAGGTGCTGCCCCTTCCCTGGGGCAGACGGTGACACTGCAGCCTAGCCCTTTGGCATTAGATGGTAGTAACAAATGCCCTCTCAGACACCCCCCCCCCCATCTACCACGGAAATCAATGGGCCTGATTCTGATTTCACCCCAGTTTTACATCTCCATTGACTTCAACAGAGTGACTCCTGATTCACTCTGGGGTAAATAGGATCAGGATCAACTCAGTGGGTCAGGCTGGGTAGCTGTGACTGTATATGACCATCTTCCATCTATTCTGAAACTTGATTAAGTAAAACAAACAAACAAGCAAATCCCATTGTGAAATGGGTTATAAATAAAAACGCGTGAGCTAAGTTCTCTCTCTCATCTCGATCCTTTATCACACAGCAGTGTGCTATTTGGGGGACGAGTCCCAGCCCCGTGGAGATCCTGTGTAAAAACCTCGGAGTTTGAGACGTGCCAGGAACCCTCATGTTTCAGGGCCTAGGCCAACCTCTAACCGTTGGAGGCTAGGTAGAAATGTTCTCTGGGGATAAGTTATTACCTATCTACTCAGTGCAGAGTTTCTTTGGCTGAAGCAGCTGGCACAGGCCACTGGCAGGTCCAGCTCCAGGCACCAGCGAAGGAAGCAAGTGCTTGGGGCGGCCAATACAAAGGGCCTCCGTCCGCTATTGGGGTGGCACGGCCAGGTCTTTGGTGGGAATTCGGCGGCGGGTCCCTCCGTCCCTCTCTTCCTGTTTGAGCTGCCGCCAAAGTGCCGCCGAAGAGGAAGAGAGGGAGCGAAGGACCCACCGCCAAAGAATGGGGCGGCGCGATTGAGCTGCTGTCAATCGGCTTTTTTTCTTTTTTTTTTCCGCCGCTCGGGGCAGCAGAAAACCTGGAGCCGGCCCTGGCCAGTAGGTTCCATTAAGAATTAGGAGTTTTAGGGATCAAGTTTTCTCAGATGGCAAAAGCATCTTTGGACTGTTGGAAAAATAATCTGCTTTATGACTGTGTGTGTGTGTGTGTGTGTGTGTAAAAAACACATACATACACATACACATACATATATTATCCACCAACCCTGCTCCAGTTAAAGATAATGGCAAAAATCTTCCAGGAACTTCAGTGGGAGTAAGGATTGGGCCCTTTTATCTTTACATACTTGGTCAGATACATAAAGAGAAATAACCACTTGGAAGTTCCAAAAATATTTACAAGCTGTGTGCCTCGTGCCCTATGCGATTACTGTCCATACATCTCAAGGTACCAGTCTCAGGGAGCTCTAAGAGATGGCTATGCAGACTTTTTAAACATTCTCAATTGATCACAAGAACAATTCAGTTAGAAACAGATTTCTTAGAACCCACTGCAGGACAGGAAAAAATGTTTCTTTGGAGAACGAAGGTGCCTTGGTGTGTAAAACATAAAATTCAGTT
This sequence comes from Malaclemys terrapin pileata, assembly GCF_027887155.1. Classification (NCBI taxonomy): domain Eukaryota; kingdom Metazoa; phylum Chordata; order Testudines; family Emydidae; genus Malaclemys; species Malaclemys terrapin. The sequence goes on from NC_071514.1 coordinate 2,360,364, forward strand.
AAAAGAATGGAAAGGGGTGAGCTCCCTGACAGAGCTGATCATTAAGGCGGGTTTAAATATTTCCTTTCAAAATAAAGAACGTGGGCTAGGCAGCATTTCAGCTTCTAATGACTTTCCACAGGGATTAGTGGACACACAAATGCTTTGTGTGTGAAGGACAAAGAAGAAAATCATGCAAGATTTTCCACAAACTTTCCATGTACCCAGGTCACTGAATCTCTCTCTCTCAGAACAGTGGGAAATGCTGACTATAATAATGTAATATAATCCAGAATGGCTTCTGAATAAGGCCATCAGCAGTGCAGCGGTGGCTCCTACATTTGCAAACTGTGCACTCAAGTGTGAGCCGCTTTGCAAGGCAGCTACACAAAACCAGTGTTTTACATTCAGCTGCTAGACCACCGTTTTCATAATAGCCCCATGCTATGTCACCGATCACCCTCAAAACTAATGAGAAAGGAAGATAATATGTCATTATAAAGCCAAAACCAAAACAAGAGACAGATTCTTCTCATTTCTGTTTATGGAGTAAAATCAAAACAAAGTGTTCTGTTGCCTCTGAGAAGCTGGCGAGGAGATAGAGGACCACACACACGTATACACACCTCAAAAGCTTCAACCTCCCAGTGGAGCCATGGGATCATAGGAAAGAAATCTAAAGTTCAAAGACATGTAGCAACGTATATGCCTCTCTGCTGTATCTCTGTAACAAATACTTGAAAGTTTAACCTTCCTCATTTTGGACAAGTAGTTCTGTAAAACTCTCAGACAGCTGTACACCCCTTAGCCTCCCACTCTTCTAACTGTGGAATAAATTGTCTCCATTATGCTGCCAGTTTGGAAACTCACTGGGACTTGTAGTTTACCCGCAGCCTGACCAAGTGTCATTAATTAACACTGGAAAATGTACATTGGCCGTGCTGGAGCTGTGTTTGTCCCAGGATATGAGAGAGACAAAGTAGGAGAGGCAATATTTTTTACTGGACCACCTTCTGTTGGTGAAAGGGACAAGCTTTAGAGCTTCGAAGAGCTCGTCTTCAAGTCTAGGGGAGGAAAACCGAGTGTCTGAGCTAAAGACAAGTTGGGACAGATTGTCAAGCTTAAGGGGTTTACCATGCTATAGGAGACCATTTAAATTTAAAATGAAGTGGGCAATTAAGGGTTAGCAGAGAGTGGGGTGTGTTACAAAGAGTTGTGATGAGCCATAAAATCAGAGTCGCTGCTGAGTCCATGGTTTATTGCATGAGTCTAGCAGAGCTGTGAATTTAAGTTCCCAGGCTTGTCTTTTGAAGGTGTTGTGTGGGTTCCTTTGGAGGATGAGGACTGAAAGGTCAGATGTGGGGTGATCACTTTGAATGGGTGACAGGGTGTTTGGGAGCAGGTCCTGGCCTGGACCCCAGAGCAGAGGCTGGGACTGGGGTCTCCTGCCAGTCACAGGGAAGGGGGCCTACAAGGGTGGTGGATAGGGTTACCATTCGTCCGGATTTACCCGGACATGTCCTCCTTTTTGTGCTAAAAATAGCGTCCGGGGGGAATTTGTAAAGCACTCACAATGTCCGGGATTTCCCCCCTCCCCCGGAGCAGCTGGGAGGGCTGCAGGAAAGTCCCGGGCTGGACTCCGGAGCAGCTGGAGAGGAGCTCCGCCCTGCATTCCAGCAAGTGTCTCAGCACAAAGTGCAGCCCTCCCCTTTTGCAACTGGGAGCGGTTACTGCCATGCAGCGTAGCAAAACGGGAGCGAGAGCACTTTGTGCTGATACAAGGGCAGCTCTCCCCTGCAACCCGGTCCGGGCCAGGGACCGGGTTTTGTTGTGCAGGGCCAGGGACCGGGTTTTGTTGTGCTGGGGAGCTCAGCCACGTGTCCGGCTCGCACAGAGCCCAACACCCTGTTCTGAGCAGCAGGGTAAGGGGGGCAGGAGAAGGGGCAGGGAGGTTCTGGAGGGGGCAGTCAAGAAACGGGGGGGGGCTTTTTGGGGGTAGTGGAGAAAGTTTTGGGCAGTCAGGGTACAGGTAGGGGGTAGGGTCCTGGTGGGCAGTTGGGGGGGGGGTCTTAGGAGGGGGCAGTTAGGGGACAAGGAACAGGGAGACTTAGGTAGGGGGTGGGGTTCTGGAGGGAAGTTAGGAGCAGGGGTCCCAGGAGGGGGCAGTCAGGGGACAAGGAGCGGGGGGGTAGGGGGCTGGGAGTTCTGGGGGGGAGCTGTCAGGGGGCAGGAGTGGGGAGAGGGATCGGAGCAGTCAGGGGACAGGGAGCAGAGAGGTTTAGATGGGTTGGGAGTTCTGGGGGGGGCTGTCAGGGGGCAGGAGTGCGGAGAGGGATCGGAGCAGTCAGGGGACAGGGAGCAGAGGGGTTTAGATGGGTTGGGAGTTCTGGGGGGGGCTGTCAGGGGGCAGGAGTGCGGAGAGGGATCGGAGCAGTCAGGGGACAGGGAGCAGAGGGGTTTAGATGGGTTGGGAGTTCGGGGGGGGGCTGTCAGGGGGTGGGGAGTGGTTGGATGGGGCGTGGGAGTCCCAGGGGTCTGTCTGGGGGTGGGGGTGTGGATAAAGGTTGGGGCAGTCAGGGGACAAGAGGCAGGGAGGCTTAGATAGTCCTGGGGGGCAGTTAGGGGCAGGGGTCCCAGGAGGGGGTAGTCAGGGGACAAGGAACGGGGGGAGGGTTGGGAGGTCAGGGGGGGCGGGAAGTGGGAGGGGCAGGGGCGGGGCTAGGGCGGGGCTTCTCCCGTCCTCTTTTTTGCTCGCTGAAATATGGTAACCCTAGTGGTGGAGCCCAGCAGGCGGAGCTGAGGAAAAGCCCCAGAAAGGGTGGAAGGATTTTTGTTTCCGTTAGAGACATTTTTAGACTTTTAGTTCGGGATGACTGGGACCCGGAAAGGGTGCACGAAAGATGGTGTCCTGGCCGCAGGGCCGAGTTACTAGGCAGAGACACAGTCCCAGTGCTGGCGTGACCATTGGCAGGGGGCGCTAGCCCAGCGAGAGAGCTGTGATGTCTGGCCGCGAGGGGGCACCTCGTGGTGAGTAGCCCATTACACACATCCTGAAACAGGCAGACTGATCACCAGAGCGAAGGAGGAGAGCATAGGAGAAAGCTGTGGAGGGAATGGAAGGCAACCTGAGGGAAGAGTGACTGATGACCTGGCGTGTTGACTTTGGGGAGGGGACAGGCGAATCATGGATATAGATCTAGGAACAGCATGAGCCCTGCCCTGCATGCTTCAGGGATCGGCTGAATGAGGCATTTCCATGGAATCTCTCAAGTCTGATCCTCTGCGAGTTGCTTGAAATTTTTTTTTAAAGTAGTGTTGTGCAAACCCAAATACGTCAATTTTATGTTTATTCAACTTCTTTAAAACTCTTTTGTCTGAATCAACCAGAAGGCCCTGAAACCTCCAGACAACCAGCATGGTAACAGGACACCAAGTTAAGAGGAAAAAGCTGATAAAGTGCAGACTCCAAGCGCCTGAGCTCCACAGGGGGTCTGGTCTGGATATTTATGACCCCAGCAGCTGTTTCTGTGTTACAAACCCACTGAAACCTAAGGCCAAGGAGTTTCTGAGACAAATGTCAGCAAACTGTTCTGATGTGTATTTCCTAGGTTGTGATGTAAAATGTGGCACAAATGAATTACTTTGTGTTGTTCCCTTTAAACATGACGTTTATAGAGATTTGGCCAGAACCGGCATGTTTCAGACCTATTTATTGGGGAGGTTACACTGTTCCTATGAGAACTGGACCCATTCTGGTACCTTAACTGTGATGGTAACCCCCAATGATTATGCAAATATTTTAGTGTGAGACAGATCTGATCAGTGGACTAATCAAACTGATTTCAGATGGGATGTGCTGTACCAGAACTTTTTGGTTTCGATGTGCATGGAATACTTTACAAAAAATCACCTCTATTCCACTTACTATTGTAAAGCAGTGTGTGAGAGCAAAGCTACTGGCTTTAATCGTAACACGGCATGAAAAGGTCGACCAACTTACCTGTCCCACATGTGGCAGTGCAGTTAGTCCAGGAGCCGTATCGCCAGAAAAACTCTGCGGGCTGAATCTCATTCTCCTGGTCAGACTCCCTTCGGATAGTGTACTGGTATCGAACTCCCGGGTTCGTCTCCTGGAACAACAGCTGTGAGGAGACAAAGTCACAGCTCATTCAGCAACGTCACCACTTTCTGTTGGCATTGATTGGGCTTTTCGGCATCTATGATAGGTCAAGACATTGCTATGCAGCAGCATAACATACACACACATACTTGCGTGCAGCACAGTGATCTGGAGAAGACTGGAGAGAGTCCTGTTCAATACACAAGGCCCTTGGCATTGTCTACACAGCAAAGACAAACCTGCGGCTCGATGTGCCGGTTGACTTGGGCTTGTGGGGGCTGCCGGGCTGTTTCCTTGCCGTGTAAACTTCTGGGCTCGGGCTGAAGCACGAGCTCTAGGCCCCTGCAGCGTGGGAGGGTCTTTACATGCTGAAAAGCTCAACCAGAACATGCCGATTCTGGGCCAATACTTTGAGCGGAGCTACTTCATTGACACTGGTGTACATGAACTAGAGTGACCAGATGCCCCAATAGTACTGGGACCATCCTGCCATTAGGGCTTTGTCTTATATATGCAATTATACCTTCCCTCCCCCCCCCCCCCCCCCAAAAAAAAAAAAGTGTCCTGATTTTTCCCACTTGCTATCTGGTAACCCTAAAATGAACTCAGAATCTGGCCTTCTGCCTCTTGTTCAGGGGATCACTGGCAACAAATCTGGCATTACTATAGAGATGTCATTCCATGGCTGCAGTAAAGGAAATGAGGAGGTGGGCCTGGATAATTCATAAGCATAGGTTCGAAGGCCAGGAGGAACCATCATGATTATCTAGTTTGACCTCCTCTATAGCACGGGCCATACAATTTACCCAGCTGGCCAAGCGTAGCAAACTTATTATACATTGATTCACACAGCACCTATTGCAAGCAACAAAATGCTTTCGAAAGTACAAAAATAAAGTGTTTATAAAGATCACTTCTCCTGCCCCACCACTGAGCTGCAGCCATCACAATTACTCCAGCAACACTGCACAGTAGCTTTAGAACAGGGGGAGAAAATTAGCAAATCCAAGTGAAGCAACAAGGAAGTTGTGGTAGGTGCAATGTAATTAATCCAACGGAGACCTACTCACATCCATGGGCTCACACCTCTAGTTTTGTCTTCCCTCCTCCCCCATAAAAGTGCCATAGGACCTTTGATAAAACCAAAGCCCTGACAGTCTGGTTATGTTTTATCTGACAGACCTCACCCCCCGCCCCCGGAACCCCAGTGCCTCCTAGCACCACATCAGCTTAGTGAAGGTTGGTGGTGTTAAAATTACCCATTGCAAGGATATTATGATTAGGAAATAGTTAAAGGCTTTCCCTTCTAATTAGAGATGAGGCCAAGATGCCAAGTGCAGGCCAGATCAGGACTTTCCCAAAGTTCTTGGTCGTCTGGTTCAGTTCCTTATATAAAGGGCAAGCCATGAAGTTCAGGGCCAAGCTTTTCCAAAGGGGAGAAGGGTTTTGGCTCCAGAGTGCGGGCTGAAATACATCTTTAGTTCCAACTGCATGAAAGGAGAATGGGAACAGGCTGTGTTAACTGCAGACTCAGTAGATGACCTCTTCCTCACTCTGTGGAATATAGCAAACTTTTGCGTGGGCCAGAGGGGAGCTATTGGATGGCTGCATGATTGCCTGACTCTGGCTGCCTGAAGGCTAGTTCGTGTAAATTGCTTTTCCTGAGATCTCCATTGAGGAATTTTATAAGTAATGGGAATTTCTGAGCTTCTGGCTTTTCCTGGCTCTGTAGGCGGGACTGGCTGTTGTCACTCCAGAGAAAGACAGAGAAGAAATGCTGACGCTGCAGAACATCAGGAAAAACACTGTTATGTGTGAACCCTTAAAGCTGACTTGTCTTAAGACGGTGTGAGAAGGAAGCAGGAAGGGAGTGCAATTAAAGTTTGTATTTTAATAGGCGATGACAGAGAGACAGAGAGTGGGAACAAAAGCCTTCTGGCAGCAGCATGTTCAATCTAGAAGTCGTTGCTGTGAAGCATTTGAGCTGGTCAATCACAAAATGAGGCCTTTGGTTACATCTTTGTTGGAGGAGGTAAAATACATTTGTTTTTAAAATAACTCTCTGGGCCTATGTCATTTCCACTGTTATCATGAACATCTGAATAAAGTGGGTGGCTCACACTACTGACTTGGAGACAAAAGTGCCACTGACTAACACCATTTCCTGAAGCACCTGGGTTTTCCCTGGAGGTCTCCCAATCAAATACTGCCCATGCCCAACACTGATTAGCAAATAGAATCTGTTGAGACCATAGCCCCTGGTGATACGGCATCAAGCAAAGAGTCAGCATGGTGTCACACTGACTTGCAATGGTATAAGAATTGCTAGCACAGAGAGATGGAAAGTAATGGAGATGAAATAAGTACCCAGAACAATCTTCAGTTAGCAAAATCACACTTGAAAAAATGTTATGCATTCCTCCCATGTGAAATGTGGGGCTCTTTCTCCGCATGACTGAAACAGATTCACTGGTTAATATAAATTCAATCCAAGCTGCCTCACATACCAATCAGCAGTGCCACAGCACTCATGAAAGCTTGTGGGCTTAGCCTTGTTTTCTTAGCCTAAGTGCTTCCATTATCGCCAAAGCTCTGTTGTTCTTGGAACTTTGGTGCAGCAGAGGGCTTCCTTCCAAGAACCCCCTGATGAATAGTGAAACCTCATTGTCAGAAGGTTTTAATTAGGTTACAAATCCCAGGAAGCTTTCCAGAGATTTTCTGGTGTAAGGCATTCTGAATGGATAACATTAACAAGGGAAAACGATACTGACAATATTAGGACAAGAAAACTTTGATTTCTCTTTTTCTTTCTAAAAATGTATTAACACATCTGCTTACTACCCTTTCCATCAAAGCAGAGAACATGGCCAAAGTACCATAGGTTGCTGCGTACCTAACCACAACGTCTAACCCGTCATGGTAGACTGGTAGCTCCAACATGCAGGAAGAGACACCTAAAGGGAGCATGAAGTGCCATCAAGAGCGTGAAAATACAGTATTAAGAGGTCTTGAACCACTTAGCCAAACTCTATAAGGGACTAGGAGGGTTCCATAACATGGCAGCAGTATCAGGCACTTCTTATAGTTAATATTTAATTAAATATAAGCTAAATAAATAAAAGCCACTGGCTGGATTGCCAGGGTTACGCTGCCTGAGAGTTTGGCCAATTATGCAAAGCTTCTTTTGTGCCATGAAGCATAGCATAGACCAGGGGTCAGCAACGTTCGGCATGCGGCTCGCCAGGGTAAGCACCCTGGTGGGCCGGGCCAGTTTTATTTACTTGCTGACGCGGCAGGTTCGGCCGATCGCGCTCCCCACTAGCTGCGGTTCGCCATCCCGGGCCAATGGGGGCAGCAAGAAGCGGCGCGGGCGAGCGATGTGCTGGCCACCGCTTCCCGCCACCCCCATTGTCCCGGGAAGGTGAACCACGGCCAATGGGGGGCACGATCGGCCGAACCTGCCGCGTCAGCAGATAAATAAAACTGGCCCGGCCCGCCAGGGTGCTTACCCTGGCGAGCCGCATGCTGAACGTTGCCGACCCCTGGCATAGACCCTTTGGCCAGCTAGGCTTGGGAACGCATGACTTGCTCTACAATTAACTTCTGCAAGGAAAGGCTCGGGTTTGCAAGAGCATGAGGAAGGGTGTCCCAGATTGGGCTGAGATACTTTGCCTACAGGTGTTTGTTTACAGCTAGAGACAGAAACTAGTATTTACCTCCTGGAAGAGGACTGTCAAAAACTGGTGGTGGCATGATGGGAAATATATTCGTTGTAAATAGACGATCCCTGACATAACACTCAAATAATACAGGGTTAATAAGAATATGGGGCCTGACAGTCCACTGCTTTGCACCTTCTGCTGCCATGTGCACCTGTACAAAGTGGGCATGAAACAGTATCCAATCAGAATTCCCCATTTATTTACACCAGGGGTAACTTCAAACACCCCCGCGGCACTGAGTGCATGATCCTGCACCACTGACTTCAGCAGGCAGAGGGTCAAGCCCTCACCTTCCACAGGCGTAAATGACAACCCAGGGTTCAAGGAAGCAGAGGATTAGGCCCCAGGATCTCCCGTCTCCCTCCCACCCTACTTGTGGAAGGGAATGTCATAAGGCTGTGGATGCTGGGGGCTGGGGTTCCATTTGACACATACAGCAAAACTCTGCATCCCAGGGAAAGGATACAGGCAGGCTTCTCATGCCAGCTGTTGCTGTCATTACCTTTTACCCAGGCAGCCTGCAAAGGATGGAAATGCAAACACAAGGGGAAAGAATTAAGTAGGGAAATCTGTGGTCTAAGCATCTATCTGCAAAATTACAAAGCCGAGAACTCCTAGGGAGCCCTTCCTCCCCTTCAGGTATTTGAGACCAACTTGCCTCGCACCGAGGGAATCTCTTATTTCCTTTTTCCTTTGCTTTCCCCCCTTGAATTAACACAGCTCACAAAGCAGATGCAATCTGTGTTTCTATATATTAAGGGGCAGTAAAACGGAAGAACGCAGTTAAATCAACACATAAACCCAAATGCCCGCGTGGGATTCGCTCTGGCTGTATTTCAAAGAGGGATCATCGTATGTTGCATTTTGTGTGAACCTCTGGGCAACTGATTGTTCAGATGTGGAACTGCAGTCGTTAGAAATGAACAAACTATGAACCACAAGGGGGTAGAGGCTGGTTCTACTGACACGAAAGTCAGTGGCAAAGTGCCCCTTGACTTCAATAGAAGGGTCAGGCTGGGCTCATAGCCCTAAAGAGAACTGTTCTCCGGTAACTCCCATTCAAAAGCTTCGAGAGGTTTCATCAACTGGGAGACTTTGTGTTAAACCAACCAGGGCTGGCGTCTGCAGCAGTGAATATGTGCATTTGTACAGCCAGATCCATAGCTGAAAATCGGGATCTGAATTGGCTTCTGTGAAATCCACATAGAAATCAATGCTTTTAAATGATTCGATTTCCTTGTTACTTTTCAGACTCTCTCTTCATATAGATTGAGAGCCCCCCACAACCAGGCTCAGCCAATTAAAATATAAAGCAGCTCTGAAAAAGAATACTTCCAGCAAGGCTTTTACATTGAGTGGGGTGACCAGTAAAATGGCAGGATTTGTTTGCAGAACAGGACAATTTTCAAATAAGCACCAGACCTTCTGTAACTGCCATTGAGCAGAGATTTATTGGGATTCAAGTCTTGCTCTTATTCAGGCTAGGTCTACACTACCCGCTTGAATCGGCGGGTAGAAATCGATCTCTCGGGGATCGAATTATTGCATCTCGTCGGGACGTGACAATCGATCCCCGAATCGACGCTCTTACTCCACCAGTGGAGGTGGGAGTAAGCGCCGTCAACGGGGAGCCACGGAGGTCGATTTCGCTGCCGTCCTCACAGCGGGGTAAGTCGGCTCCGATACGTCAAATTCAGCTACGCTATTCACGTAGCTGAATTTGCGTATCTTAAATTGACCCCCTCCGCCCCCCCCCGTAGTGAAGACCTGCCCTCAGAGTGTTCCTTGGACGTATTTGTGAAAAGGCTTCCTGGGGAACTGACAACAGAAGTGAGTTCAGGCTGCCCAGTCCAGTCACAGGAGAGCCCAGGATACGTGGGGAACTTTTGGGTTAGAACTCCTGAGTAACCCACCAGCTGGAGTAAACCTAATACGCATTCTCATCATTTGGGAAAAGAAAAAAAGACTTTCCTTGTCAATGGGGGTGGGGGAGGAGAGGTGAAGGAGGGGAATGTTAAAGTAAACAGCTCACCATTGGCATAAATAAACTCTGAAATTCATTAACTGCTCCCTCTGCTCCCTGGGTTGTTTGCTCTAGTCTAAGCAAAGAAAAGAGCCTGTTGAAATTAACATTTGCAATAACCAGGGCAAAGGATACCCACCCCTCCCCCATCCCTGCTGCCCAGCAGACATGTTTGTGTAGTGGATTTCTTAAAATGTACACTGACTTTTTAGGAACATGCACAAATAATAATAACCTCTCCTTCCTAGGCTGAGGTCCCCCTAGCTGATCCCCAGAACTGGGGCTTCGTTTTCTGTTACGTGCGGCGATATCAAACACACAAGTACAAAATGGGGAATGAGGGTAGGCGAGCCGTACTGCTCACAAGGGTCTGGGGGAGTTACAGTGGGTCACAAATCCAATATGAGCCAACAATGTGGTGCAGCTGCAAAAAGGGCTAATGTCATTCTGGGGGGTATTAACAGCATTGTCGTATGTGAGACATGGGAAATAATTGTCTTGGTCTCCTCAACACTGGTGACGCCTCAGCTGGAGTGCTGTGTCCAGTTCCAGGTGCTGCACTTTAAGAAAGATGTGGATAAACTGGAGAGAATCCAGAAGAGAGCAACAAAAACGATAAAAGGTTTAGAAAAGCTGAGCTGTGAAGAAAGGCTAAAAGGGCTGGGCATGTTTAAGGAGACTGAGCGGGGACCTGATAACAGTCTTCAGATGTGTTAAGGGCTGTTCTAAAGAGGACGGGAATCAATTGTTCTCCATGGTCACTGAAGGCAGGACAAGAAGTAATGGGCTTAATCTGTAGCCATGGAAATTTAGGTCAGAGAGTAGAAAACCCTTTTTAACTCTACGGCTAGATAAGCTCTGGAACAGGGAGGTTCCAGGGAGGTTGTGGGGAGGTTTTTAACAGGTTAGACAAACACCTGTCTGGGATGCTCTCAGCAGACTTGGTCCTGCCTCAGAGCGAAGGGATAGACTAGATGGCCTCACGACGTCCCTTCCACGCCTACGTTTCTATGATTCAATGATTTCTGATGTTCTCCCTCCGCCCCCACCTCCCAACTCAAGAGTTGACAAAAGCCAACAAAAATTCATGACCGTGGTGGAGCGCTGTCCTTAGCTCCTGCCACGGCGAGATTGGCCGATGACTGGACAGGATGTGGGCAAGGGGGAAGCTCAGGCTTCATTCTGAATGTCCTGGGGTCTGACTGGTTTGCGTTGGAGTTTGCCACATAAGCCTGTCCCCACAGCCTGTCCCCAGGAGACCACTGCACAGTCACTCTGTGTATGGGCTTCTTTCCCTCAGGGAGCTGTCTCTGGGCAGCATTTTATGGGCCTTCTCCGCTAACACTAGTCTATAACGATCATAGCTCCATTGAAGTCAAACAGTGACGCTGGTGTAAAGTGGTGTAAAATGAGAAGTCAGCCCCTTCTATTTTTAAATCTTAAAGACTCACTCCTGGGCTGGAAGTTAAGTTGGCAGAGATCCAGCTGGAATGATAATTTTGAGCCTGCGTAATCAGAAACCTCTGACAATTGAGTTAGTTAATGTAAATAGTGACACGGGCCGGCCTTTACTGCAAAGTAGTGCTGTTTGGAAAGGTATTTAAACATGAGGGAGAGGGGACGGCTGGCTACTCCTAGAAGAGCTCGTGTTTTAAAAGGAAAAATGATCAAAACTTCATTAGTGAAGTGAGACTGGCTACCTGAAGGACACAAACCTACCTGCTAGTTAGTAGGAGGCAGATTCACACTGAGCGGAAGTTTGGGCAGGAGACAAACTTTGTTCCCCTTGCTAAAAGTAAGTAATTAGATTAATAGATAAAGAGAATGGGCAGAAGTGAAGAGGACCCTCAGCCTGCTGAATTACATAGACAGAACTCCAATTCCTTCGCGGGGTGGTCCGGTGACCTGCTGAACCATAGGAGCAAAATCTGAATGGATGGCGAATAATAATCTTTTCTATAGTGCTTTGAGATCACACGTTTTAATGCATTTACCCTCACAATAGCCCTGGGAGGGGAGAAGCGCAGTTAGCCCCATTGTGCAGACAGGGAACTGAGGCACACAGAAGCTGAGTGACCTGCCTGATATCTCGCAGGAAGTCTGTGGCCGAGGAGGGAAATGAACTGGGATCTCCAACGTCCAGGACGAGACTTTTTTGGAATCCCCAAATGGAAATTTAGAGTCTTAATTCAAGCTGCAGCTGATCCCTGTGTAATGTTACGTTGGAAGGTGCTGATGGCTGCCGGCAAGGGGTCTGGGATCCAAAGCCACCACAGACCTCGTTAAAGCCAATGGAGCAGGCACTCTCTTTCAGGCTCAATGGAAGGACAATCAAGCCCTGTAGTAAAACCAGCTGGGGACTGTGGGGCTAGCACCTGGTACTAGGCTGCATGGTAGGTCATAGCGAAACCATGTTGGCTGAGGGGTTTCCCTGGGGACAGGCGCCGGGGCTGGGATATTGGTTCCAGGCTGTGTATGCTGGAGGCAGAAAGACAGGGGAAGGAATTCTGAGCGTGACCTGGAGAGGAAGCAGAGGGACAGGGCTTCTTGGGCACAGAGCTTGCTGGCGTGTCAGACTTGGGGATTTCTGAGCATGGAAACTGCTTGCTGCTGCTTGTTTCTGCTGTGTTCAGGGAGACAGGATTTTGGGTATATTTTTGGTGAATAAACAAGATTGCATCCAGAATATACCTGATGCACATCATTGATTTATTATTCTAATGAAAGCAACCCTGCAAGGCCCTGAACTTTGGCTTATCTACTCGGGAACAATAACTTAAAAGAAGAGTGGGGCAAAATCTTTGTCTCTATTTGCCTTGGAAAGTTTCTTGCTGCTATTACAGAGCTGTGTTCCTGAGAAAGGTCTCTTTATAGCCTAGAAACATGACTCTTGGGGGCTGGGGGGAACAGAGGGGCTGGATTTTGCCCTGAGTAAGAGATTCTCAGTGTTTGCGGTTCTGCCCTCAATCCCATGAGCGTCCGGAGCCGAAATTACACCCACCAAGTAGGCTGACTTGCAGAGCCTTTAACACTGCAACCCAAATATTATATTTGTATACGTATCCATCAGCCCCCACTCTCTGCCATAGTTAGTGCCCTAGTGCAGGCCAGGGGCTGACACTCATGCCAAGACTCTTGGCTACAGGATGGTTGAGGGGCTGGCGAGATGCCACCAGGTCACAATACTGCATTGTAATGGGATAATGGCTTTGTCATGGCATTGCATTGCAACCCAACCCAACCCTGCTGCTGCATTCAGGAAGGGGCATCGAGGCCAAAGGGTCTCATGTCAAAGCATCTTGAGGGCTCTGTTAACCCTGTTAAAAATGTTGTGATCTCTTTCCCCTTTCCCCATGAGATAAGAAAAAGGATTCAGGAAATAGACATTTCTTTTAGTATTCTCTCTCCTGTGGAAATGTTTTGAGGAATGCTGCTCTTTGGATTAGTTTCAGCTGGAAAGAACATGGGCTGGATCCACCCACTAATTTGGAAATATGCGCGTCAGATCAAGCGAATCCTTCTGGCTGCTAATTACAGTTGTTCCCAAAGAAACATGCACGATTACTAGTTGCCGTCAAAGCACCAGTTTGCGCTGAAATTCTGACTGCCCCATGAGAGGAGAGAGCTAGGTATACTGTGCTCGTCTACAGAGAAATCCCACTGGCAGCTGTGAGCTCTGATGGGAAAGGGAAGAGCACAAGGGGTTTCCAGAGTCTAAGGTGTGTCTGATGCCAGCACAGTACAACCGAGTTCCCCTAAAGGGATTACGGCGCTTGAGGTTTGCCTCTGCAGACCGCGAATGCAAGTGCTCCCGTTCCTCAGCTCAAGCAGCAGCGAGATGGTGTGATAACCAGGCCAACGTTTTCCTTGCATGAGACTTTTAACAGTCGGTTGCTCTGAGCTCCACCAAATGCACACTTCATTTCGGGAGGGTCTGGCGGTAGGTTTGCCAGGTTCTGTTATGCATAGCTGTAAGTGTGCTGTCTAATCAGAGCAACTGTTTAAATTGGACTCAGCAAGAAAAATCAAAATTATTCCACTGGCTGCAATTACCATGAATTGAAAATATTTTGATAGGCTCAGCTGTGCTTTGCTGATTTGAAATCATACTGGGAGAGAAATTACACCCAGTTTGGCATAATAAGGCATTTGCTCTGCTTTAAAACTTGATGCTTCCCTAATCAAGGGGAAGGATGGTCTTATGGATAAGGCCTTGGCAGCTCTGGGTTCAAATCCCTGCTCTGCCACAGAATTCCTGTGTGACCTTGAGCAAGTCACTTAATTCTCTGTGTATCTGTTCCCCCCCTGTAAAAGGAAGATAATTCCTTTGTCCATCGTGTCTATTTAGATTGTAAGCTCTCTGGAGCCGGGACTTAGGTGTATGTACAGTCCCTAGCCCAATGGGGCCTAGATTTTGGTTGTGGTCTCTAGGTAATATCATAATACTACTAATAATAATCAGAACTATGTTATCAGCGAACGAGGACTAAGTGCCCTTCCTAGCTGCTGGTGGCATTTTTCTAAGTTTATATTTGTAAAGAGCTTTGCTGCATGTTGATCTGCCCCACACAGATCTTCGCACTTGTCATGTGTGGCTACATAGCAAAATAAAACATCATCCAAGTACCTGGATCCAGACGGGCTCCCCTGTGGGGCCAGGGGATGTAAGGTTCTCCCAGTTTCCAGTCCTCTCGTAGGTGAAGGTTGTCCCAGCCACTTTGTAATCTCCGTTCCATTGGATGGTCCACCCACCATTCAGAAAGTATTTCTCTGGATCTTCACTCCTCAAGGCCAGGAAATTTCCTGCTTCTGCCACTTCCTCAATTCTAATCTCCCGGGCTCCAGCTGGGATCATCCCAATGTCAACGTAACCTGGGAATTTCATTGACTGTCAGTCTCAGGCAGTCGAACCCTATGCCAGATAAATCAATCACTTCCAGTCAAATCGCTAGAGCAATGAGAGCCTCCAAGCTGATTAAACAGAACATTCTGTCTTTTAGCTGCTGATTTCAGCATCAGCGGATACTTGGGGGCTCAGATAAAATAGCTCTTTCTTTCCAGGTTTCAGGGGTAGCCATGTTAGTCTGTATCAGCAAAAAAACCGAGGCACCTTAGAGACTAACAAATTTATTTGGGCATAAGCTTTCGTGGGCTAAAACCCACTTCATCGGATGCATGAAGTGAAAAATACAGGCGCAGGTATAAATACATGAAAGGATGGAGGTTGCTTTACCAAGTGTGAGGTCAGTCTAATGAGATAAATCAATGAACAGCAGGATACCAAGGGAGGAAAAATAACTTTTGAAGTGGTAAGAGAGTGGCTCATTACAGACAGTTGACAAGAAGGTGTGAGTAACAGTAGGGAGAAATTAGTATGGGGGAAATTAAGTTTAGGTTTTGTAATGACCCTGAATAAAGACTGGGAGTGGTTGGGTCATTACAAAACCTAAATTTAATTTCCCCCTTACTAATTTCTCCCTACAGTTACTCACACCTTCTTGTCAACTGTCTGTAATGGGCCACAAATATCAATCAGAATGAAATGAAGGATATTGATGGAATCACTCCCTTCGCTTCCTACGTGTCCTAGCCAAAGCCTTTCAGAACAATTACACTGGCAATAATTTACCTTCTCTTTATTGCTGATCCTACTTTCCCCTGTGGAATTTCCTACCAGTCATGTTACTGAAGAGTTCCTGTTTGCAAACCAGTCCTGCGCCTCCCCCCACACTGCTGATACAGGGAAAATCTGGATCTACAGATTAAGGGTGTTTGTATTAAGAAAATCATTTAAAACAACAAGTCAGAATCTTTTTTTGTCTCTCTCTTATTCAAATAGGCGAGATCTTTGACCTAACCTCATTCTGTCCACTTGCTCAGTTTTTAGGGCCATGTTTAGTTACTAAGGGAGCTTAGTTATACTTTACAAAGTTCTAGTCATGTTTCTTTAATTAAAAGAAGTGCTGTCTCTATCTATCTATATAAAAACCATCTTGGCATTTTAACATATAAAGCATGGGAACGGAAACAGAGCTTTCCTATTTTAAAAAAAAGTTGTGAGGGAATTTTGTGCTCAAAGACATAATGATAAATAATAATAACGGTACATTGTACTTTTACAGCACCTTCTGCCAAAGGA
Source organism: Malaclemys terrapin pileata (assembly GCF_027887155.1). Lineage (NCBI taxonomy): Eukaryota > Metazoa > Chordata > Testudines > Emydidae > Malaclemys > Malaclemys terrapin. Next base: position 2,376,347 of record NC_071514.1, read on the forward strand.
TCTCAAAGCCCTTTATAAATGGTGATGAACTACAATCTCCTTGTGAGATTGGAGTTTTCCCTGTTTCACAGACAGGGAAAACGGATGCACAAAGATGCTAAGTGACTCGCTATAGGTAACCATGTTGTCCCGAGTCAAGCAGAGTACCTTAAAGGGTACCGCAAGGACCCTGAAAAACCAGGACTATCCACCACACTGGCCCATGCACTGTGTCCCCTGAGCAACATGGTGATCTGCCGAGTAGAGGCTTATCTATCCCCCAGAAAGTTACTACAAATGCTGCCACCACCGGCATGAACTGGCCAGGAGTACATGCTGCTCATGCGTGCATGCCACAGCACATCCCTGCCTGCCAGTCCAGCAGTCTCCGGCCTTAGCTTGTAGGGTTCCTGGAGAAAAGGATCTGTGTGGTGGATTTGTCCCTTCTACCTGCAAAACCTCTGAGCACCTTTTATTGGTATATCTTATCAGTATTTGTTTAACCTTTTATGACCTGCTTCCCTTCCTAAATGAGCCGTCATGGAACACGGCAGGTGCTGTGCATTCTCACCAATTCATGCTGCTCACAAATGTTCCCTGTCAGAACAGGAACCAGCAAAAGTTCAGGGACAGGCTGGCAGACGGTTGTGACAGACACCCTTACCCAGCCCCTCGCTCTCCTCGAACATCTTTTTCACAGTCTGGCAGGTGGATCCATCCCCATGGCACACCCCGCACCGATCCTCGACAGCGTTGGAGTCAATTTCATAGTCACAGCCCACGTTCTGAAACACAAGAACTCCCGTAGCTCACACTCAGTAGTGAAAATCTCTTCACAAGGCTCTGGTTTTAAATGACGAGAGGAGTGCAATTTCTGTTGGCTCCAACAGCTGCATTATACACTTCCAGAGAGGCAGAAAGTGCATGGGAGCCTGCTCTAATAATGTCAATGGGTCTGTTTCTCCGTCACACAGCCCACAGGTGTCTCTCAGTGCCAGCAAGCTGTGCCCGAGTCACAGAGTGTCATGATGGGATCACCAGTCCTCACAGGAAATAATGAATGTGACCAGGACCAGGCTCACTGAGCGGCCTGCCTGGCAGTGTACCATTTGTCATTGGTAGGATGCGAAATAAGGAAGACAGACACATGGGTTACCCAGGGAGATTAAGGGCCAGATTCTGGCATGGGGGAAATCTTGAACTTACATACAGCCAGTTCCTCCTGCTTCCCTGGTGCATGGGGTAGGCTGGGGCTCTGGCTAGGAGCAGGGAAAGGCCACGTACAGCGCCTAGCACCATGGTGTCCTGGTCCGTGGCTGGGGCTCCTTGGATTCTACAATACTATTAATTCCAAATGATGATGATAATGTCCGGGACTGGAGTATGCTGTGTTCTGCCACGACCCAGCCAACACAATAGCCCAGAGGGGGACTGCTTTTGCCAGTGTAAGTGAGAGCAGCCTTGCTGATCCGGGAGTCTAGGTCAGGCCCCTGCCTGTCCCAGGAGCATGGGGTGGGGGGATGTTTAGGTGACATGAATTTGGTGATTGTGCCCTGAACTGTTTTGTCCGTGGCCATCGCTGAAGAATCATGTATTGTTATTACATTTCTATTACAGCCTTCTAGTTTGTTTCATTTCACCATCACCGGGTGTAGCCGTAGTATCCAAGCACTTGTTCCATCTCTCTTCTTACAAACGGTGTGGTCTCAGCTAATGGCTCTGAAGTCTGGTTCATCTTAATCTAGGGATCAGGGCACAAATAGATGCAACTCACTTAGCTTCAGTGAAGTTGCAAACACTTACACAGGGTTGAAGCCAGCAGGATGTCCCTTACGCTGAGGCACACAGCGTCAGATTTCTTACTCATGACCACTTTTCCTGCCACCTGTCCTGCTCAGAAGGGATGAAGGAGTCAGGTCTGGCAGTTCACTAAAGGTCCACCAAAGCCAGCTTGTGTTGGTAAGTTATCAAATTGCCGCATATCCAGCACCTGGGTGTCTTTTTGAAGTTAGGCACTCAAATACCTTGGCAAGAATGCAGTCCATATCCCTCTTTCCATTTTCTCCTGGGCCTGTCTGTGAGCATCTAGCATTTGTTTGCACCCTTTCAATTTTACACAGATTTTGATGTAAAGTTGGATGCAATACTATTTGTAAAAGCCCAACCGTTTACCTTTCTGCTCGTTTCTTTCAGAGTCTTCTGTTACACGAACCTAAGAGTAGGGAGTCCGTGTGGTAGGAGAAGAGAATTGTTGGACTTTGTTAGTGCTAAATCCCGTGCTTTAGTTGGGAGATGGCAGCCTCCTGATTGGTAGATCTGCCAGTGCAGTTTCTCTGCAGGGCCAGGGAGATTTTTTATATTCTGCTAACGTACTGTGCGCACTCACATGCAGGTGGCAGTGCCCAGTCTCTTGCCCTTCAGTACCAGAGATACCCATTTGATTTTAGTTCAGTAAAAGCCCCAGAGTGAATGCCAAAGGGTCCTTTTAGTATCTGTGTGTGACAGGGTGTACCACTGTCCCCTGCTGGAGGCCCCGCTGCTCTGCTACACCCTGTCCCAAGAAGCCACACAGTGGGAGGGAAAAAAGCCACAAAGCTGCATCCTCTAGGCTTGCTTAGAGAGGCCTCACTGGAGCGGCCATCTTGGAAGGTAGAGAGACCTGGTCCTCCAAAGGCTAGAAGGGCTAGCGATGACCAATCAGAGCTCAAGAGGCTGAAATAAAAGCTCCTGAGGGGCCTTAGCAGGTCAGTTCCCAGCGGGGAGCAGAGGAGCGAAGGAGGCCGACAAGTAGACAGCACTCATGGATGGCTGAACTTACACTGCGACTGCAGAGGGAGAAGGACCTGGGGACACCGGCCCGCACTTAGGGCTGGAGATAAAAGGGCCCAGTTGCAAGAGGCCCAGGGAAACAGCAGCGACAGATTGAATAAACAGTACATGGCTGGTGTGTATAGGATCCCTGGATTGAAACCCGGAGTAGAGGGCGGGCCAGCCCCTATCAGCCACCGGTAAAGTGTCGTGCAGCCCAAGAAGGGGACAGGCCTCATTTAGGAGCCTGAACAAAAAGGCAAATCTAAAATGGGGGGAGGGATAGCTCAGTGGTTTGAGCATTGGCCTGCTAAACCCAGGGTTGTGAGTTCAACCCTTGAGGGGGCCATGTAGGGATCTGGGGCAAAAATCTGTCTGGGGATTAGTCCTGCTTTGAGCAGGGGGTTGGACTAGATACCTCCTGAGGTCCCTTCCAACCCTGATATTCTATAAAAGGGCCCAGGGCCAGGGATGAAGGCCACAGCAGGGGCAAAGAGACTTTAGTTACTGGACTCTTTAATACCCCCAGGTTCATCTGGACTTTGTGATATGGCCAGAGAGCCATGCCACTGAAGACCCGCTAAGGTTGGCTGGCAGCCTGTACCAGGTGCCAGGGGTGAGAAAAAGTCTGCAGTACCACACCCAGTCACATGAAGGCACTCAAGAGGTAAGTGCCCCTTCACACTGTGTGAATAGGTGAGTTGTCCTGTTTGGGTGCAGTAGTGTCCAGGAAAACAGTTTTATTTGTGTGATGGGGAAAGAACATTGTTACTTTTTCCTACCGTAAGAGCCTGTTCTGAGCCAAGGAGTTAGTTTTAATTTTGGTGTCGGAGACTAAGACAGCACCAGCTTTTGCGTGTGCAGCCGTCTCTGGCTGACTAACTTGTCATTCGCACAGGGCTGCTAAATCTCATTTTTCACTTGTACGTGCCACATGAAGATTGCGACCCTTTGCGCCTAGACTAAAAGTGGACCCGGCTCTGTGAGTACTGCTCAGCAGAGCAACTGCCACCCGGTTTTGGACTCTGGCTCTGCTGGCAACAAAATCTGAATGGCTGTTTCTAAGGAAGGGTGAGATTTTCCGTGAATGGTTTTGACATAAGCAGCTGCAAAGATAATTGCTTATTGATTATTTCCCCATCTCCTCTCTGTGCCATATGGAGTGCAAAGGCCCAGCAGCCCACACAGATCTGGGAAAGTCTTGTCGTGCTGGTGTCGCTCTGCAACCATCTTCTTCCCACACACAACAAAGAGGAACAGGCAGCGCTGTGTTTCCTCTTAATTTCTCTCTCCGATTGGCAGCAGCCAAAACTTGAGTATGTTCAAACACATGCTGCTGCTCGGGTTTTAGCTGCCTTTCTGCTCTGAGTAATGTTGGTGAGTACATAGCAACCCACATGAGCGGGAAGATAAGGACTTATCTTTTCCCTTTGTCCAGTGGCTGTTTCTTTTTTATCCATTCACCCCCCCGTAAGAACTGTAGGTCGAACTCACTGCTGGCACACATGGGTGGCTTCCCAGCCTCCTCCCAGTCGCAGTCAACACATGATGTATAGAGCCAAAAATCACCCTCCTCCTTCAGGCTTGTTTGTATTAACAGGCTAATACCAAATAAACACTATCAACTCCAGCCCAAGGCTTTTCCCAGGCTCCTAGGACCAGGTCAGTGCCAGATGCTGTGTTCCTGTCTGCAGATCCACTCCCACTTCCCCTATAGCCAAAGCGGAGTAAATGACCCACCTGGAACACTGAATGAGCAGGCTCAACAGGGCAGGTGCACAGAAGGAGTGTCCTGATAGGGCATAACTCCCTCCAAGCACAAGGAGGCTGTTGGTGAATTTGGCCTGTGTTGTCCTTGTAGTCAGCTGGGTTTGTTTTCATTAATTATGTTGGGGAATATCTGGCGGCGAAAGCCGTCTGGGAACGAGAGAGCTCTTGGCAAGTCACTGACGGAGCACGCTGCTGACACAGAAGCCTGAGCACTGCACTAGCCCAGCTACTGTTTCTGTATGCATGCCACTATTCCACACAGCTAACCCAGGCGGTGAAACTCCACGCCACGGAGCAAAAGAGAAATGGTTGTAATCCCTGCATGGTTCATTGTACTCGATGGAATGGAAAATCTGCTCCTGTGTGGTCTGCAGGCTGATACAGCTGGCTGCGAATGAAACTATGTGCTGCAACTGTGAGAGGGGCTGGACAATGGATCCACAAATAAACAGCATCTCTGGCCAAGGAATTAGGGTGCAAATCATCTCTGTGCAGAGCAGAGGGTGATTTAAGTGGAGGCAAAGGACTTTGCTGGTCATCTGCAGAGGGGGGAATTTCATCCTTACATTGTACACATTCCCATCTTCATGGCAGTCCTTCAAAGTACATTTTTACCTAAGCGCTGCTGCAGGTACCGTGCACCCGCCACACATGGAACTCTGACTGAACAGCTGAATCCCAATCATGTGCTGTCCGGGTCACTCTTCCCCTGCTTGCTCTGGGCAGTATGAGTGAGGTCAATTGCAAGAGGAGGGAAGTGGCTCACATGTAATTCCTGGAAACCACAATTACTCTTGAGAGAGTGGGCAGCCCTGTCAATGCAAGTCCAAGATAGCAATACATTTGGTCCATGGACTGCAAAACCGAGATGCCTCCAGTTGCTTTCTACATGTCTGATCCAATGAGCACTGAAGACTTTGGGGCGCTCTCCGTTAACGTCACTGGGCATTGGATAAGGCCCTATTTTAATAGGTAAAAATGGAGCTTAGCTATGAAATATAAAATAGAGGGTTTTCTTTGTGAAAACGTTTTCTAATAAAACATGAGGCATATTTGTTATCTCCCAAATCTTGGGACTACTCACCTGAGTAAGGGCTATGAGTGTGAGTAAGATTTTGCAAGACTGCATCCCTCTGTCCCCTGGAAAAGTCTTCACAGAAATCTAATGAAGACTCCTACAGGATTCCAAGGCAGGCATGATTCGACAGTCCTGAGGTGGGTTTTAGTAGCAAGACAGCCTGCAAAACGTATACAGTCTGCTCTTCATCAGTGACACCTTGTAGATGGTATTGCCGAAGGATGTTTCTGCCAAAGGAATTGCTTCCTGAGGCTGGCTGTCATGCCTCCTTATCTGCCTCCCAGTTGGCTTTGGCAGCACTTTGTTCTAGGTATCGTGAGTTTGGGAAATGTCCTTCCCAGGTGTCAGTCAATAGAGTTCGGCCTGATGCCAGCGTTAGTTTTTATAGAGTTTCAAAGAAAGAAAATAAAAATTTTAAAAATCAGAAACCCACAGGGTCTGGGTTCTATATTAAGATAAACATGTTCTTTTGTTCAGACGTGTTCTTTTGTTTAACTTCCATTTCTGAAGGCCAAATCCCATCCACAACATAGGTTCAAATATGGCCATGTCTTATCTTCATGCAACCCCATCCACATGAGTCAGGAAAAGACACTATCATTCCCACGCATGAAAATAATAACATGTTTGTCAATAAAACATTTGTTTTGGTGCGAGCAGGCAAAGCCCTTACACCATTCCTTCACGCGCACAACACACACAATAGGGCAAACAGTAACACCAGTTCTGGGTTTGCCTTTATTTAACAAATCTCTAAGACCAGTCTTGGGCTTACAAACATAACTGGACTTTTCGCAGCTAGATTCCTGTCTCTCTTCCTGAGAGAGCCAGTTGGAGCTGAAACTAAAGGGACTCATCTGGCCTGGCTTCTAGGGTGAGTCAGCAAAATAGCTCTGCACCTCTCCACAGGTTCTCAAAGACACGTTTCACAACGAGAGAAAACACCCAAAGCATACCTTACAGATCCCATTGATACAGATATCCCGGCTTGCGTTCCCTTCGTAACATGGAGTCCCATCAATGACAGCATCCCGGAGCTTTTCGGAAAAGTATTCATCTTCTGGGCGGCAGTGCAACTCACACGGATTGACTGAGGGTTCCAAACAGACTGTAAATAAACCTGCAAGGCCAAGAGTATCTGCACACTTCCACCCATGTCCTGTCTTCTCCCACTAGAGCCATCCCTGCTACAGAACCACGACTTGCACTGTCAGGACTTTCCTCTGCTCTAAATAATCATCTTTTGACCCATAAACTAAACCTGCAAATGCACCTATGACCCCTTCGCTTGAAGTGCTGCCAGCTTAGAACGTCAGCTCTTTGGGGCAAAGACTGCCTTTTTTCGTTCTCTGTTTGTCCCTAGTACAATGGGGTCCTAGTCCATGACTTGAACTCCTAGATGCTACAGAAATGCAAATAATAAATTAATAATAATATGCCTTAATTATGACAGCACTGAAAGGTTAAACTTCTTGGCCTTGTGCATGGATTCTAACCATCAATACAGATCATTAGTAAAATCAATTTAAAATAATTGTCTAGCTTTGCAGATAGAGGCTCAGGAGGTTGGACTTACTGTTGGTCGGTACCGGCGTCCACTTATAGAGCTTCCCTTTATATAGCATGGCATCAAACTGGCTGCACTGGATGTGACGGAAGGACGGTTTGTCTGTGGGGCACGGCTTCATGTTACAAACCCGGAATCGCTTCCGCTCCCCCAGGCAGTATTTACCACCGTACTTCGGTCTGTTATCAAAAGCAGGAGAACAGAAAACACAAGCAGGTGCAACACATTAGGATGAAATTCACTAACTTATCATAGAATATAAGGAGCAGATTTCTCAGTGTGATCCCTATTGGTTGCTAATCTTTTAATTTACCACATTGGGTCAGATTCCCTAGTCAAGCAAAATCCTGTCTAAAGTCAATGGAGATTTGCTCAGTTAAAGTCCACGTAATTTGACACCGTATGTCAGGGGTCGGCAACCTTCGTCACACGGCCCATCAGGGTAATCTGCTGGCGGGCCACGAGACATTTTGTTTACGTTGACTGTCCACAGGCACGGCCCCCCACAGCTCCCAGTGGCCGCGGTTCACCGTTCCCAGCCAATGGGAGCTGCAAGAAGTGGCGGGCCGTAGGGACGTGCTGGTCACCGCTTCCCGCAGCTCCCATTGGCCAGGAATGGCAAACTGCAGCCACTGGGAGCTGCGGGGGGGTGTGTGTGGAGGGGAGGGCGTGCCTGCGGACAGTCAATGTAAACAAAATGTCTCGCGGCCTGCCAGCGGATTACCCTGTTGGGCCGCGTACTGAAGGTTGCCAACCCCTGCCCTATGACTTCATTTTTATTTATATGGAGCCAAATTCTGCTGTTATTTGCACGAATATAAATCCAGAATAACTTCACTGTATTCAGTGGCTTTACCCCAGCAGAGCAGAGAGCAGAACATAGCCACATCGACTCTACAATCACATGGAATGGAAAGCATTACCTGTGCTAACCAGAGATGGCTCAGAGCTTCAGCCTTCCATCCCAGATCTGACCATACCCATATTTCAGGGTGTGTGTGTAAGTTTGAAGTCAGCTGTTTGATTAGGACTATTCTAGAGAGGGGAGACAGATCTGGATTTGAACTGTGAAGCTCTGGTACATTTGGATCAGTGGTTTTGGTTCCGATCTGTCGCTAGTTTTAATAAGTATGATTCTCCTTCCTCAGACAGACCTACAACTGTAACACAAATAAGGAGCTCGCTTTTTTGCAGCTAACATACCCAAATGGAAAGTGCCACAAAAGGAAGTTATTTGTGTCACATCAGACCAACGGTTGGTGTCTCTGTATCTGATAATCATATCCCTTCATTCGTTCCCCTGCTGATATATTGTCAGTTATTAGGAAATTTCTTTATTCTGGGGGCAGATCCTCACTGGGGGCACATCCTCAACTTGATGGGAACTTTACCACTGACTTCAGTGATTGCTGTATCAGGCTCTTTGCTAGTAAATCTTTGAGACACTCCATAAAAGTAGCAAACATTCCAGGTTAAACCTGGTTAAACCTAAATCCATCATAAAGCCAGTTTTCCATAGTGAAATTTAAAAAGTCCTGGATCCCTGCTATACAACTTGTTTCTAGATTAATAACTTTGATGATGATGTAATTGGCAAACATGTATACTGGACCCATTGGGATTAGAACTTGACCTGCTGATGGTTTATTAACACAGCAGCTCAAAGATGGCTTTTACTAAGTGAATGTTGTCAAACTGAATTTCTTTATTGAAAGACCTAGCTCTCTTGTTGGCAGGTTACGTCATCCCTCCCCTCCCCCCAAAAAAGAGGCAACATTGTTTGCCATCTTGGGGAAGGGAGCTTTGATCCCTGGGACAAAGTCCTTTGCTCATCTTTCAACAGATTTCGTTAACAAATAAGCCCATAGAATTCTGTCTTTCAAACAGAAATGAGCTGAACACCAATTAAAAAATAATGAAGCTGCAATTTCGTGCAGGATTCCTGCCTTCTCTCCCCCTCCTTTCCCCCCCGGCCTGAAACAATGGCTGCATTCAGAAGCAACTTTCCCAAAGAGCCAATCTGACCTGGTTGTGAGAGGAAGATCTGAGGCCTTGCCAGTGTCTGTGTTACATCAAAAGGTGTGAGTCCTGAGCCCCATGGCTGTCGCGATGGCCTCCAGTTCGGCTGAACCTCTCCACTGACTCTATGCTTTAGAGAGGAACATCCCAGTCAGGCAGCCATGGGCAAACAGCTAGCATCCTGAGCTGTAACACACCGTTGTACAGCACAGCAGACCTCTGGGCTGTGGCATCAAAGGAAAATTTGTGGGATCTGAGCTCTTTTCAATAACTATTTAAGTTAGCGAAAGTGACAGAATTTAAGTATAATTGACTTTTATCAGGGGTGCTTCTTGTTTACATTTTGCATTTCACTCCACTAGGACAATGAAACCTGACTAATTCCTTTTGGGTGTGTTTCTAGACAATTGCACTTTTGAGTTTTTCTGCCTTAGCAGAATGTTGCAATGTCTGGGCTACCACATTGCAGGGGAATATTTAAAGCCAAACGGGGGGAAAAACCCTATTTTCTTTTTAAAAATTAGAATAGAATACAATAAAGCACAAGTTAAATAATTTCTATGACTTCTTTATAAGATTTTTTGTAAAACTTTTAAAAAGCAAATTTACATTGTGGATCTACCTCCACAGTGTGACTTTACGGTTACCAATATGGCCAATTTTAAGGCCTCGCTTTATGATGGTATAAAAATGGTTATTAAAGTTAAGCGTCAATGGTAATATTTGAAGCCCTTCTTTCCTGCAACTGCAGTCAAGAATCATTATCTACGTAGGAACCTACAGTCTCAGCCATCTCCTCAGCGTTTTCAAAAATTGACAAATGATTGCCATTTCTCAAGATAAAACTGGCTGGTTACATTCCACAGACCATAAAGCCATCTGTTTTACCATCTTTGCAAGTATGCCCTGATGAGATGGCTTTGCCTAACAGCATGGATTACTGGAACCATTGCATCCGAAGAAGTGAGGTTTTAACTCACGAAAGCTTATGCCCGAATAAATCTGTTAGTCTTTAAGGTGCCACCAGACTCCTTGTTGTTTTTACTGGAACCATAATCTTCCTGAATTGGCCACACATTTGTCAAAAATGGCCCAGCTATTGGAAACATGTCAACAGAGATCCTCTTTTGTCATTAAGTCTATTTCTGTATTCATAAACAGAAGGCACAGGTCCTGTCCTCTTGTCACGTGAGTATAAACATGGAATCATTCTATCCTTGAAGTGAAGCCTCACTGGAGTTACTCCAGGTTTTCACCAGTGTAATAGAGATCAGAATGTGGTCCATTTTGGGTCTGTGGTGGAGAGTGCTACTCTTCAGCTTTCCCAAGGACAGGCCTCCAACCCTGGGTCTGCTCCTGTTGCAGCTGGAATCAATGGCAAAACTGCCATTGCCTTCTGGGGGTGCAAGACTGAGCCCTTTGTGTTCCAAGTGCTGGGAAAATAACACCCACTGCTTACCTGCCTTGAGTCGAATGTTCTGGGACAGGTGGCTGGAGCACATGCTACAACACAGTTATTAAATCTATAAAATTACGATTAATTCCAGTGATTGTTTAGTTAACCATACGTCTATTGTTCTCCTTTGAAACAATGTCCCTCTCGTGAGTGCTTTAGAAGAGTAAAAATCTCAAATGTGCTAAACAAAAGGTTTGACCATCACACTTGATTTTGCATGTGATTATTATGTGCTAAATGTTTGCACTAATATAGCACCTGAGAGACTTTTTGCCAGCTAGAATACTTTGTTTTCTCTCCAATAGTCAGTTGTAAGCGAGTTCTCATTTGTCTCCATATTGTTCACATCACTAGAGAAGCCTCTATGTTGCCCATCCCTCTACAGTTTGCCCTTGGTATATTTTTTTTTTTACAGATGCTTGGCCAACAAATACTAGTAGAACAATTGCCATGACTATTTATTTACACTTCAGGGACACAGGAAAAGGTCCAAAGATCATACACACATACAGCACCATGAAGAGGTGGCAAGGAGCAATACCACATTTTACTAATTGAAACATAGATAGAGCTGCATAACCTCACTTGAATTCATATCAGCTCATTGGGTCTGGTTCTGATCTCACTTATACTAGTTTTATACTGGTGTGGAGTTACTTGTCATTTTTATCAGTGTAACTGATATCACTGGGGAAGTGGTCTGATGTGTAATAAAATATCCCATCAAATCCTACACAGAGTTTAGAGATAACATCCACACACACTAGCTAGAACTACTTTCCAGGCCCTTCCCCCCTTTTATAAAATAAGGAAAAGAAACCTTCACCTGAACTGATTGTAAACTCTTGGGGAGCAGGAACTGTTTTTTATTTTCTGTTCAGTGTCCAGCATAAAAGGACTATGACCCTAACTGGCGTTTGTTTATAGGTGCTACTTTAATTAGAACTGGGTGACATTTTTCAGCTGAAACTTTCTCTTAATCATCTTAATCTTCATCTTAAATAATTTTAAGCAAAAAAAGGTTGGGGGACACCAAAATGTTTTCCAAATTTGTGTCCATTTTGTCAAATTGTTCATTTGAAAAAAAATCGGAAATGTTTTGATTTTTTTTTTGGCTTCAAACAACTTTGTGTTTCTAAATTTCCTTTAATTTTATTTTTAAAACATTTAAAATTTAAAATATTCAAAAATGTTAAGTGGTCAAAATCAAAACAAAACATTCTTTTTGACCTGAAATTAATTCTTTTTTAAACTTTTCAGTTTACTAAAAATTAAAAAAAAATGTTTTTGGTCGAACCTAAAGCTATTTTTTTTACTTTTCAAGATTGCCAATAAAATGAAAAAACTGCTATTTGCCAAACTCTAGCTGTAATATAATAAATGCCGAAGTGCCTGATACCAGCAGCATAAGTGATTTCATAACAATCTATTTACATATAGAAACTGGACTTCATCTGATGCAGAGAGAGTTCCCAAAAGTTGCAATAGAAGAGCTGGTTTGAATTTTTTGGCACAGTGTTTTTGGGATTTATGGAACAGACTTGGCCAGTCACAAGAAAAGGAATTGGTACGCTCTCTACCATGGAAATGAAGACATTATTTTTGAAAACTCATGGCGATCGGGGGAGGTCCCAGATGACTGGAAAAAGGCTAATGTAGTGCCCATCTTTAAAAAAGGGAAGAAGGAGGATCCGGGGAACTACAGGCCAGTCAGCCTCACCTCAGTCCCTGGAAAAATCATGGAGCAGGTCCTCAAGGAATCAATTATGAAACATTTAGAGGAGAGGAAAGTGATCAGGAACAGTCAGCATGGATTCACGAAGGGGAAGTCGTGCCTGACTAACCTAATTGCCTTCTATGATGAGATAACTGGCTCTGTGGATGAGGGGAAAGCAGTGAATGTGTTATTTCTTGACTTTAGCAAAGCTTTTGATACTGTCTCCCACAGTATTCTTGCCACCAAGTTAAAGAAGTATGGGCTGGATGAATGGACTGTAAGGTGGATAGAAAGCTGGCTAGATCGTCGGGCTCAACGGGTAGTGATCAATGGCTCCATGTCTAGTTGGCAGCCGGTTTCAAGCGGAGTGCCCCAAGGGTCGGTCCTGGGGCCGGTTTTGTTTAATATCTTTATTAATGATCTGGAGGATGGTGTGGACTGCACTCTCAGCAAGTTTGCAGATGACACTAAACTAGGAGGCGTGGTAGATACACTAGAGGGTAGGGATCGGATACAGAGGGACCTAGACAAATTAGAGGATTGGGCAGAAAAAAACCTGATGAGGTTCAACAAGGACAAGTGCAGAGTCCTGCACTTAGGACGGAAGAATCCCATGCACTGCTACAGACTAGGGACCGAATGGCTAGGTAGCAGTTCTGCTGAAAAGGACCTAGGGGTCACAGTGGACGAGAAGCTGGATATGAGTCAACAGTGTGCTCTTGTTGCCAAGAAGGCTAACGGCATTTTGGGCTGTATAAGTAGGGGCATTGCCAGCAGATCGAGGAACGTGATCGTTCCCCTTTATTCGACATTGGTGAGGCCTCATCTGGAATACTGTGTCCAGTTTTGGTCCCCACACTACAAGAAGGATGTGGAAAAATTGGAAAGAGTCCAGCGGAGGGCAACAAAAATGATTAGGGGTCTGGAGCACATGACTTATGAGGAGAGGCTGAGAGAACTGGGATTGTTTAGTCTCCAGAAGAGAAGAATGAGGGGGGATTTGATAGCAGCCTTCAACTACCTGAAGGGGGGTTCCAAAGAGGATGGAGCTCGGCTGTTCTCAGTGGTGGCAGATGACAGAACAAGGAGCAATGGTCTCAAGTTGCAGTGGGGGAGGTCCAGGTTGGATATCAGGAAAAACTATTTCACTAGGAGGGTGGTGAAACACTGGAATGCGTTACCTAGGGAGGTGGTGGAGTCTCCTTCCTTGGAGGTTTTTAAGGCCCGGCTTGACAAAGCCCTGGCTGGGATGATTTAGCTGGGAATTGGTCCTGCTTTGAGCAGGGGGTTGGACTAGATGACCTCTTGAGGTCCCTTCCAACTCTGATATTCTATGATTCTATGATTCTATGATTCTATGATGCTGAGATGATCAAATGGTTGGACACTCCATGACAGGAAATGAAATGAGGTTGTGAGGATCCTTATGTGGGTTGCCCCAATTGAAGACCAGTTGAGGGAGGCTACGTTACGTTGATATGGATGTGTCCAATGGAGACCTGAGAGTGTTATTGATAGGAATGCCCTTGCAATCATCATGGACGGAAAATGACCAAAGGTAGGCCAAAGAATCAATACATGGACCAGATATCAGTGGACCTTAGAGAGACCAATTGCATGACAGCCTGGTGTACAATCAAGAGTTTTGGAAGAAGGCTATAAACATTACTGACCTCAAACAGAGATGTGTTGAAGAAGATGATGATGATTTTTGGGGGAAATTATCAGCATTTGCAGCCAACTGTCCCCACCATCTTTCCCACACTGCTCCCAGTCGGCCTCAGATCTACTCTGAAAGAACAACTGGCACTACTTGGCAATTCTGTAAGGAGTCCGAGTAGAGAGGCCAAAGACTGGAGGAGCTATAGGGACTGAACTCCTTTCCCATCACTGAAAGGTGACAAGTCAAAAGTGGACTACAGCAGAACCAGGATGAGCTCAAAAATATTTTAATGCAAAGAAGTCTGGAGGGCTATTAAAGAAATGGGCAATGGCTTTAGTTAGGCAACTCATGTGAGCAAGGCCTGCAGGACCGTATCACAGCCCAGACATGAACATGTGTCTGCAGTTGAAAGCCCCTCCTCCCCCATCTCCACACCATTTATATAGTGGAAGGGCAGTTCATTAAGGGTATGGTAGTGGGGTGGCCTGCCCCTTTAAGGACTGGAGGCCTGCAGCTCGCCAGCCTGTACAATTAACCTGCCTGCCAGGGATGAGATGTGGGGTTTAATTAGAATCAAAGGGCAGCAAGAAGTTGCTAGAGAGAGGGAGAAGCTCAGGAAACTGTAGAGAATGAGAGACTCCTGCAGGCAAAATCCTGAGGCCAGGCTAGGAGGAGCTGGGAGAAGCCTGCTCAAGAAAGAAATCCCTGAGACCAGCGGAGTTTGGGGCAGGGCCCAGCTTAAGGCTGGAGGGAATTTTTGTGTGTGTTTAATTTTGAACTTTGTTAAAAAACTAACTCCTAAGGAGGGTTGTTATTGGACTTGTAAAAGCCTCTTCTGGAGTTTATTGTGGAACTAAGAAGGGACACTGAGGCAAGGGGCTGTTTGCAGGGCTGTCCTGAGACCACCAGGGCTGCTGGGAGGTGGAAGGGCCACCCGACGCCAGATATGATTCAAAACTCAATGGAAGAAATGGGAATCTTTCAATTTCCATTGATTTCAATGGGTTTGAGATCAGGTCCTCAATGCTCCATGCTAATAATTTCTAAATGATGGAAAGAGTTTTTTCACTGTGCGTGTAGGAGGCCCAAGCTCTGCCTTGTTTTCTAGGGTAGAATGGGAAGGTTGTTCCAAAAGAAAAAAAAAAAAGAAAAAAAAAAAGAAATTAACGCTTCCCTAATACTAGCCCTAACCCTTTTTAAACGAGTAGAACTCTTTTTCAGTAAATAGAGTTATTCTCTGTCTGGAAGCTACCAGCACATCTGGGCACTATTTGTAGCTGTTTCCTGCTTCTTAACCCTTTGCCAACTTGAGCTTGTCATGACATTTCCCATGGCGCATTTCCATATGACCATAAGGAAGTTACATTTTCCCTGAACAGTTTCTTCAGGGGAAACTTGAATTAAAGAAAATAAAATTAATTTGTGTTTTATGGTTATGGAAACACCTAAAGAAGAAAAACTATCCTATTCATATACGTGTTCGCTCCATCTGAAAAGCAAGGCCAAAGAGATTTACCTACAGCAGCCAAAACAAATAATTTCCTTGGGTGAGCTTTGCAGTGTTTGCACTCCTACATGCCTGTGGTTGTGTTTAAAACACTCTGTAAACGACAACTGCACTCCTCCAGCAAAACTCATGTCAAACATAAACTTTGCTCTTGACCTAGAAACAAGATTACATAAAGGGTTTTTTTTAAACAAGTTCAATTGCACATGCTAAAATGATGTACTTATGAAAGTGGTTAACCAGGGAACCTATTCTGGGCTCATTAGAGACCTTTCTTTATCTGATTCTGAAACTCCTTAAGCCATGAAAGGCTGAATGCCACCTGAAAAATAAGTAAAGACCATAAAATTGCTCTTGTGGTTGTGATTGATTGTGTACTCAAAAGACCTCAAGAAAACCAGGGGTGTGCGTTGAAACACTTAGGGTGGGAGTGCTGTTAATCATGCACCTACATTGTGAGGTCTGTGTTGTTAGTTCTGCAAACCTGGAATGTCGTTTCAAAGCTCATTTGGAAGGATGGACCATTGTGAAAATATTCCTCTGCCAGGAGTGTGGAGGCAGTCCCAACGTTACAGATTATCCTGCTTTATCCCCACTCTTTTTTACCACCAGCCCTGGCACTTTTTCTGGGGTCTCATTTTAGAAAACCTTCCTATCTTTTGCCCAGGTGGTGCCATTGCCTTTTAAGCAGAACTCATCATAGACTTAATGGGAAGTTCTGCTTACGAACTGATGGCATGACATAGCCCCATATCCTTTAAACCCACTGTGTCGCTATGGTTCATTATAACTCCTGCTCCTCACCTTGGGTCACAGGCTCTGACATTGTAACCTTTGGGAAAGTTTTGTTTCTAATACCGTCCAACAATTATCTGGTGGGGGAAGGAAGAGACATCTGGGGACCAGCTGTGTCAGCCCAGAAATCATGGAATAGACAATGCTATACCATAGTTTGTTATTCAGATGCTTTGATTATAGGGCCACCTTTCTTAGAAACTTATGCCATATTTGGTCACTGCCACACTAAAGTCTGACAGAAAGAAATCCTCTTGTTGTGGCTCACACACCTTGTTATAACCTGTTTGCAAACTGCTCATTGAGAACAAAGGGCAGTAAAGGGTGCTGGAATTTTCCCCAGTGATTCTGAATCTGCTTAAAGGAACGTTTTTTCTTTTTGGCATTAAAAAAGACATTGCATATGTGTTACATTCACAAGTGCTTCGTCTTTACCTTTGTTTTGAATTGGGTTTCAGTTGCTTTCTGCTTGGACTAATCACGAATGATTTGTATGTAAAGGTAGACAAAGAAAACTCTAAACCTCAATCCACAGACCTTCCACTGCACAGATTCCTAGCTAGCCCCATCAGTTGAACTGCTTGTGTGGTTTCAAATATATGCTGTTTTAAAAGATATAATTAATGGCATTTGAAAATACCCTCTCTGGGGTCACCTCTTTGTTACTGTTTCACTGTGCAATACATCATTAGGTCAGAGCCCAAGTGGTCTGAGCTTGGGGCAGGGTCATACCTTGCTAGACGATAAGAAGATATTCAGATATGTGCTGTAAATGGGGTTTTCCTAATGAAGTCACCTAGTCAATTAATCTAATCACACCTGGACAAAGCAAGAGCCTTAACTTACGTGGGGTTGTTGCATTGCCTTTCTGCGTTCTGCACGCCAGCACCACATGTCCGAGAGCAAGTAGACCAAGAACTCCAGGTTCCCCAGCCTCCATCAATGGCGTCCGGGCGGTAGCCCACCTGCACACACTCTCCATTGAAGCACCACTGCAGAGTAACCCAGACAAGAGTGAGGCCAGCTGATGTTTAACAATACTCTTACAAGGCACTAACTGGCACTCGTTTATAAATCCCTAATCTGATGAACGTGCAGCACAGAGAAGAGAACTCCGAACGAGAGCGGTGTGCATCACAGTGCAATGGGAAACACCGGGACACTTGGTTAGTGGGAGGTGTGCACATGGGAGTAAGATTAGTTTGGTTTCACACACACCTATTTCACCACAACTCACGCTCCAGCTTCCTGGCAGTCCCTAGGCAGAACACGTGTCCAGCCTGAGATTAATGCTTTGGTTCTGGTGTCATAACAAAGGCTCTACCAGCTGGTTACCCGGTTAACATGGAGAACGGGTAAGATGGTAGGTTCTACAGGGAAAGCCTCAGGAGTCCTTCACGATCTGTAGAATTGAACTAAACTCTTAGGGCTAGATTATTGGCACCCGCCATTCTGCATTTAGCTCTACCCAGGAGTGGGGGACGTGCAAATGTTTTTATGTTACAGTTATTCTGTTTTATGCTACTTGAACCCAAAGCCACTGTCCTGGTCCCAAGATGCAATTTAGAAGAGTCTCAGGGTTGTTCTGTGATGTGCTCACTGGGAATAGCCCACAAAGGGTCATTACAGCAGCCAGGGATTGGCTGGTTGTGGCTGCTCTCTGGCCATGCCCTCTACACCTGGAGAGGGGGCATAGGAGCCGCTACCCTAGCCCTATGCCACACAGGGATTTCTCTGCCTGTTGTGTGCTGCTACTGCAAAAAAGCAGGTGGAATGGCGGCCTCGATCTGGTTGTTAATTCTCCTCTTTAGTTCTAGCTGCACGCGCTGGGCTGGAAGAAAGTTGAGTGTGAATGAGGCTACAGTTGCATATGCAATGCTTGGAAAGTCATGCCTGTAAGGCCAACAGCTGCCATGTGAATGCGTCACGGAGCAAAACACGACTCCGCCTCTTATGCTGCTTCAATGGATTTAGGGCCCAGTCCTGTCATTCTTACTGGGGCAGATCTCTCCCTGAAAGCCACTGGAGTTGTGCCAGAGTAAGGACTGCATGACTCGGTCTATAGTAAGCATCCCGACAGGGGTGGATTTTTGCCTGCAAAATTTTGGATTTTACCCGTTACCTTTAAAGTTAAGCAGAGGAGATCAAATCCCCCATTTCCCCCACACCCCACAGGTGTGCTAATCCTTGTGCAAGTTCACCCAATGTACCAGAAAAAATATACGCAGCTAGGTCCTTCTAGATCTCACCTTGGCAAAGCTGTGCTGGTAGCCGTGACATGGCAAACACTAGCACCTGGCTGCCTCGGTGATTTGAAGCATACGCTAATTGAATACTCAACAGTACTGAACGTTTAAATAGTGACCAGAACACACAAATCCAATGGAGCCGAATGTATCCATTTCTAGGTATGTTCGCAGCTGTAGTTCCGATGCTGTGGAATTGCATTCTGCAACTTATCCTATTTTTTTGACTTATATAATAAACCAGTGTGATGAACATCGTCCCCTACATACAGGAGAAGGAATCGACTGTGGCTGCGAATATAATTTACTCTAATTACCTTGTTCTCGCCACACTTTGTGCCATCGACGGCAGCATCCAGCTTGGAGTGGCACGTGTTCCCCACTGAGCACCAGAGCGTATTGCAGACGTTCTGCAGAAAATAAGTGTGGACACAGTCTGGGGGTTACTGAGCATTCCAAAGGGCCAGCCCAAATCTGACCTATTCGAAACGTGTTCACACACTGAATTATCCCACTGATCTAATCAGTCAGCAAAGAAAGCCACGCTGACCTTTTTGTCTATAGAACTCCCCTTCTGGCCACCCTTTTCTCTGGCAGTTTGGACGTTCGCTTTCCCATATATAGCCCCCTTACTTTCCTCTCCTTTACAGTGTACCTTCCTTAAACCAGGAGGAGAGAATGTTTGTGTGTTTGCTGTCAGTTTGGCTCCTTGGATCTATTGGAAGGGGAGCTTTGGGGGCAGAGGGCTCCACAAACAAACCAACCTCTCTCCTATAATAAATGGAGATATACCTCTCTCATAGAACTGGAAGGGACCCCAAAAGGTCATTGAGTCCAGCCTCCTGCCTTCAGTAGCAGGACCAAGTACTGATTTTGCCCTAGATCCCTAAGTGGCCCCCTCAAAGACTGAACTCACAACCCTGGCTTTAGCAAGCCTATGCTCAAACCACTGAGCTATCCCTCCCTCCTAATTCAGTCAACATGACAATGGTCCTTTCTCCACTAACAATTCATAATGCAGGATTTATTTATCCCTTCCTCAGCAGAGAGTGAGTTTCTATGCAAAGATTTTCACTGTTCAAACTGTTACTCAGCAGTCACAAATTCTATCATTACATAAAGGAAAACTGCAGGAACACCCAACCCCGACTTACATCCATGTCATCGCAGAAGGCGGAGTATGCTCCATACTGCAGCCGGCACTGATGGCTGACGTCATAGAGAACTCCTGGTGGAACCAAGGGGTAGTCTACCACTTCTTTGGCAGGTGGGTCATCCAGACACAACCCCCAGCCTCGACTGCAAACATGAAACGGACAAGTCAGAATCAAGCAGACGGGGATCAATGTAGGGCACGAAGAGACCCAGCAAAACAGGCTCTTGTAGAACATTAGAATTGTTGTTAAAAACAAAGGAAGAATCGTAACTCTGGTGCATAAATGGCAACCAAGAGTCATCTGCAGCCGGTGAGCACCAGTAGCTCGTTGCTCTGATACCTTGCTGGAGCTGAGATTTCATCGGAGAGCCTGTTCTCACGGGCTTTCCAGACCACAGTTGCTGACTCAGCGCAGCTGGTGAAAGTGGGGGCAACTCCATAGACGTCAATGGAATTACATCCACTTAGCCCAAGAGGTTTCAATGAGCTCAATGTTAGGTACTCAGCTGAGCCCATGAGGCTGTGAGGATTTCCAGCGCTTACCGCTTACCCCGCTGCATGTACATACAGTGTTCTGTGCTGGCTGCATGAGAACAGCTATTCCCAAGCATTACCTCTTTGCTCTATTTCTGCCTGTAAAGTATTTCAGAATTCCATTTTACTCCCGCTGAAGTTAGTGGTGAAACTCCCAAGATATGGCCCACTGTGTGTGCAAGACTCCATTGAAAACTTCACCAGAGACCCCCACATTTAACATTAAATCAAGAGAAGAAAAAGCTTCCACTCATCGGTCTGAATACAAATAACTCCAGCCTAAAACCTCATTGTCAAAGATGGGAAGGCAGCCTGGTTTTTACTGTGGTACCTTGAAAGCACTCAAGGAAGTTATTACTGTGCTTAAATGAGCTATCACAAAGCGGAGAGCAAAATACTGCTCGGACACATTCTTAACCTGCCAAGATGAGAAATGTTCGCTATAAAATTACACCTCCCTGAGAGCAGCTGTCAGGGTTTTTCTTGCACCAGGTTAATTTGAGAGGGAAGTCTGAGTCTGCAGCCCCTTCCTTAAGCCTAGATGGAACAGCACTGGTTTCCTCTGCTCTGTTTATTAGTTTTGCTCCTTTAGAGTTTGATGAGGTGGCAGGCTTGATGCAGACGGCCTGCACTTTAAATTGAGCTCTTGGCCTTGTTCCTATTATGGGAGACACTTTTCCCTGTTCCCAGCATCTGGCTTTGAGCCTGATGCTTCTGAAGCCCTGTCTATAGATCCCTTACTCGAGAAACCTGCACTCGGTCCCACCCCGCACCCCAGCCATGGAACAATATCTCCCATTACCTGTTTCATTTAAAGGTCTCTGAGAGCTCATTGCAGTGCAATGGTTGCTGTCGGATGGAAAAGACAGCATCAGTTCTGCAGGTCATTTAAAATATAATAGCGCACAGGCTCCTTGTCGCAGCTACCCTGAAAGGAGCACAGCTTAAGGTCAAGAGCTGCAAAATCAGGTCAGCTAGAGAGATGCTGTTAGTGCCGACATGGAAATAAATAGCCAGGATATTTTACTAGCAAGTCAGGGACGGAACCATAGAATATCAGGGATGGGAGGGACCTCAGGAGGTCATCTAGTCCAACCCCCTGCTCAAAGCAGGACCAATCCCCAGACAGATTTTTTGCCCCAGATCCCTAAACGGCACCCTTAAGGATTGAATTCACAACCCTGGGTTTAGGAGGCCAATGCTCAAACCACTAAGCAGACCCAATCTATTGGTAGAGCTAATCTAGTCCCAGATAAAATTAGCACAATAAATTGTGGGTGCTTCCTATGTGGTGTAGGACAAGTAAGGGCATCGCAAATGTGAGTGTGTGGAAAAGACTTTGCACGGCTGCATTTATTTCAGTCGTGAGGCATCAGCGTGTTTATGTTCTCGCTCAACGTTATTTAAGAAAGGCCAGCTGCTGAGCTCAAGAGGATGCCAGTATTCGTAGGAACCAAGCATAACAGTTGCACATCAAGTTGTGACAATGTTTACGTCCACAGAACCACAAGATGTAGACATAACTAGCAGCCGTTTTATGAGCTTCAGGAACAAAATCCAAATGGTGTTTCAAAGCACCACAGCAGGAAGGGACAGGCAAAATATTTTTAAACAAATGTTTACCAGCATTGGAAAGAAATCTTTAAGGATGTTTATGTTACGATGGATTTTTAACCCCATAGAGGAGATAAAGTCAGAGATGAAAAAGACAAATAAAATGGTTTCCGCTCCATCGCAGTTTTTTTCCTCCTGCCTTGCACTTCATGGATATCCAGAAAGTTATGTCTTCAGCCATGCCACTGTGCTTGCATTGCAAAATGAGCGGCACGTTAGTTTCGTTTAACCGGTAGAGTGCATTATTCTAGGGCAGAGATGGTGCGTTTCGAGGAGACAGAAGATACTTTTCAACAGCTATATAGACAAACTTTAATTTTCTTTTAAGTCCTGTATTTTGGAGAAGTGGAAATTTTAAGGCATAACAGCAATAGCATCCTCCATTTAGACAGCGCTTTCAGTACATAAGGATCCCAATGCAGTTCACATTTATAGTCAGCTCTGCTAAAATGCAGCTGCCTCCAAAGTGAAGGGCAGCCATCAACCACCATGCACCATAGGGAGCAAGGGGAAATGGGGGACAAACAGGTAGTTTTTCAAGAGAAACCAATGCTATAAGAGTTCAAAAACCATGCAAAGCAGACGGGATCTTGGCAGGAAGGCCTTGTCCAAGAGACCCACGCATAGTAAAGTGCACGCAAGTCAATTTGTCTCCTCTGTGGGGAAGCAGACCTTGATCCAGGATTTAACTCTGTCATTCTAAGGAGCCAAGCTTACACCAAAACACTTGTCTGTTTAAAAACATCTTGGCTGGCATTTATTTAATTTATTTATTTAGATAAAGCAAGTCAGAAGCATCCTGACTCTTCCAGAATAAAACAAATTGGAGCACAGGCCTGGGGTTCAAACACAGAGATCTCCTTCCAGTCCTTGTAACAACAGCTTCTGCAGAAATGTCCCCC
Source organism: Malaclemys terrapin pileata (assembly GCF_027887155.1). NCBI lineage: Eukaryota > Metazoa > Chordata > Testudines > Emydidae > Malaclemys > Malaclemys terrapin. The sequence continues at coordinate 2,399,158 of NC_071514.1, forward strand.
TTAGCCTGTACTGGAGGTGTGTATACTCCGGGACTGGCTTGGGGAGGGAGAATTTAGTGATTAGCTTTCCCCATGCAAACCAAGGCTCTCATACCCACAGCGCAGGAAGAAGGCAAAGCCCCTTGGCAAGCACATGTGTTACATGCACTTGCTGGAAATGGTTATAATTTGTTCCTGCAAAATATGCTAATTGACTAAATATATGAATGGGGCACCTACAGACCATGGGAGATAAGGAAAGGATAGGGTTAAACGTCTGTCATTTGAAATGGGCAGATGAGGGTGGGATGCAAGGGGATCTGACAGTTCTCTAATGTGTAACAAAACAAGGTAATAGCAAAGAAAACGTCTTCCAATGAGTCTCAAATTTGACATCCGTCCAAATCCTGCTGGTCTTAGGAAACTGAAAAGGCTTCACCAGAAAGGGAATATGAACCAGAGGATCCTGTTTGAGTTGTGAGGGACCATTAGGCTACTTAAGCCTAGTGGTGCTTCTCTGGATAACTCCTAGTTTACTGGCAGGAGGGTCGAGCCTGCAATATTGCTGCTGGAATGGGTTTGGTTGCACGATCCTCTCTAGCCTTATGACCTGGAATCAGCTATTAAAGCGCAATAGTAAAACAGATGCATGTAGCAACAGCCTGATGAGGCTCTAAACTCCCGACTCCTTGGAACCTCCTTACCCAAGTCACAATCTGAGCAAAGAGCACTCCTGGGGGAGTTGTTATAAAATTGCAACCACTTATTGCTTCAGCATTAGGGTCTTAATTCAGGTCGGTTTACAACGCCCTTGACTTCCACCACGATTAGCATTCACAGACAGGACAAGCACTATTTGCTTGATTTAGTACCATGCATTTGTCTCAAGATGAGCTACAAGAGAATCCCACTACCAATCGCAAAGCATCTCAGCGACTCCCTGGAGGAGTACAACCAATGGTACATTCACCAGGAACAAGCGGCAGATTTTTAGCTGTATAATGAGGTCACAGCCAAGTTCCTCGCTCTGAGGAAGTCATGGCCTCAGTTTCATCACTTACAGGAAAGGGCCTCATTGGTGCAAACAGGGCTAATGGCAGATGTCCTGGTGCTTCATACATCATACAGTTAATGTCAACGACCTACTAATACAGATGGTCAGCACCAAAGCTCACTGACCCTCAGAGCTGCAGCTCCAAGCTACAACCCTCAGAAATGAAGCTGGTAGGTACTGAGGAGAGCACCTTTAAAGGAGGTTGCATTTCCGTGGCTACTACTGTATGCAGTACGAGCGAATGTGCCTCACTGCCACTTTCCCCAGGCTCATCGCTCATGTTCTTTACCTCTTGAAACATCCAGGTCTTTCTATGGTTATTAAGAAGCAAAGACGACCAGGTTTGTTGACAGTGGTATTTCAGATGCTAAAGTCTTCAGCGGTTAGTAAAAGTCAGTGAGGCATGAGGATACGTTTAGAGGATGCCCTGTGGGCACTTAATTCTGGAATGTTCCTGATCTGCTCTCATTGCCATCGAATGCTTTTGCTGTATTACCCTAGGGCTTGTCTATATGAACAAGTGTCACCGGTTTAATTTTAAGGAGTTTATTTAAACTGACTTCATTCACCTGATGCAAACCCCTGCCTGGATCCTCTGATTTCAGTGTAACCCGTGGATTATAGCAGTTTAGCTTAAGGCGACTGGGAAGAGGTTTAAATTAACCCAAAATAAGACAGTCTTAAACCAAAATCGGAGTATCTGCACAGGGGTTTAACTAGATTGATTTAGAAACTGATTTAAGTGAAACTGGCCCGCCGTTCTCACGTAGACAAGGTCTCCCCCTACATGGGGTTACAGCCTATCACACAGTCAGATACACTTCCCCACAACACTCAATGAGTAGAGTGTACCCCCAGGATAGACACGCTGTACGTTTCCAAAGGGTGTACCAGTCCGGTCCCAGACGGCACGCCCCATTTGGCCTAACGCACAATGTCTCTGCCCAGTAAGGCTGCTCATCTCCTCACCCTTCCTATCACAGAGCATTGGCTTTGCAGCCCCATGCAGCCCGTGGAAAACGCAATGATTTAAAATTACATGGATCTTTTTCCACAAGTAGCTTCCCAGCGACTCTCCTTTCGGGACAGGTGCCCAACACTTTTAAACAGACCGTTGCTTTGAAATTAGTTCTGTCTTTCCAGCCACATGTATCTAAGTCCAATTCTAGCTAGGACACACTGTCGTCTAGACCAGGCTTGAGAGGTCTAGATTTCTGTGAGTACTATAGCGCTGAACTGGCATGAAATGAAGAGCTGAAGGAAATATTATATTCCTGCTGCAAGCTTTACATTCATTTCTGAGTTCAGCGAAGTCACTGCCTGGCAGCTCCAAAGCCATTTTCTTTACTTGCTCATGGAACAACATCAACAGGGTGTTTTATAGAAAGGGAAACAATGCATTCAGTGCAGTGTCAAGGCAAGTTGTAAGAGCTGGACTCTAAGTGTCACCTACACCCATGGCATTGCATTGCTGTTCCTTAAGACTGGTTTGGTCACTGTCTGATGTGAAACTTCAGTCGAAAGAACAAGGGCGAAAAAACCTGCTGCTTTATCTCTCCATGGCATTTGGTACAGCCATTCCGTCTCTAGATGACTGTAACAAACAGACAAAGAATAATTACTCCTGATATTTTGGTTTTGATGCCATGAGCTTCCCCCCTGCCTATGGCACATACTAGTCTAGTCTCCTGTGGGCTGGAATACTTTGGTCTCATTTCGGTTGTTGGGGTTGGTGTGCGGGTGGTGTTGGTGGGCTGGGATGCACAAGAGGTCAGACTAGTTGATGGCCATCGAGCCAGAGAATGCCATCACAACATGGAAACCTTTGGATGCCCCCTGCTTTTCGGATCACACAGAGGGAGTGGCACTAGGATAGCAGGCACTTCGTTTTCTCATTCTTGGCATCTGCCTTTGAAACCCTTTTCCTGTATTAATGCATTGTCTTTGGAAGCCAAAATCCTCCCTCATTTTGTGGGTCATTGAGCTGCAGCTCCTGTCAGAACGGCAGCCAGCCCCTTACCTCCAAGGGTACTGATGTTGCTCTATCCAAAGTATTCTCCCTACCTTGGCCTAGACAGCGAGAGGGCTGGGAGAAATCTGGCACTGATGGGACATGAAACGGGCACAGTTTGTTCCCCCCATAGTAAAGTCAGTCTTCTACTTTCACTACGGAACATCTCCCCGTAATGGTGACACCTAAGAGCCTTAATACTCTCTTCTGCTAAGGCTAGAGGGAGAAAACTACATAGGTGCCCTACTTGAACAATGCACTTGATTGTGAGTGCACAATTGCTATCGCTTCCTAAGTCTGTTACTTAAGCCGCCAGACCCGCCTCCCAGGGTCCCTTCCACAGGGTGGTTTGAACTACTCACGGCAATAACCAGCTTTCCTGGGACTTGAACCCGCGACCCTTAGGTCCGTGAGCAGCGGAGCTATTTCTTGAGCCAAAGGAGGGTCTCCAGTAACCGTTGGGGGCAATAAGGTTCATAGCCTCCTCCAGACTCACTGTGGATTTCTTAGATTTAAATGATGCTGGTCACTTTTAAAACAAATCTAGTCACAATGAGGGAGGAGGAAGAGGTGACTCACTAGGGAGAGGCCATTTCTGGTCTTTGGGACCTCACCCAGCTGAGCGCTGCTGATCTTCATGGGAATTGTTCAGCCCCTCACATATTCAGGCCTGGAGGCTTCCGAGCAAGACAGGCAGATTCACGCTTAGGGCAGCTCTCCATTTAACATACGAATTGTTTTCACAGGTTCAAATCTTTTATTGATTTTTCTCTCTTTTATACAAAATTGGACAGTGCAATTTTCAATGTGAAGACTGTTCCAGGCACATCTAGCAAGCCCGGGTCATGAGGGTCTAATGCCTTGGCTTAAACCTCCCTACTTTCCTGCCAAAGTTATTCTAACAACACAGACATTTCTGTGCTCACACCATCCCCTTTCCCTGGCCTGAGGGATGTCACAGCCAATGAAATATTTTTGCTGAACTGTTCTCTCCCCTTGAAGGAAGAGCTGCCCTTCTTGGGGGAGGAGAGAGACAGAAATTAACTGGAAATGCATCCAGATGATCCTTTTCTTTCTTGGGAAGTGCAGCTCAAGGTTATGGTGATCAGGAAATTCCTATTCTAAAAGTGAAGGTTAAAAATAGAGGGCCAGATCATTAGCTGGTGAAAGTCAGCATAGCTCCATTGAAGTCATAGATCTACACCAGCTTACACTATATGAGGGCCAAGGCAGTGTATTTAAGCTGTTGGCTGAGTACCTGAGATGGGGGATCAATCACACAGCCAACCCTCACGCCATGCCCATAGCTAGGCCTTCTGCCTGGCTGCTCAGTTCCTTGCAGATGAGCATGCACCTACAATTTCCCCTAGCATTGCTTCTGGAAGGCCCCCTCATTCTTTCCCCGGCAATAATGAAGAGAAATGTCCCAGCAATGCAAGGCACTCACTGACGGATGTAAATCTCTACGCACCAGTCTTAAGAACCTAATAACAAACTGAAGAGTCAGCAATGTGGTGCTAAAAATAAACAGCTGTACAAAAGAATGTGGCTCAGCCTGGAATGCCTCCTGCCCAGAGACAAACAGAATTAGTTTGCCTTGGAAAGTCACTCAGGGCAGAGCAGAGGGTAAAGCAAGGTAAAGCTTTGCTAGGCGAATACAGGTCTTGAGAGGTCTCAAGAGCATGAAAAAGGCAACTGGCACCAGCCAGTGCCTGTGTTTTTTCATGTCATATTTGCAGTGGTGCTGGGAATGCCTGAGAAGCAGAAAAGAAGAGCTCACCAGCACTCTGTTACTTGGAATGCTTGTCTGGCCCCAGACTGCTGTCCATCCTGTGTGCCAGTGTGAGGCAGTAGCGGGGTGAACGTTTCAGACTGAGCTGTCCCCTTTTTTCCTTGCACTCTGCTGCTGCTTATATTGTGCAGGGGTGGGGAGCAGGGTCTACAGAGTGGCTACATTCCTACTCTTCCAATTGCGAAGTTCAGTGTGATGGAAAAATGACATGAACTAAAGCACGGGTACCGCAATGTCTCCCTATGGCTGGAATCTCAGCCAGGTTCTCCTCTCGCTTGCTTTGGTGCAAATGAGGAATAACTCCAGTGAAACCTGGCGTGACACTGGTGTGAGTGAGAGCAGAACCAGTATTTCTGGGCATGCACGTGTGACAGCAGCACCTGTGAGTATCCCGACTAGTAATTAAACAGAGAAAATTGGATGGATCTTAAGGGTCTACACTGAGAGCAACAATCTAACACACACATTCAAAAGAACATCTATTATTTTATAGTGCTTCGGGTTCTTTTCTGTAGGCTACCGCATAACACCACATGTTTATGTGACATGACATAAGGACATGTGATCCAGAAAGGTTTGTGTGATTTAAATGTGCATTTGCAATCGGGATTAACAGCCAACGGCACGAGGTAATGAAATGTAGAAAAGAATGTAACTGAAGTTTTACACAGCTCCAGAGCCTGAGAGTGAGTTGGCTGGATGGCAGTCACAGATCATGTGTTGCAGTGGGAAAGAAAATAGGAGGCTGTTTAGAAAGGAGATCGGTGGCGTTGCTCCAATGCTCTCTTTTCAGTAAGCGAGAGGAATAATCCCTTGATTTCAATGGGGCCAGGATTTCACTGCTAGCATCCAATCCAACACGCCCCCTCTCCACAAAGGGCTCTAATGGTCAGTCCTGTGAATGGACGGTCGTTCACCTAGGGCTTGATTCGGCAAGATGCTGAGATCCAATGGGAATGAAGGGCAGCTGTCTGCATCTCAAGGTGGGGACCAGCAATTCAGAGAACTGGGTCCCGGAGTTTGCTCTGTTTGTTTCCACAGTGCCCAAGTCCCGTCATCTAACTCCCTATTTGGGAAAGCCCCTTGGGAATACATGGACTATCAAAGGTTCTGTCCGAAAGCAAATTCCTTTCTACTCCCCAAATGGTTCCCTGTCAGCTGTCAAAATTAGATACCAGTGATCTGGAGTCTGGACACACAAGGGCTAATAAACGATAAATGGGGGAAGAATGAGGTTGCACATTTCCACTCACCCCCAATTCCTGCACTCAGATCTCATTAGATAGAGAGCACGTCGGGCACCAACATTTGCTGAAGACAACGGAAAGGTTTCAAGTGATGCATGTTCTAGAGCAGTGGTTCCCAAACTTGTTCCGCCGCTTGTTCAGGGAAAGCCCCTGGCGGGCCAGGCCAGTTTGTTTACCTGCCACATCCGCTGGTCCGGCCGATCGCGGTTCCCACTGGCCACGGTTTGCTGCTCTGGGCCAATGGGGGCTGCTGGAAGCGGCAGCCAGTATGTCCCTCGGCCCGCGCCACTTCCCACAGCCCCCATTGGCCTGAAGCGGTGAACCGCAGCCAGTGGGAGCTGCGATCGGCCAAACCTGCGGAGGCGACAGATAAACAAACCAGCCCAGCCTGCCAGGGGCTTTCCCTACACAAGTGGCGTCCCAAGTTTGGGAAACACTGTTCTAGAATATCAGAAACACTGGTTGCTAATTACAAAAGGTCCCAACCCTCTGTCCCATTCTCTGCTTTGATATGCCAATATCAAGAACATCTGCAGCTCATTGTTGAATGGTCCTTTCTGCATGACCCATGCCCAAGAGAGAAAGCCCTTTAAAGCTGCATTTCGGTGAGAAGCACTGCTTCAAGAAGTCAAAATCCCATTTACAGCAGAGGCTGAGGAGTTATCTCCAGAAGCGCTAGTGAAAAAGAACAAGCCTTTCCTCCATTAACAAAGGGCTTGCAGCTCCCTTTTTAAGGCACTGAAAATAGAGCACAATGAAGATTAAAAATGCATCCCGAGAATGTTAACCATGAGAGATCAGTAGATGAGATAAGCCACCTCTGAAGGCCCTGTGTCCTTACCAAGTCTTGATGTAGTGTTGGTCTTGCTGTGGATGGATCAAGGCTACACAGGCCCCAAATCCATCCACAATTCAGACCTGTTCTTCTTCCAGAAAATTCTTCCTCAGGGGCAAACCTACCTCCACCCTCACTCCCATTCCCACCTCACCCCTACATAAGGCTTGTCCTCCTTCCACTCTCAAGTCCTTGAACTTCCTAACAGTGACTAGGCAGCCCAGCCGCTCCAAGCCCATGCTAAAGGCAGCCAGCCAGTAGCAATCAGGTGTGTTCTATACCTGCTGCTCTGAGTGCAGCTCTCCATTTCATCCAGGCCCCCTCTAACTATGGCGCCTGGCTCCTGACTGACTGATGAGCCCTGACGCTAGCACAGGTATCGAAGGAAGGTAAGGAGAGAGGGTGGGGGACTTACTCGAGGAATCGTGTGACGTACTCCCTGCTGCAGCGGGACCAGGTGAGTGGAGAGGTGTCATACAGGAGCTGTGGAGACATGATGAAAGGTCTTTTCCCAACTGGTTCACAGTCATTGCCGCTTCCATCATGCTGAATCCCAAAACTGTGTAAGAGCACAGTCCCACAAAGGAGAGGTGAGCCGCATGCTTGGATACAACCACACAGGTGCTTTGCTTTCTAGCACATTCACATCAAGCCTTACATTACAAAGACCCACGACAGTTTCTCCCAGTTACTCTGTTCTTAACATACCACTGCTCTGTACAGAGACTTTACTTCGTCATCAACTTTAATGAAGCCAGATCCAATGCAATAAAAGTTACACCACTGTCAGTGTGAACCCAACTGGTTCAATGGACTGGACCCTGGACTGGGAACCAGGAGACCTGTGATCTGTTTCTGGCTCTGTCACTGATCCACTGTGTGAGTTGGGGCAAGCTACTCCCCCTCTCCCTTGTCTATTTAGATTGTGAGCTCTGTGGGGTAGGGACTCCTGGGTGTATAGACAGGGCCCAGAGCAATGGGGCCCCAGTCGCAGTGAGGGCCTTAATGCACTACTGTAATACCAATAACTAATCCATGTGTGGAGGGAAGTGGGTAGCTGGGTGATGTGGGGAACCCCCCCAGTTACTGCACTTTATGCAGGGCCTGGAGACATAGAATCATAGGACTGGCAGGGACCTCGAGAGGTCATCTAGTCCAGCCCCCTGCACTCATGGCAGGACTAAGTATTATCTAGAGTGGTTCTTAACCTGGGGTGCGCACCCGCTGGGGGTGCGAAATGCCCTTTCTGGGGGTGCGAAACATGCCAGATTTTTTTTAGAAGGTAAATCATCGAAAACACAAATTGAGCACAGGCACATAAGTACAGCTACTTTGTTTCATCAAACCTAAGCATAAGATAATGGCAGGGCCGTCCAGAGGGAGGGGCAAATGGGGCAATTTGCCCCGGGCCCCGCAGGGGCCTCCACGAGAGTTTTTTGGGTCCCCTGGAGTGGGGTCCTTCACTCGCTCCGGGGCCCCCGGAAAACTCTCGTGGTGCCCAGGCCCCCGGAGCTTCTTCCGCTCCGGATCTTCGATGGCAATTCAGCGGCGGGGGCTCCTTCCGCTCTGGAACCCGCCGCCGAAGTGCCCTGAAGACCCACGGCGGGGGGTCCTTCCGCCCCGGGACCCGCCGTTGAAGACCCCAGGCCCCCTGAATCCTCTGGGCGGCCCTGGATAACGGTTGATGTGTGTGGATCAATTTGCACTGATGGTGCCCCTGCCATGCTAGGAAAAAATTCAGGATTTGTTGCCTATGTAAAGAAATAATAATAAATATATAATTCTAAAAAAAGTGTGTAATTTTTCATGTATTCTTAATTTTACTGCAAAATTAATATAAATATATAATTCTCTCTCTTTCATTCTATAGTTCTGCTATATCTAGGTTTAAAGAACTGACGTACTTCAACAATTTTTGATAAGGGGTACGAGAACCAAAGGGGTGCAAGCTGCAGTAAAGGTTAAGAGCCACTGAAGACCCTCCCTGACAGGGGTTTGTCTAACCTGCTCTTAAAAATCTCCAGTGGCTGAGATTCCACAACCTCCCTAGGCAATTTGAGTTTCAGTGCTGGAAGTGGAGATGTGGACATGAGGTGGGTTTGCTGCCTGTGGACTGAGGGCAGGGTGGAGACCAGGACAGCACATACCATAAGCAGAGCTGAGTGGATAATACGCAACAGATGATCCTGTTAGCCTCATTTTCTGATTGCACAATACCTGTGAGCAGTTCACAATTTCCTCAGATTTAGTTGTTTGAAATTTGATGCACTTTCATGTGATTATTTTTTTAACACCACAGAAAGTATTTGATTCTTGCTGTATTAGATCTGTATTTGGTTAGTTATGATTGGTCAGATAAGTCCCATGCTGTTGTTTCTGTTCCTTGATTGGGCAAGTATGCTATAGCCACAAGTATGAATTTAACATTTGGTTTCCACAACTGCTCGTGCATTCAACTTTGCAATGTACTTCCTGTGAATATTGCTGCCAGTAAAATGCGCTTGCACAAATGGTCCTGAGAAGTGACTGCACAAAGGGCACTGAGCGCAGACTAAGCAAAGTTAGATAAAATTCAAGCAGATACTTGCAGCTCTTTTTTTTTTGCAGTATTGCCCAATTTTTGCAGCGAGGCGGTGAGTCCACACTGGCAAGACTGCAAGGCTCCCACAGTGTGGAGTCCCAAGTGGTGGCATGCCCTTAAAATTGGCCCTGTGAGTTTGTCTGATATAGGTAAAATCCAAAAAGTACAGGGTACAATTTTCCAAAGCACCAAGCCACACTGTAAGTCACTTAGGTGTTTTGAAAATTTTGCCCACAAACAAAAATGAAGGGGTTATAGCCTCATAATCTCCTCTCCATAGTTACTCTACGTCCTTCCAACCCAGAGGCCTGCTGCTCCTCTCACACTGGTGTAAGTCTGGAGTATTTCCGCTGAAGTCAGTTGAATTACATTGGCCTAAATCCTGTGCACGTGAGATCAGAATGAGGCCCAGAGAATTCAGCGCAAGAATGATTGGCTAACCCCAACTGTCTAAAGATGATGATGAAAATTAGCTTGTTTCCGATTTGTTCTCTATGAACAAATATTTGTCTCATATAATCACTGCATACACTGGCGTACAGGAACATGCTGTTCACAGGCTGAAATCTTGGGGAGTCACTGCCTAGCTCCTTTTCCCCACAAATGGTTCATTTTGTGCTTTTGCAAATGCACAACTGCCAAGCTTAATAATTCCTTTATTGTTGCTTTCCCACTCACTGAAATGCATGGACTTAGAAATGTATTTATTACACACTGTCAGCAGTAACTACATCTAATATGGAAAGGTCCCAGGGGCAACTGATATAAAAGTCAATGAATCCAGGTGCTGACAGGGACAACAAAGCACACAGTAAATAGTGTTACTTAATTTAAAGGCTGCGGTTTACTACAGCTGTAGCTAGCTGTCTGTAAGTTGCCAGTTTGACACATTATTCACTTTTGTATATTTCTGAGGCATTTGCTAAAAATGTAATTGAAATAATGTGGAAGAAATACTGTCTGCAAAGAAGAGGATCTATGTGGTATAGCTGATATCAAACCCAGTGGGGCCATAGAAGGGGAAAACGTAAAGCAAACATTTAATTAATGGATCAATGAATCCAAAGTTTAATGCAGGTCAGTGACTATATCAATATATGGTACTTTCCTTAAGGTATATAGTTTTATGTAAATATAAAAGAATTTTGAAGTAGTCTTTCTTATTGCAAACCCAAACAAGGAAAAGATGAGACTATTGAACCAAACTGATTTAATTAAACTTCAGACAATATATACTTACCCACAGAAATGTGATATTCACAATATGAAATGAAATTAACATTTAAAATATATAATGGTTTCCTGGAGCTGTATTAATCTGGTGTTTAAAAGACCTTTCCAAAGGTTAATTGCATTAAACAGGTTGGGAGAACAAACCAAACATTTGCCGCCAATTCTATAAACTAAATTTGAAGAATTCCTAATTAAAAGCCTTGTTCAAAACATTTCACAAAGTCTAGTTTGCTCTAGGGCCAGCCCATTTAGGGAACACCACTCAGCTTGCCTTGAAGTCAGAGACACTGAGTTCAGTCAGCCTGGATTTGACATATGAATGTAACTGAGCTGGGACTCCTGGGAGTGTGCAGAGACAGTTTAAACTCAGAAAATAACAAAGTTCTAAAAATGAAACTCTCTGAGCAAAACCCTCAGGGTAAACTCAGAACTTCCACTGACTTCAGAGGGAGTTTTGCCTGCGTAAGGCAAGGTTGAGTACGGATGGATATTTCCCCACTTTCTGTACCACCTGCACTCTTTAAAGTAAGAGCTGAATAGTGTCTCTTTCCAGGAGAGGGGTCATGAAAGAGATTAAACAAATCCCTAAGTACCTGTGTCCGAGTTCATGTGCCACGGTGAAAGCCAGGGGAAGTCCTGTATCCTCATTTATATTACAGCTTCTGTGAGGCTGACACATTCCTGACACATGAGAGAGACCCAGAGTCTCACAAGGCCTGTTCATTGCAGCACAGATGTCTTTCCTTTTACATTCAGGGGGAAAAAACAAAACACACACACGGGACAAATCGGTTGTTTAAATCATAGCAGCTTCCAAAGTGTCAAAATAAAACTGAGCAAAACTATTGTCTGAAAACTCGGGAGTGGGGTCAGCAATTAGATTGAAAGGGGAACTCTGAACGTTGCAAGCAATGCAAGGTTTGTATTTAGTAGGGCAGGGGTAGGCAATCTATGGCACGCGAGCTGATTTTCAGTGGCACTCACACTGCCCGGGTTCTGGCCACCGGTCCGGGGGCTCTGAATTTGAATTTAATTTTAAATGAAGCTTCTTAAACATTTAAAAAACCTTATTTACTTTACATACAACAGTTTCGTTATATATTATAGATTTATAGAAAGAGACCTTCTAAAAACGTTAAAATGTATGACTGGCACACGAAACCTTAAATTAGAGTGAATAAATGAAGACTCGGTACATCACTTCTGAAAGGTTGACCCCGGGAGTAGGGGATGGTAAACGTCTCCCTGAGTAGAAGGGAGTCTGGTCTCACTTCAATATAAACCTCTATCCCGATATAACATGACCTGATATAACATGAATTCGGATATAAGCGGTAAAGCAGTGCTCCGGGGGGGCGGGGCTGCGCTCTCCGGCAGATCAAAGCAAGTTCGATATAACGCGGTTTCACCTATAACACGGTAAGATTTTTTGGCTCCCGAGGACAGCGTTATATCGGGGTAGAGGTGTAGTAGGCTCTCTCTGCTGTGTACCTGGTGGATACAATTTGCACAGTGCAATTATATCTGCAGCCTATGGCTGATTGGGTGCTGACGTTCCATCCTGGGACATGACGTAGTATCTTACTAACCCAGCTGTAACATATATAGCGTGTATATAAAAGGTGACAACGTATTAAGTGGCTAAACAGAAACAAAGAGTGGATGCATCTGAATGTAATAGATTTATGACCCTCTTTTTTCATTTGCTCTCCCGGGAGCCAAGCTTACTAAGGAGCCTAATTAATTTAAAATCAAAAGCAGCTTGGTTACATTAATTCCACTTTAAAAGTACAGCTGGGGCTGGGAATAATTAAGCAATGGGACACGACAGGCCGGTGCATTTCTTGGGGGATTACGGCAACCCCAGGTAGCTATGGCAGTGACTACAGCCACCTAAGAAGAACAATAACAATAACCCCACAGGCATGTACTGCCCTGCAATGTCTTATTTCTATTGCAAAGTAAATCTCCTAGAGAAAATGAGGGTGTTGGGGGAGATGCCATGCTTGTGAACGCATTGGGAGTTACTGAAACAACTTGATATTACCATAGACCAGACTGCAGTGGCTTAAAACCAGCAGACTGTACCCCTTACCCATAAGGAAAACACACTTGGGCTTGGCTCTTCAAAGAAGCCTAAAGAATCCAGGTGCCCAAATCCCACAGGATTTCACTGGGAATTAGGCACCCTCCCTGATGCTCTTTTGCAAATCCTAGCCTTGATCCATAAGACAAAATGGCAAGTTTATACACGTGAACATCCCCGATGGGGGTCTGGAAACTGGAGAGGGGGTCAAACCAAACCTTGCATTTTAACAGCCCCAGGTGCTGGTAAATTTGAATCCATATTCCAGATGTGGATCTGAACTCTGCGGCTAGCGCCAATTTTGGGAATAGGCTAATCTCAAAAGAGCAGGTTGCATCTCTAGTTACATGTGTAAATGTCAAAAAAGGGCCCACATAAGGAAAATGGAATTTAAATAGCCTCCTCTTTCTCTCTCTCACACACATTAGATCCGAGTGTCTCTCTCTATCTCCCAGCTTTGTAGGTATTTCTAACTACTTGGTAAATTGCTGAAACCAGAGAGCTAGCACAAGCAGAAAGCACAAAGCAGGATACCTGGTGAGCAAGACAGCTACATCATGATGCAATGGGTGGGCATCTCCTTTCACATTGATGCTTTTCTGCCATTTGCAAAAACTTTTCAAGGTGTTGTCCGCATGGTGGGTGATTTTCAAATCCTCCTGCCAACATAAGAAAGGAAAAGTCTGCTGTCATGGTGTTGTCCTTTTTGTCACTTAGAGACACTGGGGGCAGATTCTGATCTCAGTTACACCAAATTCAGATGGGAAGTAACTACACTGACTTAGATGGAATTACTCCAGATTTACACCACATAGCTGAGCTCAGAATCCACCTCTTTTTTACTATCATTTGACTATGATCAAGTGGCAATGTTAGACAGTCTAGTGAAGGGAGTTAAAAAAACCTGCAGGAAAATATTCCCATTAGGCTGCCGAATCTTTTACAAGGACACAGCTGGGGGAAACAGACCAAACAGCTGAGCAACTTCAGGCTTAGCTGAGAATGATAACTGCAGCTGGGAAGCACAAACAACCAGCATTTCACATACACCATTCAGTGCTGCTAGCTGGGATGCTCCTATGGGACTAAGCCAATTCTGGAAACTAGAAAGAAGACAACATCTGCTGGGAAACACCCTAACTCACAGTCACATCTCTGCCAGAGTGGAGCCATCCCGCCTCTAATTTGAATGGAAATGCTGCCAAGAGCAAAAGAGCATGTCCAGTGGCAGTAGGGTTAGTTCCCGGAGGTTGTTGGATGGGGAGGATGATACTTGTATTTTGTTGGGAATCCCTTAAGAACTACTGAATAAGTGGCTACTTCTCAATATAAGGGCAGATTCTACAGCGTCTCTGCCCGTGGAACTCCCGCTGGCTTCCAAGAAAATCCCACCCATGCAGCAATCACAGCATCAAGTCTCTAGTGCCTGTGTTTATTCTGTGCAAGAGCTTTCTGGCCATGCACATGAGATGAAAGTGAGAGTTTATGGGCTTTCATGGCCAGTTCTCAACTGACCATACAGAAGCATACTGAGCTGCCAAGATGGAAATGGACCAAAAATATTAGTCACATTGTTTTCTTTTTACCTCATCATCTTCTAACAGGATAAGACGAACTATTGCAATGTTGATAGGGTTTCCAATGCTGGCATCATGGAATATACCTGCCACCTGCAGAAATATAAACGGCCAAGAAAATAATGGGCGGGAGAAAGCAATCACTCTGCTTGCAATACTCATGGTAAACACATCGGACAGAGAAGCATGGTCTTAAAAGACACTGTTGGGTAGTGTAGTCCCAAATCAGAAGTTCCTTAGAATCAGGGATGGGTCCAACACTAAGGAAGTTCAGACCCAGAGTTGGACCTAAACATTAATGACATGCCTATGGCGCTACTGGAAATCATTAGAGCTGTGAATTTCAACCAAAAACGTGCGTGGGGATGTGCTTACACGATGTAATGACTGTATATGGTTTCTCAAGGGGAACTGTTCCAACTTGGTCACTACTGATGGAGCAAATGATGTTGCACCCAAGTCTTCTGCCCCCACCATCTTCTGCTGGAATCACTAGCCACGTTCAGAACTGTGTTATTTCAGTCCCAAAAGAGGAGCAGGCTAATTGTGCCAAATTATGCTAAACTGCCTGGTGGTTTTATGATATGAGCAAATACCACCAGGTGACTAGACTGAGATCATGAAGTTCATTTCACTTCTGACCTCAGACAAAACTGAATGTGGGTCTCTGGAGGCGAAGGGCTAGCTCATTAACCCAAGCTGCCACCTACCTTCCAATTAAATGTGTCTCTGAGCTCCGAAAGATTAAGCAGCAATGTTCGCTGTTGAAGCATTTGAATGCAATTACTGTAATTAACTTTTCGAGCCTGCATTTGACTTTTATTACAGCCCTTACGGCACATAACATACACTCTCCTAGTTCTGTGCCAGGATTTTTCATCACCTATTACTGGCTGCTTTACTTGCCTCTTTCCCTTTAACTGTTCACAATGACACATTCCTAGGAAAGCCATTCATGTATCCAGTGCTCGCCAGACTAGTACTCCACTCGGTCCCGGGTCAGCTGGCCCCAGCTCAGAGCATTATTGGGTGGGCTGCAGGAAGCTGTTTCTAGATGAGGTTGCTAAACACGACTGCATCTTCTCTGCAGCTCCTGTCTGACGTGTGGCACTAACACTGATCTTCAGGAGTCGTGGGCATGAAGGGCTTGATCCAAAGCTCCCTCAAGTCAATGGGAATCTTTGCATTGACTCCAGTTGCTTAGGATCAGGCCCAAAATGAGGGCAGGCTATTGGTTTGCATTTATTTATCAAGCAGAGAACTGTCAGTTGCCTTACATGTATGCATGGGGGAGTAAGGGAGCGTTAGCCACAGCCTCCCTCCCCTGCACAAGCAACTGGCCTCACTGGAAAGGGCTGAACCCTGGAAATTCAAATGACCTATATATATGCCATGACCTGTATGGCTTACATTTAAGCCTCCAAGGACACCAGTGGATTTCATGGTCATGGAACCCAGAACTCACCATGTTCATTACGGTCAGCACGTACTTCTCTATATTTTCACTTCCGTGATACTCCACCATCTTGGTGTCCGCTACCACCAAGGTCTCCACCCACTTCTCCTTGCTGATGGAGCGCTGTTTTATTCTTCGCTTCCTCTGCTGTTTCTGTTCCCATCTCTCTCTCCGTTTCTCAGATGTCTCCAGGCTTTGCGGAGATTCTGAAGAATGGAGAAGGGAATGGGCTTTCGATAACGGCTGAAAGCTTGGTGGAATATAAGAGGATTTTTTTTTTTAAAAAGGAATTAATCCCATCCAAGCCACTAGAGCCCTCAAGACACAGACCATTGACTCATAGACCATTAACTCACTCTTACCTACTCTGTCGAGCCACATGTTCAAAAGACCACTTAGAAGAAAGGCCTCTGAACTCTTTCCGTTGCTTGGTGGCATTAGCGTATTCGAGAGAAATCCAAATGTGGGTTTGGATCAAGTTCTTTTACTGGAACTCTGCCCTGGAATATTGCACGCGGGTCATGGAGAAACTCAAACAGCAACAGGAAACCTACATTGCACAGTTATTAATATTTTTATTTATATACCAATTTATTATGCAACCATCAAGGAGTGTCTGGGCACATACGTGATAGATCAATAAAACTAGTGGCTGAACAATATGGGTTGTTTTCATCCATGCAGCACCAGAGGTTCTGCCAAGGGGACACAGCTTCCTAATACAATAAATTCACTGCCCCGTAAACTGGGTTGATGGCTCACACCAAATCCTAAAGGTCTCCAAGGGTCCTGACCAAGCTAGAAAAGTCACCTCAGGCTTTGTGGGGCTGCACAGGAGATGGAATTCCACTGAGAATCCCCTGGGCCTGCCACCAGGAGTTCCACCCTGGGGAGAGACAGCAAGAGCGTTCATGCAAAAAAACGGGAAAAAAGATGGCATGATGCTGAAGGGAAGCTTGAATGGGCCTAATTACACATAGCAACTGGGCAGTTTCATGTGGAGATTTCTCCTGTGATGCTGCCCCCGTGTCAGGGTCAATCACAGGCTGAATAACAGCTTTACTAACCGCATCATAAATAGCTGGAATTGCTTTTCTGTCCAGGCTCGAAAGGTTCAGGATTACTTCACTAACAATAAACTTGTCCGTGTTTACCGTCTGCATTGTGCTTTAAATAATGAGAGAAAGTTTGCCCTCTAGTCCTAAAGAATCCCAAATATCCAGATAATTTGAGAAGTCTCCAGTGCTAAGCTATCATCGCGGAAGTTTAATGAAAATAACTTACTTAGAATTCATTTTTGTTGCAAACTTTGCCGTAAAGCTTTGACTTATGTGGGTCTTATGATGTGGGGCAATTGGGAAAACACGGAGTTCTGGACACCAAAGGAAGTGTGTATATAATTTTAACTGCAAACACCATCCTAAAGACTCACCCTGCTGTACATGTATGTTCACCGTATACAGCAGGACGCAATGGCAGAAAACAATATATGTGGTGAATGTACCATTACCTTGCTGGGTATTGTTTTATACATAAAATCAGCCCCTTTCATAATCCAAAGTGGTAGGACCAGAGTAATGGAAATCCTACAGATTTTCTACATGTTCTTTTCCAAAGTGTGATTTGGACTAAATTACTAGTCCATACTCTTGTAGAAATTTACATGCATCATCATCTGGGCAAACGAGGCCCCGGGGGATTCACTCATTCATTCAGTATCATCAATTAATAGATTTTTAAGGCCAAAAGGAATATTTGCTTGTAGTGATAGACTAAAGATGCTCAATTTATTTAGCTTAACAAAGAGAAGGCTAAGAGATGACTTGATCACAGTGTATAAATACCTACATGGGGAAAGACTTCTGACATAGAGACCTGTCTATCTATCAATCTATCAGACAAGGGCTGAACAAGGGTCAACCACTGGGAGCTGAAGCTAGGCCAATTCAGTCCTAGGTGCAAATTTTTAAGAGTGAGGGTAACTAACCACTGGAACAACTTTCCCTAGGTATATGGTGGATTGTCCATCATCTGAAGACTTTAAATCAGGACTAGAATGCGTTTCTGAAAGATTGTTTGCGGTGTTGTGGTAGCTGTGTCAGTCCCAGGATATGAGAGAGACAAGGTAGGGGAGGTAATATCTTCTATTGGGCCAGCTTCTGCTGGGTCAAGATACAAGCTTCCAAACTACCCAGAGGTCTAACAGGCGTGCTCTAGAGCGACCAGAGGGAACGGATTCCTGGAAGCAGGAGGCACAGGGTGAGGTTTTCTGGACTATGTTATGCAGGTCAAACTAGAGCAGTGGTCCCCAAACTTTTTACCTCACGCCCCCCCCTTACCCTGTCTATGCCCCGCCCCGAGCCCAGGAGTAGGGTCATGGATCTGGGAGGGGGGGATGCAGACAGGGGTAAGGGGGCCGAGGCTAGGACAGAGCTGGGGGCAGGAGCAGAGCCTCGTCCAGGGGCTTTGGCCGGCAGCTGGGGTCCCAGGCATGGGGCCAGCAGCCGGGGCCAGGGCCAGGAGCGGAGCTGGGTGGCTCTCACTCCCCACCCCTCCCCTGTGGTGTTGGCCCAGGCCCCAGCCGTGCCCCCCCCCAACATTCCTCCATGCCCCCCTAGGGGGCAAGCCCCACAGATTGTGGGCCTCTGGACTAGATGATCATAGTGGACTCTTTTGACCTTTAAATCTATGAATCATCTAGTCTCATCCTCCACATGGTACAGTCTATAGAATTTCACCCAGTGATTCCTGCATCAAGCTCACAATATGTTCAGAGTATGTTCATAGTGTCTTAGGGCAGGTCTACACTACCCGCCTGACTCGGCGGGTAGAAATCAACCTCTCGGGGATCGAATTATCGCGTCTCGTCGGGACACGACAATCGATCCCCGAATCGACGCTTCTACTCCACCAGCGGAGTGGGAGTAAGCGCCGTCAACGGGGGAGCCGCGGAGGTCGATTTGCCGCTGTCCTCACAGCTATTCGCGTAGCTGAATTTGCATATCTTAAATCGAACCCCCCCTCCCCCGTAGTGAGGACGTAGCCTTAGAGTTACTCATCACATACAGATTTACTGCTCCTCTCTATCTACTGTACCTTGCACGGGGAACAAAATGCAGCTCTTGTCCAGTGCTGCTCTGTACCATGCACCCTACTTCACCTTGGAAGGAATTCTACTACGCTCCACAGCCGCAGAGACGCCACGGTAAGGATGTGAAGAATATTAGGTAATATTCTTAACCAATCCTTGTCCGTCTCCTTCAGTGTCGGAAGGACGCGTGATTGTGCTGATGCTACTTTCAGTGGCAGCAAGTGCTGAGAAGATTTGGGCTCTTGGACCAGCTTTGGAGGGTCTCACCTGTTCTGCAGTGGATCCAATCTACAAATTTTCCAAGTGAGCTAGTAACCAACGAACTGTGCATTTAAACCTTTCTGCCTTGGCGCCCAAGGTAGATAATGTACCATTTGCTTCCTGCCCTGGCAATTGAGATGTCTGTCTAAGATACTTACACAGCCCCCCATTATCACAGTAACTGAGCATTTCACAATCTTTAATGTGTTTATCCTCAAAACACCTGTTAGGTAGGAAAATACTATTTCATAGATGGAGGGGGCCACCAGTCTTTCCAGGCACGCTCTGTTCTTGGAAAGGGATGCTGCTGATTTGAGTCTTCACGTCTCTCCTCTTTTGGATCAGTTATTCTAGATCAAATAATCCCCACCTAAATTCCAAAAGAATGTGGGAAGCCCACTGCTCTGGAAGAATTTGACTTCAGTGGAGCCACTATTTCACTCTGAAAGTCCAGCCAGCGGCGAAGTCACAACAACTGATATTTGCAAGAAAACAAACAGTCACCACAAAGCAGAACGTTCACATCGGAGTATGAAGAAAAACACGGCAATCAGTGGCTTGTGGTTTAGGGCTGCAATGCCTGAGCACGTGCACACGAGAAACCCTAGCAAATGCAGAACGATTGCCATGTGACAATAAAAGTGCTGCACTCTAGCATAACCCTGGTTACTCGTGGGACTCAAGTTACGAATACCACAAAATGATTGCCTGGTGCTCCATGAGCAAATTCCTTAGCAGCTGTCACTCACTCACGGCCAGCAATTTGAAAAGCGGTCAGCCCTTCCGTAATACCCCTGTCTGTGGAAATCATGTTTGTCTACGATTCTGGAAACTTGGCACTCTCTTCGCTATTGATACATCTGTCTATCCTAGAGCTTCATTGTGCTACCCTCATTGTAGTACCGGAGCACCTTCCACTTCAAAACTTGTCTTGCATTAGTAGACTTCATGAAGGCTCTGGCTCTGTCCCTTTTGGGGCATAAATGCACTTGCAGTTGGGGTATGTCTTTGCTGGAAATATTCTGGGTGGCCTAAGAGCTTTCTCTTTAGCCAGCCTATTGCTAGTCGGTACACTTGACCTGCAGTACAATACATTCCATGAATAAACCCCCAAATTAATGGTCAATTTCTATCCCTCTTGCAGGTAGTTGTGTGTGAGGGTGCTGAATGCTTTAGCACAGAGGTAGATGCTGAGCTTTGATATCAAAGGCACTCAGCACCTAGCAGGATGGGGCCCTGTTTCTCTTTCATTGTCCTATTATTAAAATCAGGTTTCAGAGTAACAAATTTGTTAGTCTCTAAGGTGCCACAAGTACTCCTGTTCTTTTAATTAAAATCAGTTATCCTCTAGCTGCTTTTGACTCACTCTGAAACTGCAATAAAGTAGATAAAATACCTTGGACTCCACATGTTCCCAAGGTATCGGGCTGTTTCCTGTCTCGCTTTCTGCTGGATTCCACTATCGACTCTTCTTCCTCATATTTTGGAGCATGACGTTTATAGATCCTATGGGGATGGGCTGTACCATCCTCATGCTTATTTGTAGCCAGAGGTTCAATGAAATAGTCTTCGTTTGCGAGCCGAAATACACCTCTCTGGGATGGGGAGAGAAAGTCGGTGTCATTTATATGATACATTGACTCACGGTGAAGACAATTACAGTGGGATTGGTTTGCAGAATTTGTCATGCAGAAATAGATGCTTTGTGAAGACGTTGATTTTGCCTCTTTATCCATGCTGAGAACTATAAGCTCCCAGACACAGAAGAACAAACCAGCATGGACTGAACATACTAGTCCAGATTTGAGATTCAGAAAGCAACATTCATGCATGTACTGCAAAGTTTAACTGCCTCCAATTGGAAACAAATGGAAAGGCTGTTTGATGCTGAGGTGCTCAATCACAGTAAGGATTTAGACAGAGACTGACTGAGGCTTCTGAAGACAAACAGACACAGAAAACACCAAGAGAGAACAGTAAGGTTACGTGTGCGAGTAAGTTGCAAGCTTCTTTTTCTCTCCTGTGTTAAAATCACTCTTTGCTCTGCCCTTATGTAAAAAGTTCTGTTACTCCTTTGTAACAGACCAAAGTGCTACGTCTTATCACAGTGCTGCTCCAGTATTTTGAGTAGTTTTTGTAGAACACTGGCGTATTTTTATTAGGGTGTCCCTCGAAAGTCAAGGTAAGTTGCTGCTGCCCATTTACACTGTCTAAGCACTCATGGTTCTTAACCAAAGTTCCAGGCTCTGGCTAATGCTCACGCATCAGAACATCTTTAGGGAAGCAGAGGAACGGGGGTCCAAGTTCACTGCAGGAACTCAAAGCCGGGAAACTCAGAGTTACTCACTGAGCCAAACGATTACATGGACAGTACAATGAGCATGTGCTATTGGCATCTTTCCTTTGGCAGGAAATGAAATCCTAATGCTTTCATTTGTTTAATAAACTCTCCCACTGCTGATCCCTATGGGGCTCTGTGTTTGAGTCTCAAATCTGGGATATCGAACGAGATCAGTAGTAATTACTATTAGGCAATGCTCCCATTCTCCTGACTTCAACCTCTCTGAATTTGCTCTGTGTATCTGTTTCATTCCTAGGAATGGGGAGCTTTGGAGCAGGAGTTTGTAGGTTTCTTAGCAGCGGATGATCCCTGAGCTGCGGGACGGCAGTGCTGCTAGCAATGTGACTTGACTGTATCTTCATGTTGTAACAGCACTCTGTGGGTTCTTAGCCGAGTTAATTGCTGTGGAGTGGCCTGGCTCTCTGTCTGGCTTGTCTGAAGTGGATTGTTGTGTAGGGTGCTTACATAATAACCCATTCGTTTTCAGCTTTGTTTATTATGCTTTTGATCTGACATTTTCATTACTTTTGCATGCCACAAGCAGAAAAAAACCGAGGGAAGATTAAAATGTGGCACAATAAAGCCTTGTTATTAGACTCTCCCATTTATTCCAGGAGACGTTTGTAAGTACGATCATCAGTTCACCAGGCTTCCAGTGGCCTGACTCGGAGCAATTAGCTTCTCCTTTCCCCAGAGGGCTAGTTCCACGCTGTGGAAATCTTCCAGCCACACGGCATATGCAGACACGAAGCAATTCGCTTTCCCGGTGGCTTCCAGAGCTATTTCTCTGCAGTTTGTTTGCTGTTGTTACAAAGATACTGAAAAAGGGAACTTCCTGACACTTATGGGTCATTGTTACAGGGTGGCTGCCCCTTAACCCTGGTTACTGAAGAGGCCCATCTGGGTATGGATCAGGTGATCTCCCTAAAAGGCGCAGAAGGTGAGTGCAGTGAAGGGGTACTCGCTACTGAGGTGGGAGAGCAGGGACTGCTAGGAGTGGGCTGGCTCCAGCAGCAAGTCCTGGGACTTGGCACTGAGACTCCAGCCAGGTAGGGCCTGGGAGTGGCCTGGCAAAGCAGGAAGGCAAGCCCCAGGCAGGAAGGCCTGGAAGGAGGGTGATTAGAGACCACTAGGAGTGTGGAGAGGAGATCCCTGGGATGGGGGACTGAGACTACAGGCAGGAAAGGACTGGGAGTGACCTGATGAGGGTTAAATGGCTGGACTTTGGTTTGGACTTAAAGTTTCATCCTTGAGTTTATTTTATCTGATCCAGACTTCAAGAAGGGGTGTTGTGCCTGGACGAAAAGGGTGTGTGGAGTTTCCTTAAGGAGCCCCTTGAGGGGGAAACTGAGGCAGGCTGTCTGAAGCATGACCCAGGCCATGCAAAGGTGCTCTGGTGTAGGCTACTTCCTCACACTCCTTTTTCCCCCCTGCTATTTCCTCCCACCGTGAAGCCAGAATGCTACTCACATGCTCCAACCTCACATGCACAGGCTGGGTCTGGCAGAGTCCAGCAGGAGCTGCACACCATCGAAGAGCAGGATTTACCCCCCAAAATTAGGCCCTGATCCTGCAACCGGATTCACAGAGACAGGCCCTTATGCACATGCAAGGCCTCAGTGTCTTTAATGGGCTTTTTGCAAGGGTCTAGCCGTACAGACCTAACAGCACGGCTCTGGCCTTACTGAGTGGTGGTAACTCAGAGGTTTCCCTGGAGAAGACTATGGGGCTGTGCCGAGCATCGGCAGCCCCCACTGATTGCAGCTGGAGCTTTGACAATCAGGCTCATGGGGTTGAAATTAATTTCTTAGGGTGTCACTTCTCTTCCCTCTGCTGCTAACACCAGCCCCACCAACCCACCTAGTGCCTTGTCCTGTCTATTGCTATCCTCCATGGTGTCTCCTGCAAGCAGAATGACCTCTCACCCCTGGTGTGCCTGATGCCGTCTGCCCTGGGAGCCCACAAATACTAATAAAAAAAACCAATTATCCAAACTTTGGCGACGTTTGTATTTGGACCAGAGCTTCCCAGCTGGGCCCAGCTCTATCAGGCCAATGTAGGAGTTAATATTGTGTTCTAGCCTATGGAGGAGACAGTGGTTCCACTGCAAACTGGGGCACCAAAGACAGCGTGGGTTTCCAGCGCTTGGCCACATGAGCCATATTCCTTAATGATAGTTCATGTGATCTTCCAGTTGGTGCTTGGTTGATTTCTCTCTCGTCTGTGTGCTGGGGTGTCCACTAAAGGGGTTAATGGAGGCAAGATGGGCTAGTTAGCCTATTAGGCAGCAAGATGGGAGAATTATGGCTGAGAGGACGTCCCTAATTAGGGGAAGCTCACCTGTGCAAGAACAGGTGGGGCATCTATAAAGCCAGGGAGCTGATGGCAGAAAGAGGCTGCAAGGAGTAGGTTGCAGTCACTCCCTGGGGGGAGGGAGTTGTGAGGCTGGCAAACCCAGATGGGTGGGGAGAGCCAGAAGGTATGGAAGAAGCTCAGGGAAGGGTAGTAAGGTCCAGGAGGGAACAGACCTTGGCGGCTGAAGAAAAGACTTCTGAGATGGAACCCAGAGGAGGGGGCGGGTCTGGGTTCCCCTCCAGCCACTCAGGAAGCGGCACCAGCTGGGCAGTGAATGGGAAGACTTCCCAAGCCCATTTGACAGGAGAGACTTTGGTACCAGGGAAAGGAGAAACACAGAGAGTGACCTGGTCAGAGGGCCCAGTCACGAAGAGGAGGCTGCAGGGCCCAGAGTGAGAGAGTGGCCCCAGAGAGAGCAGCAGCAGGGCGTGCAGCGAGCAGCAGAAGGGGACCTTGGGCCTGGAAAGATTCCCCAGAGCTGCCAGGAGGAGGCGTCACCTACAGTGAGTGGACCCCATGGCAGTCTGCAGCTACGTTAAGGAACGAAGGCCGAGAGGGTTAGCTTTGAGCACTGCCAGTGTGACCTCACTTGTTTTCTCATTTAAGAATGAAACCATTAATGTTTCAGGTTACATTGTTTCCAAGATGTATCTTATGGCTGAATGATGCCTTCATGCTATACTTGTGATGTGTGGAGGCGAAACACACACACATGCGTGCAGTAAAGCACAGCTAGCTGTCGGGTGTGTATGGGAGGGTTACGGCAGCCCCTGGAATGTGCTGTGAGGATTTCAGCTCTGGACCTGGGATCGTTCTCTGAACTGTTCCTGTGATTCCATAAGCATGGTGTTGATGCTTCTGTAGTGCAGTGTTCAAAGGGGAACAGGAATGCCCCAAGTACATTCTTTGCAGTGTGGAGTACCAAGGAGACTTTCAGAAACACGAGATATGAATGCTGTCTCGGGGAAGATTATTACAACACATCAGTGGCATAGCCACAGCGGTGCTGAGATGGGAGCTCCAGGATTGTCCCTTTCACAGCTCTATTCCTTATGGAGCTTCCAATGAGTTCCTTAATATGTTTTATTCTGTCTCCCTCCATAATGGAAGGTGGATGTGTATCATGGCCTCTGTCTAATAACTGCCCAGAATATCCTTCAAAAGGGACATGTTTCATCACAAGGAGATTTTCTCCTGGTAAAATATTTTAAATTAAAAATTACCAATGGATGAGATTTGCTCACATTAATTTACAATGTTATTAATGCTTTTACATATTGCATCAGCAATTCCTGTACGATACACAGGATGGATTCTATTCTCACTTACACTGGTGTAGATCAGAAGTAACTCCGCTGAAGTTGATGAAATCACACTGGCAGAAAATCAGCGTAAAAGAGAGCAGAATAAAGCCCTTAACAGGCAGAGGAATAAAGATTGCTTTATTTTAATTTTCTGGACAGCAGGGATCTAAGTGTGATGGTCTTTTTTAAAAACAATCTGTTAGAGATGAAACATGGTCAGAAAAACACAAAGCTAGAAAGGCAGGGGAAGGATACTACTAAACATGTAATTACTATAACTTATACAGAATAATGAATGCTAGACCAGATGTTGATCAGAAAGGTAACAGAGGTATTTGGCCTTGAGGAATGCTAATTACACTTGATCTTGTTACAGGCAGAAATTTCAAGTCAGGTCACTTGTATATCACAAGTTGGATGGAAGCAACATTAAGTTTAGAATGTAAAGTATTACCATCCTATATAAAAGTAAGCCACTGTGTCCTACCCCTGTAGCTTCCAGCTTCTGCAGAACTGTATTGTCTTCCTTGTTTACGTACTGTAATTCTTAGCATAATTCCAAATGTTATGTGATTAATCCTTTATAATGAAGCTCCGACTCATGCTGCATTACTTTCAACAATTGTTATATACGACATTATATATTGTTAGTATGGCATTGGGTGTTAACATCTGTCTGCTGAAAAATTCAGGTTTAGCTTTAAAAAAATATATAAAGCCATGTTGAAAAGCTCACTGATTTGGGAGCATTAAACTGTTTATTCTCTTGTGATTCTAAATAGGTTGACAATATGATAAATAGCCGCTCACCAGCTCTGCTAAATGACATATTGCGAAGTTCTTCTAGTCTAACAATTTTTTTCTATCATTACTTTAGTAAGTCTGCTTTTAAATAAATAATAATAATCCTTAGCATTTATATTGCACTTTTCTTCTTCAATATTCTTTACAAACTAGCTATTTAGTCCTCTCAAGACCCCTGTGAAAGGGACTCTGCCGGCTGAGTTATCCCTAGCAAACAATGCATTTGTTGATATTAGTCCCTTCTCCTGTTTGTGGATTATCGGCAAATAGACTTCAGTTTTCACTAATCTGTTTCTTATTTGCCGAATGGCTCATGTGAACATACTTCAGCCTATGAACTATTTAGTTATTGCTTTGAGTATTTGTTTATGCCTAACTCCTGCTATGGGGCTGGCCATCTAAGCCACATGGTATTGTTTCTGTTTCCTGACTGGATAAGTCCCCCACCTATAAATTGCTTTCAAGATGGCCTTGTGAACACTTCCAGTGTGCCTGTATATTTGCATAGGGTATCTAGGTGCAGATACATTCACATGAGCATTCATGACACTTCCCCTATCCATGAACAATCTGGCAATCAGCATTTCACTCAGACACTTGCAAACATGTGACTCAAAGGGCTATCGGCTCCTCCTAAAGGAGTTCACCTCTTTTATCTGAATGAATGCTTGGGAATATATTTTCCCCGGTGTTTGTCCAGCTCAAGAAGTGTCCCAACGTCACAGATTTGGAAATCAGCTGAGGCCAGAGAGGCAGTCAGTGTAAGAGGTAACATTAGAACTCCACGGTTCCCACGGGGGTGCCCAGGCCACTAGACGGCATCTCCGCCCTACTCTCTTTACTTAGCAGGGTTACACCGAAATCCAGACACTCTTCTCCTGAGTTGTAGAACGTAGGGGGAAAGTTCAAACTAAAGGGCCTGATCCTGCAATGCAATGAGAGATGCTGAGCAGACTCAACGTAATGAGAGGTGCTGAGCACTGATAGCTCCTGTTCCCTTCAGGATGTGCTCAGCACTTTACAGTATTCCCTGCACACGGTGATCACCCCTTTCCTGATCTCTGCAGTGATTAGCTGGCACCTTAAGCGTCTCCCAAATTTTATTCTTAAATTCCAAATACATTATGCTGAATGTTAGTTACAAATATTTGATCTTAGCTGTTACTACCTTCACCTTCACCAACAGATGAACTGATGCTCTGGGCAGAGTTCGATCTGCTGCCCACTGCTTTGTAATCTGCATCAGGGCTTTCGGGGCCAGATGCAATGGAGCTACACTGACTTGCACCAGCTGAGCATCTGACCTACAACATCAATGATTTTGTCACAGAATTTCAGTGGCAAAGGCCTAAATTTCAAGTTAAAAAAACAAAAACAAATCTGTGACCTGTCCAGGTTGTTGATTCTAAAGAAGCATCGCATTCCAGACTAATGCAATGCACAGATGCATATTGCTTTTGTTTAAATACATTAAGATTAAAACATGCTGCCAGGCAACAGACACAATTACTAGATGAAACACACACACACACACACACACACACACACCCTTGCTAGGGAACCACCTCAGGCCTCTATCACTTGAGCTAAAAAGGATTTCCCCAATATGTAGCAGTAGTCGGTCCCTTTATTCTGTCTGTGGCCCAGGCACTAGAAGACCAATATCTCATACATTCCACTGCCTGCTGTAAGACAATCAGAATATTTCTTGCCCCCAGACATCTGCATGGAAACAGCGATGTCTGGATTTAATGATATTGATCAAGATAGAGGATAATATTTTCAAAAGTGCCTAAGTGATGTAAGACTCAATCCTATTTTCAAAAATGACCTGGGCACTCAATGAGACTTCCACGTGAACTCCTAAATTCCTTGGTCATTTTTGAAAACAGGATTTAGAGTCCTAAGTCACTTAGGCATTTTTTAAAATGTTACCCTTTGACTTGTTTAATCCTCAGCAAGGCAGGCAGTTGTGACCCCTAGTCCAGGGATCGGCAACCTTTGGCACGCGACCCATCAGGGAAAGCCCCTGGCGGGCCAGGCTGGTATGTTTACCTGCTGCATCTGCAGGTTCGGCCAATTGAAGCTCCCATTGGCCTTGGTTCGCCGCTCCAGGCCAATGGGGGCTGCTGGAAGCGGCGCGGGCCGAGGGATGTGCTGGCCACCCTTCCCGCAGCCCCCATTGTCCTGGGACGGTGAACCACAGCCAGTGGGAGCAACGATCGGCCGAACCTGCAGACACTGCAGGTAAACAAACCATCCCGGCCTGCCAGCGGCTTTCCCTGACAGGCCGCATGCCAAAGGTTGCCGATCCCTGCTCTAGTCTAATGACTAATGGAAACAGACTGGATTTATCGTACCTTTTATCTTTCCTTCACTGGAAAGGTCATTTAGTTTCAGACCCAAATTTAGCTGCTTCCTACGCGAACCTGGTGTTTTCACTGATTTAAATTAGTTATAGTGGAGTGTGACTTTGGCACTGATGTCCAGAAAACATGATGAGTTTCATCAACCGTGAATCATTTCACCATAAATCTCTTTAAGCTTTCTGCACGGACTGTTTTTAATGGAGTCCTTTGTGATCCCACATCCGGACTATAGCAGACGAAGGAGGTATGAGATATGACCATCTTCAGTGGTTTGCACCTGAAATCTACTTTCTACAGGAGAATTGAAAGAAGACAAGAAAGCATAGTCCCAAATAGGTAAGCCGACAGGACGTGAACCTGCACCACTAGAGTCAATTGGAGCTTTGATGTTAACTTCAGCATCAAATTTGAAGGGTAAAGCCCTTATCCTATTGAAGTCAATGGGAGTTTTGCCTTTCTCTTCAATGGAGTCAGGATTTTACCCACCGTTTCTAATATTTTGATATCCCTGTGATTAAAGCGTCATTTTTTTGGATTCAACTGGAACACTTACCAGCCCATCACACGTGCTCAGAGCTGCTAAACCACCTTTCAGCGCCCAGTTCTGGACCTCTCCAATCATGTGACAAAAGTTGTGATTGTAAGACTGGATCTTGGCATTGGTGATCCCTCCATATCGTCTTTCACTAACAAACCCAGGAGCAAGGAGATTGTTATTAACGCTTAAATTGAATTTTAGATGCTGTCCTTTGTAATGCAGCTCATAAAAGGAGAGCAAATTGTTCCTTGAGGAAAGGGCCCTTTTGTGAATTGCGCGATGAGCCAGATCATAGGACAGAAAAGATCCGCTCTCATCAACTCGGACTGGATGAACAACGTCATAGCCAGAATATTGCTGGAGAACCGTCTCTGTGAAGAAAACATTTGCAATGATCAGATATAAAGACGATGATGATCTTTCAACCCAAAGGATCCCACTGCACATTATGTTTATTGGTTCTACAAATTCCCAGTAGGGAGGGATCATTCTTCCCACCTCTGAACTGGAGACACATATGGGATGATAAGTGTCAGCTGTTTAAAAGAGCAAAGGAATACACCACAGTAATTCAGAACAGGAAGAGAAGATTATCTGAGAGGGAGAATTTAGACAAGCTAAATTACATGAGCAGATAAAAGTATTCAAATTGGAATGATGTCAGGACACCTGAGTTAACCCCCTTATTCTTACAAAAAGTGCCAGAGGAAACAGTCCCAAATAAATATGAAAGCTTCATTAGACAAGTAGTGGTGAAGAGCAGACAAAAAGAAGTGTTTTCTGGGTGAGTAGTTATTTAACTTGAATAAATTTTTAAATTCTCATAATGGAACTTCATAAGCAAATGTAAATATTTAATCCTCAATAGATAGAGTTTAATTTGATTGTTTTAATTACAGTTGTTTCAAAACTGCCACCCCAAAAAAATAATTAAAATGTTCATAAACAAATTCTAGGGTTTTTTCTCCAGAGAACATAAAATTTTCAGTTAAAGGTTTTGACAAAAATTCAGAAAATGACACCCAGTTTTAATCAATTGGAGATAGACATTGAGCATGAAATTCATTGATTTACATTCTTTGTCTTCCAATAGAGCATTAGTGAAACACATGACGTCAGAGAGAGTTTAGGGAACCGGCTCTATTGACACTACTTATGATGAGGAGAGTGAGGAAGAAAAAAGAGTTCAAAATACAAGATCTGAAATTTGCAAATGGCTACTTTTTTTTTTTATAATGGACTGAACCAAACCTCCAATCTGACCAGCCAGAAGAATGGCCATATTGGGTCAGACCAATGGTCCACCTACTCCACCTTCTGTCATCCAGTCCCTGCTGCAGGCTGTCAGAGGTTTAGGGACAACCAAAGCATGAGGGTGTGTCTCTGACCATCTTGGTGAATAGCCATTGATGGACCTGTCCTCCATGAACTCCTCTAATTCTTTTTTTGAACCCAGTTATACTTTTGGCCTTCACAAAATCCTTTGGGTAGGAGTTCCACAGGTTAACTGCGCATTCTGTGAAGAATTACTTCCTTCTATTTGTTTAAATCCTGCTGCCTATTAATTTCATTGGGTGGACTCCTGGTTCTTGTGTTATGTGAAGGGGTAAATAACACTTCTTTATTCACTTTCTCCGCACCAGTCATGATTTATAGACCTCTGTCATATCCCCCTTAATCATCTCTTTTCTAAGCTGAACAGTCCCAGTCTTCTTAAACTCTCCTTGTATGGAAGGTGTCCCATAGCCCTAATCATTTTGTTGCCCTTTGCCAGGTACTGAAGTTAGGCTTACCAGCCTGTAATGGCCAGGATCAGCCACAGATTGTCAGGTGTCTGCCAAAGTTTGCAGTTTGAACCCATCTCTGCTTTTTATCTAATGTGGTAGTACACATTATAACACCATCTCACTTGATGTAATACTTCCAGCTCTCAGCAGTTTTTTCATTAGCAACTTTTATTCTCAAATGCTATGGGTCATCATGCTCTCTTGCCCTGCCCTGAGACTTTGCAAGATGTCACACAAGCTCTATATTTGGTCTCTAGTGAGGGTCATCTTGGCTCAGTGCCTGCAAGCTGCATGGAAACTATTTAAAAACACCATAATAGAGGCTCAGATTAAATGTATACCCCAATAAATAAATAAATAGATAAACAACAGTAAGCAGACCAGAAAAATGCCACCCTGGCTAAACAGCAGAATAAAAGAGGTGGTTACAGACAAAAACACATCATTTAAAAATTGGAAGTTTAATCCTCCTGAGGAAAATAGAAAGGAGCATAAATTCTGGCAAGTCAATGCACAGTCAACCTGTGGAACTCCTAGCCAGAGGATGTTGTGAAGACCAAAATTATAATGGGGTTCAAAAAAAGAATTAGATAAGTTCCTGTGGTCCATCAATGACTATTAGCTAAGATGGTCAAGGACACAGCCTCTGGATGTCCCTAAGCTTCTGACTGCCCATAGCTCAGATTGGACAACAAGGGATCGATCACTTGATGATTCCCTGTTCTGTTCATTCCCTCTGAAGCACCTGGCACTGGCCACTGTCAGAAGACAGGATACTGAGCTAGGTGAACCATTGGTCTGACCCAGAATGGTCATTCTTATGTTCTCCATCATTTGGAGAACCACCTGACAGAGGAAAACATGAACAGTACAGCCCAGTACTCTAGGAAAGTGTACTCTGATTCCCCCAGAGTTGAATTCCAAAGAAGCCACAAATCGTCACCTAACCACAGAATTTTTAAAATTCCCGAGAGACCGGAGTGATTCCCGGCCCCGGGACCAGCCCTGGTTGTGCTGCCGGCTCAGCCCAGCAGACAGTCACCTCCCAGCAGGGCTGATGAGTGCACCCAGGAGGCAGGGCGTGGGGGAGGTGGGTCTCTTGGGGGTCTGGGAGGGTGCTGGGTTGTGAGGGGGTGGGGAATATGTGTGTGTTGGGGCACTAGGGAGTGGGAGTTCTGTGGGGGGGGTGCTGGGCAGTCATGGTGGGGCTGTGGGCAGGGGGGTGCTGGGCAGGGGTGGTGTGCAGGGCACTGTGCATTTGTGTGTGGGGATCTGGGGGGGCACTGGGCATAGTGGGTCCAGGGGGGCTCTGGACATAGGGAGTCAGGGATGTGTGTGTGTTGGGCTGGGGGGCTGTGTGGCACAATGTGAGCCCACCCCTGAGGGGAAGGGGTATGCTGGCAGCACAGGGCCAAGTGGGTAACTGCTGGTTTGTAAATAGTGCCCTCACGCTGGGCGGAGCGGGGCTGCCCCTGCCATGCCATGCCCCGCCCCATTGCCCCTCGCTGGCCCCTCGCTCTGGGGACTGACTCCCCGTATCATACTCCATTGCCTCCATGGGGGCCCACAAAAGGTTAATCTGGCCCTGGAGCTGGGCTCTGCTGGGTCCAGTGGCCCCTAGTGGCAGCTAGCAGCAGCCCATTTCTGTGGGGGAAAGGAAATTCTGCAGGCAAATTAATTTCTGCAAAATTCTGCATTGCGCAGTGGTGCAGAATTCCCTCAGGTGTATCTATTCTGTTCTGCCTGGGGGGACAGAGCCTGTCCCACTCCTACCTCCTCAGAAACACCCCAAAGCCCTGCCCCTCCGCGCCGAGCATGCCGCAATAGTGAGCAAGAGGGACCGAGTGTCACTCTTACTCACACGCACGACTGCCCATCCCCCCGGCCCTGGTGGTGATTTATGTTTCTACCAGCTGCTCCGGGCACCCAAACCGATCTGCCTGCGCTGACAGGGAGGGGCATGTGACCGCTCTTGCAGCTTCCCCTTGCTTCCCCATCAGAAGTCATTTTTCTGCAGGGAAGCAAAGAAATCTGCGGGGGACACGTATTTTGCGCGTGCGCAGTGATGTAGAATTCCCCCAGGAGTACCCATTATAAAAGGGACAGGACACACAATTCAGCACACCGGCCTCAAAGACATATGGATCCTTTGGTCTGTCAATACTGCAAGCACCAAACAGTCCTTATAAATATATATTACAGATAAAAAAAATGCCTGTCACACCAAAAGGGACAAAGTAAAAAGTGTGCTGAGATTGCCCAGGAAAATCACGGTGCAGTGGATGTGATTTCTGAGACAAAGTCTACTTAGGTAAACAGTTGCCCCCTAGTGATAACTGTGGTGACTAGTTAAGGCTTGTACAGTAGTTCCACTTGTATGACCCAGTCAAGGCACCTGCACCAGGGGAAGGTACCAAAACACCCTGTATACCAGTGGATCTCCCCAAACCTCTTGACTTCTTTGGCATCTGCACTAGTTTCTCCTCTAATCTCATCTCTAATCTGAGTGATGGAGGGTCCTGGCTCTGGATGGCTCTGGGGGACTCTCTAGGAGTTGGTCTGGGCCAAGTAATACTTAGTCCTGCCTTGAGTGCAGGGGATGGGACTAGAAGACCTCTCTAGGTCCCTTCCAGTCCTACCATTCTATGGATCTAAGGAGGAAAGTTCCCAGCCTTCACGATTCTTCCCATCTCCTGGTACCTGCAGCAAGCCAGGAGTTTACTGCTGGGGGTCCATTACAGGGCTTCTAATGCTGGAGAAAGGGGGGCATTTGTCTTCCTCTCGGGGTCAGCGGGCACCACCGCTTCCCGGGGCCCTTCCATCTGCCCTGCAGCTAGGTCTTTGCCAACAGTGCTTCTATATCGTGATGCCAACTCTTCCCAACCTAGCGCTAAAAATTTCCCAAACCTGGTGAAAAATCCCCAGATAAAGTTTTTTTACAGTGCTTCTATAGCCTGGGAAATTACCCAAAACCTGGGAATTTGTGAGTCAAAGGTTTCAACGTGGGAAATTGGGAATTTTCATTCAAAACGTTTGACTCAAAAATTCCCAGCTTTGGGGAGATTTCCCAGGATCTAGAGACATTGTTTGCCAAGCGCACGGTTCAGTCGCTCGGTAAACGGATCCCCGGGGCTCTGTTCCTGGTTTCACCGCCTCCTCTCCTGCCGCACCCGGGCGGTCCGAGGCCGCTGACCCCAGACACGCCGGCTGGCGGAGCGTTACCGGCCCGGCCGGAATGAGCTCTCCCGGGACGCACGGGCAGGAGCGGAGCGCCCGGGGCTCCCAGCCCGGGTTCCGCCTGGGGGGACCCCGCGTGCAGCTGTCAAACCCCACCGGCCCCCGCTGCAAACCTTGCCGCTCCCTGAGTCTCCCCGCGCCCGGCGCCTCCCGGAGAACAGGGCTGCAGCCAGCCCGGGGAGACAGCTCGCCCCCCGCCGCCTCCCTCCCTCTCCCCGCTTCTCCCCGCTGCAAACCAAAGAGCCGCCCGCGGGGTACCGACCTTTCTCCGCGGCTCCGCCCGGCTGCTCGGCGCAGCCCGCCAGGGCCAGGGCTCCGGCGAGGAGCAGGAGGCGCCGCAGGGGGGCTGACATGCTGGGCACGGCCCGGGGGTCACTTCTCCTGCGGGCGGCGGCGGGCTGGGTGAAGGGGCATGTCCCCGCCTCGCCTCGCCTCGGCGGCCCGGGGCCAGCCCGCTCGGGGGGCCGCCTTCACGCCTCCGTTCCCCGGCTGGGGCCAGTCCTCGCCCCGGGGCCCCTGGCTGGCACTTGCCGGCTCTGCGTGTGCCCCGGGCTGTCAGCGTGGGCGCCCCGCGCGGTGCCCGCCCGCCTCCGGCTGAGAAGGAACAACCCCTCCCCGGGTCCCCCCAAACTCCCCGCGCCCCAAACTCCCCGCGCCCCCAACGCCCCGCGGCTCCGGGGGGAATGAGCGTGTCCCGGCCGCTGCTCCCCGCGCACACGGGGCAGGACAAGCGCCGGGAGTGACTCAGACCTTCCCCGCCGAGTCCCCAGCCCGCCCCCCGCCGCCGCGGCTCCTTCCCCGGCCCGGCCTCTCGGGCTGGTGCGAGGGAGCCTCCTGGTGGCTTTGCGAAGCACCCGCCGGCGCTCCCCGGGTCTCCCTCGCCGAGTCCTTTGCCGGGGCCCGGGGCCTTTCCTTCGGCAGCTGGGCGCTACTACAGGGGGCCCCGTCAGGGCTGCCCAGAGGATTCATGGGGGCCTGGAGCAAAGCAATTTCGGGGGCCCTGCCATAAAAAAAAGTTGCAATATTATAGAATGCTATATTCTCTTGGAGGCGCCTGGGGCAAATTGCCCCACTTGCCCCTCCTCTGGGCGCCCCCGGGCCCCGCCCCACTCGGAGTGTGTGTGTGTGTGGGGGGAGTTGTACTGAGTTTTCAGTGTGGTGCCTCCATGGTCCCATTCCAGGGAGGACAGATTGGCGTCCCTCCTGCTGCAGGAGTGAACAGGACCGTGCGCCCCCGAGATGTAAGTGTAACCCCCCGGCAGTCACTGGTTTATAGACGGGTAGGGTGGCCAGGCCAGCCTCAGCTCCCTGGATCTTACATCCTCACGGGAAATCATTTAAAAAAAAACGAGTAAAGACTGAGATACAAAGTAAAGACTTTGTCAAGACTGTCCCTTTAATCCCTGCGGTACACAGCAGACCTTGCTTGAGAGGGGACAGGTGGTTAGACACATTGGTCCAGATTCTGAGCTGCCCCTGGGCTATGCTTTGCCCAGGGCAGGAGGGGGGAGGGCATCTTTGAGAGGCTATCCAGAGTCTGGGAGTAACTGTAGACTAGATGCCCCATTGCCAGTTCGAGAAGCCCAAAGTCTGCTCCAACTTGTGCCCATCTGCCCACTGCCCAGTACAGTGTGTTTGTCTTATTCTAACATTCTCCAAGAAGTCTGGCACTTCTGGCTCAAGGTCGCCAGAAATGAGATCTTAGAAATCAAGACAGGATTAATTTAAATAATGCTAACCAGCTTCTCTTCCTCCACCAGTGTGGGGGGAAGGGGGTGCAATGTCTGTCATATGGTCTGAAAGTATCGGATCTTATTTCTGAGAGTGGGATGAAACCGTCATCCTGTCCCAAGGCTGGGATTCACATCAATATCAGACTGGCACCCAGGAGGTGTGAGTTTAACTCCCTGCTGTGCAGCACATTCTCTAGGTGATGACCCAGGGCAAGGTACCCTTACTGTTTGTTTTGACAATCTAGGGAGTAAACTCTTCGGGGCAGAGACTACATCTTACCATGCATATGTACAGCGCCTTGCACAACAGGGCCCTGGTCTCAGTGGTGGCCTGCTGTATGCTCTCCTGTATTATTATGTTGAAAGGTACTGGTGACTGCTTAGATCGCAAACATCTTTGAGACTGGGTGTGGACGCACCCTTCAGTTAACGTAACTGGATAAATTAATCCCAAGGCCTCCCTCCCCCAAGACAAGAAGGGGTTGTGAGTGCACACAGGAGTTTTTGGAATGAGCGGGCAGAGGGCTTTTGCTAGGTATTGTTTTGGGTAAGGAGTGTGTGTGTGTGTCTGAGGGAAGGGAGAACACACACACACACGCAGAGCAGATCGGGAGACAGACCGATGGGCAGAAGGAGCAGCTGTAAGCATGGTGTCTGACTGTGGAAGAAACCTGGGGAGAAGTTTTGGGATCGGGGTGAAGCCTGAAAAGAATGCTCTTGGGGTTGTCAGCAAAAGAAGCTGTTTCCTGCTATTTGATCCCTTCTGCGTTCAGAGACACACGACTTTGTACAATCTTAGTAAATAAATAAAGCCGCATCTAAGAAATACCTGACAGCCACTGATTTCTGCCTCCAGGCCCCCCAACTCTGACTAGCCACACGGGTCAAAAATGGGCCATGTTATTATGGATGATAAACCCCAGGAAGCCATTCCAGCAGGGGCAGTCCCAATATTTGGGGCTTTGTTTTATTCCTGGCCAATGGGAGCTGCAGAGTCGGCGCTCAGGGCAGGGGCAGCATGCGCAGCCCCCTAACCCTCCCCAGGACCCGCAGGGATGTGCCGGCCGCTTCCAGAAGGGCACGGAGCCAGGGCAGGCAGGGAGCCTGCCTTAGCCCCTCTGCGCTGCTGGACTTTTAGCAGTCTAAAATCTCCCAGTTTGGCTTCAGGAGCCTCCAGGAGATCGAGCCCGATTCCGGGAGACTCCCGGCAAAGCCAGGAGAGCTGGCAACTCTAGGGAACAGTAAGTGAACCAGTTATACAATAAGCAGAGGTCTCAGCTCACTGTCTCGTCATTGTTAGGATCAGGCTCTTTACTCTCTCTGCAAACAATAAAGAGGAATAAAATGATGGTTAAAAACCTCACCGAATTTAAAATAATGCGCTAAAGCCCAATAAACATTCCCGCTATGGGGGCAGATCCTGCACGGTGCTGAATGGCCTTTGCAAGGAGCAGAGCCACCTCAATGCCCAAGGATGCTCCACGCCCTGCAGCTGCCGGCTCATTCACTGCCTATGCTGAAATTTTCAGTGCTTTGGCCAAAGACGAATTGGAAGTCTTGTAATTTTTGCAAACACTGCCCTTTGCTGTAATACTGACCCTAAACGGGAAGAGCATTGGCACTTAGCATTTTATTCTGCATAACAAATATCCTGTCGACTGTATCTAGATGAAAGGTTAGAAACATCTGAGAACTAGTGGGCAGACAGCTGAGCCATCTCTAAATTTCACAGGGACTTACGCTGGTGAAGCGTACGACAGGGCTCTCTCCTGCTCCCCCCACTCCCTCGCTCTGTGGCATGTGCACTCGGACCTGCCCCCACCCCAAATCCCCTTGCCTGTGCCGGGGGCTCTACAGAGCAGAGGTGAGCAGAGAGGGCACACATGTACATGAGCCAGATTTGCTTTCAGCCAGCAGAGTAAATCTGGAGTGACTCCTTTGAAATCAGTAGTGTAACCCAGTGGCTCTCAACCTTCCCAGACTACTGCACCCCTTTCAGGAGTCTGATTTGTCTTGTGTACCCCCAAGTTTCACCTCACTTAAAAACTACTTGCTTACAAAATCAGAGATAAAAGTACCAAAGTGTCACAGAAAACTATTACTGAAAAATTGTTGCCTTTCTCATTTTTACCATATAGCTATAAAATAAACCAGTTGGAATAGAAATACAGAACTGTACTTACATGTCAGGTACAGTATATAGGGCAGTATAAACAAGCCATTATCTGGATGAAAGTTTAGTTTGTACTGACTTGGCTAGTGCTTTTTATGTAACCTGTTATAAAATGAGGCAACTCTCTAGCTGAGTTGATGTACCCCCCGGAAGACCTCTGTGTACCCCCAGGGGTATGTGTATCCCTGGTTGAGAACCATTGGCTCTGTGTGTTTGCACTAAAACTGGTTACATGCAGGAGGGGTGGGAATGACCAAGCCAAGGCAGCAGATGCATGGTTGATTATTTGACAATGAGGCAATACACTAAAATATTTTTTAAAGAAGAAATTGAGTGAATCCCTGCTGGACTGGAGCAGGGGCAGGGGCAAAGTCAGTGGTCAGGTGAAGCAGCAGGACTTTGGGTTTGACTGACAGATCCCGTCTGTTAGGAATTAACTTATTGAATCAGACATTCTGGCCCTCTGCACATGGGTGAATTTCCCCCTAATAGCTGATGTTCCAGCAAATGGGAATCGCTGCATAAACACAATGAATGAGATTTTTGAGCGCACTTAACTTTGGCTCAATTCTGGCTTCAGTGAGGGCAGAATTAGATCTGTGCTGGGCAATTCTGAAAATGCAGCCACTGTTTCATGTTTACTTAAAGAAAAAGATTTATGATCATTTTGAAACACATTCAAAATGTTTGCCACACTTTGGCCAAATTTTGTTCTCAGCTACCCCAGGCTAAATGCAGCGACACGCTGCTCACTTTAAAGGACCTATTTTCAGTTAGACTGGGGTTGGGTATGTATCTGAGAGCAGAATTAGGCCCCTTTTGCCTTTCTGATTTTCAGGAATATTGTTTTGAAAATAATACTGATCACATTTTAAGGTACATTTTACAGTGAGCATGACACCTGGTGGGGGAACCGAACAATCACAGTCTGTGTAAGCCTGATCAACAGATGCTTAGGTAGAAGGTAAAATACAATATCTATCTATCTATCAACTTAAGTAATGCTGCTTTAGTGTCACTGATATTTTACAAACCAACCGTGCTAAAAATGTGGAGCTAATTATACCCTTAGAAATTCAAACTATGTATTTGGATATCTCTTGAAAAAAATATGGCATTTCTGAAACCCGGGTCACATATTTCTAAACTGTATTAGAGGTCCAGTAGCTTTCCCATAAACTTCTCTTTGTGCTACTCTTTTTTTCTTTGTGCCTGTTTGGGTCTTTTATTTGACTGATGACTGAAATGTGAGAAAAGGTCCAGAGGAAAAAAAGGAACCACAGGAGAGATTTTACAACAAGCCTGATAAATGTTTAGCCATAAACAGTTGGATAATTA
Source organism: Malaclemys terrapin pileata (assembly GCF_027887155.1). NCBI lineage: Eukaryota > Metazoa > Chordata > Testudines > Emydidae > Malaclemys > Malaclemys terrapin. The sequence goes on from NC_071514.1 coordinate 2,438,340, forward strand.
GACATCTGTTTAAATAAATGTGTCTGAATTCACTAATGTGTCAATTTACAGTCATTTAAATCTTATAATATGAATCACTCGTGTCCAAAAAGCTAACCAAGTGATGGGCACCCTAGAAATAGCCAGATAGACATTGGGACGCTTAAGCTATGTCACATGTGAGAGCTCTTTCAGTGATTGTGTAATACTTTAAAGAATAGCGGGCCTGTGTTTTGGTAAAGAGCCCAATCTGAGGCTGCTCCACACATGGTTACAGGTTCAGTCTAGATCGGTTTTTATCAGGTAGGGTTCTACCTTTTACACACTATGAGTGAATCAGGCAATGGGAGCTGGATCAGTGGAAGTTGAGGGTGCTTTGCCCTTCACAGGTAGTACTTAGCATTGGGAAGGATTGAACTCTATGGCCCAGATTTTCAAGAGCTCAGATCCCATTTAGGCATCTAAATAAGGACCAACTTTCCCAGAAGATTCCGCCCTCCCCCCCACATTGTGGCCAGTTGTTCAAAAGAGTTCAACACACCTAGTATGCTGAACTCTTTTTAAAAACCTGGCCACAATTGTGTGTGCTGAGTTCTTTTGAAAATTTGCCATAAATCGCTACTACTGAAATGCGCTGTTTCTGAACTAGAGGAGGACACCTACCCTTTTCCAGAGAGACTCCACAGTTGTTTTTTGGGGTGTGCAAGTGCAGAATAACTTCTTCAGTGAACTGCAGAAGGATTATCACTTCAAAAGTTTTTTTTCTCTTACTTAATTGGCCTCTCAGAGTTGGTAAGACAATTCCCACATGTTCATGCTCTCTGTATGTATGTGTATATATATCTCCTCAATATTTATTCCACTCTATATGCATCCGAAGAAGTGGGCTGTAGTCCACGAAAGCTTATGCTCTAATAAATTTGTTAGTTTCTAAGGTGCCACAAGTACTCCTGTTCTTTTTGCGGATACAGACTAACATGGCTGCTACTCTGAAACCTGCAGAAGGAATCTAAGTTAGGCAGAATATATTTACTTCTGTTGAAATTTGCTGGGTACACACCCCTACTTTGCAGAAAGTGAGATGGGTGATTTAATGGCCAGGCACTTGCTTTTATCCTTCATCCATAATGCAGCATCTCCAGCAGGACAGGCCCTTCTGTGTCCTCCAACAACATCAGGTTGGGATATTGGGTCAGAGCCGACACAGTAGGAAGCATGCCAACCAATGAATCACCAACACCACAGTCTGTAGCACCTGGGTTCTAGTCAGATGTCACTCACCCCAGTATTGAGCAGGCCTAGCCTTGCATAGGCTGGGAAAACTGCTCACAGTGGAGTGGTTGAAGGTTAATTAAAATCGCCTTTAACAGATATGCTTTGTCATAGATTTGACAAAAATTTTTATGAACTATTGTTTATTTTTTACCAGGAAATCTCCCTTCCCACCTCATTCACAATACAGAAAATGCATATTTACAATTACTTCTGAGGGAATTCTGCACCACTGCACACACACACACACAGAATCCACGTCCCCCACAGATTTTTTTTCTCTGCAGAATATAGATTCTGCTGGAGAGGCGGTGCAGTTACACCTTTTGCCCCCCAGCAGCTGCTGTGACACCAGAAGAGACGGCAGCCAGCTGGTGGAGAGGCTGTATTCTTCACAGCCGGGTCAGGTGAGGAGGCACCCGATGGACAGCACGGGGCACACTTGGATGCTGGGGAGTCAGACTGGGGTTCAGAAAGGCTAGTGGGGGGACAGGGTGGGGCGTGGGCTCAGGAGCTAGTAGGATGACAACATTGATCCAGGGGATGAATGGGTTGGGGCTGCAGGGCCACTTGGGGATGGGGAGGAGGGCTGCAGGGCCACATGGAGACAGGGTGTAGAGGGGTACAGGGACACGTGGGGACAGGGTAGGGGACTGCAGGGACACATGGGGACAGGAGGTGCAAGGACACATGGGGACGGGGCAGCTGTGCCTGACTGAATGTGAGAGGCTATTGGTCAGCCAGTGTCAGCATGGTGGAGGCTCCCCAACTCCCTAATAATCCCCTCAAAAAAACCTGTTCCATCCTTCTCCCGCCGACACCCAACAGCCCTCCAAGTTCACTCCCAGGCTCCTTCCCTCTCCCTCAGCTCCTCTGTTACCCCCATCTCCCCCAAGCCTTTGCACTGCTTCTGAGGGGCGCAGGAAATATGTTTCTGTATCATAGTTTAAATGAATTATTACTCAAAGTTCTGTATTAATATGCCTAGTAATTAATCTTTTTGGTTGTCTATATTGCTACAGAGATACTTGTATTTTGAAATAAATTACCGAAATAATTGAAACTGGCTTGATTATATTATGTTATTTTGACAAAATACACAGAATTTTGCAGAATTTTAAAACACTGTGCACTGAATTTTGAATTTTTTTGGTGCAGAATTTCTCCCAGGAGTATACAATGCTCTCTCTCGCTAACTATCTAGCCACCTATGGTATTTATGACCAGTCACCATAGTATTTAATCTATGATAAGGAACATTAGTAGCAATTGTAAACTTTTGTCTCACCATGCAAATTACATTAATATTTAAAGATCTCCTTTGGATTTTCTCTTACACAGACGCATGATATGATCTCAAGAGGCAGCAATCAGGGAATCTAGTGCAACTGCAAGCAGGCATCCCTATTATGCTGCCATCCAGTTGCTTTACAAAGCAAACTTTAACAAGCACCGAGGGTTAAATATGTGCTGTTTGTTATAATTTTGCATGAGGAAACAAATGGATCTCATGCTGGCTTCAAAAGCGTTGGTTAGCCTGACACTGACGACATGCTCAGAGGTGGGGAGAGATCTCGGATCTTTTTGAAGCTTGTGGTAAAGTCTTAATCTCAAAGAACTAGGTATGAACAACGCTGATACAGAACAATCATATAGAAACCACCCTTTCCACTCAGAATCTTCTGATTGCAGGATAGCTAGATTAAATTCTTACCTGAGATGTATTGGAGTTTTATCTTAGTTTTTAATAATACATATTTGAAATCAGTATCAAACTGAAGACACAAAATAAATAGAAACCACGCTTGGAGGAGGAGGTGGGTTGGCACAGGGATGGTTCTTGGTGGGGAACAGGGCCTGTTGCACACTACCCTTTGCTTAGAGCAGTGTCACGGAGTATGGGGGACTCAGGGCCCTGCACCCCCAGCTTCCTGCGATTCACCATGACTCTCAGCCAGCCAGTAAAGCAGAAGGTTTATTTAGATGACAGGAATACAGTCCAAGACAGGTCTTGCAGGCACAGACAACAGGACCCCCCTCAGTTGGGTCCATCTTGGGGTCTCAGGGCACCCCAGCCCCTGGGGAATTCAGAGCCCCATCTGCCTCCCAGCCATATCACCAGCCAGCTCCTCAAAAACCTCTGTTCAGCGACCCCTCCCACAGCCTTTGTTCAGTTTCCTGGGCCAACGTGTCACCTGGCCTCTAACCCCTTCCTGGGTTCTCACGTTACATGCTCAGGTATTCTCTGTGGGTCAGTCTCCCATCCCCCAATGCAGACTATCCTAGCCACACTCCCCTGTCAGCATTCACAGACCACAGTAAGAACAGTCCCAGTTCGTCACAAGCAGCTTGAAGCCTGGCAGGCTGCCTGTGCATTATGCAGAGGCTGCTCCAGCAATATTACCACCCTGTCCATTCTTTAGGATGGGGGAGGAAGGAGCCGGTGATTCACACCCACAGTTGGGCCCTCAAAGCCTTGGCCCCTCTCCCTTTTGCATGGCAATGTCCCAGAGCCCTATCCAACCCATCTTGCCCCCTGGGTGTTTCATGAGGTTGGCCAAGAATGGGCTTAAGGCAGAGGAGTGAGAGGGCTGGCCCCCTGTTCGCCAGTCAGTGCCAAGTACTGTGCCCTCTGAGTGCCTGTCTCTCCAATAACCCATCCATTCTCACGGAAAGGGGTTCCCCAAGGCAAAGCCAGAGGCCTGGGGAACACTAGAATCTGGACAGGCTCATTCTGTGAAGGGAAAAGTCCCCTCCGCCGTAGACCTTTCATATCCCCAGCCAGACCTTTCCTGCAAGTGGCTTGGCTGGGGCCCATTTGAGTGATGGGTTACCAGTGGGATTGTCTTTCTTTACACACTTTTCTTATTTTAAATTCTCTCTGTGTGTGTTTGTGAGTGTGTCCCTTTGTGTGTAACCATGTGTTCAGCGGTGTGTGTGTGTGTGCCATGTGTTGGGGGGAGTGTGTCTGGGTTTGTGTATGTGAGTGTGTGCATTTGTGTGTGTGCGTGTGACCATGTGTTGGGGGGAGTGTGTCTGGGTGTGTGTATGTGAGTGTGTCCAGTTGTGGGGGTGAAATTGCCTTTACTATATTCACTGCCTTGCCTTTATTATGCCTCCTTTATTATATTCAGCAGTAACACAACAAGCCTACAGGCCTGTATCCTGTAAGACATTGGCTTCAGCAGTTAGCATGAGGCTTGAGGCCTATGAACTTTGGCACAGATAAACAACCCAAGGGTCACCCCTAAGTTCTGGAGAACTGGAAGTCAAGTGTAAGTGTCCATAATGACATCAGCCAACCACAGAAACATGAGCTAACAGCAGCTTTTGGAAAGTTTTGGAAAGAACATCCAACCATAAGAGTGTCGTGGCAATGAACTGACCTATATGATAATGAGTTGAAATCATTAATATACTAACCTAAAAAAGTAGGACACCTCAACATTAGCAGATTGAGGAAATACAAACAGGGAAGAGGGGGGAATCCCTACTGAATATGCATTAGACATAGTGGCGTCAGTGAAACACATTATACAAGTTGCATCCCAGCCTAGGGGCGGTAGGACAGAGATGTAGTCCTTGAGAGGGGCCAGAATGCTGGCCACTGATGAAGATGAGGAAGGTGACAGTGATGAGGAAGATAATGGCTAGCATTGCAGGTTGTTCTGGAAGGGATGGTGTGAGCATGGATGTTCAGATGTACTTTCTGTATTATCTCTATCCACCTTGCCAAGACAGAGTGAGTGTGACTGTGCTACAAGGAAATAGTGAAGAGTTCCCATAGTGTGAGAGTGCCCACCTGTGCCCATCGGGTTCCCAGCTACACAGTCATTTCAATAATACTGGGCCTGCTCTTGGGACAAGACCCTGTCAACCCTCCAAGGGATAACTGCAATGCTTAAGTAATCAATATATTTAATACATAATCCATAGATCAGGCATCAGACCTTGTGTTGGGGGGAGTGTGTGTGTGTGTAGGTGGGTGAATCCCTGTGTGTGTGAGGGTGTGACAGTGTGTTGGGGCAGCGTGTGTGTTGTGGGGAGTGTCTGACCCTTGTCCCTGTGACCCAGCAGTACACGCATGCGGGGCTGGACAGCACCTGGGCTTCATGGGCGGTAATACGAGGTTCAGGCCCTTTTGGAAACTACCGGGTGGGTTTGTTTTCCTCCAGGCGGCGGGAAGTGGCCTCTGGCCGGGGCGCGGAGTGACCCAGGGTTGCGCTGGGAAGGGGAGAAGCAGACCCCTAGGAACGGGTTTTTAATCCCTTGCTGATGGTCTCCAGCTGGTGCCCCCAGGCCAGCCAGCGAGCAGCGGGATCCGCCTCACACGCTCCAACCCCGCAAGGCGCAGCGCCCTGACCAGATCCCGTAGGAAACAGCCCTGCCCCGGGACGCTGCGGGTCTCCTCCATGGCCCGTGCAGGGCAGCGCCCCACACCCTAGTCCCTGCTCCAGCCCGGCGCTGGCAGACACACTCACCTCCCTTCCCCTTGGAGGAGCCGAGCCATCAGCCAAGCGCAGTAGCGGTGCTGGGCTCCCTGGAGCCGGGCGGCGAGCCGCCTCCCTGGAGAGCCGCCCGCAGGGGCCAGGCTCAGCACCGCGGACAGCTCCGTGCGACCCAGGGCTGGCGGCCCCTCCGGCCGCAGGCGGCAAAGGCGGCGAGGGACGGGCCAGCCCGCCCTCCTTGCCCGCAGCCTGGCACCTGCGGCCAATCGCCGGGGCCAGGGGAGGCGCCTCCGTGGCTGCGCCCCCGATAAAAGCACCTCGCAGCCGGCCACCAGCCAGCCGGGTTCCTCCCTCCTGGCCGCGGGCCCCTGCGCCCAGCCTTGCGCTCGGACCGGCCCCTCCCCGGCAGCGGCCGGACTCACCCCAGGCCCTGCCAGGGACCCGGGGCCGGGGGGCGACCCCGGCTGCAGCCCGTCTAGGCTGCGCCCCCCGCCCGCCCGCCCGCGCTCCCTCCCAGAGCCCCGGCGGGCGAGGCCATGTTCCCCGCCCGCGGCGGGGCGGCCTGGCTGGACGGGGGCCCCGCCAACGCGTCCGGGGGGCGCCCGAACACCTCGGCCTGGGAGCGGCCGAGCTTCCGCATCCTGCAGGAGGTGGCGGTGCCGGCCCGCGCCGCCCTGGCGCTGCGGATCCTGATCGCCGCCGTTTACCTGGGCGTGTGCGCCCTGGGCGCGGTGGGCAACCTGCTGGTGCTGCTGCGGGGGCGGCCGCGGCGCCCCCGCTCCAGCCTCGACGCCTTCGTGCGCAACCTGGCGGCCACCGACCTGCAGTTCGCGCTGACCCTGCCCTTCTGGGCCGCCGACACGGCGCTGGACTTCAGCTGGCCCTTCGGGGGCCCGCTCTGCACCCTGGTGCTCTCCGCCACCGTGCTCAACATGTACGCCAGCGCCTTCTTCCTCACCGCCCTCAGCGTGGCCCGCTACCGCTCCGTGGCCTCCGCCCTGCGGCGCCCCAGCGGCCGCCTGCGCCCCGGCTCCGTGCGCTGCCTCTGCGCGCTCCTCTGGGCCGCCGCCTGCCTGGCCACCCTGCCCGCCGCCCTCTTCTCTGCCGTGCGCCGCGTGGCCGGCGAGCCGCTCTGCCTGCTGCACTTCCCCGAGGGCCGGGACTGGCTGGCCCTCTACCACCTGCAGAAGATCCTGCTGGCCTTCGTGCTGCCCCTGGCCACCCTGAGCCTCTGTTACCTGCTGCTGCTGCACCGTCTGGGCAGCGCCCGGCCCCGGGGCTCCCGGGTCACCCGCGCCGTCACCATCGCGGTGCTGGCCTTCTTCCTCTGCTGGCTGCCCAACCAGGCCCTCACCCTCTGGGGCGTGCTGGTGAAGCTGGGCGCCCTGCCCTGGGACAGAGCCTACTACCTGGTGCACGCCTACCTCTTCCCCGTCACCGTGTGCCTGGCGCACGCCAACAGCGGCCTCAACCCCCTGCTCTACTGCCTGCTGCGCCCCGAGTTCCGCCAGCGGCTCCGGGAGCTGTGCTGGGGCCGCGGGAGGATGGGAGCCAGGGCGCGGAGCCTTGGCACCGGGTGACCCTCCCTTCATTCCCCAGCACCCTCGGGGGAGCGGCTGCGGCAGCGCCCGGGAAGGCGCATTGGGCCACCTTGGAAGCCAGGCTTCCAGGGCAGCTCCAGGCGACGCTGTGCTGACCTGACGACTCTTGGCCTGGACCCAGGCCCCGCAGCTCAGCCCCCGTGCGCTCCCGGGCCCGAGCCCGAGCCCTTCGGCTGCAGGCCAAAGGAGATCCCAAAGTTCCTGCAAACTCCGCCGGCTCGGTGCAATTCCCGCGGGCACCGGCGCGGAGTAAAGAAAGGAAGGGGGTGGAAAGCACCAGCTCTTAGGGATGTGGTTCGTTCGCTGCGGGCAGAAGGGGATTTAGAGTTACCGCTTGCACGGCCCTCGGGCAGGCACCGCCCACGGTACAATCACAGCCGGGTGTGCAGCATGCGGGTGCTGTCGGTTAGCAATCGGATGGGCGGCGCATTTCCAGGCAACTGCAGTGTGCTTCTAGGAGCGCCAGCCGCCCAGGGGACTGCAAAGGCTCGGGGAGGACAAAGATCCCCTCGAAATGAACTCCCCCGCGCACCATTTCTAGCGAAGAGTGTGGAAAGGGTGCGCGTGGACTGGGCTTTGATAACGTGGGGTGACAGAATCATCCGCCACGCCTAAAACTGTATTTGTCTCCTCAGCTCCAAAGCCAGGCTGAACAGGTGTGAGCGGGGTGAGATCACTCTTCCCTGGCAAAGAGATCTCCCCCTTCATCTGGAGGGGGGCTGGATTTGCTTCAGCGCAGCATGGCACCTTTTCTCCGCTGGGTACAGTGCGGGCACAGTGGGTACAAAGGCTTCATTGGCATCCCAGATACAAAATGTGTTGTCTTAAATGTGAGTCTTCACATGAATCATTGTAAAGTGCATATTTATTTGTATGTCTTATTTTGTGGCAAGCTGAAGTCAGCAACATGACAGCTCAACCTCAGAGCGAGCCCTTTACACTGTATTAGCCCTAGGATTTGTTTGTATTTTATTGGTATTACTGCCGTGCTTAGAGCTCTTGCCATGGATCAGGCACCGTATAAACACAGAACAAGGACAGTCTCTGCCCCAAAGAGCTTCCCGGCTTGGCAAACTGACATCAGCTCACCAGAATCTTTAATTTTGAGAAGGGTTTTACTTTAAAAGATGATTTATGAACTTTCCCACTGGCCTAAGAAAATGGAGATAATGTTAGCACAGAAGGGCAGCGAAGTATGAACTATTTTTACAGTGGTTCTTTAGGTTTGATTTGTACAAAAACATGAATGACCTGTAAATAGCCAGATCCTTGTGCCATTCTTACAAGCTGCTTCTTGTGCTATGTAATGAAGGCTCCACACTAAACTGCCAATTAAAAGCTGCTCTTTAAAATTATCTGCTCCCCAAATTGTTTGTTTTAGATCAACTTGAATGTGTTTATTTTGTATTTGTGGAATCACAGGGCTGAATCCTGCCCTGGCCTGCACAGTGCATCCTGCATCCTGGGTGTTGTTCAGAGCCTGGATTCATAGAATTCAGGGCCAGAAGGGACTACAAGGTCATCCAGTCTGACCTCCTGTATTTTGCAGGCCACCAACCCCACCCAGCACCCGCATGCTAAGCCCAACTACTGAAAGGAGACCAAAGTCTTACAAGCACTGGAGACTAGACTATTATCTGCCAGAGGCCAAGAACTATGAGGCCCTGAATGGCTGAGGCCCCTGCAGTGATGGAAATAATTCGGTGAGATACACCCTGTTAATCCTGGCAAGTGACTCACACCCACACGCTGCAGAGGAAGGCAAAAAAATCCCCAAGGTCATTGCCAGTCTGACCTGGAGGAAAATTGCTTCCTGACCCCACATATGGTGATCAGTTAGACCCTGAGCCTGTGAGCAAGAACCAGCCAGCCATGCACCTGAGAGAGAGAATGCTCTGTGCCAACTCAGAGCCCTGGCCCTCCTCATCCAATGTCCCATCTCCAGCTGTGGCCATCCCTGATGCTTCAGAGGAAGAAGATAAAAACCTCTGCCAGAATACATTGGGGGAGAAAAACATTGGGGCTGAAATTAGGGTGACCAGACGTCCCGATAAAATCAGAACCATCCCAATTTTTCGGTGTTTGTCCCGCAACCCAACCCATTTCTGGTTGGGACGCAATTTGTCCCGATATTTCGCTCCGCCGGCAGTTTTTTTTGGTTTTTTTTTTTTTGCTCCGCTGGCAGCACTCGGCTTTCAACCCATAATAGATTATTGCCAAATTCTAGAAATCAGCCCCCTGGCTAAGTAAGCAGGCAAATGAGCACCAACGCCATGGCACAATGCACACTGGGTTGGATTAGGTCCCCAAAGTGAAAGGTTAAGAGGAATGCTCAACTCCAGCATGCATGTATGCTAGGGAAGGGGGTGGGGAGGAGGGGAACTCAGCATGTTTTCACAGGGTTTGGACTTGTGAGTCCTCCATAAGCAGACCCCTTGCCAGCCTCCCTAACCTGCCCTCTGGCTTGCTGGGTTCCAGTTCCTTAGCGAAGGATTTGTAGCAATGGGAGAGGAGCTCAGCCTGGAGACCAGCATTGCACAGTGCAGATAGAGAGAAAAATGGATCCCTTTCCTCTAGAGCTGCTATCTTGGATTCACTGCTGGAACGGATTTTTTTTACTAGGTTCATTAGTCTTTGTATATTTTGACATCACTGGGCTCTCTGGGCAGCAGAAGCAGGTTAGCACTGTATAAGATATCAAGTATTGGGACAGCCATGTTAGTCTGTATCCACAGAAACAACAAGGAGTCCAGTGGCACCTTAAAGACTAACAGATCTATTTTGGCATAAGCTTTGCATGCATCTGAAGAAGTGAGGTTTTTACCCACGAAAGCTTATGCCCAAATAAATCTGTTCGTCTTTAAGGTGCCTCCGGACTCCTTGTTGTTACGGTATAAGATGGTCCCTCAAAATGGGCTGAATAGCTGACTAAGGGCAAGGGGAAGAGGAAGTTTTCCCAGTGAGATGTTATCTGGCAAAACTGTATGGTATGTACCCAGTCTGCAACCCGCACACTGCTACCACTATTCTGGCCCACACAGCCAGCAACACCTGAAGAGTTCATCTTTTAAGGTATTTACATTTTGGCTTCATTTTTTTTAATGTTTATTGGAAATATTTAAAATATGAAGCACATCAACATACACCTGTGTAGAAGAGGCTTAATATTAGAGAGCATTGGCACAAATTAAAGTCACCCCAGGATTGCAAATCTGGCAACCTTTAAAAAACAGTGTTTAGGACAGGGCTGGGCACATACACTCTATACTCACTAACCCATTGGTAAAAAGCAACAGAGGGTCCTGTGGCACCTTTGAGACTAACAGAAGTATTGGGAGCATAAGCTTTCGTGGGTAAGAACCTCACTTCTTCAGATGCAAGTCATTGGTGTGGACTTCACAGTCACAGAATGTTGTGCCTGGGCTTGTGACTAGTCAAACCCGTCCCCTGGCCCCTACATCTTATTGTCTAACGGTACTGATCTCACACTGGTGCTGGTTAATACATGAAAAATCTGATCCTAGCTCACTCCATGTTAGAAATCCAAATACTCCTTTTAATCCTTTTAATGAATGTAAAAATAATAACAAAAGCAGAAGCCCAGATGTATTTTGGGAGCAAAGGGATACACAGGGTGAACACAAAGTTTGGACCTAATTTGCAATTTCTCATGATTGATTATGAACGAAAGTCTTCGGTTTCTGAAGTACCAGAGGGATTTTTGTGTCTGAAACTGGGAACTCTTCAGCTCCTGAAGCCTAGCACTTCTCTGACAGTGCGCTAGGTCAGTGCAGACAGACGAGCATCTGACTCACTCGGAGATGGATCAATTGAAGCTTAGTTTCGTGCATCCTGCTGTTCGGAAGGAGTGTTTGCAGCGTGGACTGTTTTTAAGAGGAAACCCTCGTCTGTCGTGCTGTGTGAAGCAGGCTGGCGATTATGCCATCAAGGCCGTGTAACAAACCAGAGGTACTTTGGCACCGGTGCCCGGGCATTTTCAATGAGTGACTGTTCCTAGGAGAGCTGAGGACGGGCAGCTCCAGAGCAGCGCCACGTGTTGGCAGAGCCTCTGACAGCACCGACATAGGGTGACCAGATAGAAAGTGTGAAAAATCGGGAGAGGGGGTGGGGGGTAATAGGAGCCTATATAAGAAAAATGCCCAAATATTGGGACTGTCCCTATAAAATCAGGACATCTGATCACTCTAGTGCTGAGAGATGAGCGGGGCCGTTCTCCGGAACCCACCCGGTGGGAATGGCGCTCTCCGGGCCAGGCAGCGCCCCGCAGCCGCCCTTGGCTCCCGGCCTGGCCCAGCCAGTCACTGCGCCACACGGAGGCTTGCAGCCAGCCACGGGAGGGCGCTGGCCTTGCAGCCATTGCAGCGGGAGACGCAGGGCAGCGAAAGGCAACACGTTCCTGTTGTAGGAATGCGCGGACCTGGCGTTATGTAACAGCCTAGAGCGCCTGCCTTGCCTTCCCCAAATCCGCCTGGGGCAGTAGCGCAGGACGCGGCCCAGGGGGCGCAGCTCAGACACAGACACAGTGTGAATGGGAGAAAAGAGCAAAGAGGCTCCATAGTGCCCGGCTAGCTCAGTCGGTAGAGCATGGGACTCTTAATCCCAGGGTCGTGGGTTCGAGCCCCACGTTGGGCGCGAGCTTTTCTTTTCCTCTCACCCGCGACCCGATTAACTACACCCCGCGCGGGTTCAAGGCCTGGGCTCGGCCCGGCTCCGGCTCGCGTTGCTCGCGCGGAACACGGACCGTGCAAGGCAGGCGCTGTTGTGAACACTGGTGCAGCCGGGCGCACGAGCAGCGGGCGGGGGCCCAGCCGGGCGCTGCAAGCCAGGAGCCGGAGCCGGGCCAGCCCCATGCGCACCTCCCTGGAGCAGGGCAGGCCAGACAGACGGGCTCTCCTGCCCGGGGAGGCGCTGTCTGTGCAAGGCCAGCCATGCCCGCCCAGGACTACAAATCCCAGCATGCCGAGCGCGGCGGCGCGCATGCGCGGGGCTGGCCGTTATAATGCGGCGGAGCGGGCGAGGCCCCGCTGGGAGGGGCGGGGGGAGGAGGGAGAGTCACTTATAAATGGCGCCCAAGCAGGACCCCAAGCCCAAATTCCAGGAGGGTGAGTGCGGGGCGGGGTGCAGGCCCGGGGCGCGGGGCAGAGAGCCGGAGCGCTGGGTGCAGCGGGAGGTGGGGGGCGGGTAGCGGTGATGAGGGGCTGGGAAGGCCCCTGGGGCTGGCGGGTGCGGGGGGAGGCTGCTGGGCTGGGGGGTGCAGTGGGGGAGGGGGAGGCTGTGGGTGTGGGGAGAGGCTGGCTGGGTTGTGGGTGTAGGGAGAGGCTGGATGAGCTAGTGGGGGTGGGGAGAGGCTGGGTGGGTTGGGGGGTGCAGTGGGGGAGGGGGAGGCTGGCAGGTGCCGGGGGGAGGCTGGCTGGGCTATGGTGCAGGAGGGTTGGGAGCTGAGGCTGCAGTGGGGAGGGGGAGGCTGGCTGGGCTGGGGGTGCAGTGGGGAGGGGGAGGCTGGCTGGGCTGGGGGTGCAGTGGGGAGGGGGAGGCTGGCACGGCTGTGGGTGTAGGGAGAGGCTGGATGAGCTAGTGGGGGTGGGGAGAGGCTGGGTGGGTTGGGGGGTGCAGTGGGGGAGGGGGAGGCTGGCAGGTGTGGGGGGAGGCTGGCTGGGCTGCGGGTGCAGGGGTGTGTGGCTGGTGGGGATCCTGCAGCCAATCCATGCTGTAGTATTGTACAGAGCTCTGGGTGTCTGAACTGGAGAAGGCCCTTTTTAATCTCCTGGCTGCTGTTTAGTTCTCCGACGTGGGGGGAGCCTAAAAGGAAATGATGGTTCTCTTTAAAAAAACAAAACAAACCATCAACCAACTGCTGCAGTTGTTGTAGGGAAGGCCACTCTCTCTCTCTGCTTTGTGCTGCTTGTATGCACTTTGTATCTGAGACTACTGATTTGTGGACTGTGGGGCTGAAATACAGCCTCCAAGGCCAGTTATGACCCAAGGAGATGACACATCCCGGCAGGTGATGATGAATCTGAGTGGCCTTGCAGCATAGATCAAGGTGGATGGTTTCCTGCTGGAAGCAGTCTCCTCCTGAAGGGTAGTTGCAGTATGTGTACTCCATTTTACAGAGAGCTTGCCGCTCCTTAGCAATCCTTCAATGAGGCCTTTAGCTATGCAGGATTTGGGCTCCATGACATAATGGTACCTGAAGGCACAGAGGACCTTGAGGATGTTAAAACTCCCTGGATCAGAGAAAGGGTTAGGAAATGACTGTTTGGTTTTTTCATACTTCTCAACGCTCTCAGCTCACGTGTGAGACTCTGGACTTTTTCCTTTACTCAAAATATGCTTGATTTTTGTTTTTCTCATAGGTGTGTATCAAAGCACTCCCATGGACATCGGTGGGCATTTAAGCCATTGAAAGATTTTTTTTTTTAGTAGGACTGTCAAGATTTTCCCTTCTTGAGGTTGAGAAGTATGTTTATTTTGTTACTTAAAATATCTTTATAAGATAGCCCAATTAGGGATCTTGAATCTTGCCTTATGACCTAGTCTTTATAAGTGTGGCTTAAGGATATTGTAAAATACCATATGCTGATTACTGTAACACTGCTATAGCTATGGTGGTCTCTGTTCATAACAGAGCCCCTGTTTTTTGAGGCATTTAATGTTTTAGGGCATGTCTACACTACAAAATTAAGTCAACATAACTTACATCGGCGTGCAGTTGCTGCAGTAATTACATCGCTTGGGCATATCTACACTTTGCTCTTTCTGTCAGTGGTGCGCGTCCTCACCAGGAGCGCTTGTACTGATTCTACTGTCAGTGTGGGGGATTGTGTGATGGCTTCTGAAAGCCAGTAACAGTCAATATAAACAACACAGTGTCTACACTGACACTGCATTGACCTAACTACATCAACATTGGCTCTGTGCCTCTCATGGAGGTGGAGTTAAGTTGGCGTAGCAGGTCAGTTACGTTGTTGGGAGCAAAATTTTAGTGTAGACACTTATATAGTTAGGTCAACATAAGTCAGCTTATCTCTGTAGCGTAGACCAGGCCTTAATTCTCATCAGGCTGAAACATGACATACACATTTCCATGGAAGATTCAACTTACTCCATAAAATCTCGTTTAAAAATAGGTGGTGGTTTTAGAATAGACAAATGACAACTGTTGGGATATATTAAGCTTTGTTGGCTTCGGAGATAAATTTTGCACAACACTGAAGTCTATCCTTAGAGCTATTGCAAAAGAAACATAACCTGGCCGGTTAAGAACAGTAACTTTGGAAAAACCACAATTATACAGGCTCTGTAGTAATTTCTCTAAAACGGGGTGGCCAAGCTTACTGGTCCTCCGAGCCGCATCCAACAATCTTCAGAAGTTTGAGAGCCGGGGCATGCCTGCTGGGAGCCAGGGTTTGGGGCTTCAGCCTTGTGCACAAGTCCATGGGCCGGATGCGCTGCATCCGAGGGTGCTAAAGGAGTTGGCAGATGAGATTGCGGAGCCATTAGCCATTATGTTTGAAAACTCATGGCGATTGGGGGAGGTCCCGGATGACTGGAAAAAGGCTAATGTAGTGCCCATCTTTAAAAAAGGGAAGAAGGAGGATCCGGGGAACTACAGGCCAGTCAGCCTCACCTCAGTCCCTGGAAAAATCATGGAGCAGGTCCTCAAGGAATCAATTCTTAAGCACTTAAAGGAGAGGAAAGTGATCAGGAACAGTCAGCATGGATTCACCAAGGGGAAGTCATGCTTGACTAACCTGATTGCCTTCTATGATGAGATAACTGGCTCTGTGGATGAGGGGAAAGCAGTGGATGTGTTATTCCTTGACTTTAGCAAAGCTTTTGATACAGTCTCCCACAGTATTCTTGCCGCCAAGTTAAAGAAGTATGGGCTGGATGAATGGACTGTAAGGTGGATAGAAAGCTGGCTAGATTGTCGGGCTCAAAGGGTAGTGATCAATGGCTCCATGTCTAGTTGGCAGCCGGTTTCAAGCAGAGTGCCCCAAGGGTCGGTCCTGGGGCCGGTTTTGTTTAATATCTTTATTAATGATCTGGAGGATGGTGTGGATTGCACTCTCAGCAAGTTTGCAGATGACACTAAACTAGGAGGCGTGGTAGATACACTAGATGGTAGGGATCGGATACAGAGGGACCTAGACAAATTAGAGGATTGGGCCAAAAAAAAACCTGATGAGGTTCAACAAGGACAAGTGCAGAGTCCTGCACTTAGGATGGAAGAATCCCATGCACTGTTACAGACTAGGGACCGAGTGGCTAGGCCGCAGTTCTGCAGAAAAGGATCTAGGGGTCACAGTGGACGAGAAGCTGGATATGAGTCAACAGTGTGCTCTTATTGTCAAGAAGGCTAATGGCATTTTGGGCTGTATAAGTAGGGGCATTGCCAGCAGATCGAGGAACGTGATCGTTCCCCTTTATTCGACATTGGCGAGGCCTCATCTGGAATACTGTGTCCAGTTTTGGGCCCCACACTACAAGAAGGATGTGGAAAAATTGGAGAGAGTCCAGCGGAGGGCAACAAAAATGATTAGGGGTCTGGAGCACATGACTTATGGGGAGAGTCTGAGGGAACTGGGATTGTTTAGTCTCCAGAAGAGAAGAATGAGGGGGGATTTGATAGCAGCCTTCAACTACCTGAAGGGGGGTTCCAAAGAGGATGGAGCTCGGCTGTTCTCAGTGGTGGCAGATGACAGAACAAGGAGCAATGGTCTCAAGTTGCAGCGGGGGAGGTCCAGGTTGGATATTAGGAAACACTATTTCACTAGGAGGGTAGTGAAGCACTGGAATGCGTTACCTAGAGAGGTGGTGGAGTCTCCTTCCATGGAGATTTTTAAGGCCCGGCTTGACAAAGCCCTGGCTGGGATGATTTAGTTGGGAATTGGTCCTGCTTTGAACAGTGGGTTGGACTAGATGACCTCTTGAGGTCCCTTCCAACCCTGATATTCTATGATTTTAAGCCCCAAGCCCTGGCCGGTGCGCCCTGCAGGGCTGAAGCCCCAAGACCCCGCCTTACCACTGGACAGAAGCCCCTACCCCTCTGCAAGACAGCCCTGGGCAGCAAGGCTCAGGTTACAGGACTCCTGCCCAGGGCTGAAATCCTTGGGATTTGGCTTTGGCCCCCCCGTAGGGCTTGGGTGGGCTCAGGCTTCGGTCCCCCGTCCTGGGGTCGTGTAGTAGTTTTTGTTGTCAGAAGGGGGTCACAGTGCAATGAAGTTTGAGAACCCCTGCTCTAGTTTATCTGTAGACGGAATCCTGGTGGGGATGGTGAGGGGAGAGTTCTCTTTAGCTTTTTAGAATGGATTCACTAGGATTTAAGAAAATGAAATATTTCATTGATATTTAAATGTGTAATCTGAAAGACTGGTAGGTTTTTTAAATGCACAGATTAAGATGTATTTGTATAGGAAAGAGAAGTATTGTAAGTCCTGATGTTGTGAATTTCTGGTGTAGTGTATAATATGCCACATTTTTATTTTAGCTTTAGAAAAGCTGACACCAAGTGATCTTTAAGAATTTCCCCTGGATTTAGCAGTATTTATTTATCACTTTTTAAAAAGCAGATTTATCTTGCAAAGTTGTCTTTTGCATTGTATCTTGTCCATCCTGGATCCTGATCCAGCAAGTGGCATTTTAGTGAAACCTCGTTGAAGTCAATGGAAAGACTTCACTTGGAGTTGGATCAGGTTGTTAATCTATATATTAGAATCCTATGGACTACATGAGACCTTCCACGTGTGAAATTAATGCAGCATTAAACATTTAAGCCCCAATCCTGCAAGGTGTGCGGGGTTTTTTGTTTTGGCTTATCTGCAGCCCAATGGAAGCCAAGATTGTGCCATGTGGGCAGAAGAACTTGCAGGCTCTGGACAGCAGCATGGACTGACCAGCTCTAGCTTGGAAACTAGGAGCAGCATTACTAAGCAACAAAACCACTTGGCATAGTTTGGCATCCAAGAATGTTGACCAAGCATGCCTGGTTCTCTCTTAAGAGCCATTTTGGCCAAAAAAAAAAAGGCTCCATTCAAAAATGTCTGATTTTTTTGTTTGTTTTTGTTTTTTGTTTTTAGGAGAGCTGAATAAATAAAGGAGGTGTCTCACTGTAGTGCGCCTTGTTGTGTCTATATACTGTAGAGAGATGATTTGGAATTTTTGATCTAAGCTAGTGTTGGGGAAGGCTATGGTAAATTTCTTTCTCATGTGTTTTCTTTGAGTGTGACCTGTGGTTGTGGGGGAGGAAGTTTGTCCAACTTTCTGATTTCTCAGTACTGGGTGTCTTGCAGAAATAGTGCTACAGAATGTTCTTGGTCTGTATTTATGTAAAGAGCCTAACTCCTCTTAAACGTAGGCAAAATGTTCATTTTTAAGAACAAGTGAACGAGGCTTGTTTTCCAGCAGTGTTAAACAGTGCAAAATAGAGGTGAAATAGTGTAGTTATAATTTTTAAATAGCTATTCTACATGCTGAGTAACTGGTTTTAAGATTAAATATTTATAATGGAAAACACATTTTAATAAAAATATACAAGAGACTTCAAAGTGGGTACTTCCTCTGTGCAAAATATTTTTTAAGCTGGTGTCTGGTGTCAAACCAGTCTTGGCAAGCCACTTTCATACAGATTTTTTTTTCTTAACATAACTCTGTAAAGAAACTGTTTTATCTTGAATTTGCTTTCTTGTAAGTGTATATTTTTTCTGACCCACTGTGGGCATGAAATCCCGCTGATTAGTATTTACAGTGAACTCTCCAAATCTCTCTTATCCTACTGCTGTATTGAATCTGGTAATAAAGTATTAATTGGAAAAGCGGTTTAGTAAATTGATCATTAAATATTTGGTGCGGTTAAAGGTTTATTAAAACCAGCTTACTCTGTAGGCATAAAGGAATGGCAAACAAAGCTAGAAATGGCCTTCTTGAAAAAGGAAGGGAATGTAGGGTACTCAGTAGTGGACTGTAACCCAGTAAGTTATTGATACAGCTTAATTATTTTGGTATGCAGAACCGGTCACCAGTGTAAAGGGTGTGACCTTTATTATAAGGGAGTACTGTACAGGAGGAAACATCTGCCCTCGGCGAGGTTATGTTAGATAAATTAGACTTCCACTTTATAAACAATGGCACAATGTGGATCTTATAGCAGCTGAAATCCTGATTGTCAAACAATCTGTTCAAAAGTGAAACAGCCTCTTCCCCCTGCAGTGCCCTCATTCAGCTGTACTTTTTTTTGCTCCTTTTGGGAGGGGAAGAACCTGATGTCATTATATCTGGTTTTCTTTAGTTTGTTTTTGCAATAGAAATGTCAGGTCCTGAGTTTCCTCCAGGAAAAGGAAAACTTTTATTTAAATATTAGGCTTCTGTTGCACCATAATTTTAAAATGAGACGTAGGTTGGCTGGCTTGATAGATAAGAGAGCATCATGTTCCCTTTCTCAAAACAAAACGAAACTGAGCCCTCTAAAAGAATCTAAGTCTATTGCAACAAGACTGACCTGTTTCTGCTGTGCTATTTACTGCTTGTACATTCAGGTTGAAATTCAGTCCACTCCTGTAAAGCCAGAGTATTAGCACTCTATCCAGTTAGAAGGCAGAGAGGCTAGACAGGTAGAATCCAGCCCAGAACCAGGGTATAGGGCTGCTGGACCACTCCCTCAAAGCTGGTGCCCCAGGCTGTGGGCTGGAATAGAGAGCGGGTTCTGTGCCATTTGCATCCATTCTGTATCTGCATCAACAGCTGTCGGGGCAGCCCAGCCCATACAATGTGGCCTTCAGTGCCAGCCCGTGCAGAGGTTGTGCAGAAGTCCTTCTTGCAGAGCACAGGGGATATGCAGGTACCCGCTGCTCAGCAGGCAACCCCTTTGCACATCCCCAATGTGGGGCTTAAATGGTGCAGAGAGCCTTGAGCCAACCCTCCACTCATCTTCTATTTTATAAGCAGGTGCTTTTTGAAGTGATTGCTTTCTAGCTTGACAGTGTGTAGGTAATATGCTGCCACTGGACAGTCTCCTAGCACAGCACTCTTAGTGGCGTTTGGTTTCCTGTGTTCTTTTGTAAAATGCATGTCTTCGTATGCAGTATTGTTTGTCAATATGACTAATCAGATGGCTATTTGCAAACTTTTCCAGGTGAACGAGTGCTGTGTTTTCATGGACCTCTCCTTTATGAAGCAAAGGTATGTCTGGGTTCTCATTTTTGCAGATGACAGCAAAAAATAACATTTACATAATGAACACATTAATTGAATGGATTAAAGTAGCCTATTGGCTAAGTACTAGAGTGGATTGAGTCAAGAATTCAAGCGAAACTGAGAAGAGAACCGATGAAAAGAAAATACTATCAAATTACTTTGCTTTTTGTAAGAAACCTGCAGTTTTACAAACTGTGAAGCACATACATTTGTTGCATATTGATATTCAGATTAAAAACTTGCAAGATAAAGGTGTAATGGTAGTAAGTGGGAATTTGAAGCAGTATGACTGACACGGTCAGTGGACCTAGGCATGTGTGTAAAAACATGAAAAGATTTCACCAAATGTGAAATGGAATATACATTGTGTAGATTCCTCCTAGAATTCTGCTATTTCTAAATATGCTCTCGGATTCTAAGGAGCGTGTGTATGTACTAATATATTAGAAAATAACAAATTGAAAATTGGTTTGGCTTCCAGTTTGGCCTCCCGTTCATCATGAATATCATCTCTTAATACTTTAATCTATCAGTTGTTAGATACAACACTGAATTGTCTTAGGTCACTGAAGCCCCCACTGTGCACTTACCATGTTTCTAGTAAGATCAATTTCTAAGAGAAATTTTCTAGGCTGTAAGGTTGCTTGTAAATCTGTGTAGGTGAGGTCAAAATGATACCTAATTGCTCCAAGGGAGAATGAATAAAAAAGCTCTGTCTTGTACTAGGACAAAATGAGGTGTGGTGGGAGAGGTTTAAAAAGATATTCTAAGGCAGATCAGGACTACAGTGTGGTTTACGCAGTGAGATTACTCATATTCCAAATGTTTTCTACCCTCTTTTTTTTTTTTATGGGTAGATGTGGGTGAGGAGCCAGTTCTCCTCAATACGTACCAGTCAAAACCCAGTTTATATTACTGCTGTTGAATTAAATCATAGTGTGACCTATGTTCATACTACTCCTATTTTTAAAATGTTATGTGGTTGTTAGAGAACAGTGCTGATCCTGCTGAAGATGGGGCTAGAGAAAGGGAGGCTTGTCATTGTCGTTCTGTCTTATGTATTCCGTTCAGATAGGTTCAGGATTTGGTTTACAGAGACCTCAGCCTGCTTAGTACCATGACGCAAACACCATTAAAAATCCTTTTAATCTTTTATTGAAGATATAGAAAAAGAAGGAAAAATAATGTAATTCATTTGAATGATAAAGCCTTAAATAAGGCTTTCATTTGAACATCCCTTGCTCCTTTTCCCTTTAGAAAGAAAAATGCTCTTGTTTGACAGTCCTAGATGGAGTTAAAGATGATGATAACTGTCCTTTTGGGGGGGGAAAGAGAAGACGTTAGTTGAGATGGTGGTTGTTTAAAGTCTGATTCTGCTTCCTAGAACACACAAGAGAAGAGAGATAGAAAATGCAGTTTCAGTCTCTGGTGCCTGATGTCACTTGCAACCTCACTGTTGGCAAAACAGTCAGAATATGTGGTATTATCAGCCACTCTTGAGACCTGGCGGATTTTTACCCTCATGGGCTGGTTAGGGCTGCATTTACTGTCTTTTCGGTCACAGGCTCACAGTAATGTTGCAAAAAATGCAGTCTTTGCTGGCTAACCAGACTCTTATTGAACAGAAGTTAAAAGAGGATGGATCGGAAAGAGAAGGGATAAAGTGGGGAAAGAAGAACATGGAGGGGGAGGAGGGTGGAGGAAGAGATGAAGTCTGACACATTAGATGGTGGTTGAGATTCACCTGGAGCCTGTGGAGGTGGCAATGTCACCTGGATCCCTCTCTTGGCCTGGGCTGGTCAGGTGCCATCGGGATGCTAAATGCCCAACAATGGCACAGTGGATTCCAGGGTCCCAGGAGCCTGTGGGAGTAACAGCTATTATGGTAATGCTCGCTCCTTCCCTTCTTTCAGTCAGCAGTTGTTGCACTCGTCCTCAAATTATCCCCAAACCTCTGGGGTTTTAAGGGCCACACAGATAGTGATGGGTGGAATAACTCATCCCTTTGTTGTTTTGTCCCCCAACAGGCCTAATTTCAGACACCAAGTTTAGGTCCCACGCTTTTCTGGTTTACCAGTCATGAGCTTAACACAGTCCTGGAGTTAGATCAGGAGGCTGCTTTGATTGGACTAATTCAGTCTGTCTCACTTTTGCACCTTTTCCCATCAACATTTATCGTTCTACGTGAGTGGAACACTTTGTAAACATTTATCCACGTTCCCACAGTTGAGCTCACAGTGAGGGTGAATTTCTAAGCCCAGTTATTACAGCAGGTTCAACTGTTTGCAATGCCATGGTAGCTTAGCGCTAGTGTGGCATGGCTTTACAGACGCTTTCTGTTGACCTTAATGAGAGTTGAGGTGCCTATCACTCTGTGGGAGGCATTAGCATGTCACGAGATTGTGTCCTAATGCTGATGCATGACTATTATGCTAATTTGAGCTTCATTAGGAATGCAGAGGCTAAATAAAATCCATGTTCATCAGACAAGACAAAATTGGAACTGAGACCAATTTTATTTCTCAACAGTCTGAGAGGTGGCTATAGATGCTAGAGTAAATTTAAAACAAACTTGATTGACAGTGTCCTCGTAAAAATTGGAATATGAGTGTGTTAATCTCAGGAACTAAGCATTGGGCTTTGTTAACTAAAAGAACATGTATGTGTTTCATATGCAAGTCTGAGTTTGCTACATTTATTAATTTTTTTAAACCATTTGGTTTGTGTCTTCACCTGATGCCATTGTGCAATGTCATCTGACTATTTAAAAGTTCTGTCCCTGATCTGTTTGATACTGGCTAGAACTCTGTTTTCCTCTTGAACCAAGAAGGAGCTGTAGGCATATTGGTTGGGGGATTTTGTAGAAGTTTTCTTGAGATATTTAGCTTATGCTTAGACCTACCAGGAAACTGATGCTTTAATTTAATAGTTTTTAGTATCAGTAAAGGCTAATTGGAAAAAATTACTATAGGGAGGACTTGATTGGAATAGAGTAGGTAAAGGGAGACTGTTTAAAAATGTCCCAAATTTTCTTTATGCCATCTAGAAGTGATCGTTGTAATCTAGTAAACATTTTCAAGAGTACCTCTCTATCAGTGAGACTTTAGTTTGCTGTTTAGAGTGTATCTCATACAGCTAAGACACTAAATCTTTATTTCTTTAAATATTGGGCTGACAAAGACTAACATGCAATGGATGCAAAATTTAAAGCAGTAAGTTTATTCTAATAATCTGTTGCATTTTATTTAGTCTGTTTCGTCCCTTCTCCTGGCACTTGAAGATGGGCTCATTTTGAATGTGTGCACTTGGGTCCAGATTGCCTCCTGTGGCTGTGTTCTTCCTGGCACAGCAGAGGGGAGGTGATGGCAGGGAAAATCATTATGGCTCTTTAATTATGAGGGCCAGTCTCTGCTGCCACCAGTCCAGACTCCTCTGTCAGTTGGAGCAGCTTGTAGGCTGTTCCATCTTATGCCACTGTTGTGTGATCTCTTGTGCATCACACACGCACAGCGTATGATCAGCGTAGCTCTTCTCTCCCATGCTGCACAATATGTCCCCTATGCAGGGGTGAGGTGGACGGTGCAAGAATTGTCTGCCAGAGTAATTCCTGCTGCCCACTTACAGCCAGTATCTGACCCCTTTGTGCTCCCTGAGTGGCACAAAGAAGATGCATCTTAAGTGAGAATTTAGTCTGTAGCCTATGGTATGTAGTATCCTTGATTTCCTCTCTTCCCCCGCCCCCCCGGTTTCTTTAGTCTACTATTTTATCCTTCTATGCTCTTCCATCTCCCTATATAAGACAGCTGGGAGTGTAGAAGAAATGATTTTTCTCCATAATTGAGACCAATGCAGCCTGTTTCCATAAAAGGAGTAGTTGGTAAGGAGAATACTGCAGTCCACAAAATTTGCCCTTCTGATTGACTTGAATCATCTTGCTTGCCTTTTTCATTCTAATCTGTGTTCTTCACTTAAATGGTTTGTAAACTTCTCTTGGGGATGAATGATTGTTTTTAAAGCATAAATGATCTGGAGAAAGGGGTAAACAGTGAGGTGGCAAAGTTTGCAGATGTTACTAAACTGTTAAAGATAGTTAAGTCCAAAGCAGACTGTGAAGAACTTCAAAAAGATCTCACAAAACTAAGTGATTGGGCAACAAAATGGCAAATGAAATTTAATGTGGATAAATGTAAAGTAATGCACATTGGAAAAAATAACCCTAACTATACATACAATATGATGGGGGCTAATTTTAGCTACCACAAGTCAGGAAAAAGATCTTGGAGTCATCGTGGATAGTTCTCTGAAAATGTCCACACAGTGTGCAGAGGCGGTCAAAAAAGCAAACAGGATGTTAGGAATCATTAAAAAGGGAATAGAGAATAAGACTGAGAATATATTATTGCCCTTATATAAATAGATGGTACGCCCTCATCTCGAATACTGCGTACAGATATGGTCTCATCTCAAAAAAGATATACTGGCACTAGAAAAGGTTCAGAAAAGGGCAACTAAAATGATTAAGGGTTTGGAACGGGTCCCATATGAGGGGAGATTAAAGAGGCTAGGACTCTTCAGCTTGGAAAAGAGGAGACTAAGCGGGGATATGATAGAGGTCTATAAAATCATGAGTGACGTGGAGAAAGTGGATAAGGAAAAGTTATTTACTTATTCCCATAATACAAGAACTAGGGGTCACCAA
Organism: Malaclemys terrapin pileata; assembly: GCF_027887155.1. Taxonomy (NCBI): domain Eukaryota; kingdom Metazoa; phylum Chordata; order Testudines; family Emydidae; genus Malaclemys; species Malaclemys terrapin. Next base: position 2,462,555 of record NC_071514.1, read on the forward strand.
ATGAAATTAATAGGCAGCAGGTTTAAAACAAATAAAAGGAAGTTCTTCTTCACGCAGCGCACAGTCAACTTGTGGAACTCCTTACCTGAGGAGGTTGTGAAGGCTAAGACTATAACAGAGTTTAAAAGAGAACTGGATAAATTCATGGTGGTGAAGTCCATTAATGGCTATTAGCCAGGCTGGGTAAGGAATGGTGTCCCTAGCCTCTGTCTGTCAGAGGGTGGAGATGGATGGCAGGAGAGAGATCACTTGATCATTGCCTGTTAGGTTCACTCCCTCTGGGGCACCTGGCATTGGCCACTGTCAGTAGACAGGATACTGGGCTAGATGGACCTTTGGTCTGACCCGGTACGGCCTTTCTTATGTTCTTATGTAGGCCTGGATAACTTGCACTCAAGAGTCCTAAAAGAATTGACTGAGGAGAACTCTGGCCCATTGATTATAATTTTTAATAAATCTTGGAATACTAGGGAAATTCTAGAAGAGTGTTAATGTTGTGCCAATATTAAAAAAGAGCAAGCTGGCAGACCTGGGTAACTAAGGGCTGGTTAGCCTGACATCAATCCTGGGCAAAATGGGGTTCAATTAATACAGCATTGAAGGCTAGGAATATAATGCCTGTCAATGAGGTTTCATAGAAAACAGTCTTGTTAAAGGCAACTGTCTTGTGGCACCTCTAAGACTAGCAGATGTATTGGAGCATAAGCTTTTGTGGGTGAATACCCACTTCGTCAGACGCATGTACCCCTTCTTAAAGGTGCCGCAAAACTCTCTGTTGCTTTTTACAGATCCAGACTAACATGGGTACCCCTCTGATACTTGAGTCTTGTTAAACAAACCTGATTTCATTCTTTGAGAAGATCACAGGTTTGGTTGATAAAGATAACTGTGCAGATGTAATATATGTTGCCTTTGTAAGGCATTTGGCTTAGTACCACACAACACTTTGATTTAAAAAAAAATTAAGAACTATAAAATACCAATAATGCATTTTACATGTGCTCTAACGACTGGTTAAATTACCTCTCTCAAAGTAGTTGTCAATGGGGAATCATCAAATGGAGGTGTTTTAAAGGGATTCTGCAGGGACTGATACTAGGTCCAACGCTGTTTAATATTTTTTTCGTCAATGATCTGGAAGTAAATATAAAATCACTGCTGATATAATCTGTGGATGAGACCATCTACTGTGAGGTAGGGGTGTGATTCTCCTGGTTGTGCACACATCTGCTCGCTAGCCCTCCTTGAGCTAGCAGGAGTATAAATGGCAGTATAGCCACAAAAAGAAGAACAGGAGTACTTGTGGCACCTTAGAGACTAACAAATTTATTAGAGCATAAGCTTTCGTGGACTACAGCCCACTTCTTCGGATGCATAAGCTTATGCTCTAATAAATTTGTTAGTCTCTAAGGTGCCACAAGTACTCCTGTTCTTCTTTTTGCGGATACAGACTAACACGGCTGTTACTCTGAAACTTGTCAGTATAGCCACAGTCACCTGGGCAGCAGCAGAGGCATGACTTAGCTGTGCCAAGTACAAACCTGCCTGAAACTCCGGGGTAGGTACTCAGCACAGCTACGCTGGGTCACCGCTGCCCATGGCACTGCAGCTACACTGCTAGTAATACTCTCTCTCACCCTAGCGCTGATGGACCTAGTATGTGTGGGTGACCAGGAGACTCACTCTGTGTGGATGTAGCTAAAGATTGGTGGAGCGGTAAATGATGAAGACAGGGCAGTCATACCGAGTGTTTGGGTATAACCTGGACCCGTTCAAACCAAATGTTTTTAACATAAACATGACCCTGCATTTGGCTAGGAGCAAGGATTGCAGGCCATACCAAGCAAATGGGGGAACTGTATCCTGGAAAGCAGTGTCTTTGAAAACAATTTAGGGATCATAGTGGCCAAGCAATTCAACACACTAATCTAGTGTGATACTATGACACAGGGATAATGAGGTATTTAGAGTGTTGAGTAGGGAGGTGATCTTTACCTCTGTATACTCTATTGTTGAGACCAATATTAGAATAGGTCTAATGTCAACATTATTAAAGGATGTTGAAAAATTGGAGAGAGGGAATAGAAAAGAACCACCAAAGTGATTTGAGAATATCCCTTGCAGTGAGAGACAAAGGGCTGTTCTACACTGGGCGGGGGCGGGGGGGGAATCGATCTAAGATACGCAACTTCAGCTACGAGAATAACGTCAACTTCAGCTACGCATCTTAGATCGACTTACCCTCCCGTCCTCACGACGCGGGATTGATGGCCGCGGCTCCCCCGTCGACTTCGCTTCCGCCTCTCACCCTGGTGGAGTTCCGGAGTCGACAGAGAGCGCATTCAGGGATCGATTGCTACCCACCAATCCGGCGGGTAGTGAAGACGTACCCTTAAAGAGCTCAATCTGTTTAGCTTATCAAAAAGTAGATTGAGAGCACTTGATTAGTGCATTAGTACCTTCATGGCAGGGAAACACTGTACTCTAATTTAGCTAAAGCGTGTAACAATAACAGTTTATCTTCACCTTGATCAGATATTCAGGACTTTGAATGTTTCTCTTAGGTTTCCTTAGTTTAGTATAAGGATAACAAAGTTTAGCTTATTCTCACTTCAGAAATTCTTCAGCCTGAAAAGCACCTACTGCAAACAATTACTGCTGAATGTAGAGCTTGCTATGTGGCTGCAGAAATCCAAAATATTATTTCCTTAACTTCCTGTCCTGTAATTAACTGAGATAAGGGTATGCATGCGAACAATGATACTGAGGACTTGTCTTCATTACTGGGGTAAGTCGACCTACGTTACATTACTCCAGATACGTGAATAATATAACTGGAATCGATGTCGCTTAGGTCAACTTACCACGGTGTTTTCACTGCTCTGTGTCAACAGGAGACGCTCTCTAGTCGACTTCCCGTACTCTTCTTGGGGACCTGGAGTATCGGAGTCGACCTGAGAGCACTCTGCTGTAGCTTTAGCGGGTCTTCACTAGACCTGCTTAATAGACACCCGCTGCATCTATTGCAGCAGTGTGGTAGTGAAGACAAGCCTTGAGTCATTCACTATGTAAACCTGGCTTCTGGTTAGCTTTCCAGAGAGTACTGAAGAGATTAAAGTGACCTGCTCCTTGTGTCTTCTGGTCAGCAGCATGTTGTCTCTTGCTCTCCTCCTAAAGGAAGTTATTAAGCCCTTCAAAAAACCTACGGGTAGTTGAGCGTCAGTTAGTTCTGCTTATGTAGCCCTTCTGATACACGAAAAATATTTAACTGAAATACAAAGCCACTAATAATGTATCTTTTGCTGGACAATTTCTATTCTGTAGTGACGTTGCTGCCAAATACTTCAGTGGCTTGCACAGAAATCTTTGTATTTAGACTGAAAGCTTTTAGCCAGACTTCCAGAGATTTTTTTTTGAAATCGTATTGCTAACCCAACTTTCTTCTTTATTTCAGTGTGTAAAGGTTGCCATAAAGGACAAACAAGTGAAATACTTTATACATTACAGTGGTTGGAATAAAAAGTAAGTAGTAAGTCTCTGAAAACAAGACTTAATTTTCCTTTATTGATTGCCCAAGTTGGTGTTGGCTTAATGGACTGACGCTCCCAAGCATAAGTCAATTGAAGATGTTTCATTAGCTCAGAAATTAACTTGAGTTAAAGTCAATTTATTGCAGTGAAGCCTAGCCATTTAAAGCCTGGCATAACACAAAGCTAATGTTGCTCAAATAATTGTTTAGTTTTAAAGACACATTTCCTTTGGTGCATCAGTTGGATAGTCAAACTTGCTCAAAGTGCCAGTAGATTGCCTTATTGCAGCAGTCCAGTGCACTGCCTACCCATTTTAAGAACTGTTTCCGTGTTTTCTAGGTTTGAAGATATAGGATACAACTTTTTGTTGTATATTGGGATATGGGACAACCCCGGCTTGTTGAACAGTGGAGCAATATTTTCTCCAGTCAAAGACTCCATCTGTTCTATTTACATAACCAAATACAACAAGCGGTGGAAAAGGGAGTAGGATTAGTGGCGGCGGGGAGGGGAGGGAGGCTGCTCTCAGAACAGATGAGATGGTGTGTGCCCTAAGTTGGTACAGGAGAGACTGAAAGCCTCACCTATTCTATCTGTCTGTTGGGTAGCAACATGCTTGACGTCGGGGGTAAAGGAAGGTTGTACTAAAGCTGTACAAGGTTTTCCTTTTGTAAAAATGAGATTTTAGAATTTTCTCTTCTCTCAAGAATTAAAACTTCTCTTTCATGTCTCCAGAGATTAGAAAGTCTGTGTGAGCATTTTGCTTTTGGAATTGCAAGTATATTTCTTGTGAATTTTTTTTGGGTGAGCAACAAGGATTGAGAACAGCATCATTGATAAGTTTTGATTACACCTGTTCCTATTCTTGGTCACCAACTTTCTGTAAACTATCCTGATGCAGCATCCACATGGTGCTTGGGGGTTGCGATGTGTTTTTATTTTCAAAAGGGGGATACTAGACTGCCCTCAGTTTTGTTGCTCAGTTCAACTGTATTTTACAGTCTAACACTGAGTGTAGGAGTCATAAATACTTGTTTTTCCTTAGCAGCTGACGGAATACGAAAAGCTGCAAATTCTAAGTCTCCTTTAGAGACAGCAGTTTTCAAAGAGTCATTTTTGGTTCATGTGAACATTGCTGCCATATACCCTGAAAAAGGCACGGTGGGGGACACAAGGCGTAATTGTTTGCTTTTGTTGGCATGTAGTGAGGTCCAAGTTAAACTTCATGTTTTGGTATCTAGTATCTTCAAAAAGCTTCCCCCAAAGCAGTGAACAGCCAAAGGAGTGTCTTCATGTAAACGCCTGTGTAACAAGTTGAAACTTGAACGGTTGTGCCTGCTGCTAAATTCATGCTGACTCTTAAGGATCAGTTAAAATCCATTCTTTTCTATTTAATAGGTAGTGGTGGGTGTCATTGGCTGTGTCAAATGACTTTTTCTTGTCTTTCTCCACTTGCACTAACTGTTTGCCTTTGATTATTTTCTTGCTTTTCCAAGCTTCCAATTATCTACATTAAAAGTGGCATTGCTGCAACATCTAGACAACTGGGACTGTATGGCTTTTTAATTTATGACTTTATAATTAAGCTATGGTTCATGAGTTTTAAACTGCTTGGCTTCCAGTGTTTTTTACAAGCCTTAGTAGTAAGTTGTTTTCACGTCATATATAGTATAATACATTCTCACACAGTTGTACAGTTTTCTTCTATTGAGGGTTTCTGGCAACAACATAAGCTTTGGGAGCAAAGATCAAGTGGCTTACATACTTCACCAAGGCCTCATCCTAAATATATAGCCTCTAATATATGTACAGTTGGATGTATTTTATTTTTGTTTTCTGTAATACTTGCACACTAAACTTACCTTTAAGAATCTTGAAGACTTATGGTGAACTTGTTTTTACCATGTTGGCATTCTAAGCTTGACAACTTTTGCAATGAGATCATTACTTCACCATGAAATGCAAGGTGGAGAAACTCTAATTTACAAAGCTCTGTATTTTACATACAAATTTATATAAATAAACATACAACTTGATATATTTTGGAAAATGTGTACATAATTTCACATGGCCATTTTTAATGTGCCTCTAATTTAAAATATTCGTCAAATTGCTGAAAGATTATCTGCTCTTTGTCAAAGTGGAATTGGCTTGCTTACAATGGCAATTTCTCCAACATACGTTTATATTAAATCATTTACTTCAGATTTTTCAAATGTTCATGCCATCTTGGTTTCCTTTACAGAGAGAAATCAGAGCTCTTCCTTTTACAGTAAGATCTTATTGCTGAATTTGTTCACCTATAAAATATGTTGGAAAAGATACAGTAAATTTATCTTGCTGCATAAATTAATTATGGCTGCAGATTTCCCATGTTATAGTAAGTGTAGCCTTTTTTTTTAAAAAAATTGGACTTTTTAAAAGAAATTTTAAAGAAATTTTAAGATTTGGAGTTTGTTTCACAATTGGCAATCTCTGCAGGAAAGACTGAACATTTCACTTTGTCTTAGAGAAATGGTTAGAGCTTCAATCAGTGGGAATGCATTTTATCTGGTAACTTACACTTTCAATTGTGCCAGTTCATGACTTACCACAGAAGCAAAAATTCAGTCTCAAATGCTGTGAAGTCTTTGATTATTGGGAACAGAATCTAATTATGTAGTGTTTTTGAATGGTGATTTAATTTTTCAGCTGGGATGAATGGGTTCCAGAAAGCAGAGTGCTCAAATACGTGGACACGAATCTGCAGAAACAGAAAGAACTTCAAAAGGCCAATCAGTAAGTATTTTGTGATAGACTGATTTGACTTATCATGATTTCCTTTTTACAGAGCTTCAGCCCAAGAAATAAATCTCCAGGGGAGTAGGTGGGTTTTTTAGATTTCAAGGAATGTCCTAGTCATATTGTCCTCTTTCCCTGTTTGTTTTATTTTGTGCGTGTCTTCAGACTTCTAACATGGACCTGTCCTTATCTTCATAGTCTTTCGGCCAAATGGATCGCTACTTGTTGACTTCCTTGTACTTCAGATTTTGATTAAAAGCTATGTGAATTTTAAGTTGCAAGGAAAAGGGTAAAATGGGTTTAAATGAAGGTGATTGCTTGTGGTTTCTCAGAACTACATTTTGAAAATAAAACCGATATACGTGTATATATGTAATTGAGTTGATGGCATATGTTGTGTGATAGTCACCTAAAATATCTTGTAAAATGGTAATGTCCTCTTATCGAAGACTAATTTTTTTATAAGATGGGGTCTAAATGTATTCATCCATATGAATGCTTTTTTGTATTGGTCTGGAAAAAAGTGACATCTTGGAATACAAATATTTCTAGTAGGCACCTTTCTGAAGCAGCTCCTGTGTATTTCTTTCTCACAATTATGAATATTGGGCGGGGGGGGGAGGAGAGAGTTGAGTGTCCATGTGTAGGTAAAAATGATTGGTCAGCACTATAATGAAGTTCAATCTTGTAAGTAGTTGGATTTTTTTCGCCCCCCCCCCCCCCCCCCCCTCTGTCATGAAGGGTCTTCCTCTGTCTGTTTTCTTTAAACCCATTCACTACAAATTCTCTAAATTTTTGTACGGACTGTTACCTTTTAGAAAAGAGAATAGCTTCTCTTACAGTAAAATCTTGTTGCTGAATTTGTTTTTAAAGGGAACAATATGCAGAGGGCAAGATGAGAGGTGCTGCTCCAGGCAAGAAGACATCTGGTCTGCAACAGAAAAATGTTGAAGTGTAAGAAGCTTTTTTTAAAATTTCTTTGCTTGTCAGTCATTACACTTAAATTTTAAGCAGCACTCTTTTTGTGCAGTTCCAGAGGTTAAATTTAAAGTGCAAAATCTTCATTTAAAATTCAAAGAAACGTCAGTTTATAAACCTGGAGTGTTTCTGTTGATACAAAAAATACTTGTCTATCCAGCAAAATGTTCTCTCAGTGCACTGTTCACTAATGCAGGATCCACGTGTTGCTGAAAGTAAATGACTGGATGCCTTGTTTTTAAATTCTGCTCCAGTCTTTACATACCATTCCACTTAAATTACTGAACAGAAGTTACTAGGGCACATCGTATCTCACGAGGTAGATCTTAGTGAAACTGCTAATTCCCCATGAAATGGCAGCATCAACCCTGGTCACACAAACCGTGATAAAGAATCTTTGAAGACAGGGATGTAGCCCAAAAGAATAAATTGCATATTTCCTTCATGGCGTGTATTTATTAAAGCACGGTTTAGGATGCAAATGAAGTTCTGTGATATTCTGCCATTCACGAAACACTAGCTTCTTTACTACAGGTTACATTTTGTTCTTTTTTTTAACTATTCTATTTTTTTGGACAAAAATAATGCTAAGTACGTGTGTGGGTCTTAAAAAAAAATGGCTTTGCATGTTAAAATTGTAAGCTTAAGACACCCAGACCCAAGCTCAAGTGTTCGTTAGAAAACAAATGTATTTTCACTAGTAATCAACAGATCTTCAGTTCCATCCATAGGGTTTTAGTGACTAGGATTGTGGCCTTATCTAGACACAGTTGCGTCCAGTCACTTAATGTTCGAGTGAATCGGCAACATTCGCTCCAGACTCCTATCCACAATGTACCATTTAATATTTTATTTCAGAAGGTAGTGGATTTGATTAATTTTTGAAGGTATTCATTGCTAATATGATACTTTGAGCTCCTAGCTTGATTTGCTTTTTAGTCTTTGTCAAGAGAGAGCTGGCTAAGTTTTGACACCATTTTCTAAAAATAAAGGCATTTGATGGCAGTTTCAGATCTCTCTTTTAGGTCCTGTATCATTCTTTTGATGATGATTATGGATATTTTTTAACATTATGAAATATGTATCTGTTTTGGATCTTTTGTTTTGACGTCACAAGCGTTATTTATACATTTAGTATAACACCATTAAAAGTTAGCATAATAGATTTAAACTGACAGGAGCTAGTGTTTCTGTTGAAGGGCCTAGTGCACTTGATACTATGGACAGTAAAGTTGGTAAGAATACAATTGCGCTTGTGTTGCTCTGTGACCATAACAGGGTTATGACTACTAATCATGAATATATGTATCCATGCTTTTGAGATTAGAGTTCTGACACCACCCCCCCCCACCCCCCCAACTTGCATGGTATTGAACACCCCCTAATGGTAACGTTAGGGACCAGATCCTGCTAGCCTTACTCAGGTGAGCAGTCCCAGCTGAATTTGCTGGGATGGCTTGTGAGAGTAAAGTGAGCAGGAGTGACCCCTAAAGATTTAACTCTCTCAGAAAAGCAATGAAATTCAAAGTTGCTATCCTAACCCCCTCACTCTTAATTCTAAAGGCACATCAGAAACACCACTCTGGTGTGGGCTTTTTTTTTTTTAAGAGCCTCAGTCTTATTGTGTAATTTTGAAACCATATTTTCAAGCCCTGGCTTTGCTTCCCAGTTGAAACAGCGTCTGAGAGGAGGATGAGTCTCTTCCTCTGTTGCCACTAGAACAGAAACTGGGGTTGATAGTGTCCCATGGTAGCTGGGACACTATATCATAGGTAGGTTAACTGTCCTCCTAAACCTTCTTGATAAGAGCGTCTCATTTTTGGGGTGGGAAACAGTTCATCAATGATGGATCTTCAGATTGTTAAGAGGAATCCATGAAAAAGGAAGATGTCCTTGGAATAGTGAGCTGGCTTTTGATGCTATCCTTCATCTCACGTAGGGCCCTACCAAATTCACAGTCCGTTTTGGTAAATTTCATGGACAGAGGATTTTAAAAATTGTAAATTTCATGATTTCAGCTGTTAAAATTGGAAATGTGTCATAGTTGTAATTGTAAGGATCCTGACCCAAAAAGGAGTTGTGGGCTGGTCACAAAGTTATTGTAGGGCGGGTTGCGGTACTGCTACCCTTCTGCACTGCTGTTGGTGACAGCCCTGCCTTCAGAGCTGAGCAGCTGGAGAGCGGTAGCTGCTAGTCAGGAGCCCAGCTCTGAAGGCAGAAATAAGGGTGGCATTGCCACCCTCACTTCTGTGCTGCTGCTGGCTGGGCGCTGCCTTCAGGGCAGGGCACCTGGCCAACAGCTGCTGCTCTCTGGCCGCCAAGAAGTAAGGGTCGCAATACTGCAAACCATCCTTAAAATAACCTTGCAACCTCCCTGCAACTCCCTATTGGGTCAGCATCCCCAATTTGAGAAACGCTGGTCTCCCCGTGAAATCTGTATCGCATAGGATAAAAATACACAAGACCAGATTTCACGGGGGGAGACCAGATTTCACAGTACGTGACGTGTTTTTCATGACCATGAACTTGGTAGAGCCCTAATCTCATGATATTAAAGGTACCTTCCAGCATAAGGTCCATGTGCCTCTTGCACTGAACTTGTTCTTCCAACGCTTTTCATTTATGTCAGCACCATTGGCGCTTCCTCTTCAATTAGCAGCTTGGATGTACCACTGCTTCCTTCAACAGCAGAAACTCTCCCTGTCCCCTTCTGATGGCGACAGAGGAAGAGAAGTAATTTACCTATGACAGGTTTCAGAGTGGTAGCCATGTTAGTCTGTATCAGCAAAAAGAACAAGGAGTCCTTGTGGCACCTTGGAGACTAACAAATATATTTGGGCATAAGCTTTCTTGGGCTAAAACCCACTTCATTGGATGCATGCAGTGGAAAATACAGTAGGAAGAGAGATGTATGTAATGAAAAAATGGGTGTTGCCATACCAACTCTAACAAGACTAGGTTAGTGTTTTTGTTGTGTGGTGTGTGGTTGCTGGTGAGTATGGTAATTACATAAAGTAAAAACTTTCCCCATGCTAATTTTTCCCCTACTGTTACTCACACCTTCTTGTCAACCGTTTGAAATGGGCCATCCTGATTATCACTACAAAAGTGTTTTTTTTCCTCCTGTTAATAGCCCACCTTAATTGATTAGTCTCATTAGAATTGGTATGGCAACACCCATTTTTTCATGTTCTGTGTGTGTGTGTGTGTGTGTGTGTGTGTGTGTGTGTAATATATATATTTTAATATTAATATGCATCCAATGAAGTGGGTTTTAGCCCACAAAAGTTTATGCCCCAATAAATTTGTTAGTCTCCAAGTGCCACAAGTACTCCTGTTCGTTTTTACCTATGATAGTATCCCAACACTGTGCCTGGGACTGTAGGGCAGATATTTGCAGAACAGTGGGTCTCAGACCACTTAAGCCAGAAAGTGAAAATGGGATCTGAGAATTGCAACTATATCCTCTCAAATTGCACTACTAAAACAAGGGTTTTTTTTCTTTTAAAGAAACCATAACTGGCATTTTAAATAATAAAGGGGCATTGCAGATGCATAGTGTGGTTAGTGGGGAGGGAGAGTAATTGATCTAACCACATTTTTAAAGGGGTAACACTGTCAATCTGTTTAGGCCTCAGAATTTACCTTCTGTAGCATCCTTGGAGGATGCCTGTAATGTAAAAAGACAAATTTTAATTAAAAAAACCAAACAACAAATTTGACTCCTCAGTGACCCAAACAAGGAAATAACAGTGTAAATATGTGTATCATGCTCCAGGGATGTGGAATGTGTTTTTAACATCCTCTAAAAGGTAAATTTTTGAAGCTTAAATAGATTCTCTTAAAGGCTAAATATCAGGTCTGACACTCTGTCCTTAACTCAACCCCCATTGTGCCTAGATTTTTCAGACGAGATGGAGCGCATACTGTTTGCTGTTTGGAGACCCCTACAATATCGACACGGTGAGTTAAGGATGGATTGTCACACCAGGATTTTCATCCTGAAATCCAAATTTCCTTGCTTTTGTAGATTTCTTTTATAGGCTCTTAAAGTCTTAAGTCGCAATAATGTAAGGTGCTGGTGATAACACAGGTAACAACTGAGGAAGTGACTCATACTTTGACATCATCTCCATAAAGTGCAGCTCCTACTTAAAATTCTTTTTAAAAGTCTGTTTGGACTAGTAGCTCTTACCTATTTCTAAACGTGTGCACTGTGCCAATTGAAAGTATACAAACCTATGTGATATGCACGCTTCAGTGAGAATTCAGTGCATCCATTTAAAAAGGATCTGCAGACATTTAACTTTAAGACTTCCATTTATTTATTTTTGTGTTCGAAACTGGTGGTTTTAGAAGACTAGTCTTGGTCTGCTACCTGTTTACCAAAGGGTGAAGTCCTGGTGTCACTGAGATCAATGACAAAACGCTTACTGACACCAGTAGGGCTAAGTTCTGGCCTTTGCTCATAGATGGGTGTTGTGAATGTAAGGATTGAGTCTCATGTAACTGTGGGTTTAGGAGTTTCTAAAATACTTATTCTGTGACCTGCTATAGTTTGTATATTGGAAAAGTATGAGGACATGAAGTAATTTTTAATCAAATACAATGATTTGTAATGTGCAAGTTGTATTAATAGTACAAATGTGTTTTATGATGCTGGTTCTTACTGATGGGAAGAATGCCAGACAAGGACAGTTCGCTATCAAAAAACAGGCTTGACGTTTTCTAGAGATAAACTTCCCTGTACTTTTTTCTCTGCAAAATTTCAGGCTTCTGGCTGCTGGCACTGGACTCCTCAGGGGTTCTGCCCTTCTGACATGGCTGACCTAGCTACAGAAGTTTTCACTTAGAACAGCTAGCAGGCAGTCAGAAGGCAGCCAGTGCTTTGGAATATGTGAAGAAAGACATGCTGTACTTTTAGGGAATCGGAACACATGAGCCAGCGGCAAACCTGTCCGAGAAGTCAGGAAAGGGAAGTCTTGTGGTTCTTTTTAAATAACATGATTTCCTAGGGCTCTGGCCAGAAGTGCTACCAAGACAACTGTGTTGACAGCTTTATTAACCTGGGAATTGGAATTTGTTTACATTTTTCTCCCTTTGATAGAACATTCAGACTTCAGGCTCCACCTATCCTTTGAAACACGTGTGTATGTTTCAGGTGTCCTTTGGCAAAATGAGGTAAAACTGCATGAATAATGGAACTCAGGTCCCTAAGATGTGAAGTTAATTTCCAGCTTTAACTTTCATATTATTGCTTAATGCTACAGCAAGAACTTGTATGCTGAATTTAAAAAGGCTGAGTTTAAACTCTGACTTCCTTTTAACAGAGAGCTATGGTCATGTATCAGTTCTTTGTTCTGAAAGCTCACATGGTCGGAAGCAATTCTCAGCACGCACACTTCAAGCTGTTTGAAAGTTGGCATTTCTGAGCTGACTCACTGGCAAGTGATCTTGTTGCCAAGTGGCATAATTTGTTCCACTGGCAGAATGGGAGCATAGCATTCTATTGTGAAGTGAAACTATTTAATGTTGAGTGTCTGAAAACGAAATCTTGCTTTGTTTTTTCTGTTATCAAGATGTGATTGAGTTCTGGAGGACGAGCCATTCAAACTCTTCTGCCCACTGCTAGATTAGAACATTCCCATTAAAATTCTGCATCTTAAAATATTGACTTCAGTTGAAAATCAGACATCACTAAAAGGCTCCAGAACCCTGTTACTTTCTGGACAGTCACTAAAATGGCATTTACCTTTCAGTCTTTTGGTTACAGTGAGGTTCACTTCCTGTACTGAATTGTAATGCTGTTAAACTACTGCCAGTTACTATATATAACAATATTTAGTGTAGCCTTATACAAGATATATGACTATATCAGAAGATTGGCTGTCACAGAAAACTGAAATAACAGTTATTTTTTTTAAATCTACCCATTACTAGTGAATTATTTTTTAACCTATTTCAAGAGGTGATCTTGGCATCGTGCTTTTTCTTTAGTAGTTCCCTGATGCACTGCCACTGTCTGTTAGACTTTGCAAAATGAAAGTCACTTTGACCTAATATAGTTAAAATAGCTTTGAAATTTAGGGATCTGAGATGGGAGAGCACAAGGCACCTGCATTGTACTGTACTTATCAATAGTGCAAAAAAAAGAACAGCTCTAGACCTAGGAGGGTTATTTGTTCTGACAAATTGCAGTGGTTCTTAAAGTACTTTAATTTATATTCCTGAATTATCACAATTGCTCCAATTCTTATGGATTATAAAGACCCCCTAGGCCTCTACTTCTAGTTGGTGTGTTTAAGAGTAACTTTTTTTACCTTTGTGTTCTGGTCAGAATTCCAATTGTGTGACATTCAACCTATCTGCTTCTATTTAACTTGTAGTCTTGGGTAGGTTTCTCTTTTCTCTTCTCTTCTCCCCACACAAACTATCACTGATATGGAATGACAGCTATTCCACCCTGTTTGTGGCTGCATTTCAGTGGGAAGTGAAGTGATCCATTGCCTTTACCCTCCTCATCGACATGTGCAAAACACTGATACATTTTATGCGCCCCATGTAAGGGAAATAAGTAACTCTTATAATGTTTCTTCTTCCCTAACTCTTCCTACTTCTGTGGTGCCTCCGCTTGTCCTCTGTTACCCAGCTAGTGCCTAGTCACATACAGGGTAAGAGTTCAGAAGCTGGTTGGGAAACCCAATGCACCTGCAGTTTCACTAGTGGCCTGATTCACTGCCAGCTGGACTTTAGTGAATGTTGGGCCCTAAAACAGTGTAAATGGAGGCTCCTTTGTGAAAAAAGGTTCTGTATGTGTACATTGTCTTACTGGTGTTTAAAATATGAATAGACTGACCTGACCGGACACTATACTGAATTTCTGAAGATTCACTCTTACGGTATGGAACAAAATCACAACATGGTTTAGTGTATGGGAGCATATTTGTTAGTCATAACATTATAAAGAACATGACCCAAACACTTATGACAAACTAGATTTAGGTGACAGAACAAGAATTATCTGGACTAAGTCATGGTATTAATATTAGAAATCTGCACTTGAAGATTGTTGTGAGTTCAGTCCTTGAGGGGGCCACTTAGGGAGCTGGGGCAAAATCAGTACTTGGCCCTGCTAGTGAAGGCAGGGGGCTGGACTTGATCTTTCAGGGTCCCTTCCAGTTCTATAAGAGAGGTATATCTCCATATATTAAGATGATAGGCAAATATGAATATGACAGAATTATGGATAAGCTCTTATTTAAGACTGTATCCAGACAACTTGAACCAGTGACCTGGCCTAGCAGATGCATATGTAACCCAGGCAGTTGTCTATATCCTAAAAAACAGTTGTGCTTGTATGTGATTGATTTTGGATTTTAGGCATAATTTACTTGATCTTAGGCTCATTCTGCATTTGTGAATGTTAAGAAAAGTAGTTGAAAGGGGTTTCCATGTTTTCATTTAAAGTAATCAACTTAAGTTCTCTAGGTCAGGGGTTGGCAACTTTTGGCACGCGGCTCGCCAGGGTAAGCACCCTGGCAGGCTGGGCCAGTTTTATTTACCTGCTGACGCGGCAGGTTCGGCCGATCGCGGCCCCCACTGGCCGCGGTTCGCCGTCCCGGGCCAATAGGGGCGGTGGGAAGCCACGGCCAGCACATTCCTCACCTGCGCCACTTCCCGCTGCCCCTATTGGCCTGGGACGGTGAACCGCGGCCAGTGGGGGCTGCGATCGGCCAAACCTGCCGCGTCAGCAGGTAAATAAAACTGGCCCAGCCTGCCAGGGTGCTTACACTGGTGAGTCGCGTGCTAAAGATTGCCGACCCCTGCTCTAGGTGTTCATGGAAATGATTTCCCTATACAATTCAGATCAGCTTTTCATATTTTTATGCTGAATACAGAAGTGTAATGGGTTTAGAGAACAGTCTAAAGAATTGCCTTTAGATTAGAAACATGAAAAGGTACATGGAGTAGAACAAGTGCTGAACAGTATCTTTGGTGGTGTGAGTATGCTAGTGAATTGTTCTTGCCAATCATGATGCAGATACGAAGGACAATCCATACTAGCTTCATACATCTTTATCATTCTGACATTGCTATTTACTTAAATTTCTTCTCATCCTCTGCATCTATGGTGATAGGTAAAATTGGCATGTTTTAGTACTAAGATTAGACTGAGATTTAACTAATTTATAAACCTCCCTATCAAGCTGGATTCCTTTCATAGCACTGAGCTTATGATGGCCAGTTTCAGTATTTCAGGTATTGCCTAACTACAAATCTTAAGTAGTTACTGAAGATACACACATTATCCAAGATAACTTTGAAGTATCTCACCTGCACATTATGTTAGATATTATTGATATAAATGTCAGTATCTCTTTTGAATACTAATAGTTCTTGGCCTCTATCTTGTATCAGAGAATTCCATAAGTTAGGCATGCATTGTTTTGTTTTTTTTAAATCCCCACCTGTATAATCTACTTCAATGTATACCCCAAATTAAGAAACACAGTAAAAGAACTAAAAAAGAGCCACCCTGGCTTAACAACCATGTAAAAGAAGCAGTGAGAGATAAAAAGACTTCCTTTACAAAGTGGAAGTCAAATCCTAGTGAGGCAAATAGAAAGGAGCATAAATGCTGCCAAATTAAGTGCAAGAATGTAATAAGAAAAGCCAAAGAGGAGTTTGAAGAACAGCTAGCCAAAAACTCCAAAGGTGGTAATAAAATGTTTTTTAAGTACATCAGAAGCAGGAAGCCTGCTAAACAACCAGTGGGGCCCCTTGATGATCGAGATACAAAAGGAGCGCTTAAAGATGATAAAGTCATTGCAGAGAAACTAAATGGATTCTTTGCTTCAGTCTTCATGGCTGAGGATGTTAGGGAGATTCCCAAACCTGAGCTGGCTTTTGTAGGTGACAAATCTGAGGAACTGTCACGGATTGAAGTGTCACGAGAGGAGGTTTTGGAATTAATTGATAAACTTAACATTAACAAGTCACCGGGACCAGATGGTATTCATCTAAGAGTTCTGAAAGAACTCAAATGTGAAATTGCGGAACTGTTAACTAAGGTTTGTAACCTGTCCTTTAAATCGGCTTCTGTACCCAATGCCTGGAAGTTAGCTAATGTAACGCCAATATTTAAAAAGGGCTCTAGAGGTGATCCCGGCAATTACAGACCGTCAAGTCTAACGTCTGTACCGGGCAAATTAGTCGAAACAATAGTTAAGAATAAAATTGTCCGACACATAGAAAATCATAAACTGTTGAGCAATAGTCAACATGGTTTCTGTAAAGGGAAATCGTGTCTTACTAATCTATTAGAATTCTTTGAAGGGGTCAACAAACATGTGGACAAGGGGGATCCAGTGGACATAGTGTACTTAGATTTCCAGAAAGCCTTTGACAAGGTCCCTCACCAAAGGCTCTTATGTAAATTAAGCTGCCATGAGATAAAAGGGAAGGTCCTTTCATGGACTGAGAACTGGTTAAAAGACAGGGAACAAAGGGTAGGAATTAATGGTAAATTCTCAGAATGGAGAGGGCTAGCTAGTGGTGTTCCCCAAGGGTCAGTCCTTGGACCGATCCTATTCAATTTATTCATAAATGATCTGGAGAAAGGGATAAACAGTGAAGTGGCAAAGTTTGCAGATGATACTAAACTGCTCAAGATAGTTCAGACCAAAGCAGACTGTGAAGAACTTCAAAAAGATCTCACAAAACTAAGTGATTGGGCAACAAAATGGCAAATGAAATTTCATGTGGATAAATGTAAAGTAATGCACATTAGAAAAAATAACCCCAACTATACATACAATATGATGGGGGCTGATTTAGCTACAAGTCAGGAAAAAGATCTTGGAGTCAACATGGATAGTTCTCTGAAAATGTCCACGCAGTGTGCAGAGGCGGTCAAAAAAGCAAACAGGATGTTAGGAATCATTAAAAAGGGGATAGAGAATAAGACTGAGACTATATTATTGCCCTTATATAAATCGATGGTACGCCCTCCTCTCGAATACTGCGTACAGATGTGGTGGTCTCATCTCAAAAAAGATATACTGGCACTAGAAAAGGTTCAGAAAAGGGCAACTAAAATGATTAAGGGTTTGGAACGGGTCCCATATGAGGAGAGATTAGAGGCTAGGACTCTTCAGCTTGGAAAAGAGGAGACTAAGGGGGGATATGATAGAGGTCTATAAAATCATGAGTGATGTGGAGAAAGTGGATAAGGAAAAGTTATTTACTTATTCCCATAATACAAGAACTAGGGGTCATCAAATGAAATTAATAGGCAGCAGGTTTAAAACAAATAAAAGGAAGTTCTTCTTCACGCAGCGCACAGTCAACTTGTGGAACTCCTTACCTGAGGAGGTTGTGAAGGCTAGGACTATAACAGAGTTTAAAAGAGAACTGGATAAATTCATGGTGGTTAAGTCCATTAATGGCTATTAGCCAGGACGGGTAAGGAATGGTGTCCCTAGCCTCTGTCTGTCAGAGGGTGGAGATGGATGGCAGGAGAGAGATCACTTGATCGTTGCCTGTTAGGTTCACTCCCTCTGGGGCGCCTGGCATTGGCCACTGTCAGTAGACAGGATACTGGGCTAGATGGACCTTTGGTCTGACCCGGTACGGCCTTTATGTTCTTACGTACTTTTATACTACCATTCCAATCAAAACAGTCTTGTAAATGTTTTATTAAATGGAAAAAGCTGGCATAGGATTAACTATGGTGCTAAGAGCATACCACCAATAGCTTTTATCAGTTTAGAATTTGTTGCCATTAGCCTCATTGGTTGTACCTTTATATTTATATTGGAGAAAGTAAATGGCAGTGCCTTAGTGACAACCTCTACCTTCCTTTATTTTGTTAGTTTCTTCTTGCTATATAGTCAAGCGGGTTGGTGGGCTTTTGTTCGTTGTCCTGGGTTTACTGGCTCAAGTTTCCTCTTGACTAACTTTTTAAATACTTTTTAGAGATCTTTGTGTATAGGTGTCCCCAAAAATTCAGACTTATTTCTATTGATACCTTAAGACTTGAAATAATGTGTTTTTCCATTTTTGCAGGAAAACAAAAAAGAACAAACAGAAAAGTAAGCATATTTTTATTCATAAGTTATAGTTTGTTCAGTACATAATGGAAGATCTACTGGAACAGATACTCATCTGATGTAAATTGCTATGGTTCTAATTAAAGTGGGGCTATGATCATTTACTTGGTTGACGATCTGCCCAACTAAGTTTATGAAGTAACTTTTGTTTCAGATTTTAGGCTGTTAACCAGGTGGAAGCATTAAAAACATACAAATGGAAATGTCTGTCAGGGTCGAGACTGCTTACAAATTAAAAACCACACCAAGTGTTTGCATATACCAGTTCTGCAGTAGAATCGTTCTTTCTTAGATTACACAGGTGTTGGGTTCTCTTTCTTTTAGCATGGAATATTGTGCAGGCTCAGATGCTGTAATATAGTGGGGACGTGAAGACATAAGAGTGGGTCTGCAATAGGACATATATTGCGTTGTAACCTGCAATCTTGGTGTCCAAGTTATCAATGTAGGGGATGTTTCAGGAGGGGAAATGATTTTTTTTTTTTTTTTTTTTTTTTAATTGAAAAGAATGAATTCATCTGCAGTTTGAGACCTGCGTATAGTCAAACAAGTCCTTTAGTGAAAATGTCAGTAGGAAAAACTATTGTTAGTGTGGATATAAAATGCATCTACAAACAAAAGAATAGCTGTTTTTTGTTTGTGTAGCTCCTGGAATTGGGGAAGGCAGCAGTACCAGCGAGACTCCCCAGCCTCCTAGGAAGAAAAGGGCTCGAGTGGATCCCACGGTTGAAAGTGTATGTATTTTAACTCTGTAGTAACTCTCCATTTAGCTGCAACAGATTGAATGGTTTATCTTGATAGTTATATTTCAATCTTGGTTACTGTTTTTAAAAAAAAGTTCCTATTGAAATCTGCAGCTTTGATCCGCTTTATTTTTTTGGTCACAAATGCATGACAAGTATGTCCAGTAATTTAAGCAGGGGAAAAATATTCCGAATAATGTATTTACGTGAGTTAGCTTCCTATCCCTGTTTAATACAGAATTTCCAGACCTAGCACTCCAAGCTATCATTGTGCTTTTGGTAAAAAAGATAAGTATATGGAGGAAAATGCTACCAGTTAACATGCTATAGTTGTGAGCAGCTTTCAGACTGAAATCTGAGAGCTTTGAGTTTGTTCTTTCCATCTCAAAGTACTGCTTTAGTTGATGCATCATCTTAAGTATTTCAGAGATAAAGGAATAGTTTGTAAGTGCCAAAGCTGCAAACATCAACAGTTTTATTTAAAAAAAAAATCTATTTTCATAAGTTGATATTTAAGTAGTCTTAAATGAAAAACTTTTTTGGTTGGAGGAAAACACTTAATGTGTCTAGTCTTTAGATGGTATTCAATAGATCTATCAGACATGTGGGTCTATAGTCAGAGGTGCCATTGAGTCATCAGCACAGTGTGAAGGCATTTGTAACTGAAAGTGAAGTTGCATAGTAATATAACAACTTAAAAACTAGCTTATGATTATCTGTTAGTATTGACTGTTTTCCCTGTTCAACAAAGTGGTGGTGTTAGCATGAATTAACGAATAGGTAATGTAACAAAAGAGAAATAATGCTCCCAAGTACAAACGCTCTACTGGTTTTGTAAGGTTCGTATCTTAAAGTGCTGCTCTAGGGATATCTTTGTCTAACAGCTGAAATACAGTAAAATTCTAGCAAGAGTTGAACTGTCTGTCACTTCATAAGATTCTGAGGTAACAATAGCAGCTGCAGTCTTCTATCTTTTGATAGACTTATGTAATGGCTACATTTTAGAAAATTGAGACTGTGTGGGTATGATGACCAAAGTAGGATGACTTTTTTTTTTGTTTTGTTTTCTTGATTCTTCAGGAAGAAACATTTATGAACAGAGTTGAAGTAAAGGTAAAAATTCCAGAAGAGCTGAAACCATGGCTTGTTGATGACTGGGATTTGATCACCAGGCAAAAACAGGTAACCCTCACACTGTGAAAATTATCCTTTATCTATAAGCATGTATACTGACTTCAACCGGCAGTTTGGAACTTATGCTCTTTCCAGCTGAGGGACTGTGTTGGTCTATTTTTCAAGGTATACTTGGTATTCTGTCTCCTCGAGGCTTATTTGACTGGGTTGTAGGTACTAGCTGGTTTCTTCCCACGGGTCACCTGTGATGTTCAGCAGAGCTGCATGTTGTTGTCAGGAGCACATCCTGGAGCTTCCTTAAGTCCAGGCAGGCATAAACTAAAATGTCAACTTGCCCTTTTAAACTCATGGTGTTGCCTGTGGTTCTTTGTTGGCCTTTTGATACATACTCACTTTAGCTGGTAGAAAAAGCTGGTCCATAACATTTTATATAGACATTGACATGTTCCATATCCTCGTCAGTGATTTAGATAGTGACATAGAGAGTACACCTACAAAGTTTCTGGATGATACCCAGCTGGGAGGGGTTGCAAGTGCTTTGGAGGACAGGATTAAAATTCAAAACTGGAGAAATGGTCTGAAGTAAATAGGATGAAATTCAATAAGGACAAATGCAAAGTACTCCACTTAGAAAGGATCTGGGGGTCATAGTGGACCACAAGCTAAATACGAGTCAACAGTGTAACACTGTTGCAAAAAAAAGTGAACATCATTCTGGGATGTATAAGCAGGAGTGTTGTAAGCAAGACACAAAGTAATTTTTCCACTCTACTCCGCTGGTTAGGCCTCAACTGGAGTATTGTGTCCAGTTCTGGGCACCACATTTCAGGAAAGATGTGGACAAAGTGGAGAATGAGCAGAGAAGAGCAACAAAAATGATGAAAGGTCTAGAAAACATGACCTATGAGGAAAGATTGGAAAAAATTGGGTTTGTTTAGTCTGGAAAAGAGAAGACTGAGAGGGGACTAGACGGTCGTTACAAGGAGGAGGGGGAAGAATTGCTCTCCTTAACTTCTGAGGATAGGACAAGAAGCAATGGGCTTAAATTGCAGCAAGAGAGGTTTAGGTTGGACATTAGGAAAAACTTCCTAATTGTCAGGCTAGTTAAGCACTGGAATAGTTAAGCCTAGGAAGGTTGTGGAATCTCCATCATTGGAGGTTAAGAACGGGTTAGACAAACACCTGTCGGGGATGGTCTAGTAGTTACTTTGTCCTGCCAGGGGTGCTGGGGACTGTTTCCAGTCCTACGCTTCTATGATTAACCTTCAGGCTAGGAAAGGAGTTGAGAGAATGCCAAAGCCTAGAGTGGATCTTGAACTTGGGTCTGCAGGGCTCCTGGTGGGCAGCTCATACTCCAGCCCTCCACCTGACAGCTTACCGGCATCAGCTAGAACTGGGACTCCTTGAAGCCCCGCTCAGATAGGGCGCTCCAGCCTGGGCCTGGGTGGTGAAACACAGGCGCTCCTCCATTGGATTGCTTTCCCCCTATTTGAGCCAGAAGGAAGAACAGCAAGTAGTCTTCTGTATAACTGAGCCCCACCCTGCTCTGGACTGCTCACCCAGCACTACCTGCTTGTTTCCTGGTTTCCTGACTCTGCTTGATTCCTAGTATCTGACTCAAGGTTCCTGATCTTCTGGTTCGGAGCCCTGGGTGACATGGGGACCCAGCACTCTGCCCATGGCTAACCACTAGGCTGCCTACAACTAGGTCCTGACAGTCAGTTTTTGTGCAAGCATGATGTGGTTTAAAAACAAAATAAAAAACTTTACAAGTTGCACTGAGGCTCTGTGAAAATTGTTTTTTGTGTAGTTGTATATGTTCCTATCTCCTTCTGCTTTCCTGCATGATTTGAATCCAAAACAAGGCTTCTTGCTAGATTAATTAAACTCTGCTTGTCCTGCTTCTGTAATAAACTAAAATGCAATTCTCTCTTCAATTAAAAACCTTAATGAATTGTTGTAGATCATAGGTTGGTTTTTTGTTTTTTTTTCCTGGAATCTTCACGCAAGCAATCCTCCCCATCCCCCATTTGAAGCCTGTAAGAGTCTACCACAACTACTTAAAAATGTGATCTTTTAAAAGCAAGAGATCAGTAGCCATGACTTGAGTCTGACATAAGGCTGTGGACGCTTTCCCATGCAACTCTGCAAATGTACTTCAGTAGTGGTATTCAGTACAGTACTTATTCCAGTTCTGGGAACATCCATTTCTGAATCTCCTCAGACTGGAATGCTCTTGTGAAAGGAATTGAATCATTGAATCCAGATGTGACCAAAGATTTGTATTTGAGCTCATGTTTCAAAAGTGTAAAGCAAGTATATTAATACAGTTTAATTATGGCTTGTGTATATATAATGGTTTCTACATTCAGTGTTAAACATAGAAGCTAAAATCCTTAATGGCCCATGCATTTGAATAATATTAATAAACTCCTCTGCTTCTTTGTGATGCCCTCTTTAGCTAGACATTCCACCTGCAGGCATTACAACTTACAAACATACAAGGTATGATCAGTGGTGTCTGAAATACGTCTGCTGTCAGCAAGCAGATCTTGGCAGAGAGTGAACAAGAAATGATGAGCCCTTGATATCTGTAGGGAGCTAAGAGAAGAATCTGGACTCTTCATGTGTGTAATGCAATGCAATGCTATCGGCTATTAGATTTAGGACAGAATACTTTATTTAAGATTTTAAAGTAGTGGGCAAGGTTTGATGCATAAAGATATTGTGGTGCTCCATCTTGTCCCTGGATGGGAGGAGTTCTGTAATTCCCACCTATATCAGCTAGACCACATAGGGATTTGTTTGCTGGGGTTCTAGAATTCATTGCTGCATATTCTAGATTCTGAGGAGCTCTGCTTAGTCAAACAGTAAAATATTGCTTTTGAAAAGCAGACAACATGCAAAAAGAGAAGGGGCAAACATGATGGAATGGTTAGCTGTGATTTAATACCTTCATGGTCAAGTAAAATCCTAGTTACAAATTCTCTTACCAGCTGAATGTTGTAGAAAAATTCTTTTCTACAAAGGTCCTCGTTGTATTTGTCAGTACTTTGAAACTAGTATGCAGACACATTCTGCAGGTGAGACTATTTGCATTAATCAGTCTATTTATTCTTTGATTTTCATAGCTCTTTTATCTTCCTGCCAAGAAGAACGTTGACTCCATTTTAGAGGATTACGCAAGCTACAAGAAATCACGAGGAAACACTGATAATAAGTAAGTAATGGCATTTTAAAAGGCATGTCTTAGCCATTACAATGGCTTTCTGCTGTTGACTGTTGGACTGTCCCAGCCCTCCTTCTTGGATGGGCACCACTTCTTTGTAAATGGACCACAATCCTGGGCCCAGTTTGGCACAGGAATTTCTTAACCACAGACATTGACTGTGGAGCAGCATTAGCATGTTAGATCATTCTTTGGAAAACCGCAAACCCTTGAACGCAATCCACCCGGTTTGATCTCCCTGCTCTTGTCAGCCTTGCGTTTGTTCAGCATCCTTAAGCAAGGTAGACCACCCTTGCTGCTTTCCTCTTTCCATCTCAGTCTTCTGGTATCTGGTGGTGGATGGCTTCCCCCTCAGACCCAGCCTTCGTCTCTCATCTGTGGTCAAACTGCAGCTCTCCAGCTATGGGCTTAGACCAAGAAGTTCCAGCCCCATCCTTTTAGATTTGGGTAGAGTCAAGTCAGTTGCGCCTCCTGGTTGCAAATCCAGAACACTGCAGCAGAGAGTTAATCCAAGTTGATGGTTCTCTGAGTCTCCTTTATAATCATTCACCTGTGTGACCAGTCCCTAGCCCAGAAGGAATGTTCTAATCCCCAAATGAAGGCTATAACACAAAGTGAAAGTAACTGACGGTTACAATTAAAATGAAGGCTGAAAAACAACCTGGAGTTCAGTTTATCCAAACATCTCCGAATCTCACAGCGACCACAGAAATTGTTCAAGTACTAAACTACCATTTGTATTTAAGTGCAAATCAAGAACTGAACCTGAATAAATAACTTCTGTGCTACCAAAGTGTCAGGCTGGAATTTTCAAAGAAGCCTGAAGTGTAAATGTACCTGCTTGTTTCTCTCTCCTTCTATTGGTATATGGAACACAAGGTCCAGTTGCTAAAAATGCTGTTCATAAAGGGGACTAATCTTGTGCTCCTGTATATGCCAAAATCTAGGTTGACACTTTTTTTTGAAAACTGGGCTCGCATATCTTTATGTATAATCAGTTGTTATTGTTGGAGTGGCTCTGAGTATAGCTCAGGGTGATTAGTGTCACCCTTATAACACCCTGTTTCACTTTGCCCCCTGTGTGCACACAATACACTGCTTAAGTTTCCTGCAAGACCCTAGCTTACGCTTCGGGACTTCTGAGTGCTTAATTGTGCAATCTTAATAGTTTTAACTTAGTTCTCTCTTAGTGGATTTTTCTAGGGCTGGGCACAGCTGGAATGCTCTTTCATGCACTTTGAGGGGTGGGGGGAAGGGGCAGGCCTTCTAAGAAGCTGTACAGTATCTTACCCTCTTCATTGTGCATCTTGTAAGGGCTCCTGCAGGATCCTCCTCCCAGATCCAGGCCCTGATCCAATGTCCATTGAAATAAACACCCATGTGACATCAGTGGGAATAGAAACACAGGGATTAGAACTGGGGTCCATCTAGTCTAGTATCCTGTCTCCCACAGCGGCCAGTACCAGATGCTTTAGGGGAAGATACGAAGAAATCTTGCAGCATGCAGATGAGAGATCATGTACCCTCCGTGAAGTTCTTACCTTAATCACTAAAAGAGATTGGTTTAAGACCTGAAAGGTTTTTTTTGTTGGTATTAACTACTAGAATGCTGGGTGTGCTTGTATTCCAAGTGAATGGTCCAGTCCCTTTGCCTCCATTACATCATGAGGCAATGAATTTGTCTAATTAAATTGCACAAAAGTGTTCCCTTTTATCAGCTTTGAGTTTGCCATCTTTCAGTTTCATCAAATGCCCTTTTGTGTTTTGAGATTGGGAGCTTCAGTTTTTCCTATCTCCCTCTTCTATGCCATTCATTGTATATAGTTCTGTCACATTCCCTCGGTCCTTCAATCTCCTCAATGAGTCTTCCACCTTCCTAATTGTTCTCCTTATCCTTCTCTGAAAACGCCTTTAATTCTACAATATCGTTTTTGAGATTGGGTGACTAGTGTTCCAGATGAGGATGAAACACTGATTTATATCATGACATCTTGTTTGGGTATTATATCAGACTTCTTGCAAAATGTCTGGAGAATAGCTTGGTTTAATGGATTTGCTATGGCAAATGAACCCTGTGGAAATAAAAATAATTTGAGTGGAAGAGAATTTTTTCTCCAAATGGTGCATCTTTTTTTCCTTCCTTACTCCTATGCAGAGCACAGCACTTTCCCCACATGTTAAATGTTATCTGTTCAATGTGAAAGGCTTATGTTCTTTGCTGATATTACAGAAGTCTAAAGTTAAAAGCAGTAACCCCAACATTTTGGGGAAGGAGTTGGAATAGTGTCAGGGAGCCGGTGGAGTGGGGGTGGGGCCAGGGGCAGAGAGGCGGTCGAGCACCCACCGGCAGGAGCAGAAGTCGGCATCTATGATGTGTGTGGCATAGAACTGACAGGTGCATCTTCCAAGACTTTAAGAAATTGCCTTTTCATCTTGCTTTGAATGTGCCGCTTTAGACATGCGTTTGGATAAGTATCCCGTTCAGGTGGGAAGGCAGACAGTTTGCTTTTAGTTACTTTTTCTTAGAACCAAGTTGACTTGAAGCACGTCTTCATGTAGAGCCAGAATACCCCATTTTTAAAAAGCGGAACCACTAGAACTATGCATTTGTTTCTCTGGGCCATCTCTTATGAATATTGGCTCTTCAGAGTTCTAAACTACCCCAGGAAACCACAGCCCTGGTGGTTGCTTTTGTTTTTATTTACATTTTTAATATTTCACATTTCCTTTCTGTGTGCCAGAGAATATGCTGTTAATGAAGTTGTTGCTGGAATAAAAGAGTACTTCAATGTAATGTTGGGGACTCAACTGCTGTACAAATTTGAGAGGCCACAGTATGCTGAAATCTTAGCAGATCATCCTGATGCGCCTATGTCACAAGTCTATGGTGCACCACACCTACTACGATTATTTGGTAAGTTTGGCATCTTGAGTCCCCCATAAAAGGGGACAAATGGTTATATTGCTCCAGCTTCTTTTCTGTCTTGTTAATAATTGGAATAAGACACTGAATCAGAGTAAAATGTCTAAACAAATGACTCACATGACTATCCTTGGGTCATTTATATGAAATGTTCAAAACCACAAATCACCTACTCAGAATGGAAGTTTTTAAAACGTAGCTGTTTAGAGAAGCTTGCGTAGGTAAGAATGGGAGTCTGAAGTTAGTGATCATGTCCTATGGGCTTGTACTCATGTATGGTTAAAGTTGTCATGAAAAACAATGTCAAATAAATGCTTTTCTTAAAACAGTACGAATTGGAGCTATGCTTGCCTACACCCCTCTTGATGAGAAGAGCCTGGCTTTGTTGTTAAACTACTTGCATGATTTCTTGAAGTAAGTTCAGCATTTCATCTTTGTGTGTTGAAGGTTTTTTAAAAACACTAAAGCCCTGATCCTGCAAACACTTATTTATATGCTTAATGTTTAGCATGTGTTTGTTTATACGACTGTGACCCAATGCTTTTTTATTCTAATTTTTTGGATAGTATTTTGATATTGACAGTGTCAGTTAATCTGCAACACTAATCCAGAGCAAGCCCGTTGGTCTCTTGACAGCCTTTCTTCCAGTTTTGTGGTGGTGGTCAGTTCTGCATAGTTAGTATTACAACCGAGTGTGCATTTTACTGAAGAGTAACTTGTTGAAGACTTCAAGTTTCAGGACCTAGATTTACCTAAAGCAGCTTAAATTTTTCTGAACTAACTAAACAAACTGAAAAAAGGTGCTTGGTTAATATTGCAGTTAGTCATCCCTTCGTAGCAACAGAGTTGGTACGAGAGGTCTTGTACTAGAAATTGCTCTGGCACGCTTTGTCTTGACATACTACACAATTGTTCCTGATTATAGAGAAATGTGTATTTCCATTGAAGGCACATAACAAAGGTGAAATGCATGGGTTTTTGCAGTGGAGTTTGGGACTGTGGTGGGCACGCTGTGCACCCCTGACTATTCCCCCCCCCCCCCCGCCTCTGCTTGCCGGGAGCCAATCCCCCCCCCAAAAAGAAGCAACAAGCTATAAGCAAAAAACTAGCCAGCAATCAACTCACAAGACAGTTAAGCCAAAAACAAATGTCGTGGTGTTGGCACCCAATTTCTTTGTTTTTGGTTTTTTCCCATGGGTTTGGCATGTCTGATTCATAGATTCATAGATTCTAGGACTGGAAGGGACCTCGAGAGGTCATCGAGTCCAGTCCCCTGCCCGCATGGCAGGACCAAATACTGCCTAGACCATCCCTAATAGACATTTATCTAACCTACTCTTAAATATCTCCAGAGACGGAGATTCCACAACCTCCCTAGGCAATTTGTTCCAGTGTTTAACCACCCTGACAGTTAGGAACTTTTTCCTAATGTCCAATCTAGACCTCCCTTGCTGCAGTTTAAACCCATTGTTTCTGGTTCTATCCTTAGAGGCTAAGGTGAACAAGTTCTCTCCCTCCTCCTTATGACACCCTTTTATATACCTGAAAACTGCTATCATGTCCCCTCTCAGTCTTCTCTTTTCCAAACTAAACAAACCCAATTCTTTCAGCCTTCCTTCATAGGTCATGTTCTCAAGACCTTTAATCATTCTTGTTGCTCTTCTTTGGACCCTTTCCAGTTTCTCCACATCTTTTTTAAAATGCGGCGCCCAGAACTGGACACAATACTCCAGCTGAGGCCTAACCAGAGCAGAGTAGAGCGGAAGAATGACTTCTCGTGTCTTGCTCACAACACACCTGTTAATGCATCCCAGAATCATGTTTGCTTTTTTTGCAACAGCATCACACTGTTGACTCATATTTAGCTTGTGGTCCACTATAACCCCTAGATCCCTTTCTGCCGTACTCCTTCCTAGACAGTCTTTTCCCATTCTGTATGTGTGAAATTGATTTTTCCTTCCTAAGTGGAGCACTTTGCATTTGTCTTTGTTAAACTTCATCCTGTTTAACTCAGACCATTTCTCCAATTTGTCCAGATCATTTTGAATTATGACCCTGTCCTCCAAAGTAGTTGCAATCCCTCCCAGTTTGATCTGAAGTACACTGCAATTTAAAAGGAAAGGAATCAAACAAATCATTTGTGTAGAAAAAAGATCCATTTTTGTTCTTGCGTGTGCTGCTGCAAACTGCTAAATCAGAGCAATTCCATCAGGCGTTTCAAAAACTGTCCTCTATTATTGCCTTAATGAAAAACATCTTTACATTTTTTGCATCTTTATATTTTAGTCAAGTGTGTAGAAGCCCCAATCAAGATTGACACCCAATTCTACATACATGCAATAAGACAGTTCCTGCCCTGAAAAGCTTATCCAAGTACATGGTCCAGACATAGGTGGAGGGAGGAGCATTTTCCCCATTTTACAGACTGGGAATAGAGGCCAAAAGATGTTAACAAAGTCTCTCAGTCTGTGGCAGAGCTGGGAGCTAATCCCAGTCAAGTAGCTGAGCTACGAGTCTGTCTTTCAGCTCATCGAAAGGCCAAGCTTAAGCCATTTGTTTCTTGATGCGTTTTAGAACTTGTTGATCTGCCTTTCCTGAAATACATGCAAGGCAACAGACTGTTTGCAACGCCGTCCCATTTGTTCAATAGCACTTTGAGGCACTTAAGTCAGCTAGGTGCTTTTTAATGTTTTACTCTGTCTTACTATAGGACTTAAATGTGAAATCTAAAAGTGGAAAGTTGATCTGCTGTAATGGAGTTGGAAGTTCATGCTCTGTTAGTGGAGGAACTGACTACTCTAAAGAATCCGAGTCCTCTACAGTTTAGAAACTTGTAATCTGATTTTAAATTTTAATGTATGAAAGAATCCTCTGCAGCTCTCAAATTTAAGAGGACTTCCTCTAGTTATGGCTTATGCTTTAGAACTCTGGATGCATGGTTAATTCTCCAGTTGTCATTGGTCTCACATTTATGCTTATAATCCCCAGTAAATGCACAAGCACAATTGTCATACTTTCCAGTATGGCAGGGAAATGTCAGGCAGTGTTGGTCTTGTAGGCAATTTAAATACATAATGTTTGAAATTGCTTGGCCTTGTGCATTAACACTTCAGAGGCATACCATCATTTTCTCACTATGCGCTAACTACCTGCTTTTATTTTTATATATAATGTCTTTTTACCACCACATTCTGTTGCTTTCTCTTTATTCCTTCAATAAAGCAATTATTTCTTTAACACTATATTGTGAAGAATAGAAAACTGACTTAATTTCATAGGTGAAAGACAGGCTAATATAGAAGCCGTTGGTAGCTAATCCATAATGTTTGAAAATGTGTTAATAAATGAAGTGCAGTAGGTGATTAACTTAGTGATCCTCGCAGGAGGCCGTATAGAACCCTAAGAATATCCCCATTTTAAAATGTAAATGCTTGTGGTTAGGGAGGAAACCTGATTCTGCCCTACAAAGAAGGCCTGAGTATCACTGTGCAGCACTCGGTTTGTAGAATGCCATATTTACTGGCCAGTCGTCTTCTAGCCCTGGTTATAAATAGGACCCTACCAAATTCATGGTCCATTGTGGTCAATTTCATGGTCATAAGATTTTTAAAAATTGTAAATGTCATGATTTCAGCTATTTAAATCTGAAATGTCAGTGTTGTAATTTGTAGGGATCCTGACCCAAAAGGAGGGGTGTGTGTGGGGGGAGGGGTCACAAGGTCATGGTAGGCGGGTTGCGGTATTGCTACCCTTACTTCTGCACTGCTGCTGGTGGCGGCGCTGCCTTCAGAGCTGGGCAGCTGGAGAGCGGCAGTTGCTGGCTGGGAGCTCAGCTCTGAAGGCAGAGCCACCGCCAGCAGCAATGCGGAAGTAAGGATGGGATGGTATATGGTATTGCCACCCTTACTTCTGCGCTACTGCTGGTGGCAGTGCTGCCTTCAGAGCTGGGCATCTTACCAACAGCCGCTGCTCTCTGGCCGCCCAGCTCTCAAGGCAGCACAGAAGTAAGAGTAACAATATCACGACCCCCCTAAAATAACCTTGTGACCTCCCCTGCACTCCCTTTTGGGTCAGGACCCCCAATTTGAGAAACACTGGTCTCCCCCGTGTAATCTGTATCCTATGGGGTAAAAGCACACAAGACCAGATTTCACAGGGGGAGACCAGATTTCAGTCCATGATGTGTTTGTTCACAGCTGTGAATTTGGTAGGGCCCTAGATATAAAGCTTCACCTAGCACTTGTTAAGAACCACATTTGTTTGTACAAAACAGTAAGCTACTTTTTACCTGCCTGCTTGAATGACTGGCAGACATCCAGAAAGGACAAACATTTGATAGGAAGTGGAACCTCATAATTCATATTGTATTTCAACCTGTTGGAGGTCTTGTGGCAACACTTGGCTGTAGTCAAATTTGTTTGACAGTATTTCACTGCTTGAAATTCTGAGTGAGGCACTCTGTAGGATTTCATGAGTATAATATCTGACACCTATTAAGAATTAAACTGAATATTTCTCTGGGCTGTTCAAAGACTAAGGACAGATTTTCAAGAGCAGATGCTGGAATCCAATTTGAAGCAGTGAAATAACAGTTTGTGTACATTAAAACTTAAGTCTTGATAATGACCTGAGCAACAAGGTATTTTAATTTCTGCGTGTGTATGTTTTTCTTTCACAGGTATTTAGCAAAGAACGCTTCCACATTGTTTAGTGCCAGTGATTATGAAGTAGCCCCTCCCGAATACCATCGGAAAGCAGTATAAGGCATGCCTCTGTATAGTGAAGTAATACTTGGATCTCTGTGACAGTGCTGTCCATTTCTACATTTTGTTCTTTGTCCTTCCATTGCACATGTCTCTTGCACAGATTATGTAAATTTAAAGTGAATAAAGTGTGTGTTAAAACTGAACTGACATTTGTAAGTTCTAAAGTTTTTCTTTTGTTTGTTCTGAAACAGAAGCCTAAAAAGGAGGCTTTGGGAACCCATCAGTGGGATGTAGAAAGAAATGCAATTAGCATATTATTTCGTTGTCTGAGCTCCTTTAAAGTTTATAGGTTCATTGTTTTGACACTAAGCTCTTACCTAACCTGCATTATTGCTTAGTGATGACAGGTGTGCCACAGGGGTTGTGATGACCTAACTTATATGCTACTAATTAGTTTGACTTTCAAGCCCACTCACTTTCTTGGTGTTTGAAGTGTAGCATTTGTTGATCCGTAAATTCATTCCTTGCCTTAGAGAGTTGAAGGATTGTGACTTTTGTATTCTAACATAATGGAAAAATGCATTATTGTATCTTGGTGTTCTGAAAATGTTGGTCTTTCAAGGAGCTATTTTACAAGTCTTCAAATAAACTTTTTTTATTTCAAAGATTACCTATTTTGACTTTTTAACTGACCTGTGTCCTGCTTCATCTGTTGGAGCATTTTCACGTGATCTAACACTCAGAAGTCATAAATCGAATCGTGTTGTCCTAGTTAAATCTGCAGTATCCGGAAAAATATTAATATAAAGTGTGAATTTGTGACTTTTTTTTAGTTGTAGCTTGGAGGTGCTGTTTCTGAGCCTTCTTCAGCATTCCTTCCAGGATAGGATACAGCACTCTGCTACTCCAAACTGCTTTGAATAAAGAAATCAAACTGCATGAAACCGCACTGAAGCTGTAAAAGAGCTCATTAGAAGCAGTGTTTTGAAACGGATCAAACACTTCCCGCCCCCCATTCAGGCAGCAGAAACCTGACAGTCACAGGACTGTGACCCTGGACAGATGAAACGTGAAGTAGGACTAGCATTTTTCTCCGTCCCAGTGTGTCTTGTTCAATAAACCCCATTTTCCAGTGGTAAAGAAGCATCACAAGTCTTTGTTTTTTTTCTATTGGTGGACTAGATTCCTCCCTCCAGCAGGGAATGATTCAATTCCTGTCTACTGATAAGGCAGTTGCAATATACTTGACTTGGATATCTTTCTAAACTAAATTGGGACAGATTAATAATGCAAACCGTGCATCAAGAAACTTGTATATCTACAGTGGCTTTAATCCAGAACTCGTGAATAACCTGGTAGTTCCAGACAAATATGCACGAAGTCGCAGTTGTAGTTTTGCACAACCTATTGCTCTGTCTGTTTTATGTACTTCTTAGATCACGGTTAAAAAAGATTTAAAATCTGTTAAATATGTATTGATGGGATTTTTGACTGAGCAGACAAGAGAAACGAAAATTTGTTAGAATAATGTATTCCCAAATGTTCCCTCTTAATTTTGTGTCTGTATCTTTAATCACAGTATATTCATACAAGGTTGAAACCTGTTAAAGCACGTTACCAAGCACTGATGTTCTAACCAATTAAAATCTGCTCAATAAGTACAATGGGTTTTAGTTAGTTCTGAGTTCTAAGCATAGTGACTAGTTGAAGGATGTACATGAGGCATAGCCCCTCAATGGACATCTGCCTTAACATAATTCAATCTTTATAGAATGGTAGCGCCCAAAGCCCCTAATTAGGGTTGATTATCCTGAATTATCACTGCAAATTCATAATTCCAGTACTTCAGTTCTCAGTTATTTTTACAGCCACACAAATGTGCGAAGGACTTCAGTTGTGGGTCTTGACCCAAATATAAGCTTCCAGTCTGGGATCACCTGAAAGGATTTCAGACACTTGCAAGAGAAAATATTGCTGTGGGAGAACTATGAATATGTAAAGACTTCCATAGGCAGTAGAATTCAGTCTCTCCAGTCTGAAATCATTGACACACCCCATTGGCAAAACTTTTAAAATAAGAACATGGGAAAATGTAGCTCCTTCTGGAAAATCTTCAGAATTAAAGCTAGTTTCCTGTCTTAACACCTGACATTGTCATGGCTTCAATTTGGTTATCCATGTGATCTTAAACTTAATCTGGAACAATAGTGACCTAAAACTTGCAATTCCATGTGTACATGTACCTCTGCCTTTCCTCACCCTTCTATAACTTTAAAGTCAGTCTGACAAGGGGACACTCACAAATGTCTAATTTGATTAAAGAGAATTTGCTGTTTAAATCTTTAATTGTACAAAAAATAACAAATAACTGAGCAGATATAAAATGCAACTTTATAGCACAACTGTACAACATGAAACATTTATGATCTCTAGCCTTCGCTGCAACTGTTTGCATCCTGAATTCCTTAAAACTTTTTGGTGTTCGTGATAGACTTGGATTCATCCTTCCATTGATGCTGCCTCTTGTGTTTAGATAAGGTAGGGATAACTGTTTTAACCGTACTTTTTTCATGAGGCTACCTACAGATGAATTTTGAATGTCTAAATGATATTCGTATTTTTCAACAAGTAACAAAAGAGCACATTGTCCGTGCATGGTATGTGTAGCTTTCATGGTATGTATTTGCATGTATGGTGTTTGCATGGTATGTGTAGCTTTTTAGGTAGACTTTCAACACTGATTTGGCAAATTGACTTGTTTTCACCCAGTTTACAACATTTCCTTCTGTTCTGTCGCAGAAACTTTCTTCTGATGGTATTGGAGTGACCAAATAAGTCCAAATTTCAGCAATAAAATCTTTCCTGATGTGTTACCTCTGCTAATCTCTGTAAACAACTCAGTTTTGTAATGAGCTGAGGGGTGAAAACATTATCACTACTTTCTGGTGATCTTGGAGAAGTCACAAATCAATACACTTCTTGTGAGTTATCTGAAGTACATAACGGCCATATTGGGCCAGACCAATGGTCCATCTAACCCAGTATCCGTTCTCTGGCAGTGGCCCATGCCAGATACTTCAGAGGGAATGAACAGAACCAGGCAATTTATCGAGTGATCCATCCCCTGTTGTCCACTCCCAATTTCTGGCAGTCAAAAATTTAGGGACGCCTGGAGCATAGGGTGGCATCCCTGACCATCTTGGCTAATAGCAATTGGTGGACCTGTCCTTCAGGAACTTCTCTAATTCTCTTTTGAACCCAGTTGTACTTGTGGCCTTCCCAACATCCCATGGCAACAAGTTCCATAGGTTGCCTGTACGTTGTGTGAAGAACTACTTTGTTTGGTTTTTAATGCTGCTGGCTATTAATTTCATAAGGTGATCCCCAGTTCGTTATGTGAAGGAGTAAATAAGTCTCCATACCATTTATTATTTTGTAGACCTCTCATCCCCTCCACCCCCCACCCTTAGCATAAGCGCAGAGTCCGTGGGGGTGGGGCCCAGGGCATAGCAGGGGATTGAGCACCTGGAGGAAGTGGCGCGTATGGCTTTCATTCATCTCTTTTCTAAGCGGAACAGTCCCAGTCTTTTTAATCTCTCCTCATATGGAAGCTGTTCCATACCCCTCATCACTTTTGTTGCCGTTCTTTGTGCCTTTTGTAATTCTCTTGTGAGATAGGGTGATCAAAACTGCATGCCGTATTCAAGATTTGTATAGTGGCATATTTTGTTTTATTACTGAATTAATTAGTTATTTAGGTAGGTGTTAATAGGCACAAAGACACAAACCATCTTGTGATCAGCACTGTAGACATGCTTTATGTCACAAATGATGTTAGTGGCATAAGCTTGTCTGTCCTAGGTCATTTACATGGTCGCTAGCAAGTAAAGATTGTGCACAATCTCTGCTTTAGAGAAATGATTAGAATTCTGTGTAATGGCACGTTCCGTCCCCCCGCCCCCAGCACGCCCAAACTAGAACCCGTCCATCCCAACTCTTCTCAACGTAACTGGAATCTCATGATGCTAAAACGTGGAAATGTGGGAGTTGTTTACTGCCGCTGAGGGTGTTTCAGCAGAGGGGTTCTAGAACAGGCTGCATGTGCATCTCTCTGTCAATGGAACAAACTTGGTGGAGGATAGCCACAAATCTTTGTATTAACATTTGCTGTTTTGCTACTTTTTCATGTCTAAGGCTTAATCTCTCACAAGAGATTGCATTGTGCTTGGCTTTTCAGCAGGAATCACTCTTCTGGCGTGTGTTCTTTTTAATTTTCTAATTAGCTTTTAACTAACTTTGTTTGAAAGTGGTGAAAATATTAAAGGGCAACTGGGATGACTCGGGTAACTATCCGCCTGTCCGCCTAACAGTGATCCTGGGCAAGATAATGGGGCAGCTCATACGGGACCTGATGAATACAGAATTAAAGGATAGGATAATAGTTATTGCCAAGCAACTTGGGTTTATGGGAAATCGATCCTGTCTAACTTGATATCTTTTGTTGAGCTGACAAGTTTGGATGATAAGGGTAATAGTAACAAGGAGTCTGGTGGCACCTTAAAGACTAACAGATTTATTTGGGCATGTTAGTCTTTAAGGTGCCACCAGACTCCTTGTTGTTTCTGTAGATACAGACTAACACGGCTACCCCCTGATACTTGACACCATGCAAGGGTAATAGTGTTGATGTTATATATTTGGACTATCAAACGGTGTTTGAGTTGGTACCTCATAACACTTTGATTAACAAACTAGAATGATATAAAATTAACATGGCACACATTGATGGGATTAAACGCTGGCAAATCGATAGGTCTCAAAATATAATGGTAAATGGGGAATCATAAGGCAGGTGTGTTCCTGGTGGGGTTCTGCAGGGCTCTGTCCTCTTCCCTATTTAACATTTTTGCCACTGACCTAGAAGAAAACATAAGTTTGCAGATGAGACAAAAATTGGTGGAGTGGTAAGTAATGAAGAGGACAGGTCACCGATAGCGTGATCTGGATCACTTGGTAAGCTGGGTGCAAGCAAACAATGTGTTTTAGTAGAGTCAGATGTAAATGTGTACATCTAGGAACAAAATGCAGGCCATAGTTACAGGATGGGGGACTCTCACCTGGGAAGCAGTGACTGAAAAAGATGTGGGGGTCGTGGTGGATAATCAACTGAACAGAGCTCCCAGTGTGACTCTGTAGCCAAAAGGGCGAACGTGATCCTTGGGTGCATAACCTCTCTGCTCCTACACCAGATTCCTGTTTATTTCACCTCTGTATTTGCCACTTGTGTGACCATTGCTGGACTACTATGTCCAGTTCTGCTGCAAACAATTCAAGGATGTTGATCAACTGGAGAAGAGCCCTGAGAATTATTAAAGCTTAGAAAAACCTGCCTTACAGTGATAGATTCAAGGAGCTCAATCTATTTAGCTTAACACAGATAAGGTTAAGAGATGAAGTGATGTCAGTCTATAAGTGCCTATATGGGGAGCAAATATTTGATAATGGGGTTTTTCAATCTAGCAGAGAAGTCTCCCCCAATCCCCTGGCTGGAAATTCA
This sequence comes from Malaclemys terrapin pileata, assembly GCF_027887155.1. Taxonomy (NCBI): domain Eukaryota; kingdom Metazoa; phylum Chordata; order Testudines; family Emydidae; genus Malaclemys; species Malaclemys terrapin. The sequence continues at coordinate 2,499,247 of NC_071514.1, forward strand.
AGCTAGCCAAATTCAGACTGAGAATAAGGTGTACATTTTTAACATTGAGAGTAATTAACCTTTCAAATAATTTACCAAGAGTCATGGCGGATTCTCCATCACTGGCAATTTTTAAATCAAGATGGGATGTTTTTCTCAAAGCTCTGCTCTAGGAATTATTGTGAGGAAGTTCTCTGTCCTATGTTACACAAGAGGTCAGACTAGATCACGGTCATGGAATCATAAGTGTAGGAATGCAAGGGACCTCACTTGAGCTCCCTTTTTTGGTTGCTATGGAAACTCTAAATTACATGGGGAGCAGCTTATGTTGGAAAGAGAGGCTGGTTTAGGAGGATCATAGGACCTCAATAGGTCATCTGTGATCCCTTCTCGCCTTGGAAGCTATGAATCTCTGGAAATACCAAACCAGGAAAGAGCAACTTGAGCTGCGTTAAGTTGATATGGTCTCTCTGGCTTTCTAGAAGCTATTAACATCTTTAGTTACCTGGACTACTTAACATAGAGTTTTGACAGCCAGGTCCGGTTTACATCCTTAGTTTACCCATCACTGATGTGATAGTTAGAACTCCCACCAGGTGCGTTGGACGGTCCATGTACTGTGTGACCCTGTCAAAGTTGGAGGCATTAAATAGATCTGCGTGAGGAGAAATAGATGCCAAATATTGCAGGATGGTGAGATAGAACTAGGGGTTACCGCGTCTCAGGGACTGCTTTCAATCCACTGTGCTTTGGCTTCTTTCTAACAAGCATCAGACACCTGGATTCCCCCCTTCCTTGTGAGGTTGCAAGGCCCCTGCCAGCTCAACAGTCTTTTGTTCTGGGAAAGGCAGAGTAATTGGAGTAGCCCTCGGATGCAGCTCACTTTTCAAGCATGCTGATTTGCACTGGTTCTCGTGTTCTACTTCCTGCCTATGCTCTGTCCATGTCTTGCTCCCTTTGCCTCCTTCCCTTACTCAAGCATTTTGCTGCTTTTTCTTGTCCTTCCCCATTCCTTGGACTAGCCTCCCTGCTCCTGTGGAGCAAGCCCCCATCCCACTTTCCCAATGTCCTAATCCAACCGTTGTTTCTTAGTCCTCCCTCCCTAACATCTTCTCGGCTGTGGCTGCTTCCACTTTGATTCCTGCTGCATCATTTTTTAATGTCTACTTTCAGGGCTGCCCCTAACTTTTTTGCCGCCCCAGGCAAAAAAAAAAAGAGCGCTGCCCCGCCGTAACAACCCCTCGCGTGCCGTGCCACCAAAACCCCCGCCCCCCATCCCGCGCCAGGTCGCCCAAACCCCGAGCGCTGGGCCGGGCCACCCAAACCCCGAGTGCTGTGCTGTGCCAGCCTCCGCCCCCCCCCAGTGCCGTGCCGCTGAAACAAAAACAAAAAAACCCCACCGAACCAAAAAAAAAACAACCCTCAAGCGCCCCCTGCCACCCCAAGATTGGTCACCCCTTCCAAGGTGCTGCCTCAAGCACATGCTTGGTCAGCTGATGCCTGGAGCCGGCCCTGTCTACTTTAGACTAAAAGCCCCCTCAGGTTGCCCTGAGTGTTTATAAAGCCCTCTACACCTATAGCGCTTTATGCATTTGTGGTGTTAAAAACTAAACCTGCAAAAACAGTCAGACTGCATTAAATGTGGCAGGTTTGCTTTACTGCCAAATTTCAGAGTAACAGCCGTGTTAGTCTGTATCCGCAAAAAGAACAGGAGTACTTGTGGCACCTTAGAGACTAACAAATTTAACAAATTCCCATCAACCTCATGAATTTTTTATTTTTTTTAAATTTGTTAGTCTCTAAGGTGCCACAAGTACTCCTGTTCTTCTTTTTACTGCCAAATATTCTCATACCGTTCTTTCTGGTCATAGCAGGGAAGGGAGTTGGGGATTTTCCCCCTAAATATACAAATCTTATTCAGTCTGCTTCCCAGCTTTGCATGTCTGAAATGCTGATCATCAAACTCTGGAATCAATTCCTGCTTTGGCATAGGGACCAATGTGTGTGCCATTGAATAATGAATGTGGCTTTCCAGTCCTCCTGAAGGCAATTACCGTGGCTTTATTCAGAGTGATTGATATTCCTAGGCCAGGTGCAAAGGCACAGAATTTAAGCTTTCACAAGACGTCCAGGACTATAGGAATGCCTGGAATGCAGGATTTGTCGGACTAGTCCTGGGCCCTAAAGGTTCAGACCGGCCATTAAGGCACAGGACAGGATAATGGTGTGGGCAGAGCTTTGTTGCCCTGGGGGAATCTCCAGAAAAGATGATTCCTGAGAGCCTCTGCTTCGCACAATACATATGGAGATCAGCAGATGCACCTGAACAAGAGCCATCTTGATGTGCACAAGAGACCGTATTCTCACACTTCTTAACTGTCTGTACTGGGCTAGCTTGATTATCACTTCAAAAGTTTTTTTTCTCTTAATTAATTGGCCTCTCAGAGTTGGTAAGACAACTCCCACCTGTTTATGCTCTCTGTATGTGTGTATATATATCTCCTCAATATATGTTCCATTCTATATGCATCCGAAGAAGTGGGCTGTAGTCCACGAAAGCTTATGCTCTAATAAATTTGTTAGTCTCTAAGGTGCCACAAGTACTCCTGTTCTTCTTTTTGCGGATACAGACTAACACGGCTGCTACTCTGAAACCCGTGATTATCAGGACATTTCTATGAGGGGTCCTTGACTTTGCATTTGCAAATCACTCCCTCTACCCTCCCATCCCCACCTTGCTCCATCAGAGGTCAGATTTGTTAACCTCCTGGGTATGCTGCAAAGTGCAGCTACTCTCAGGCAACTGAGGGGTGTGTGAGCTGAGGACTAGTGGTGGCTGCATGCACGGGTGTTCATTTTGTGCATCTGTAATTGTGCTCTAAATGCCCAGAGCATAAGGTTTTAATACACACAGACAAATAAAAGTTGATCACTTTTGCACAAAACTGAGCTGTCCCCTGGCTGGCTATTGAGAAGTAAAAAGACAAATAGGAAAGATCTAAAGGACCAGCAGACGCCTCTTTAAATGGAAATAAGGACACTGAGCAATTACTTTTCTGCAAGTTGCTATGGAAACTCTAAATTACAAGAGGAGCAGCTTATGTTTGCAAGAGTGGCTGGCTTCGGAGGTGTAGGGGGCTCAGTCCAGAGAGGGCCCTTTGCCCTGGTGTGGAAGCTGATAGTGAGAATCTGGCTGTGGACTCAGGCTGTGCCCCAGGGTCTCCTGGGAGGGCAGTAGGAGGAGAAGCTGAGTGGGGTCTCCAGGAGCGACGAGAACACATCTCTCAGGGCTTGGGCATTACACATTGCTGTACCTGCCTCTCAGAGGGCAGCATTTAATGAATAGCTTTGAGACTGTAATTAGCAACTACTTCTGATTTATCCCGGCTATTACCCAGCAGGACAGCCCAGATTACATTCTGAATTAGAGCAATGCGTTGGCAGTTTGCCAAACCGCCCGGCGAGTGGAAACGGGGGGCCTCCCTTCCCGCACACTGAATCTGGAAAATGGTGTTTTGTGTGTGCGCCGTACGGATCTGCTGCAATTCTTCATTTGTTCCTTTGGTGGGAACTAGATCCCTGCGTGCTCTGGTCGGAAAACCACGAGCAGTGCCGCTGCCACTGAGCTGGGCGACGCGGGGTAGGAGGGAGCAGGAGAGTTTGGTGCCTGGAATTAAATTGGCCTAGGAATGAGACTAGGCAAATTTCAGGGTAACTAGTGAAATCGCAGTGACGGACGTTTAGGTTGGACATTCGAAAAAACTTCCTAACTGTCAGGGTGGTTAAGCGCTGGAATAACTTGCCTAGGGAGGTTGTGGAATCTCCCTCATTGGGGATTTTTAAGAGCAGGTTGGACAAATACCCATTAGGGATGGTCTAGATACTACTTAGTACTGTCACGAGCAGGGCTGTCCCTAGGAGGGCACAGGGCCTGGGACAACCGCCTGCTCTGCCCAAGGCCCCACCCCCACTCCACCCCTTTCCCCAAGCCTCGCCCCGCCTCACCCCGCCCCTTCTCCGCTCTGCCCCCACTCCACTCCTTCCCCCAAGTCCCTGCGCCCACCCCTGCCTCTTTCTGGCTTCACTCCTCTTTCTCTCCCCACCCCCCCCCGAGTGATGCCGGGAGCCAGCGGAGGGGGGCAGGCTGGTGCCGGGTTGCTCACTGCTGCCAGCGCCAGTCTCCCTGCTAACCCCCCAGGCTGCCCTGGGTCCCGAAGCGCAGGGCCCCCCGAAGCGCAGGGACCCGGGTGGTTGCCCCGGTCCGTCCTATGGATAGGGCGGCTCTGGCCACGAGTGCAGGGGACTGGACTAGATGACCTCTCGAGGTCCCTTCCAGTCCTATGATTCTGATTCCTTGCTTGTCTTTTCCAGGATTCATGGCCAAACCAGCTGCCAAGTACTAGAGAAATCATTCAGTCTTCTCTTCTCAGGCAGAGCCTGCTGACCAGCAATGCCTGGAGTTAGCGGCTGGACACAGCAGCACACAATAACATGAAGCATTTAAGAACCTCAAAGCACTTTACAAAGGTGAGCAAACAGCCTCCTTTTACAGAGCTGGGGAGCTGAGGCCCAGAGTGGTGATGACTTCCCCGGAGTCACACAGGGAATCAGCTGGAGAACCTGAAATAGAAGCTAGTCCTGCTGGCTTCTTCTCTCCGCTGGACCATACTGCAGTGCACAGCCAGGGATGCTTCTAGATCAGTGGTTCCGAGGAATTGCTTCTACGGACAGTAGCTTGACTTAAGGAGGGTGGGTTCTGGCTAGACCCCGGAGCAAAGACTCTAGTTTGAACTGATTTCTTATGCTAAAGGGAGTTGGTCGCGATCCTTATCTTTAGCTTGCCTAACACTTTCCACGGTCAAAGACCCTTGTCTGTCATTTGAGACACTCTGCTGTTTCATTTGTTTGCAGCAGAGCTCTGCCATTCCCTAGGGACCGTCCTGGGGCTGGAGAAGTGCCTTTTCTGGGTCCCACGAAATTCCAGTCAGGCTATGCGGAGAAATCCCCATTTCCCTTCTCTCTCACGCTCCTCCGGAATCTCTGGGCAGGAGCGTGTATAATCCCGGAACATGAACGTTCGAAAGAGCGGCCCACGCCACCCACAAATAAACTGCGGTTGCACACCTACTGGACCAGGAACGCCTGGGTGATGTGTCGGGGGGCAGAGCAGGTGATGTCGGGGGGCAGAGCTGTACTAAGCAAGGCTGCAACCTCCCACCAGTCGCTCCTACTTATGGCAAGCCCTTGGCTTCAGTTTCCCATCGCCCCTTGTATGCACGTGACAGAATCACACATTATTTTATCCACCGGAGCCCTGCCTCAGTCAGTGCACAGGATGGATGTGCAAAGGGGCAGAATAAAGGTTGCATGGGCAACAGTCAATCGAGCACTTCCTAATTTTTGAGTGCTAGACTTTGCAGGCTAAGTACCATTTTTTTAACATACTTTTCTCTGTGTGCAGGACCTAGAAAAGCTGCTGTTATTAAAACAAAGGATTCTGGCTTTGTCCGCTGGAGGGTACCACATGTTACAAAAGCCAGTCAAGAATCTGGGGTGCTGCGTTATGGTAGGATTCGGCTGTTGCACAGTTTCGGTTGTAGCTGGTGGGGTGGTTTTGGCAGAGCCCAGGGGCCAGTCCATTGTCCCACTGAAAACCACATGCACCTGGTGGTTGCTGCTGGGAGAGCACATGGTGAGGATTACAGCTCAGCATTGTGACAGGCCAGAACGAGAGAGGTCCTGTGGCTGGGTGAGTGTTTGGGGGACCAGACGGGGGCCCCACACAAGAAGGCAGAGATCCTGCTGGAGGCAAGGACGTGGCTGGGATGGAAGCAAGCGCTGACTCTGAGGCTGAATGACACAGGGGCAGTGGGAACGGGACACGGTACCACCCCTCAGTGATCTGAGTTACTTTATCCCATTCTTGGTTTAAATAGTGAAAAAAGCAGCCGGTGTTTCTGACCGAGTGTTCCTGAGCCTGGCTGGCAGGAATTCCAGCATCTGCCGCAGTCCGGCCCAGCTGCAGCACCAGGATGTGGCCAGGAGCTGCTAGACAGGTTTGGTAGCTGAGTAGGCAGGTACCAGATGGTGTCTTGGGTGGATAGTGGCCATCCCAGCAGCTCCCGTAGGCCGCGGTGATACAGCAGATAATTGTAACCCCAAATCCCTTTATCTGGTGAACCTGCCCCCCAGGGTCCTTCACGTTCACAAGGCTTGTGAGCAGAGTGGTTTTCAGTGTGGTCTGAAAAGGGACTGTGAAAAAATGGCCACTTCTTAGTCTGCAGATCAGGCCCTGTGTGAATTCAGTGTCCCGGCTGCAAGACGGAAAGAACCCGGCTGGAATCCCAGGTGCAGGGGGCACGTTCTGGGTCCGTCTGATTTGCCTGGCTCGTGGGAGAGGGTCATTAAGAAATATTCTGGCTGGTATTTTTTCTGTAAAAGACCCAACTGCATTTTGTTTGGTACAAATGCTATTGCAGGGGACTGTGAATGTGCTTTGATGTCTGGCTAATACGCAGTGGTGCTATTTCTCCTTCTTACGCTGAATACCTGCTTGGTCAGAAAAGGAACTGAGATCTGGCTCAGTCAGAATGGAGTGCTGTCGCTCCCTGCCAGCCGGGGTCCTGGCCCTGTTCGGCTGGGGGAGCAAAGGGTCCTGCTGTTCTACTCCACAGTAATCTCCGTGCAAAGGAGCCCAGGATGTGTGTGGTTCATAGACTTTAAAACCGATTGTCTCATTTGTTTGTTCCACATGCTGAGAGGGATACCAAATTCAGATACGACGGCTGCTCAGAAGCAGATGTATTTATTTTCCAGTTTCTCCTTGCGTGTTCACAGTGAGCCGGCAGGGGAAGCCACCCTTCAATATGGGTTGTGCTTCCATCTGTAGAAGAGGTTTCCAACCGTCAGAGGCGTGAGGTTTTGGAACAGCCTCCCAAGAGGAGGAATGGGGTTGGCGTGGCTAGGCAGGCCAATAAACTGCCCAGGCAGCATCTGAAGAAAGAGACAGGAGCAGGACACTAATTCGAAATGGGCGCAGCCGGGCAGAACAGGAGGGGCCCGTATAAAGCCAGGAGCTGAGCGCAGCGATGGGGGCTCCCTGGGAGGAGGGAGCTGGGGCTGTCCAGCCCAGAAAGGGGGAAAGTCAGATAAGTAGGAAGAAGCCCAGGGAAACAGCAGTGAGGAGTAGGACTGTACAGACCTTGGCTGCTTTTATAAGGTCCCTGGGCTGGGTCCAAGTGTAGAGGGTGGGCCCGGGCTCCCCTACCAGCCACTGGGAAGTGGCACAGGAGATGCCAGTCGGACTGTGGGTCTGGAAGACTTTGATTTCCCCAGAAGGGTAGGACCTTAGTGAGCTGGTCGGAGGGCCAAGCCACAAACAGGAAGCAGCAGCTCTGGGAGTGAGAAGAACCACAGGGTGACAGAGACGGCGGGTAGAGAGACTGCCAGAGGAGGGAAGCACAGTGCCTGGCAAGAGCTATTCCTCAGAGCCGCCAGGAGGAGGCGCCACATGCTGTGACAGACACTTTGCCAACACAAAACACAGGCAAGAGATTACATCGAAACTGACCAATATGCTGGCTTTCCGACTGAGGGGCCACCAGAGCAATGTTCCTTTGCAAACCCTGCTAATGAGGCTGCTTCACGGGATAATATTCAGAAGTAAGTTCACTGCACATTTTATCCTACGAGTCCTTGAAGTGGGCAGTTGGGGGCTGGGAGTTCTGCAGTGAGTTGGAGGTTTAAATGACGGTAAAAAGGACTTGGCGTAACACTGGAACAAAGGGGCCTCGCAAATTATTAACCCCCCCTTTCCTGGCACGAGCAGCCAAGGGGTGCACAGGCTGAAATACCGGCTATGCCGGGTGGGCAGCTTGTTGATCAAAGTTCACATCTGATCTTGTTGTTTCAGACATTGGTTATTTCATTGACATTTCTGTCTTCTAAGTTTTACCTGAGTGAACAGATTACTCACCAAAAACTGGCTACGTTTGGCAAAGTTAATTATAAAACAAAGAAGGAGGGAGAATTTAGCCAAAGCAATTGTGATGGGTCTTAAGACCATGAAAATGGTTGGGTATGTGGTGGAAATAGAAAGATCACAAAGAGGACATATCTCTGTTGGCCACTGGTCTGTCACCTGGACACTGATTTTTAGACACCTCAGATTGAAATGACTAATATGGGTTGTCTCTGTTCATTTCAGCCTCACTTCTGATTTTCATTTTTACAGTAAGAAAATTCATAAGAACAGCCATAATGGGTCAGACCAAAGGTCCATCTAGCCCAGCAGTCTGTCTTCCAACAGCAGCCAATGCCACGTGCCCCAGAGGGAATGAACAGAACAGGTAATCACCAAGTGATCCATCCCCTGTCGCCCATTCGCAGCTTCTGGCAAACAGAGGCTAGGGGACCCCATCCCTGCCCATCCTGGCTAATAGCCATGGATGGACCTATCCTCAATTAATCTATTTTTTTTTTTGAACGCTGTTATAGTCTTGACCTTCACAACATCCTCTGGCAAGGAGTTCCATAGGTTGACTGTGCGTTGTGTGAAAAAATGCTTCCTTTTGTTTGTTTTAAACCTGCTGCCTATTAATTTCATTTGGTGAAATTAGTTCTTGTGTTATGAGGAGTAAACAACACTTCCTTATTTACTTTCTCCACACCAGTCATGATTTTATAGACCTCTATCATATCCCCCCTTATTCATCTTTTTTCCAAGCTGAAAAGTCCTAGTCTTATTTCTCTCTCCTCATATGGCAGCCGTTCCATACCCTAATCATGTTTGTTGTCCTATTCTGAAACTTTTCAAATTCCAATATATATTTTTTGACCACATCTGCACGCAGTATTCAAGGTGTGGGCGTACCATGGATTTATATAGAGGCAATATGATATTTTCTGTCTTATTATCAATCCCTTTCTTAATGATTCCCAACATCCTGTTCGGTTTGAGTGGATGTTTTCAGAGAACTATCCACATTTGAGTTCCTTCAGAACTCTTGGGTGAATCCCATCTGGTCCTGGTGACTTATTACTGCTTTGTTTATCAATTTGTTCCAAAACCACCTCTAATGACACCTCCATCTGGGACAGTTCCTCAGATTTGTCACCTAAAAAGAATGACTCGGGTGTAGGAATCTCCCTCACATCCTCAGCCGTGAAGACCAATGAAAAGAATTCCTTTAGTTTCTCCACAATGGCCTTATTGTCCTTGAGTGCTCCTTTAGCATCTCGATCGTCCAGTGGCCCCACTGGGTGTTTAGCAGCTTCCTGCTTCTGACATACTTAATTTTTTTTTTTTGCTATTACTTTGAGTCTTTGGCTAGCTGCTCTTCAAATTCTCTTTTTTTTTTTTTTTTGGCCTTCCTAATTATATTTTTACATTTCATTTGCCAGAGTTTATGCTCCCTCCTATTTTCCTCACTAGGATTTAACTTCCACTTTTTAAAGGCTGCCTTTTTGCCTCTCAGTGCTTCTTTTACTTTGTTGTTTAGCCAGGGTGGCACTTCTTTGGTTCTCTTACTATGTTTAAGAGCCCTAGGATACAGATTGCTTGGTGTAGGAGATTGAATATGGCTATGGAGTATATTTAACGGTTTTTAGATGCTAGGCACCCTCGGCTCCCCTGGGGTCAAGAGACAACCATGCATTGGACTTCGAGTGTTTAGCATCTCTCTGTCCACCAGAGTGCAGAATTGGTGTGTGCACCAGCATGAACTGCCCATCAGGGAGAGCTGTGTGAGTGCAGTAGAGGCTAGCAAGGGCTCTGCTGTGGTGATCACTGACTGGGGAAGGGCGGGAAGGCCAACCCCATGAGTTCAGGAACAGGAGGGATTGGGATTATTTCCAGCCCTCTTTCAGTGTCTGCGCTGTCAGCCCACATGCGCATCATGGCACCTCTGCTAGGAGAGCTGTGTCCTGAAAAGAGCTGGGGCTAGATCTCCGGGGGGTCAGGCAGCTGATCTGCTCCCTGGTACCCGTTGGAAAATACTGCTTCGAAGTTGGCTTTGCAGCCTCTCCTCTTGCCAGCAACTGACAAGCCCAGGGGACACCCCCCCCCCCCTCCCAGGGGCAGCCGTGCCTTTCTTCTAGCCTGGAGTGTGTCAACGTCTAGGCCCTCTTAGCAAAACCAGTAGACTGTAGGTCACCATCCAAGTGGAAATAGTGCACTGACAACGCTATAAAATGGTGAGTTTCAGAGTAACAGCCGTGTTAGTCTGTATCCGCAAAAAGAACTCCTGTTCTTCTTTTTATAAAATGGTGGTTTCTGTGCCCATAGTGTCACTTACTGGATTCTCTCCCACACAGCGCTGCCCTAGGTCAACATCTGCCTACGGGACCGGAGGCGTGTGAAGTAAGACTTGGCGGCTTCCCCTGGAAGGAAAGGACAGTGACCCGTGGACAGCAGAGCCGTTCTCGGCTATTGCAGCAGTGTGTTTGCTGCCCTCAGCCTGCGCGATCCCCGATGCGGAAATCGATTTACAAGCCAGTTAAAACATGGATAAGCCTTGATCACAGCGTGCGAACACAACGCACATTTCCAAGCAGTGAAACGCGCAGAGTGGGCACTCCCTCCCCCGCCTCCCGCTTGGGGAATTGAAATCAGAAGTATTTTTTTCTCCCCAGAGTATTGATCCATGGGGTCATTGCAACAACTGGGCATCACTGGTGCTCCAGCCTCTCCTGTCTCCTCTTAACACTTTCCCCTGTGCCATAGCAATCCCCAGCTGGCCACTCGGACCAGCGTCACGGTTGCTTTGTGCTACTGGAGTGGTGCAAAACAGCTGGATCTGGCCCATTGCCATTGACTTACTCAGGCATGTGCTATTGCTTCTGAGCTAGTGACTCGAAGCACTTACACAAGCTATTCCAGCTGGGAGCCAGGTTTGTTTCCTCAGTAGTGAGGAATATGACCACCTGGGGAGAGCAAGGCTAAGAAAGAATTTGACTGAAGGAAGCTTTGCATAATTATACCACTAACCCTGTCAAATGTGTCAGGCAGCTGTTGAGAGGGCTGCCTGGTCTTTCCCAGAGAGAAGCCCCCCACTGACTCCTCACTCCCCCCCTGTATGTGTGCACAATGATACAATTGTGATGTTGTATGATACCATCATAAATTACATGATTACACGCTGTTTCCCCCAGGACTGCGTGACAGGGCGATCGTCTGTCCCTGCCCTCCCAGGCACCAGGAGCTGCTCAGACCACTTCTTTCCGTGTCCACTCTGTATTTTATTCCCGCCCCTTCCACCAACACCTGAACCGTGCGACATCCCAGTTTGTGATCCCTACGGCTTTCTGTTCTTCTCTGGCAGGGCCTAGGACAAGAGCTCTCTCCTGCCCCTCCCTGGAACCCTTCCTTCCTGGCTTTTATCAGGGTTAACGGAGGGCTAATTAGTTCCTCACCTCCCCACCCTCTCCTCCTGATTTGCCAATTGCTCAATCGACCAGCACTTGGGACACTAACCGAGGCCACAGTGCCCAGGGTGCTGACCCCTCTGGCAGGCCTCAGCCCTGGGGCACAGACTCGTGTGGTGCGCAGGAGGGGCCAGCTGTAGGGATGAGTCGAGGCTGCCCAGAGGAGACTGTCGTCTGCAGGGTCCTGCCTTGTTAGCTGGGGAGGTTGGAAGGGGTGTGGTGAATGAGGCAGGGACGTGCAGGGTGAGCCAGGCTGGCCTAGTGCTTAAGGCAGCTGCCATTTTTTAGGTCGTGCATCTGAAAGTCCCGCTGGTCGCCGCTGCAAATCGGACAATGTGTTCTGTGCTGGGCGCGACTCAGTTAGTGCCGGGAACTGGGGGAGGGGTTTTCCTACAGCCACTGAGTGGCAGCCATGCAGGGTGTTAGGGGCCTGGCCCAGGGCTCTGCACAGTGTGAACAATACCCCCCCACCCCCGAACATCTCCTGCAGGGCTTCACTGTTCCGGGGGGCAACCTCCTGCCTCTGGCTCATTGACTCGGATATTCTCATTAAGGTGGGGGAGCTCATCAGCTAGAGGAGGACCCAGCCCGCCCGCATCTTCCATGCCCAGCCGTTCACCGCTAGGGCTGACAAAGCAGGAGATTGAAGGGCTGCCGGTTTGGGTTTTCATGCTAGTCTCCTGACAGTCTGTATAAGGCTCCTGAAGCGTGTGTGACGGCTGAGGCCTTCGCCACGACTGTAGTGCAAGTAATAACACAGTCAAACCAAGAATCAAGCCTCTTTCTACTGGGCTATTTATGTTTATAATGTATTGGTGCTCTTCTGGTGGCATCCAGACTCGTTACATCTCAAACCAGGGTTCAAGTAACAAGACTGAACGGTGAAAGTGAGCAAAGAGGCAGGCTTTAGATCAAGTGCAGGTAGGATAGATAATATTTAAAAACCGGATACTCTAGCAGGAGTGCCAGAACCTCCCCTGCCCCGCCTCTTCCCGAGGCTCCACCCCCATTCACACCGCTTCCCCTGAGGCTCCGCCCCCATCCACGCCTCTTTTCCTCTCCCACCTCCATCGCTTGCTGCTTTTCCCCTCCCACCCCCCTCGCTTGAGTCAGGAGGGACATGCCTGTGGAGCTGGGCTCGGAGCTGCAGCACCTGATGCAGGTAGGAGGTGGCTCTGGCGGAGTAGGGCTTGGTGTGGGCGATGACCCATCACCTCACCTCCGCCACCTGCAGTAACTGGACTTTTGGTGTCCGGTCAGTAGAACTGACCGCATACTTTCAGGTCCCCTTTTTGACTGGACTTTCCGGTCCAAAACCAGGCACCTGGTTACCTTCTGCACTGGTTTGGCTGGCAAGATTACCCATGTTCTGCCTGGTACACTGTGATCGATGGACCATGAGAGAGGGTGAATGCCATGGTCATGTACACCCCGCCCCCCCCCCCCAAAAAAAACAGCCCATCTCCGGTCTTCACAGGTGCAAAACATCCAGGTGTAGCTGGAGTCGTTCTGTCCCTCGCACCTTCCAATGAGCTGCCTCGCTCAGGGTGACATTTGCCAACACCATTGCTGCCAGCTCGTCTGGAGAGGCCGGCCAGTCGGGCCTGCCTAGAAATCGTGGTAAAGGAGTAGGTGATTCAGGGCAGATCTACACTTAAAACGCTGCAGCGCTTCAGGGAAGATACTACTACGTCGACAGGAGAACATCTCCCATTGGTGTAGTGAATTCACCTCCACGAGAGGTGGTTGCTATGTTGACGGGAGGGTTTCTATAGCTCAGTCTATACCGGGGTTATAGAAACTGTGTCGCTCAGCAGGGTGGATTTTTCACACCCCTGAGTGACGTAGTTAGCACCATGTAAGTTTATGGAGTTGACCTGGCCTCAGTGACAGAGCAGGTGCATGATAATTGTGGTAGATTTGGGAGGCAGAAACACACTGCCCTCCTACCCCCACCCAAGGGTGCTGACTGAAGACACCCAAGGACAGCCGTGGCTTGTTTGGTAGCCTCCAATCTAGGATCTGGTTCCTGTGAAGCCACCTGGATTGGCAGATTTGCCAACCCCAAGCAGTGTTTTAGCACCCAAAGCCTTTCTCTCGCTCTCTCATTTGTGAGATTTGAGGTTTTGTGCTTTTATGTGTTTGGGCTTTAAAAATGGAGTGTTGTTTCTCCAGACTCAGGTCATTCTTACACAAACTGCCCCATGTAAACCTGGGGTGAACCTGCCCTTAGCACTGGTCCAGCCCTCACTGAGCGAGGCCATGGGGCCCCACCAGTTATAACAAATACATTGGACTTTTAGAGCATCTTTCTTTGAGGATCTGGCTGTGCCTGTGTCAGGGTTTCCTCCCCACTCTGAACTCTGGGGTACAGATGTGGGGACCCGCATGAAAGACCCCCTAAGCTTATAAGTACCAACTTAGGTTAAAAACTTCACCAAGGCACAAATCCTTTCCTTGTCCTTGGACAGTATTGCTGCCACCACCAAGTGATTTAGAGAAAAATTTGGAAAAAGACCGCTTGGAGTCCCTATTTCCCCCAAATATCCCCCCAAGTCCCTTCACCCCCTTTCCTTGGGAGGCTTGAGAATAATATACTAACCAATAGGTTAACAAAGTGAGCACAGACCAGACCCTTGGCTTTTTAGGACACTAAAAATCAATCAGGTTCTTAAAAGAAGAACTTTATTATAAAGAAAAAAGTAAAAGAATCACACCTGCAAGATCAGGATGGAAGGTAACTTTACAGGGTAATAAAAGATTTAAAACACAGAGGACTCCCCTCTGGACTCAACTTCACAGTTACAAAAAACAGGAATAAAACTACTTCTTAGCATAGGGAGAATTCACAAGCTAAAACAAAAGATAATCTAATGCATTTCCTTGCCTTTACTTACAATTTCTGTAATTTTATATGGATCATTTCAGGCATCTTTTTAGGATCTGGTTTATCTGCTTGGTCTCTCTCTCTGTCCCGAGAGGGAACAAACAAAGAGCACAAACAAAACCACCCTCCGCCTCCGCCTCCCCCAGATTTGAAAGTATCTTCTTTCCACATTGGTCCTTCTGGTCAGGTGCCAACTAGGTTAATTGAACTCATTAACCCCTTGCAAGTAAGTGATTCTGTATCTCTGGCCAGGAGGGATTTTATGATACTGCATACATAAAGGTTGTTACCCTTCCCTTTATATTTATGACAGCCTGCCAATCCCAGGGCTCACAACCCCTGCTACAAGTAGGCAAGTAGTGTTATATCATCCCCATTTTATAGCTGGGGAAACTGACTTGCCTAAGCGCACACAAGTTAGTGGCAGAACTAGCATCCAATCCTGACCCTTGGTCCCATGCTCAGACCCCCTGGACTGTGCTTGGCTGTCAGCTGTTCTTCCACAAGTCAGATCCCCTTCCCCGACAGGTAGAGCAAGCGGCTGTGATATCTGTACCAGGAGAAGGCTGTTGTTATCCTGGCTGTTTTCACTCTCTCTTCTGTTCTCAGCCCCTCACTTCTGGATTACTCCGACACAATTTGCCCTTCCCGAGCAGCAAAGCCTGAGCGGGCTAGAGCACAGGGAGTAGCCGCACAGCCCTGGTATGTAGGATGAGCTCATCCTTCTGACCGGCAGTGGGGCCCATTATGAGTGCAAATGGCTTTCCGCAGGTTTTTTACACCTGACTGGAGCCCTGAGCCAGGCACTGGTGACTGCTGAGCCGTGGTGTTACCCTGCCATGCTAAACAATGGCCATCCTCGTGTTGTGGCTGCAGTAAGCGGAAGCGAGTGCGCCTGTTTCCACAGGTTCGCTCTTGCGTGCTAATCCCAGCTCCAGCATTGACTCACTGTGTGGCCTGGGGGACGTCCGGGCCCCCCTCGGCCTCCGCTTCCCCCTCTGTGAGGTCTGGATAACAGTACTTGCCTTGCAGGCCAGGCTGCTGGGCGGGGGTCTGTCTGCCCAGAGCAGCTGAGAGTTGTGAATTAGTTATTTAGGCCATTTGGAAACTTGATTTGAGCCCTTCTGGGCTCCCCCCGCCCCACCATTTAAAGTGGAAGCTTACAAGGTTAATACAGTTTTCAGTACACCCCAGAATTGGCCTTCAACCCCTGTGCCGGCCAAGAGGGGCCTTCAAGTGTTGAAAGATGCCAAAGCTGAGTAGGCCCGGGCTCCCGCACTGGGGCGAGTGTGTGTGCATGGTGTAAGGCAGCAGATGGGCTGAAGGTCGCTAAAGAGCTTTGGTTAGTTGGTTAAAAATCTCTGTTTCCAGGGTGACCCAAACTGTTCCTTTTCCGTGACAGACCCTGCAACCACCCTGCCCCAGAGTGGGGCCGCATCCCAGCACAGGGTTAACATGTTCTCTCTCTGTTGGCGCAGACAGCTGGAATATCCTGCCCCAAACATTGTTTCACCTTTTTCCTTCCTTCGCTGTAATCTGATGGTGATTTCCTGCCTTCGGTGGGGCTGGGTGCAGCCACGCTTTATTTTTACTCCCCATTGTGTCATGCTGGTTTAGTTCCCACACAGCATAACAAATAAGGTCTTGTATGAAATCTAATTATTCCTCTGCCCTCTAAGCTTGTCCTATTCCACAGAGCTCTGCTTCCCTGGAGCCGGCGGGCTGGTCACTGAACTTCCATCATTCTGTGCCCCCAGTCGGAATGCCATGGAAAGGCTGCCTCGTTTGTCACCCATCGCTCACCCTCTAACGGCTGATTGGAGCTGCTGATGTTCCCAGGGGGCTGATTTGAAAAGACAGGCTGGCATCTCTGGCCTCTCTCCCCCTTCGTGTACCATGGCATCCTTGTGGGTGAGGCTGAAGTTCTTTCGTTTCCTCTCTACCGGTGCTCCAGAGCATGGCTTGTATGATGATTTGTGTGTGGTGTTGGGCATGGGTTTGCTTCTTTGCTTCCCTTTGTAGCTTCCCCGGCCTGTTGCCTTTGCAGCTTAGCTGGGTGTTAAGGGACCCACACGCTTTTGGCCGTTGCCTGCCAAAAAGGAATTATTGTTGTTGCTTTTCTTTTATTATTAATAATAATTAGTGCATGTCTTTGTCCAGCTACATTGTAGAATAATTGACCTTTGTTGGCTGATAACTAGGGATCCTAGTTTTCCTTGATAAACCCCCCCAAATTCTCTGATTAAAAAAAAAAAAACCCATAAAAATTCACGATTAAAATGAAATGCTGAATGTTCGTTTCCCTAGCCACAAGGTATAGAGGTATCAGTTGATCACAATGTTTTATTGATAGATTTACAATTTTTAAGCAAGTTCAAAGCCTACCAGTACCATCCATTATAATAAAATATAGTTAATAGAATGATCCAGTCACGGTCCATCGTTTCTTTGCTGTTTGTCGATGGTTCTCCTGTATCAGCCTCTTGTTTTAGTTTCTTTTCATTCCGTTTTAGTGCTTTCCACGTGTTCTACAATTGTCAGCCTTTGAATGCCATCTCCAGCCTGGCTGCATGCAGTACAGAACAGCACGTTGCCATCAGTGTGAAACTTGTCCTTGCCAAACTCAGTGACATGGACTTTAGTTTTCGGCATCTTTTCATAACTTTAATTACTCGCGTCTGGAGGTTGAGGTGAAATTTGAGATGCATTAAAACACGAACCCCTATACACCATTGAGTAACCTCTGTTTGCCGGAAGCAGTTTATTGGAGTATATTTAGCTATGTACATTTACAATGCATTGAAAAAGCAGCCACAAGAGGGGCAGGTTGCACACACTGAATAAGTGACACTGGTACTTTCAGTAAAATGTATGTTTTATTTTTTTCACAAAATGTAAGATCTGAAGAGTCTCTGTCAAAATGCAACTTCTGCGTTTTTCTGTGGCAAACGGATTTCTAGGCTCCCTGCTGATAACGGTCAACAAGCACAACAAAGCCACTTTAGGGTACACCTGTAGTCTACAGAAGCTGACAGTCCGGCACCTTTAATTAAAGAGGCAAATTGAGTTAAAAGTTGCTAGGGAAGGGATGAATTGGAGGGACACAATTTTGAGCCCGCTGAGCTCAGTCACCTGGGGCTGGAGGTGGGGCTATTTCCTGCATGTGTGGAGAGAAGAAGCATAACCCTGAGAATAAAGAAATAGTAGCTACACCATGGAAACCCCTACTAGGGCCTTGCCCAAAGTTCATCAAAATCGATGGGAGTCTTTTGCTTGACTTCAGTGGGCTTTGGATGCGCTCTGGTGCCATATGAGAATTTATTCTAAACCTAGTCCTGCCTAGTCATTCATGTTACTGACTAACATGAAATGAATTGGCCAGTGAATTATATATGAGAAATGCAGCTAGTGCCGGACCCAAGAAGCATGTTAGTGCAGTCAGAACAAGGCCACTCCTGTTCTCTGAGTGCCGATGTTGTAAGCAACAGGTGTATTTCTGCAGCGCAGGCTCCAAACCAAATCTCAGTTCTCCTCCACGTGCGTGCAATAGTCCCGTTGGTTTCTCTCCAGAAATGCAACTTTGAGCAGGTCCCAAGCCAGGGACCAGATGCACAAACCTCCATCACATTAACTGTACATGCTCTTCAGGATTGTTGCCTAAACTGTTCTGAGCTGCTTATGAGTTGGTCTCTCTATGGATGGCTGAAGAAACTGTATTAAGCTGCTGGCTAAATAAACCAGCAGAGGTTTGCACTGTTATGGGAGATGAAAGCAGGGGATGTATGGGATCTATTATGGAGAGTGTTTCTTCTGACACAAGTTCCCCCAGCTGAATGGAAGGGATCAGATTTCACTTTTCATCGTGTTCTCTCATTTTCTTGGCATAATTTTATACCGACGAGCTCAAAGTATCTGGAAAAACCAGAATAGCTGTTTCTGAGGACCATTGTATTAGTGATGGAGAGACTCCATCTAGTCTCTGCTATTCAGTGAGGTTGTGAACAGCTGTGGGAACAAAATGTTTCCCATTTTTTAATCAAAGCCCCTAGAGTTGAAAAAGCTTCATCACTTCCCTGGCTTTCTATTACCTGTCTACATGTCTAGCAGTGCACACTCTTTCTCACTGCTTCCACGTGAGCCAGTAAAAACTCTTGCACTACTGGGAATTGAGATTTTTCTCTTTCCTGTGCTACAAGTCCATCTCTCTGCATGCAGCCAGCCCGTTATCTAGGTTCAAAGCAATCTGTGAGGAGCATTACTTGGAAACATTCAGAAACTCCAGCCAAAGTTGGCCATGTCAGTTATAGGGTTAGATGGAGCTGTTTGAATACAATGAGAAACCAAGCCAAAACATGGTTAGTTTAAAAAAATGACATTATTATTTATTACTTTGGTGGTGGTTGTAGTTTCGCTTTCCTGTGCAATGGCTGCTTTCTTCAGACACCCAAGGTCTGAGCATAGCTCTGGATATGGGGTGTGAGCAAGGAGAAGTAAAGAGAGATGGGAGAGCAGTCTAGATTCCAAGCAGCCTAGGGGGGTGTGTGTGTGTGTACATACATGAGAGAGAGAGAGAAAGCTGTGTCATAGACTATCAGGGTTGGAAGGGACCTCAGGAGGTCATCTAGTCCAATCCCCTGCTCAAAGCAGGACCAATCCCCAACTAAATCATCCCAGCCAGGGCTTTGTCAAGCCTGACCTTAAAAACCTCTAAGGAAGGAGATTCCACCACCTCCCTAGGTAACCCATTCCAGTGCTTCACCACCCTCCTAGTGAAAAAGTTTTTCCTAATATCCAGCCTAACCCTCCCCCACTGCAACTTGAGACCATTGCTCCTTGTTCTGTCATCTGGTACCACTGAGAACAGTCTAGATCCATCCTCTTTGGAACCCCCCTTCAGGTAGTTGAAAGCAGCTGTCAAATCCCCCCTCATTCTTCTCTTCTGGAGACTAAACAATCCCAGTTCCCTCAGCCTCTCCTCATAAGTCATGTGCTCCAGCCCCCTAATCATTTTTGTTGCCCTCTGCTGGACTCTTTCCATTTTTTCCACATCCTTCTTGTAGTGTGGGGCCCAAAACTGGACACAGTACTCCAGATGAAGCCTCACCAATGCCGAATAGAGGGGAACAATCACGTCCCCTTATATCCAGCTTCTATCACTAAACAGCCACAGAAATGACCAAGTCTGCTGCTTCCAAAGAGACTGTTCACACTCCAACCTGTTCATTTAGCTGAAGACCCCACTTACTTTAATACACAGCGCTGAGATGGGTCTGAGTAAAACGAAGCATACATTTATTAACAAAGCACATAGATTAAGTGATACTGAGCAAGAGAAGGCGACAGGTCTGGTTACAAACAAAACAAAATCTTGCTTGAACTGTAGCAAGCTATAGTCTTTGCCTACGCAGCTTTCTCACTTCCATCAAGCTATCAGCATCTCCAGCCCCTCAGGCTGGAGGACCCTCCAATCACAGAACCAGAGGGTGTTGGTCCCTTCGTCCCCAAAGTGATGGATAACAAAGGAGTTCCTCTCTTTCCTTTGATGGTCCAGAAAATCTTTGACATGTATTCTTTGATAAGTAAAGCCAGACAAAGTTTTTCTCCCTGGTTGCTTGTTCTTTGGGGTGCAGGTGCCAAGCCGCCACTTCTTCATCTTCTGGTCAATTTGCTTTCTCAGTTGGCTTGATCACTTTGTTTACCTTGGAGGTAAATGGCCTTTCATTGTTCTTGGCTTGTAATCAAGCCATGCTGTTTTCTCATCCGCCTGTTGGCTTGATCCCTGGAGACTGGTAAATCCACATTCCTTTCACTAGGACAGACTTAATTATCAGCTGCTTCCACAATTTATTTTAAGAACATATTTCCAGCACACCTACATAACTGTGTGTACACCACCCATCCATAGATCACACAATGATATTCATGACCAGCGTGCCACCGGGTATAAGCTAGGGCTAGAGTTAATGTGAGTTCTGCAGAGAGGTGCTTCTCCCAGCTTGTTGGTGCGGGGCAGGGAGTTGGTGCTCTGTTTACAAACAGGTTTCAGAGTAGCAGCCGTGTTAGTCTGTATCCGCAAAAAGAACAGGAGTACTTGTGGCACCTTAGAGACTAACACATTTATTAGAGCATAAGCTTTCGTGGACTACAGCCCACTTCTTCGGATGCATCCAGATGCATACAAACAGAGGCAGGGTGACTAAGATAAGAAAGGGATGGCAATTAAATGAAGGCTCTGGAAGGCCTTAGATAAACTTGTAAAACAGGAATCCCTCTGCGGGGGGTGTGTGTGTGTGAATGGGGGAGGGGGGTGTTGGAGCGAGAATGCAGGGGACTCAGAAGAAATACAGCTAAGCCTCTGGGCCAAGTTTACATTCAGAAAAGAGGGAGACGGAGGGGAGGTAGGTGAAAAGAAGTGGCCAAACCCCAGGGAAGGGCGGCTGGCAGTGGTATAAGAGCAGTTCCCACTACTGGCCCCATCACTATAGTATCTGAGCGCCTCTCATCACAGCCCCTCGGTGAGGTCAAGCAGCTGTTATGCCCATTGTACAGATGGGGCTCTGAGGGGGACACAGACTAAAGGCCAGATTTTCAAACATTTTTAGGCACCTTGCGGGATTTTCTAAATTGCCTAGAAGGTTCAGTGCTTTGTAAACCCCACTAGATGCCCAGCTGCATCTTTGGATGCCTAAAACCCTTTGAAACTCTGTCCCTAAGGCACTGACCTGAGGTCATACAGGGAAGTCCATGGGGAGGGAGTAGAGCCCAGGTCTCTCAGGATTCGCTCCCTATCCACTGGACCAGGCTTTCTCTCTGCTGCATGCTGTAAAAAAAGAGGACTCACGTGGGAGCAATACCAAGGTAGCCGGTTCTCTGAGACTCCAGCAATTGGTCCCAGGCGATTGGCAAGGATGTCATGGTTGACAGTCAAGTATCAGAGGGGTAGCCGTGTTAGTCTGAATCTGTAAAAAGCAACAAGGGTCCTGTGGCACCTTTAAGACTAACAGAAGTATTGGAGCATAAGCTTTTGTGGGTAAATGCCCACTTCATCAGACGCAAGTAATGGAAATTTCCAGAGGCAGATATAAATCAGTATGGAGATAACGAGGTTAGTTCAATCAGGGAGGGTGAGGTGCTCTGCTAGCAGTTGAGGTGTGAACACCAAGGGAGGAGAAACTGCTTCTGTAGTTGGATAGCCATTCACAGTCTTTGTTTAATCCTGATCTGATGGTGTCAAATTTGCAAATGAACTGGAGCTCAGCAGTTTCTCTTTGGAGTCTGGTCCTGAAGTTTTTTTGCTGTAAGATGGCTACCTTTACATCTGCTATTGTGTGGCCAGGGAGGTTGAAGTGTTCTCCTACAGGTTTTTGTATATCGCCATTCCTGATCTCTGACTTGTGTCCGTTTATCCTCTTGCGTAGTGACTGTCCAGTTTGGCCAATGTACATAGCAGAGGGGCATTGCTGGCACATGATGACGTATATCACGTTGGTGGACGTGCAGGTGAATGAGCTGGTGATGTTGTTGGTGGGACCAACGCCAGGACCAGACTGGACAGAAAAACCTGATTTTTCACATTTGTGGTCTGGTCGCCCTAGTATATAGTTATTGACCCCCCAGGTTATCACATGGTCACTGTGATGTTAATAGCTATGAGTGGAGGCGCTGATGGCAATAGAAGTTGTACTGGATTAAGGACTAGAAGATTTGACCCTCCAACTTCCTTTCAACAGGAAGAGCTGCCCAGAGCTCCTGTGCCGGTTTATTTTCCTTTCCTGCCTGCAGTGGCCCTGAGATACCTCAGAAATCTCCATTTTTTTCTCATCTTTAAAATGTGGAATTTTGTTGGTGTTTGGTTTAAAATATTCGCCTGTGAAAACTGCAATTCACTTGCTGTAGTGTTGTGTTTAAAACCCTTCTGGAAAGTAACTCACCTTTAAATAGAAGTGAAAGCAGTGTTGCCAACTCATGCTTTTGTCGAGTCTCATGATAATTGTTCTTCTTAAAGCCCCAGCTGATGGAGTCAAGTGATCTGTGATGATTTCAGCCTTCATTCTTAAAGAAAAATGAAGTTTCTAGCCCTTGGGGCTGTGGAGAAAGTGTGCCCCCCCCCCCCCGTGCACCCTAAAGGCTGAAAAAGCAGAATGTAAATAAAAAGAACACCAAATCTCTTATTTTTATATAATCTCATTATTTTAAAGCCAATCTCATGATTTTTGGTGAGCCTGATTCATGATTTTTGAACATTTGGGGTTGACAGTACTGTGAAAGTGACTTGACTCCTGTTTAAAGTCAGTTTTTAATCTATTATTTGTAGCAGGGTAACACCCCTAGAGCCCCAGGCAGGTGCAGTATAAACTCGCAGGGCCTTGCCCTAGTAGGATGTTTCCAAAAGCTAAATGATCTATTCCAAGCTTGATGAACTGCAAAAAAGTGATAGGAAGTTATCTAGATTTTTCTACAATTGTTTCAATTGTTGTATTCAAGAGTTAGTAAGAATATACATTACATTTTTAAACCTAACCAGTGTCCCTTAAGTGAATTGACACAAGATGTCAGAACATGTTCGCATTAGAGCTGAGTGGGTCTAATACTTATTTAATTTTCTTTCTTTATATAGGAATTAAAAATTATCATCTGACAGGAGCACTGTATGGAAGTTATCTGCAAAAAACCAAGAGTTTTCAGGTGTCCAAGTAGTCTATGGAATCATGGTTAAAGTTGCCCCACCCGCCAAAATCTGAACTGGCGCCCCTGGTTGTATGATACCTCACAGGACAGTGTTTTGGGTGCGCCCTTTGCCAGTTGGCATAAAGAGGCTCTTAGGGGCCACAGTAGCGCACTAAAACTAGCAGTGTGGATCACAGGCGCTGACTTCCCCTCTACCCAGGGGGTGCTCGACTGCCCTCTCTGCCCAGGCCCGACCCCCACTCCATCCCTTCCCCCAAACCTCCACCCCTTCCCCCAAGCTCCCGCTCCGCCTCTTCCTGCCCCTGCTCCACCCCCGCCCCTGCTCCACCCCCTACCCTGCCCCCGCTCCTGCTCTTCCCACCCCTGCTACATCCCCCATCCTGCCCAATCCACCCCTTCCCCCAAGCTCCCACTCCGCCTCTTCCTGCCCCTGCTCCATCCCCCACCCTGCCCCCACTCCACCACTTCCACCAAGCTCCTGCCCCTGCTCCACCCCCCACCCTACCCTCACTCCACTCCTTCCCCCACCCCGCCTCTTCCCGCCCCTGCTCCATCCCCCACCCTGCCCCCACTCCACCACTTCCACCAAGCTCCTGCCCCTGCTCCACCCCCCACCCTACCCTCACTCCACTCCTTCCCCCACCCCGCCTCTTCCCGCCCCTGCTCCACCCCCTACCCTTACCCCACTCCACCCCTTCCCCCAACCCCCTGCCCCGCCTCTTCCCGACCCTGCTCTTCCTACCCCTGCTCCACCCCCTACCCTGCCCCCGCTCCTGCTCTTCCCACCCCTGCTACATCCCCCATCCTGCCCCCACTCCACCCCTTCTCCCAAACCCCCGCCCCGCCTCTTCTCGCCCCTGCTCCACCCCCTACCCTGACCCCACTCCACCCCTTCCCCCACCCCCCCGCCCCGCCTCTTCCCGCTCCTGCTCTTCCCACCCCTGCTCCATCCCCCACCCTGCCCCCACTCCACCACTTCCACCAAGCTCCTGCCCCTGCTCCACCCCCCACCCTACCCTCACTCCACTCCTTCCCCCACCCCGCCTCTTCCCGCCCCTGCTCCACCCCCTACCCTTACCCCACTCCACCCCTTCCCCCAACCCCCTGCCCCGCCTCTTCCCGACCCTGCTCTTCCTACCCCTGCTCCACCCCCTACCCTGCCCCCGCTCCTGCTCTTCCCACCCCTGCTACATCCCCCACCCTGCCCCCGCCCCGCCTCTTCCCGCCCCTGCTCCACCCCCACTCCACCCGTTCCCCCAAACCCTGCCCCGCCTCTTCCTGCCTTTTGTCTGTCTCTTTCTGCCCCCCTTCCCCGAGCATGCCCCATCCCAGCTCCTCCTCCTCCCTCCTGGAGTCGACCTGCACACTGCGAAACAGCTGTTTGCGGTGGGAGGGAGGGGGAGGAGTGATCAGTGCGGCTGCCGGTGGAGGAGAGGCGCTGGGGAGTGGGAGGAAGGAGGGGAGCTTGGCTGCCGGTGCGTGCTGAGCACCTGCTAATTTTTCTCCATGGGTGAAAAATGTGGAGGTTCTTCTCCTCAGACCAGGCTGTGGTCACGTTACCCCGGGTGTACCCACTGCCTATCCCCCAGCAGACCCCGCTCGGTTTCAAGCACCTGCGAGTCAACCCTTTGAGAAGCTGTATCCAGAGATGTGTCCGGTGCGGTGTGACAGAAAAGTCTCAGGATGTTTCCGTTGAGGAGAGGCTAGCGGCAGGAGCATGGTGGCCGTTGTGAGTATCCCCAGGGCTGCCCCAGAGACCAGTCAGCTCAAGGAGGCCAGGCATGGGGGGGGAGCAAATTCTGTGCCTGCCCATGGGGGCACCATTTCAGATTTTTCTGGGCTGGGGGGGGCAACTTTCACTGTGATTCCAGGGGCTACTTAGGCAACGGAAAACTCTAGTTGTTTTTGCAGATAATAACTTAGAAATGATCTGACGGGCACTGAATCGAATTCCGGCATCAAGAAAGAAAATTAAATATTAGACCCACTCAGCCCTAACACTAACATGTTCTGACATCTTGTGGCAAATCACCCAACTTTGTGTCATTTGCAAATTTTATTAGCACATGCCAACTTTTTGTGCCAAGGTCAATAATAAAAATGTTAAATGAGATTGGTCCCAAAATTGATCCCTGAGGAACTCCACTAGTAACCTCCCTCCAGCCTGACAGGTCACCTTTCAGTATGACCTGTTGCAGTCTCCCCTCTAATCAGTTCCTTATCCACCTTTCAGGTCTCATATTAATCCCTATCTTCTCCAGTTTAACAAATAATTTCTCATGTGCATCCGAAGAAGTGGGCTGTAGTCCACGAAAGCTTATGCTCTAATAAATTTGTTAGTCTCTAAGGTGCCACAAGTACTCCTGTTCTTCTTTTTGCGGATACAGACTAACACGGCTGCTACTCTGAAACCTGTCATGTGGAGCTGTATCAAATGCTTTACCGACATCCAGGTAGATTAGATCTGCTGCATTTCTTTGTCTAAAAAAATCAGTTATCTCCTCAAAAAAAGATATTAGTAACTTTGTTACCACCTCTTGAAAAAAACAATTGAAATAACTGTAGAAAAATCATCTGTTACTTTCTATCATTTAAGCTGCTTACTTTTTTCCAGTTCATCAAGCTTGGAACAGATCGTTTAACTTTAGGAAACATCCTAACAGCCCTTTCTTATCTTAGTCATCCGTTAATCCCCCTAAGAAAACAGAGGAGTCCGATGGCACCTTAAAGACGAATCCCTCTGTTTATAAACAAAATCCCGACTCCTTGTGTCGGGGCAGGGCCGGCTCCAGGCACCAGCAGAGGAAGCACGTGCCTGGGGCTGCACATGCTAAGGGGCGGCATTCCGTCCAGTCTTGGGGGGGGGTGGCAGAGTTCGAGCGTTTTTGGGTTTTTTTTTTTGGCTTGGGCGGCAAAAATGGTAGAGCTGGCCCTGGTCAGGGGCACAAGCTGGTAGCAGTGTTTCCTGTCTCCTCTGCAGAACTCATTACATTGTGCGCACAGGCTCCCCTCCTGAGGCTTGCAGTTTGGGGGAGGAGGGTAACGCCCTCCCACGCCACGCCAAACTCCCTGCACGCTGCTATTTTTAGTGTGCTAGGCTGAGCAGAGCTAATATGAATCTATCTACCTGTGCTGGGGGTCACACTGGAATTAATGGAGCACTGCCTAGGCATGGGGCGGGAGGTGGGATCTAGCCATGTGGGTCTAATTGCAGGATGGAGGCCATAGAGCCAGACGTGGTCCTTTGCCCAGCATGTTCCATGAAAAGCGAGTTGGTCCCGTGGTGCAATCGAAAGGGATGTTATCAACTCACTTTCTCTGGAATAAAACCAGACAGCCTTTCCACAACAAAACACTGAGATTGCTCACAATGGGGTTACCTCGGTGAAGCTGTGTGTCTTTGCAGATTCCCATAGCAACCACTGCCTTGGGCTCAGTGAATTTTATATTCCATTACTGGTGGGCAAAATATTGTTAATGCATCGTTTGCCTCTGAATGATGATGTTTTTAGAATCTTGGTAGGTAAATGGACAAGCAACTATGTTAAACCCACAGTTATTTAAATGTAAAATTAGAGGGTTTAAAAAAACTTTCTTTTAAAGGAGAGACTCTGAAAAACATACCATTAAATGCTTAAAATAGTGTCTGCTTCTTGGCGGTCATGCCAGCTTGTTCTAAGAAGTTGTTTCAGTCCCAACAGTAGTATTTGTTCCTGACAGATTTCTGCCCAGTATTTCTGGCTAGTAGCTGCTGGAAAAGGTGTGATATTCCTCATTCCAACAAACACTGGGTGTAACAAATGCGAGGGTGCTTTCTGGGGACTGTTAATATGGTGTCGGGATCTGCCACTGCTGTGGCGTGTCTGTCTCCTCAAAGGGCAGAGCAGGGGTGGATAGTTCACTCTAGGGGGTTTTCTGGGTAGGAGCTAGTCTCAAGGGAAGAGAGAGGAGAGACTCTTTCTGATGGTTGCCTAACAGCATACATTTAAGAGTCCTTAAGAGACAATGCAGCAGGACAGAGCTAAGTAGCCTTAATATTTCCAGCCTGCTCACATGGGGAGCATGCAAACCAGTTTGAACAAGGCCGGTTAGACTTGGTGAAGGAGAATGTCCCCTTCAGACACAAAGGTGGCTCTGGACTGGTTAGGAGAA
This sequence comes from Malaclemys terrapin pileata, assembly GCF_027887155.1. Lineage (NCBI taxonomy): Eukaryota > Metazoa > Chordata > Testudines > Emydidae > Malaclemys > Malaclemys terrapin. Next base: position 2,526,377 of record NC_071514.1, read on the forward strand.
TGTAAAATGGTTCTGGTCCTGTATCTGAAGCGAGAAGCCAATCTAACTGAGCTCGCCTGGCTGGGGGCAGGTGGAGGGTCTGCAATTCCGCGCCGGCTCCTCACAGCTATTTGCCCGTTCTTACAGAGAGGCAAAGTGACGTGACCGCGGTCACACAGGAAGCTGGTGGCAGAGCAGGGAACCTTGAACCACTGAGCCATCCTTCCTCTCGTCTCCCCTTCCCCAGCCGTGTCAGCAGGATGTTGGACGTGGCTGTGCAGTGGACAGGAAGAATTACACACTGGGTGACCAGACAGCAAGTGTGAAAAATAGGGACGGGGTGGGGGGTAATAGGAGCCTATATAAGACAAAGCCCCAAATATCGGGACTGTCCCTATAAAATCGGGACATCTGGTCACCCTAATTACACATAACGTTATGCCAGACAGAGAGGTGCGTCAGGCTCCTGCCAGATCTGTGCAAGGCACACTACGCTGGCCGCTCAGTCTCTGGCGCCTGTCTCCACGCTCCACAAACTGATTTCTTGAACACTAAGGGCCGTGTTGCGCGTAATGTGCAAACTGCTTCTTGACCCCCGTCCTTTCTCTCTGGCTCCTGTCTCAGCTCTGGCCTTCAGCAGGCTTCATTCTTCTCCTTGTCTGGTCTTTGGTGTATGACTAAATTTCCATTTTGCACAATCTTTACGCTTCCTCTGGCTTGGCTCATGCTGCATTTGATGCATGAGATCCCACTGCTGGCCCTGCAGTTACAGAATAATTTCACGTGCCCCTCGTGCACAGAAGATCGATGTACAGATTTCACTCGTATTTTTGCTTAGCCATCTCACGGGGTGTTTCTAGGGCTTTGCTAGTCGGCTGGCAGTGTGCGGTGTTAACTGCTCCTGGTCCCGGGGGCCACTGGTGGTTTCCTGTCACCCGAGAAGGAATCGGGACTGAGCCTATCCAGATACGTAGCACGAGCCTGCTCACTGAGATGCCCTCTGACCTGACCTCCATCACAAAGAGCCAACAACTGCCCTCTCACTTCTGGGCATGCCTGGCAGCTAGAAATAGCCACAGGCAAATGGCTTAGCAAGGGTCAATAGTTAACTTCACCCGTCCCGTCCCGTCCCGCCTCCCTTTGTGCAGAGAGAAGGAGCAAGCGAGGGAGGGCCTTCCTGTGGGGCACGAGCGAGGGAGGACCTTCCTGTGGGACACGGGAACGGATTAAGAAGTGACTGAGAGATGGCTGCTAGATGTGTGAGAACGGATGGATCCCTCTCCCAACAGGGAAGCTGCTTCTGACAGCGCATTATCTGTCACCCGCTCAGTTCAACCTGGTTATTTGGTGTGGGAATGGGAGACACGGGCTGGAAATTCTGTTCCATGTGTCCTTAGAAACAAGAGGGGTTTATTGTCCACGCTTTCTCGCTTAATCAGGGTAATTTGGTTTCAGATCCCCTCTCTTCTCTTTATCACTGAGTACTCCATGGAAACAGAGCCCAGCGTTGTAACCAGCATTGCCGGCTTTACCTACAAAACAACACCTATCACCATTAGCCAGGTTTGGGGAATTTACGTTGTGGGGGTGTTTTGGAGGAATCTTTAGGTTCCCCGCAGCTTCTGGCTGCAGAAATGGAGCCCACCGTCTTATTCGGTACAACCCTAGCAATTAGTTTGCACCCATTTATTTTTACAAGGTTAAATCACAAGGAAAAGTCTAGAAACATCCCCTTTTCATTAAAAAATGCCAGCAGAGAGTCTTCTTTGTAGCCCTGCAAGCCCTGTGAACAAGGGACTTCCCCAAATTCTGCTCCCCCTCTCCCCCCCACCCCCGTTCATTGCTGGTTCCTGTTTCATGCAATGTGGCTCCAAGGGCAATGTCATTCATCAAGGCTAGAGTAAGGGATGGATGTTTAAGAGCTCATCTCCCACTTAGGCACCAAAATAAAGGTCCAGATTTTCAAAACAACTCAGTATGTTGGGTTCTGAGCTTCTGAAAATCTTCCCATGGGGGAGCTGCTGGGTGCTGAGCATTTTGAAAATCTGGGTCTTAGTTAGGTGCCTACCTGGGAGCTAATTGAAAACCTGAGCGCAAGTGACCTGCCTACCTGCATTCATACCTGCACCTGTGCCAGCTCCGCCTCCCTCCCATGAACATCACACGTGCCGCACGGTTCCTCATCTGATGAAATTAGGTGACCTAGGAAAGCAGAGAGCCATCGCTTCTGGGCTAGGTGCTTCCGAGCAACGACTTTATTAGTTCACTAACATTTTACATGCACACCAGTATGTAGTTGGTTTAGTAGCCACCAGGTGGCAGGAAAAATATGGAAAGTGCTGTCCTGCCTGGTTCTTGTTGCAGCCTGCTCCCGTTTACCCTTTCTGTGGCGAAACATTGCAAGGAGCACAAGGGAAAGCTGCTCCCTGGAGCAAGATGCAGAGTCCTGGGTCAGGTCTCTCCACAGTGGCAGACGACCTCTGATGGACAGAGCTTTGTGCCATGAGGCTAGGGACAGTGAACAGAATTTGGCCCTTAAAGGTCTACAGTGACTTTTCTTTCTGTTTCAGAGTAGCGGCCGTGTTAGTCTGTATCCGCAAAAAGAACCGGAGTACTTGTGGCACCTTAGAGACGAACACATTTATTTGAGCATAAGCTTTCGTGGGCTACAGCCCACTTCTTCGGATGCATAGAGTGGAACACACAGAAAGAAGATATTTATGCATACAGAGAACAGGAAAGGGTGGGAGTAGCCATACCAACTGTAAGAGGCCCATCAATTGAGATGAGCTATCATCAGCAGGAGAGAGAGAAAAACCTTTGAAGTGATAATTGAGATGACCCATAGAAGGTGTGAGGATATTTTAACATGAGGAAATAGATTCAATTAGTGTAATGACCCAACCATTCCCAGTCTCTGTTCAAACCTAAGTTAATTGTATCTAATTTGCATATTAATTCAAGTTCAGTAGTCTCTCTTTGGAGTCTGTTTTTGAAGTTTTTTTTGTTGTTGTAAAATTGCCACCTTCGGGTCTGTCACTGAGTGGTTAAATGGACACAAATCTCACATCGGGAATCATAACATTAAAAAACCAGTGGGAGAACACTTCACCCTCTCTAACCACTCAGTGACATACTTGAAGGTGGCAATTTTGCAACAAAAAAACTTCAAAAACAAGCCTTCAAGCTCTGGGGCCAAATTCTGGTCTCCTGTGTGGCTACTCAAGGCCTGGTATACCATAGACCCCATGCAGGGGACTGCTAGGATTTGCACAGATCTGCAGTGGGGGCTTTGAAGGGCCTCGCTCCCTGCACAGCAGAGACAGCTCCTGGGTGCACTGGACGGAGAGGGGAGCTCTGCCCCTCTACAGATCCACAGAACATTGTGCCCACAGAAGCAGGAATGGCGTGGGCCGTCAGAGGGGCCTATCAGCCATGGAGTGACTTCACTGGCATCCCAAGGCCTGGGGGGAGGGTTCCCGACTCCTCTAGGCTAGTAGCAAGCCTGGCTACGTGGGGCTTGGCGTGTGTAGGAGGATTTAGGCCTCGGTGAGTTGTGAAATGAATATTGTAGACACTGACTCCCAAAGGGAGACGTTGCCTTAGTGACAGGCCGTGAGAGACCACTCTTCCCCTGCAAGCTGCAGCCGTGTTAGGGATCTGCATGCCTTATGGCTCATGACAGAGCTGGATGGACACCCTGCCCGACCCCTGCATTTCAGAGTTGTGCAGGGCTCCAGGTGCAAAGCGGCTCTTGTTCATTTTAACTTTTTGTTCTCAGTGCTGTGGTAGCCGGGGATGCTGGGACAGAGGCAAGCTGGGCCAGGTGATAGCTTTTATTGGACCCACTTCTGCAGGTGAAAGAGAGACAGACTTTTCAGCTCCACGGAGCTCTTCTTCCGGCTCCCACTTAGGTGAGCCCCTGGTGGGCTGTGGAAATGCAGAGGCTGGTGGGGCTAGTAACCAGGAGCAATGGCAGGGTAGGATCGGCTAGGGCAGCGGGTCCCCATTAGCCGTTTAACATGCTCTGAAAGCTGCTCCGGCCCATTCCAATGGGACGTGGTAGCCTTCGCTTATAGAAGTACGGCGGTGTGACCATCCAGTCCAGCTCTAGTGCATCGGGGTGCGGAAGGATTCCGTTTGAACTGACTGTCACTAATCAGTGATTTCTTCCAGCCTCCCACCCCGGGAAACAGCTAGGGAAAAACCCATCTTTAATCAGCTACATTTACAGAAAAGAAAACTATCACTTCAGGACTAAGACGTGGGCGTGTGCGAATGGCTTTGCAAAGAATGTGATGTTCTGTAATTCTCAATGAGGCTTTAAAATGAAATATTAAAATTAATATTAAGAATTGTTTATCAAATATTATTTTATGAGCCTGTTTGAATCTAGACTTTCATATGGAAAAAAAATCAAATACACTCGATTCAGAGTCTAGCTGACCAGACTTTTTCAGATTCTTTCCTCTAGATTTTGGACTCCTTCCTCCAGTCTCTTTCAGCTGCCACCTACTTTCTAAACTTGAGCAGCAGCCCGCACTGGGGTCCCATCCAGCTGACACTTATACTCTAGGTAGTGTGGGTATTTTGATCCCAAAACTGGCCCAAAGCTCTTTAAGAAGCAGTCCTCAAATTTCTGATGCAGTGTGTCACAGTGTGCACCAGCTCAGGTTACAAAGCCCTGTGCGATGTCTTATTTGTATGATACTGCATCAGTAATGTAACAAAATACTGTAGAATGGAAAAAAAATAGTCGATGTACTATAGCTGTGTCTGGTATGTTACCACTAACCCCATGTAGAAATAGGCTGGGGAAAAGGGATGGGGACATGGCATCCATTGGCCTAGTTCTACTTTTAACATGATAAATAGCATGTCTGTAACCTGCTATAATTTTAGGTCACCATATATCTGACCTGAATTCCTAGCATGGAAGAATTAGAGCAGGTATAAAATTAGCAATGGTATTTATGGATTGGCGGTTACCAGCGCTCCATCATCACGTAGTTCAGCACCTACTCATGCTTGCGTTACTACCCAGTAAACTTGGGCCAAGAGCTAAAAAACTAACTCCCCCTGCATCTGATGTATGAAATCAAAATCATGGTCACCAGGCAAAGGTTTACAGTAAGAGGAAGCCATTGCTATGCGTAGTTAAATCAGGCTTAGATATAGTCCAAATTGCATTATCCAGAACACTAAACATTTATAAAGACGAGACTCAAACTGGGCCAGTTTGTGGAGGGTTGGCAAATCGATTCTCTTCCTTGGTGCCCATTATCTTGCACTCCAGATTCTAAGCGTCTCTCTAAAATCTTCGGAACGGGTGTGACGAAAACTATCAAAATGTGAACTAGCTGGAAGCCAGTGCCAGGCTCTTTACAAAGAGTGTGAGAGTAGTTAATTCTGGAGCCTATTGATGCTAGTATAAACATCGCTGTTAACTTCTGCTCACAGCATGCAAGAAAGAAGGAGGATCATGTTATGCAGATGCACACAGTCCAATGTGACAGGCATCTCAGGCTGGTGTTACATGTGGGTGGAGCTTGAGTGGAGTGCAATGGGGAGAGTGCACCAGTATCTTCCCCTAACCTGACCCTGTATAAACAATCCGATAAACAATCATAAAACTTGCAAGATCAGGTAAAAGCCTTAGCCCCGCTCAATCTTGTTTCAGTCAGGGAGCATCAAAATGTAGCCAATCATTATAAATAAAAATGAATGAGTTGAGAAGAGGACTCTATTGTAAGAACAACATTTTTCAACAGAAAGTTTGCTTTAGGCCAGAGCTGGACCAGTACTACTCGAAGTGTCAAGGCTTGTCTACACTACAAAATTAGGTAGACTTAATTTAGGTCGACCTACAGCCACTGCAGTAATTCAATCAGCTGTTGGTGTCCACACTACCCTCCTCCTACTGGTGGTGTGCATTCTCACTAGGAGCGCTTGCACCGCCTGCAGTGGGGCATTGTGGGGCACTGTCAGCCGCATGGGGCTCACAGCTGGAGCCCCCCATCCACTCCTGGGTGACCGCTCCAGCTGTGAGCCTGGCATGGGCTCAGTTTCACAGCGTGGAGCCTACCGGCGGTGAAATTGACATTTGTGTCAGTTTCATGGCTCCAGCCCTGAGCCCTCCCTGCTGCTCTGAGGGGTGGCAGCCCTGAAACTGACAAGAATGACAACCAACAACTGAGGTAAGTAGTAGTGTCTACATGGACACTGCGTTGCCCTAACCACGTCGACATAAGCTCTTCGCCTCTTGTGGAGGTGGAGTTATGACGTCAGTGTAGAAGGCCACTTACTTTGGCAGAAGCAGCATTCTAGTATCGACAGTGACATAATTAGGTTGACGTAAGGTAGCTTACCTCAACCCAACTATGTAATGTACCAAGCCTTTATTTATTTATTTTTTTTAAGAAAACCAGGATTGCTAAGTACATAGTTTGTAGTTTATTATAAGGTGAGCAGTGAAAAAGACGTAATGGTCTCCAGTTTCCAAGTCAATGTGGTTACAAGGACAAATCTTTGCAATAACGCAGACTTGACCACTGTACTTCACATTAGAAATGCAGAGAGAAGCTAGCCTTTCTGAGCTCCCAGTTATGGTGATGAGTAAAGCTATAGCGTCAATGGCCCCTCCCTTTGACATTAGTGGGGCCAGAATTTTGCCCCCAGCTTTCCACTCACTGGTCTGGTTTACTGTAGGAAATTAGGCCAATATAACCACGTCGCTCAGGGGTGTGAAAAATCAACACCCCGAGCGACGCAGTTAAATTGACCTAAGCTCTGGTGTAGACAGTGCCAGGTCGATGAGAGAATTTTCCTGTTGACCTAGCTACCGCCTCTCAGGGAGATGTATTACCTACATCGATGGGGGAACCCCTCCCATCAGCACAGGTAGCGTCTTCACCACAGTGCCGCTGCAGGGTTTTAAATGTAGACAAGCCCTGAGTTAATGGAAAGTGCGATGGGATTTTTAATGAGCACAAAGCCAAGAAAGAAGAGAACAGTGACTTGCAATTATAGATTATTGGTACCACTTCTGCGTGGCTTGTTGGTCATTTGTTTGGTAGGAGTGTGCTGGGAGGAACCTTACAGAAGCAATTCTCGAAAGGCTTCCCAGAAATGCAGTTAAGAATGGATTTGAAGGTGAAGGTCTGGGAGCAGAGAAAAGGCTGCATTGATCAAATACATGATATAACATGAATTATTTGCTCAGCTCTCAGAGGGAGACAAGTGGCCCCATTTTAATGCGCTAAAGGTTAAGCAGAAATAAAGGTCTAGCCATGGGCAGGGAAGTGTACAAATGCAGGTGCACACTGCGGGGAGGCTGCACTGAACAGTAATTCTGGAACGGATCCTGACTGCTGAACCAGTTTCTGGCTCCAGCGCCATGCTGCGCACCAATGTGAAGCCTCTGGAATGGGCTGGAAACGCGGAGATTATTTTCATGATGAAGCTCATTCAAAGATTTTGGCCCATGTTTTATCCCTGGTTATTACAAGACTTTGAGGAAACCCCCGATCGTTCACTGGCTTTCGAAGAGCCACAGCATGGAACCTGGGCTCCTGTCATGCGGGCTGTAGAACAGAACATGTCGGTATCTTAGCCAGCTCACGGCTCTCTCCTTGCAGTGTCTGTCTCTGTGCTCGTCACTGAGCATTTATGGGAAACACAGTAAAAAGATGCAAAGTCCGTTTTCTTTCCAGGTTAGAACTGGACCCAGGGCCTCCACCTCTGCAGCCAAGACACCAGACCCTTTGTTTAGAACAAGCCAGGATTCCCGTCTCAAAATAAACGAGAGAGCGTGCCAGATAACGGAGAACACTGCGGCCAAATCCCACTCTGGCTGAACCAGTGAGAGGGAGCAGAGCTCCTGCCTGCTGCATCCTTTGCTACAGAGATTCGTCTGGTCTGGGCAGGATTCTACAGCGAGGCCCAGGCCCCGCCCTGGAGGGATTCACTTCACTGCTCCTCTGTGCAGGAGCCACATGTCTGACCACGCTCTGCTGATAGCAGCATTGGACAGAGCCTGCCCAAACTTACAGGCTAGGGTGACCCCCTGGAGACCTGGGGAACTGGCTGCTGCATTAACCTATCTCATCCCCCAGTGCACTCCTATGCTCTCTGGAGTTCTCCTGCCTGACGGCTTGTGGGGAAGGGCTCCCAAAGCCTTCAGCTCCTTCATGGCTGTGCTCCTGCTCCTTCTGAAGTAAAAAACTTCTGCTGAGGTTGGTGTCGCAGGCTCCGGCCTCATCTCAGCAGAGGGCAGGATTCGAAGCTGACTGGCTCTGTGGTGATCTGCATTAGGGTAAATGCAACGGCCGAGTGGGCCACTCTGGAGATAATGTAGCTGTTTCTTTTGACTGAAAATGCCACATGGGATTTACGGAAACCCTGCTGCTCTAGATCTTGATTGTTACTGGGATGCTCAAGTCACTGCAAAGGTACCCGAAGGTGAGTCGCTAACATGAGATCCCAACTCACTCTTCTCCTTGGAACCTCCCGATGAACCTAACAATCTCTCCTGAGCTGAGATGATGGTTTCCAAGATGAGGTGGAGAGCAAGGATGTTACTGAAGGTTAAAGGACTCGGATTTCAGTGTCTCCATTTGGGCTTAAACAGGCAACTGCGGTGTTAACGCTCCAACTCGAGAAAGTGACCTGATTACTTCCTCTTTCGTATGGAGGGCTTCCCCTTCCCCTCTGACCTCACAGCTATGCCCATGGAGAGTGTGAATGTGATTGCGTTTGGGAGCTGACTTCACACTGAATGCAGCGTGGAACACTACAGGAATTGCTTGCAGCTCATGGATAGTTAGTTGAGGTGTTCTTCAGTGAACCTGAGGGGCAGCGAGCTCCTGGTGATTCCCATATACAGCGCATCTGTCTCTTTGGCCATCTGGCTGCAGTTCTGTTAATGCTCAGATACCAGGGCGATGGGCACAATACTCAGGTTCTGCTTTATTCAATTGCATTGTGTGAGGTTCCTATCTGGCTAGCATGTTCTATAAGGCCTATAGCAGAGTTCCAGTCCCCATCTCCCTTTATCAGTGTGTTCCTCTTGCAGAATTCCTTCTGTTTACAGTTTGCTCCTTTGTTTATTACATTCTTTTACCCGCATTATCATTCTACTTCTATCCCTGGTCTGCGTCTGGCTTCCCTGTGGCTGTATCTACACCACAGCCTTGTCTATGCTAGAAAACTGGCTCACTGCTGAGAGAGGCCTGGTCTACACTTGATCTTTTCCCTAAGGTTTCCCACCATTCCTACACTCCACCAGCAGGAGCACTGGGGGCTGCTGGCATTTTCACCACCACATCAGGCAGATCTCCTTTGAGCAGGGTTAGAGGACATGGTGGGTCAGACGCCAGAGTTGCCTGGAGCCAAGTCCACACAAGAGCTTGTGCTGCAGAGGTGGGAAGTTTTTTAGGCATAAGAGGCTAGTGCAGACACAGACAAATGGAAGGAATTGGTTATTGGCCAGTGTGCTGTCCATCTCCAGCCACAGCCAATGGAACTACCCCAGATGTGAATTTGGTCCCTCACCTTTAAGGGAATGCTGACATAAAGTGTCTCACTGGTACCCCATTGTTGAGCTTGGGATAGATGTCTAGACAAACAGCTATATGGAATGGGTTCAGGAGCTCAATATATTTGAACTAAATCCTTAAAGAGAATTGGTCTCAGCTGGTTGCCCTCTGTCTCCTGCCTCTGTCTCCTTCCTCCTACTTTTTTGGTGATGACTGTGAATAATGGGCCCTAGTAAAACATCTCTCAGCTTGACTCTCGGTTTGCATAAATGTTTTTCTTGCCTGAGAACTGGAAACAGCTTCCAGTGTGGCAGCCAGTCAGAAAAAGTTCCCATGTTACAGGGCTCGCAGTGTCTGAGAGAAGCTGGTCTGTGTTATTGCTGGTAGCAGAGGACTCCGCCTTCGCCTGCGCTGGGAGCCAGAAACTGATTAGTTGTGTTGATTTTCTAATAGATATGTCAATTGGTGAGGGCGGTGCACTCACACCCATTTCTAGGTCTGGCTCTGCCATCTCCCACAATGCATTCTTGGTTCTGATCCAGGAGTCGAATGTAAATTCAGACACATTTTTCTGTGAAGAAGGCTGCAGGCTGGATGCAGATAATCAGCTGCAATTTTGTACAAAGACAAACTGTAAATTTCTTTTAACAGATTGCTGATGGTCAGCACTTTTTGCAAACCAGCAGCCTGGGGGGGGGGGGGGAGAGGAGGGGAGATGCTGTTCTCTCAAGAACGGGGTTTACCTGTAGGTAGTTTTCCTCTTATTTAGCATGAACAGTATCACACCATGATGCACTGGCCCAGGAACCAGGAGAACTGGGTTCTATTCTCAGCCCTGACCTACCATGGACAAGTCAATTGCCATCTCTGTGCCTCTTTGCCCTTCCCCGCTTTGTCTGTTCGGTTCTGGAGGCTCTTTGAGGCAGGGACTGCCCCACCTCTGCCCCTCGTCTTCCCCCGAGGCCCGGCCCCCCTGGCCTGGCCATGGTAAAAGCTGCCCAGGGAGCCTGGGCCACTGTGGGGAGCCCCAGACCCTCCACCTGCCCTGGGCAGTGTGCCCTGGGGAGCAGGTACACAGGCCAGGGGCTGATCTCGGGCCCCCCGGCCTCCTGCCCAGGACACATGGAGGGTCTGGGGCTCCACACAGCAGCCCAGACTCCCTGGGCAACTCTTACCATGGCACGGCTCTGGCTTCTGGCCTAGACTGGGGGCAGGGCCTCAGGGAAGAGGAGGAGCGGGGGTGGGGAGGGTAGGGCCTCAGTTCTGGCACCAGTGGCCCCCTACTTCTACACAGGTTCTGGAGCTCCTGGGGCCCCCCCCAAATTGGCTGGGGCCTCTGGGGGGGCATGGGCCTTGTGGGCCCATGCATTATCTACCACTGCACAGCAGCATGCTCTTGTTCAGCAGGAGTGATATAATCCGAATTTGTTAGTAATGCTCTTCTTCCAGACCTGACGAGGAACTCTCTGTAGGTTGAAAGCTTGTCTCTCTCATCAACAGACCCAGAAGATATCATCTCACCCACGTTGTCTCTGTATCCTTGTGAGCTAAGCATTGCTGGCTCAGCGGGGGAGGGTTACCATTACAGTGATTCCTGCAGAAACTAAAATCAGTGAGGGGTTAATTAATGCAAGAAATCCCAGGCAGGTAAACCGCTCTACAGAAGTACCACCCCCTGGTGGAATCGTATAGACTAGTTTTGGCTGGGTTCAAGAGACAGCAGACAACGAAGGAATGGTATACAGTCAGCCTGAACTCTCTCAAAGGCGGCCCTCCCTTAGTCCAGGAACTGAGGGGAGACTTTAATCAAGAGGGCAAAATCCTCCTGAAAGGATTGGAAGGTCTTCTGAAACCTTCTAGGGTCTCCATGTGGCTGACGGGTGACACCCGCTAAGCTAGCATGTGTGCTGACCGTTAATTGTTTTACGATGTGTTTTCTCTGTAATGCTTTTGTCTTACATAAATGTCCGGTGCTTTGTGAAGGCTGGCTAGTCACTGGTCTCCCTCTCCTAGCTCCTGGGAGAGAGCAGAGCTGCAGGTGCTGCGCTAAAGTTGGACCTGCTGGGACAGTCACCGTGAATTAAAAAAGGAATTGCAGATTAAATTCCTGCTCTGGAGGGAGAGGGACATGAGTTTTCACCCTGAGAAAGAGGCCTGAGACTTGAGTGGGGGGGGGGGGGCACAAAGGAGTTAGAAGTGCAGTTACCCCAAAACTGTGACCCGGTGTTCAGTACCAGCTCAGCAATTCCCATGGCTGGCAACTGTTGTCAGCAGTGGGTAGGTTTGCTATGTAGACAAGGCATAAGTTACACAAGATTGTTATTTATCATTTATATCACAGTAAAGGCCTCACTGTGTTAATTGCTGTACAACCGTATAGGAAATGTCCCAAAGAACGTACAGTGTGAAAGACCAGAGGTCACAGGTGGAGGAAAAAAACAAGGAGGATGGAGTGAGGGGGCCTGGATAACAAATATAATAAAATGTGCAATCTTCAATTGGTCTCCGCCCGTTGGTAGTGATCACAGCTCTCCATTTGCCCAGCTATTAGCAGGTTGTACTCTACGGTCAGCATTCCAGCAGAAATGAGTTCTGAGGAGGGACTGGGTGGAGGACAGGGTGGTGGCTTTCTGCGTTCTGACTGGGAGCTTGTAAGGGGCGGCTGAGGAGAGAGTGTGAAATAAAAGGAAGTATTTCTTCACACAACACACAGTCAACCTGTGGAACTCCTTGCCAGAGGATGTTGTGAACATCAAGATCATAACCGGGTTCAAAAAAGAACTAGATAAATTCATGGAGGATAGGTTCATCAATGGCTATTAGCCAGGATGGGCAGGGATGGTGTCTGTAGCCTCTGTTTGACAGAAGCTGGGAATGGGCAACAGGGGATGGATCACTTGATGATTCCCTGTTTTGTTCATTCCCCCTAGGGCACCGGGCACTGGCCGCTGTCAGAAGACAGGATACTGGACTAGATGGACCCTTGGTCTGACCCAGTAGGGCCAGTCTTATGTTCTTATGTTCTTAAAGTGCCTCTCAAAGCAGTGGGGTGTTAGGTGATAGAGATGGACCTGCTGGTAGAGTGAAAGCAAGAGTTCACCTCGCGATAAGTGAATAGGTTGCAGAGATAGGAAGCATGAAGGGGCATACGAATGTTTAGCATATCGGGCATGTAAATACTTTGCAGTGCCAGCTACAAAAGTGCCATGCAAATGCCCCTGTTCTCACTTTCAGGTGACATTGTAAATAAGAAGAGGGCAGCATTATCTCCTGTAAATGTAAAGAAACTTGTTTGTCTTAGTGATTGGCTGAACAAGAAGTAGGACTGAGTGGACTTGTAGGCTCTGAAGTTTTACATTGTTTTGTTTTTGAGTGCAGTCATGTAACAAAAAAAAATCTACATTTGTAAATTGCACTTTCACGACAAAGAGATTGCACTTCAGTACTTGTATGAGGTGAACTGAAAAATACTGTTTCTTTTATCATTTTTAGAGTTTAAATATTTGTAATCAAAAATAATCTACACTTTGATTTCAGTTACAACACAGAATACATTATATATGAAAATGTAGAAAAACATCCAAAATATTTAATACATTTCAGCTGTTATTCTATTGTCTAACAGTGCAGTTAAAACTGTGATTAATCGCGATACATTTTTTGAGTTAATCGCGTGAGTTAACTGTGCTTAATCGACAGCCCTAGTACGTATATATTTGTTTTAACATGGTCTCCTGTAGACCACTGTGACTCAGAAATAACTCCCCTGAAGTGGAATAAAGTTGGTGTCAGTGGGAGGAGCTTACCTAAGAGTTAGCCTGGCCCTAAATGTCAATGTAAATTTTGTTTTTGCTATTTTGTAGCACTGACACTTCTGAAGGTAAAAGCCTTGTGAGTTTGGGACTTAGAATCCACCTGTTTCTCAGAGCAGCCTCTTGGAAGTGTTTTATACTGAACAACTCAAAAGCTGCTTGATTTATTCTGACCCATTTTTAGCATGGGGCACAAATTTTGCTAGTTTGAGACTAGGCCGCACGCTGTGGAAGATTGGATTCAAGAGCAGCCGTAAGGGGCTCTTTTTTGCTGTCTGTTTATGCAGGTACTTATGTGGCCTTCCTCACCATAACATCCGAGCACCTTCTCTGAGCTGTTGATGCTCAGGTGTGCTGTGGGAATGAGCTATTTAGGCTCCGTTGTCCTGTCTAAGCTAAGGAAGTTTTCCATTATTGTTGATATCTTTTCATCTCCACTGACGTAGGCAACATTGGAAGCTCTAGTACTGAAGGGCTGTCAGTTGCTGCTGGCATGTTTACCATCCCATCAAATGTAGACTTGTTGTGAGCAGGGTTAGATGAGGTGCTTAAAACCTTGCCAGCAGCCAGTAGCTTGCAACACCGGGACTCCCAAGACTGGTGGTAGCAGCCATGGGAAATGTCTGTGCGGACAAGAGTACAAAGGAAAGCTCCGGTCTTTTATTGCACAAGTGCCTCTGGCTGGCTGACTCACAGAGTGGCAATGAAGTAAAGCAGGGTCTTTGTGTTTGTGACAATCTCATGGAGCGTGGGACTGGAGGTGTCCATAAAAGACAGAATGGTGGTTTCTAAAAGAAAGGGACAGGGACGTTGTTGAGAATCAGCTTTTTATTAGGCTGGTACATGGGGGTGAGTGCCTAGGAAGACAGGCAAAGACTGAAAATCTGCCATTTGGCCTGAAGTGCTCGTGTTCCAAGAGGAGTTTAAACTTTGTACAAAGTCTGGAGTGGATTCCTGTAAGATAGGGCCAGACCTGGGCATTAGAATTGCCTTTCAATAATGTGGCCAAAAAAGTGGCAAAGCTTTATTTCATTGAATAGGATGCTGCTACGTATGTCGGGTGTGTGTCCTGAAGATTCTGTTCCTCTAACCTAAAACAGCACACAATCAATACACGTCCAATGGGTGGGCATCAGTGTTCCAAAATTCTGTGCGTTCTTTAACCCAGGTGAGTAAAACATTAATTCATTTGTGTAGAGGTAGACAATCAGCTACTCTTTCAGCCAAGCAAACGCTTGTTTGGCACAAACAGACTGATTGTCTGCAAAGATATCTGAGTAATAGGTGTATTCAAATGGATTAAGGCACTGTTTGGAAGATTTTGGGAGCAGAGAGAGTTGTCACACACTGTGCTGTCTAATCTACCTAACAGGGCACGCTCAGGCTGAGCCAGACCCCACATTTCTATTTGGTATGACCAAGGTTTCACAAAACTGAACATCAATCACAATTGTTATAGTTGGAAATGAATGGTGCCATGCAGTGTGCCTAACCCAAAACTTCACAGCACAGTCCTATCGGGTGTGATGAGGTGAGAGAGATGTGAAATAGACTTCATGCTGAACAAAGCTGTGACAAAAAAAACCACCCCAAAACACCCTCCCTGATTCTGTTTCTGAGGAACTAAATGTAAAGGGGGTGGGTGGGGACCCAGCGTTCTTTCACCATGTTCCTGTGTGGTAGTCCTGTTTTTCGGCTTATTTTATGCACATTATGGCTCATTTTTGCCCTGATTGGCTTCCCTGGAAAGTCAGGGGAAAGGCTCCCGCTGTCCTCAGTGGGCCTTGCAAGAGCACAAAGCCGAGTTTAAAAGAATCAGCGAGAACCCCCGTTTTTTATGCCTCTCGACTTCCTGGACCCTGCAAAGCCCTGGGCAGCAAGGGGGGTTATGAGTGTACCAGAGCCGAGCTCTCCCCTACGTCCCAGCCCCCCTGCCAAGCTCCCAGCCCGTGGGTGTGGGATGCTGGCAGAGCTGCCCCCACCCCCCGGCACAAAAGGTGATTCTGGGGTGGGGGTGTCGAGGATGTACCCCCTGCAAGGGGTTTTTTGGGGTGGGGGCTGCTGGGGCACCCCATGCAGGCCCTGTGCAGAGGGGCTGTTGGGCCTATATATATATATATACCCCCCCCCAGTGAGTGCTGGGGGGCCGCTGCAGGGCCCCCTGGCGGCCGCGCTCGGGCCCTGCGGCGGCTGCGGCCCAGGGGGCGGGGCTCTGAGCAGCCAGGTGCGCAGGCCCCGCCCCCGCCCAGGTGAGGCTCGCGGAGCCTTTTTCCAAGGGGAAGTCCCGCCCCCGCGCTCCCTTCCCATTGGCGAGCGCGCCCGCGCCGGCGGCCGGTGATTGGGTGCGGCGGGCGGAGGGGCGGCCCCGCTGGAGCCGCCAAGTCTGGCTCCGTCCCGCTGGCGGCAGAGCGAGCCCGGCCGCGCCATGAAGAGTCTCAAGTCCCGGCTGAAGAAGCAGCACGAAGTGTCGGTGGGCGGGGGCGCGGTGAGTCCCGGCGGGCGGAGCCCCCCCCCCGTGCGCGCGTGGGGGCCAAGATCTCAGCTGGGGGCTGCGCGGGGCGAGGGTTGGACTGGGGGGGGTCGTGGGGCCGGGGCTGGGCTGTGTGTGGGGGGGTCACGGGGCAGTGGGGGGAGGGCTGGGCTGTGCTGGGGGGGTCACGGGGCAGTGGGGGGAGGGCTGGGCTGTGTGTGGGGGGGTCACGGGGCAGTGGGGGGAGGGCTGGGCTGTGTGTGGGGGGGTCACGGGGCAGTGGGGGGAGGGCTGGGCTGTGTGTGGGGGGGTCACGGGGCAGTGGGGGGAGGGCTGGGCTGTGTGTGGGGGGGTCACGGGGCAGTGGGGGGAGGGCTGGGCTGTGTGTGGGGGGGTCACGGGGCAGTGGGGGGAGGGCTGGGCTGTGTGTGGGGGGGGGTCACGGGGCAGTGGGGGGAGGGCTGGGCTGTGTGTGTGGGGGGGGTCACGGGGCAGTGGGGGGAGGGCTGGGCTGTGTGTGTGTGGGGGGTCACGGGGCAGTGGGGCCGGGGCTGGGCTGTGTGTGTGGGGGGGGTCACGGGGCAGTGGGGCCGGGGCTGGGCTGTGTGTGTGGGGGGGGTCACGGGGCAGTGGGGCCGGGGCTGGGCTGTGTGTGTGGGGGGGGTCACGGGGCAGTGGGGCCGGGGCTGGGCTGTGTGTGTGTGGGGGGTCACTGGGCAGTGGGGCCGGGGCTGGGCTGTGTGTGGGGGGTGGTCACGGGGCAGTGGGGGGAGGGCTGGGCTGTGTGTGGGAGGGTCGCGGGGCAGTGGGGGGAGGGCTGGGCTGGGGCTTGGCTGGAGGAGTGTGGGTTGTGGGGCACCGCGGGGGGAGTTGTGGGGCAGTGGGGGTATGTGTGATGGAATTCCCTGCCCATCCCAGTTCTCCAGAGCCAGCCTGTTGTATTCTGTCACTTCTCTTAAAGATCGCTAGATATCTTTTAAACCGCGTACATGCACTGCAAATGGGTTTTTATCTCTCAGGAAATTTGTGTCTACTGTACACTTGGAAATGTGGCTTATTGGAAAGAGGCGTAGAAATACAGCCCTCATGTTTGTAGAACGGTGCTCTGGAAGCTTGCTTGGTATAATGCTAATTCTTCTCTGTAGCACAGTACCACGTTTAATGTTGTTACAAAATAAATACGTTCAGAAGTGTCTTTAAGCTTGATGTATAATGTATAGACTTGCACTGTCTATTGGTAGTCATTAGAAGTCATCTGTTGCAGTCGTATTCTTTGCTTTTTCAGAGCAAGTCTAACATGGGATACTTAAATGTTAAGAAATGCTTTAGTAAATCACAACATTGGAATTCAGTAAATGATTTTGAGGGACAATATGAAGATACAGGATTTTGGTCAAGTACCCTCCCACCTCAAATGCGATTCATTTACCTCAACAAGATATTTTTTGTAAAGTTGAGATTATTTTGATGTAGGACAGTAAATTGCTTTTGCTGAGATTTTGAAACATTGAAGATCACGACTGAGCAGAAACTAACTTTCTGAGAAGGAACTGAGTGATATGAAATGGCTATTGCTAGGGTGATTTGGCATGCAGAAATGAAGAAGTTCATGGTCAAATGTAGACGGAAGAGATGATGATATGGTGCACAGCGTGAGTTTTGGCTGGGTGTCAGTATGCCACAAGATTGAGGTGTATATTGTGGGTACTAGCAATTAATTTCTTGGTGTGTAATTTTGAGATAATCAGACCTTGAAATATTTACCAGGTACATACCAAACTCTAGCTTGTAAGTTTACTATGGAAAAACTTTGTGTGGGTGGCTGTTAATACAAGTAAAGGGAAATGCCTTGGAGAATTCCAGGCCCTGTTCCGAACTGCTGTGGGAGGGAAGATGGTGGGAATCCTGCTGAGATGCTGTCCCAGGATCCATCTTGGGAGTGTGCGCGCGCTCTCTCTCTCTATTATTAGATTTTGGGTAGTAGGTGTCCAATAAATTCTAAGCTCCCACACCCTCATCTAGCCCCTGGAAGGCAGAAAGGTACTTCTTTTCAAACCCCTTGTTTCCTGAACCTTTTTCTCCAGGTAAGATTCTCCCACGGCTTCTATATATTTGGAAGGTCGTTCTTCGTAAGGAGCCTCTATGCATGGCTCTGGTGCTTTTCATAGCTTTCTCAAGCAGTCGCAGAGTGAAATTGACAGAATTAGTGTCAGTTCCTCTGCTGTCTACAAAGTTTTTAATAATTGTTATCCAGTCTTGTGTTGCTGCTTGGGAAAGCTTTAAGCAGCCCATTCAGTCACGTGAATGGTCTCAGATCAGACTCAGGTGAACAGTGCTGCTGTGTTTCACATTTGGGAGGTTAATTTTGCGACTGTAGGGTCTAGAAACTTCCTAAAATAAAAAGCTAAATTCTACATAAATTGAGGGCTTAGCGCACCCTCCGCCACCTCTTATCAAGGAAAGTGTCTTATTCACTAATGGTCTCAAGATGTATGTCACCTTATAGATGTCAGTTGCTCATGTTTAGAGGTGGTCACAGCAGCATTCAATCCTAAATATTCTACATTCTTGAGATTCCAACATGTACTGATGCTGTAAATGTCTTTCGGTGGTCCAGTTACTGTTGAGGGACTGCATTCTTGCAAGTTACACTAGGTGTTCAGTGAAGATACTCATCCTCACTTCGGAACAAATTAAATGCAAAAGATTAGTTGTGTATCAAGAAAGAGCAATGGCTGCTGAATCACCTCTGAATTAGAGGTGATAGAGATTGTGTATTAGTTCATTCCATCAAGTTTCTTTATTTGTCAAAGGTGTACTCTTTGGGACTGAAAGTTTTTTCTGGGATTGTTCAGATTTCTTGTACTTGTATTATATTATATGCTAATAGTTATTACAGCATCATACACAGATTTTATAATTTTAGCATGCTCTACAAATACACCTCTACCTCGATATAAAGCTGTCCTTGGGAGCCAAAAAATCTTACCGCATTATATCAAACTTGCTTTGATCCGCTGGAGTGTGCAGCCCCTCCCCCTGGCGCCCTGCTTTACCGTGTTATATTGGGATAGAAGTGTAGAAGCACGTGCCCAGTCCCAGTGAGAAATATGACATGCACAGCACTTTGAGAAGAAAGGGATTGTTAATGAGGGTGGAATGCTGGAGGAGGTTGGTTAGAAGGGAAGGAGAGTTTGTAGGGATAAGGAAGAGCATGGTAGTCATAAAGCTTAGTGTGGGAGGGAAAAGGGAGGAGTAAAGTGGGAGGACTGGGTAGTGGGTAGGAAACAGAGGAATGTCATTGCGCTAATGTAGTAAATTTAATGTCTTTCATAATGTCAAAGCTTGCTCCATGCTTTCCCTCACAGTCCTCCAGTCTAGTTTTGTCTTATAATTTCTCACTTTAAATAAAGCAATCTCTTGCATAGGCTCTGTGAATTATTTTTTTTATTGTTTTAGCATCTGTTGACTGAGCCAGAATCGGAATACTTTATTATGCAGTTTCAGAAGTGGTTTGTCAGACAAATGATTTTTTCATTAAATCATGTAGTTTAGAAGTACTATAGCCACTAGTAACTAAAACTTTCTCTTTAGAGTTAAGTTGTCATTCTAGTAGTTGTCATCTGCATCAGATCTGGTCAATATTGTTTATATGACTTCCCAGTACATTAAGGCTATCTTTTGCTATTATGTTATATTGCAGATTTTTTGTTTCCACAATTCATATATTTATAATGCTTCATTAAATATTTTTGTTCAGTCTTGTAAAACTTACTTTATTTTGTTGCTAAATCTAAAATAGTGTGAGATATTGGGACCTAGCCACTACATTCTAGGTGGAAAACTAATATTTATTGAAAATATCTCAACAAGGCTGACTTAAATATCCCTTTAGCATTGTATTTTTGGAAACACTTCCACTGCCTCTCAATTCTAAATAATCTGTATTGATATGCTAGAAATGAGTGGACAACTTCCTAAACATGAATTTAAAAACGGAAGCTTTAAACAAATTGCCCGATAGGGCAGTATGGATGGCAAATGCAACTTAACTTGTACAAATGTAAGGTAATGCTTGTTGACAAAAATAGCATAACCTTCACATGTGTACTGATGGGCTCTGGAGTTTCAGGGGAGAAAAGCTGTAGGAGATCCTTTGGAAAGGTCGCTGACATCATGCAATGGCAGTTAAGATAAATTATTTAAATTAGATCATTGAGTGGTGGTATGTCCACATCTGGTTCCAGTTATCTGCCACACTTGAAAGATTTAGTGGAGGCTGAGAATGTCTAGTGGAGGACATCAAAAGAAACTATTAAAATCTGCACATATGAAATTTCAGTAACCTACATTATTTAAAGGAGAAGAGTTTGAGGGGACTCTGAGAGATTCCAAATAAAGGGCATATTAAAAACCAATTTCTTTAACTCATTCTGTAATGTAAGACTGGAGAAAATATTTGGGGAGGGAGGGGAGGATAAATAATCAAAATTAAACTATGTTCAGAACTCATAAAGAAATGTTACTTTATTCATTGCACAGTCTGAGAATTCATTACTGTGGGAGGTCAAGATTTATATTCCGCACAGAATGTTGAAAAAGAGGTGGATGGATAATTATATGACCACTGACCGTGGTTGCTATCCAAAATGAGAAGTGGGTGTTTGTGTTTGTGTTTGTGTTCTTGTCTAGAGGAGTCAGGAAAAAAAAATTCCCACCTTGCTATGCAACTCCACTATTGTCTTAGTGCACTGAGGTTTTTTTTGTCTTCCTCAGAATCATTAGGCATGGGTCATTGCTAGACACCGAATACTGGAATAAGTGTATGTGTGGTCCAATCTGATATGGTAAACTCCTGTCAACCTTTAATCCAGTTGTCCAAATGCTATCCCAGATCTTACTCTTGCTATATGTACTGCTAAGAATTAAGTGCCAACAATTTTGGTTATTGATCATCTGATAATTTCTGAGAACAAATTGTGGCATGTTTACTCCAAAATGAAATAGAGGGGTGAAGCTTGTAATACAGATGCTTGACAAAATATAATTCTGTTTTGTAAGATGTGGTTTCTTATCCCAAAAGTTGATACTCAAAACTGAACCAGGTTCAATAATCCTTCACTAGATTAAAATGGGAAATATCTCCTCCTAGTTTTAGTTAATTGATACTGTATCTTGAATAATTCTCATACTTCTGTCAGGCATATGTGTGTTTTTAAAAAAGCTGTGTTCCTGAAAGCTGAACTGAAATGTTAGAACAACTAGTGATTGGATGCTTGTACAGCTTGACTTTTGTTGTTAAAAAAAAAATTACGAAAAGCTTTGTGTATAATTAAAATGTCTATTCTTAGAACAAGCTTTTTGATGCACTGAAAAACAGTAAGCAGTTCATGGTGCAAAATGAATGGGCTTGGGGGATAGACCATTAGTTTAACAAAGTTTGCTGGCTGATGGTTTTAGGCTGACGTTTTAAAAATTGCTCTCTCCTCACCTTCATATTTAAATATCCAGAATAAGCAGAATCCTGAAAGAGGCCTGGAGGGAGCAATTCTCAAGTCTGTGCCTAATATTTTGTTATGGTGGCTATTGTCTGAAATTAAGATGGGCTCTTTTCACAAACCTATTTGTACTAAAATAGGTTTCCAAGCAGTACCCTTGTGCATTAATCCAAGTAACACATTATT